>NC_137735.1:151125925-151737800 GCF_963264785.1 Psittacula echo | reverse complement strand
TGGTGCCTCCTGTGTTTGAAAGACTCGGTTCCCCATGTTCCCAGACTTCCTTTGCACTGCCAGGCAAAAATCAAATGTGACTCTTTAGATTTTATTTCTGGGTTTTGTTTGAGGGCTGTCCCTGTATCCTGCCAGTTCTTCTCTTTTCATCTGTAGGAAGGTTTTGGGGTATCGTATCAAAAACTGCTTCTGCCCTGGACATAAAGTCTGGAGACATAGATTCTGAAAAATGGTGCATGCATGGGTGTTTCAACATTGAAACACTTCCATTTCAAAGTTTCTCCCTTAAGGTGAAAAAAGATCTTGGTAGAGTTGTACAGCTGTTTGTGGGAGTCCAGAAATTAATATATTTTCTAGGTTAGTTTTATGTTTCTGCTTCCTGCTCCACTAGAACTGTCCCATATGAAGCCTTCTCCAACTGTTTAACTTTAGGCAGTGTTTTTTGCATGAGATGGTTATACTACATTTGTAAAAGAAATGAACTTCACATTCTAGTGTTAGTACCATTTTAATTCTAGTTTCATGCATGGCAGATTTCCTTACAGAGCCAAGTGTAATGCATTTCTAATTAAAAAAACCTGAAGTAATATGATGCTACCTCACAATGTTGTCAAATTGCTCATCATCTTATTTTCACAGCTCACCATGTTAAAACTGGGACCTGTGAAGTGGTGGCACTCCACAGATGTTGCAATAAGAACAAGATAGAAGAAAGATCACAGACAGTGAAGTGCTCCTGCTTCCCTGGGCAGGTAGCAGGTACCACCCGGGCAGCTCCTTCTTGTGTTGATGGTGCGGCTATTTCTATTGCTCCCTTTTGCTGCATGTTCCTAGGGAGTTTTGCTGGCTTAATTTCATCAGTGAGAAACACTCCATTGCAGTTAACTATTTAAAATGCGAGTAGAAATGCTGCTGCATTTTGAAGGGCATGCCCAAGGTGAATGAGAGGAAGATGGCAAAAATGAATTATTTGCTACTACTCTGTGGAAATGCTAAGCAAAATTATTAGATGCTGGTGAAAGAGACTTCTTGAGATGCTAAATTTGATCTAACTAACAGGGTGCCCTACGAGTTGTATGAAATTTACTCAATTAAAAGTGTTTATGCAAATCTATATAAGCATATAATTTTCATGTGTTGCAGTCTTACATTTTATTTATATATTTATTTTTATTATAGAGGAACAAACAAGCAAACAAACAGAGAACAGTTCTGGCTGTTTTTTAGTCTTTTTAGACGAACACTGTTTTTCTTATTCACAGTGCAATATTAATGTTTTACTTAACAAATCTGGCATAGGCTCATATGTTTTATTTGGGAATATAGTAGCTGATTTTTCAGCAGGATAGATTCACTCATTACATGATATCTTTACTGTTGATGTGTTGTTGGCTGTCAGAGAAGCTGTAAATATGTCATCATTGGGGAATAATTTTAATAAGGCTATGCTAGACTATATAGTAGATCAGGCAAAATACAGTAACTCAAAAGAAGAGATTGTACTTCAGACTTTGAATCTGAGGGCTGAAAAAAACATTGCTTTGAAATTAGTTCCTGAACTGCAGTAAATTAGAAAGAGAAACACAGTAAAGAGATTGACTTCAAAGCACATAGCATCTTGTGCAAATTGAGACCTAATTTCTTATGAAGATTCTGACCTGGCTGAAAAATCACAAACTAGCTGTTAGGCAATACATCTCTAACATTTTCCTGAAAAATAAATGTTGCAACACAATGACATTAGAGTGTTCATTTCAACAGCATGCAAATATGTCTCTTTTCCTTTCTTGTAGCTTCAATAGTGGAGCAGAAATGGTGGTGCCACATGCAACCATGTCTTGAAGGGGAGGAATGTAAAGTTCTTCCAGATCGTAAGGGATGGAGCTGTTCCTCTGGGAATAAAGTGAAAACAACTAGGGTAGGTATGATACCAACCTGACATGTTACCAACAAATTAAAAAAAAAGTGCACAGGAAATTTGGTGCACACAGAAGACATGAGTTGAGAAGACTAAAGAAGTGTGGAAAGAGTCATACTGAGATTGGACTTCCTGGTCCTGCGCACTTTTCTCAGCCTACTTTGCAATTGCTTGAACATGGTAAGCAGTGTGCCAGACCTTCTCAGGTAAGCAGAAGTGACAGTAGAGTTGACTTCTTCTTCAACTACCAGTGATGATCAAATGTATTATAATATATGTATTTATCTTTGAAACCAGTTGTACAAAGTCTGTACACCTTGCTAACTCTTCATTCACAGGTTAGCAAACAAGTGCATTTTTATCAATAACATGGATTTATCATGTTTCTACATAGAAGCTTTTGAGTATGGTAAGTATTGGGTGCATCACTACAGTATGATCTTCTAGTTCCTCCTGTCTTGTATGACTGGGATTTAAAATTTTGACAATTCTTTTTCTCCATTTGACACTTTTTATATTATCAGTTCAAAACTACATTAACAGAAATACATGTAACATTCATCATATACAATGCCTGAAAACAAAAGTGCTGTCATCTCTGCTTTTTAACAGGTAAGAGAAACAGGAGAATTACAAATTCTTCAGATAAGCATTAAGCACTCAAACTTCCTAAAACTACAGTGTTGTATCTCTATATAGTCCTAGAATCATAGACTAGTTAGGGTTGGAAAGGACCTTAAGATCATCTAGTTCCAACCCCCCTGCCATGGGCAGGAACACCTCACACTAAACCATATCACCCAAGGCCTCATCGAACCTGGCCTTGAACACCGCCAGGGATGGAGCATTCACAACTTCCTTGGGCAATCCATTCCAGTGCCTCACCACCCTCTCAGTAAAGAACTTTCTCCTTATATCCAATCTAAACTTCCCCTGTTTAAGTTTGAACCCGTTACCCCTTGTCCTATCACTACAGTCCCTAATGAATAGTCCATCCCCAGCATCCTTGTAGGCCCCCTTCAGATACTGGAAGGCTGCTATGAGGTCTCCACGCAGCCTTCCCTTCTCCAGGCTTAACAGCCCCAACTTTCTCAGCCTGCCTTCATACAGGAGGTGCTCCAGTCCCCTGATCATCCTTGTGGCCCTCCTCTGGACTTCCTCTAACAGTTCCATGTCCTTTTTATGTTGAGGACACCAGAACTGTACACAATACAGTGCAGTCTCATGATTGCAGAGTTAGAGGAGCAGGATCACCTGCTTCTGGTCACGCTCCTCTTGATGCAGCCCAGGATACAGTTGGCTGCGAGCACACACTGCTGGCTCATGTAGAGTCAGCACAGTTCTTCATCAACATAAAACAGATTAATATGCACTCTGAGGACATACACGTGTGTGTAAGCATGAACATCTGCACCCCATCATGCATACTGATGGCTGGTTTTGCTTGTAAGTAGTAACTGTTTGCAGTGTCAGGCCATAATTAGCTAGTGTGGTATTTAACCTATGCTGGTGTTTGTGTCTCCATGTTGTTTTATTGCAGTCTTCCTTGCAGAGGCACTAAATTTCTGGTACACTTTGGTTGTAGTGAAATGTAGTGTGTACTGAATGGATTATATTCCTTCTATTCCACAGAGAGATCTACATGTCTCATTTTTCTGCATGTACAAGTCTTTAAAGCATTTTGACATTCTTTGAAGGAAGGATACTTCCTAAATGTTTGATATACAATTCCACTTCCGAATCCTTTCTCCGATGTGTTTCTTCTGAAGTTAACCTTGCTTGAAGGCTGCCCACACTTAACTTTGTACATACCAATGGAAATCTGATTATACACATGTAAAATGTGTGCACATGTATAATATAAACAAAAAGAACTAGATAGAACTTAAAAATAGCAATAGAAATAGAAAAAAAAAAAAATGCATGTGTGCTTCAAAATTTTTCCTGGCTAGTATTACATGGCACTATTACTGTTAAAGAATGCATCCCATTTTACACATATTGTGAGCATTTGACAAGCAGTAAGTAAAAATTTGTGTCTGGATTACATCTGCATAGGAAAAAAGAGGTCCCAAAAGGGGGAAACACCAATTAGAATCACCTTGAGGAGACTTCTTCCTAACATTTTGTCAGAAGATATGTTTTTCTGTATTGATTGAGGTTACGAAGTTCTGTTCACTGTGAGGATGTGAGGAATCTACAGAAGCCCAAGGCTCTTGTTCTCAAGGGCTTATGCCTCTGTTGCAGACTCGTAGGTCTGGCTTTTTTCAGGATTTTGACTTTTCTTGTCCTCCATGGATGGCAGCAATCCTCAGGACTCATTTCATGCATCTTCAGGGATGATGCTAAGAAAAAGCCAGACCTTTTCTCTATTGGCCATCATATGTGCTGATTCAGTACAATGGCTACCATAACCTGCTTGCAGACCTGCCACCCACTAAAACAAAAAAATTAATTGCCTTAAAACCCCCAGTTTTTGTCCTGCCTTCTAGTTTGTCCAGATACTGTACGTTGTGCCTTTCTTTGTTCATTTCCCAGACAGCTGCAAAGCTGTTTTGAGACAATAGCAAACTGGAATTCAAATTTATGACTAAAAGTTGATCCAAGCTATTGAAACCAGGTGGCAGGTGAATGAAGGTTTTTCCAGATTTTAATAGACATAATTCAGATGCCCAGAAAAATATATATTGCTGTTGGAAATGTGAGTGCTTCTTCGTGTTAAGAGAATAGCATATTATAAAAAGGCAACTACTTTTCCCTAACATGTAGTAAGTACAATATTTTTGTAGCTCCTCTTTCTGCTCCCCAAAGTCTACATATGTAAAAGGAAAAACTCTATAAAGTGCTCTGTCGTCTCAAAACCACTTTTTTTTTTTTTAGAAAAATGAACTGTACAGAGAGTCAGTATTAAGAAGTAATGAATAATAAGTTTCTGATTTTCAAATTAAATAACCCATGTGTGATTATCATGTATAATGTAAAAGCATAAAGAAACAAAAGGAACTGAACAGCTTTGGTGATGTAAGTATATTGCAGAAAAGCCTTGTGAAGAATTTCCTGAAAGGTCTAAGAAAGTCTATATTCACCTCCAAGCATTTTCTGTAAGTTTGGATCCTTCATGTGCAGAAAAAGTAACCCAATTAACTGCTGAAGTACTATCCTGTCTTCTACAGGATACCAAGTTCAAAAGCAGCACCTACATTTCCACATCTCGGGCTGTTATTAGTTAAGCATTACGTTAGAGATAAAACCAGTGGAGGTAGGAGGTTTTTCGCTTGTCCACCTCTGTAAGCATATTTAACCACACTATTGTAAAAATTGATGCTACCAAATTCTTAATACTTATGGTATCAGTCACTAAGCAAAAAAGTCAAGTGAATAATGAGAGAAGACAAATTGATTTTTAAAAATGTGGTCTACTTGATATTTTGCACTTTGTTCAGATATGGGGATCTAATAGGGTAATACATGAATAATGAATTAGAAATAGCATGAATGCTATGGTACTCAGAATTCAAATGTTAAGAAAATTCAGGTGGAAATTATTTACCATCAGCATGCAAGCCCAAATATTATGGAAGGATTAAACTGTTTTTCCTAATTTGTCTGCATATTAAAGGGCTGACATTAGGAGTTAGCCATGGAAAAGGAATATAATAAGTCTGAATATGCTGGGTACTGACTTAACTTGTGATGTTTTAGAATTGACTCTTTTGAGTCTATGTAGCCTGCAGGAGGGGGTAGGAGGAAAAAGGCAATGATAATTTAACTAAAACCAAAATTATTTTTACTTCATATAAAGAAATGTGTGTGTTTGTGTTCCTGAGCATTATACCACAGCAAAACAGGATGTTCAGGAACACCTGAGGACAATTATGAAATGATTATGTACATAGGTGAGATTTACCAGGCACATTGTGGCGTTCTCCTCTAGACTGAGAAACTGTTGTGAGAGGAAGCAATCGAATTTTTTCTATATGTTTGGCTGCAATATTTTGATAAATAAACATAAAAATTTGATCATGCTGCCCTATCTAAATGATTAAAAAAGGGGAAAATACAAAGAACTATTAATTTTTTAACTTTTAATATATTTTTTCTTCTTACAACCTTTTTGTAATATAATTATTTTCATTGAAAAAGCTGGCCACAGTCTTGGCTGTGTTTCCTTTCCTTTTTGCAAAATAAAGAAAATTTCTGTTCAAACCAGAGGAATTTTACCATCAGTTGAAAGCTACAAAATATAGCAGCATTATGTATAAAATTGACAATGACATTAAAAAAATGCTAAGCCTTTGTATTAAAAAAAGGAGCCCTTTAGAAAGACTAGATGTCAACATTTTGCAGTCAGATAAGAGCTGAGGAGAAAGAATTTATGTTTCTGTCAGTTATAGTGTGTATTCCCCACAGGAGGTCTCTGAAAAAGTGCGCACTGGAGTGGGAAAGTGTCCCTCAGCTGGTATTTTATGAAGACATAGAGAAATATGCATTGATATTTTTCAGGTGAAATAGAATAGAGTAGAATTGGACAGAGCAGATTGTTTCAGTTGGAAAAGACCTGGAAAGGACCTACCACAATCATCCAGTTCAACTGCTTGACCAGTTCAGGGCTGACCAAGTTAAAGCATGTTGATAAGGGCATTGTCCAAATGCCTCTTAAACACTGTCAGGCTTGGAGCGTTGACCATCTTTCAAGGAAGCCTGTTCCAGTGTTTGACAACCTTCTGGGTAAGGAGGTGCTTCCTAATGTCTAATCTAAACCTACCCTGATGCAGCTTTGAATGCAGTAATGAAATAGTACCCTGTCCTTAAGCTTTTAGTTTGATTTGGTGGAACTGCTTGCGGAATGAGGCATAGTTTAACATGAAATATTACTTACAATATGTGGAGTGCGCTTTATGGGACTTTGCATGAGTTAGGACTCTTCTAGAGTGGCGTGACTAGCCTGAGCTCTAAGGTATCTTTTTAGTATTGGAGCAAATTATTCAATTTCAGAGGGCTATTCAGTTTCTCCTCAGATAAATCAGATTAATTATCTTCTGGAGATGCTTTTGTCTCCCTGATAACTTTAAAGGAAAGCTGTGATGATTAGCTTACCGCCCAGCATTGAGGTACTTAATGTTGAATAGGAAGATACTCTACAGTGTGGTCTTCAGTAGGAAGATGAGCAAAAAACCCCCTTCATTCTCTGTCAGTTTGGGAAGCTTTGAATTGTAGTGACTATCAAATGCAATATAAGAGAAGTTTAAAAAATATTCATGTTCTGAGGAGGCACAGCTATGAGCTGTGAAGACAACATAGTCTTCATGAGTCTATGAAGATAACATACATCACAGAATGAATCATACTATGATAAACAGAATGACCCGTATCTATCATTCAGCAAAAATTGGCAACCAGTATATGTGCTCTAGAATTGACTTGGCAGTATGATGCTAGTAATAATGCTTATATTAATAATACAAAAGAACCAAAACCATCAGGTGTAATGCATAACAGGTATTGATTATTAACCTGTGAAAATCTCTAGAAGGTGAAAGTGAACAACATTTTCCTATGAACAAGTGAAAGTATTTTTTTCTGATGGGTCATAAAGGACCATCTTTTGGAAATGAGCATCCGGCTTCTGAAATAGCTGAACACCCACACTTTTATAAGAAGCAGAAGCAACTACAATTGCCACTCTGAAAACTGGCTATTATTTTTAATATGTGGGGAAAAGCACACTGCAGAACAGAAAGAAATCGATATCTAATATGTTACTATGTAACTATATGCCAAAACAATATTAGAAATAGAGTACTGGGGGGAAAAAAATAAAAGGATAAAATAAATATTACAAGGACAGAAAAAAATAAAGAAATACTACCAGGCCAAAAATAAATCCATATTGAGTATATTTATCTACATTCCAAATCCAAATCTGCTATCGAGATCAATACCAGAGATAGACAACTAGTGTGAAAAGAACAGAAATATTGCCAGGATGGAGAGAAATATATACTGAGAGTGTTTATCTGTGTTCCAAAACAATATTGGAAAGAGCCTGAAGTCAGATATTTGTAATATTCCATTTAATCTAATTTAACATTATGGCATCCAGAGTTTAAAAGAAACTAAAAATTGAATAACATCCTTGGAAGACGAGAAAGTGTACCATCCAAACACACCAACTGGCTGCACATGGAGCCAAATGGCGTTCAGTATGTGCATTCTGCAACTCTGAATCAATGCAGTTCTGTTGCTACCTATAAATACTGCTTACATTTTTATACTGACTACTCTTTCTCACTTGCAGGTTCTGGATTGTTTCTAAATTAATTACAGCTGCTTAAAGGAGAGGCATTAATTTTATTTATGTTTCAATTTATAAAATATACCTTTCCGGTACAAGGCATGAGCTCTGTTAGCTACCTTTACATAGTAATGTTTTGTAGTGGGCTACTGAGATTCTCAGTATTGGGAGGCAGCATTAGTGGTGACTCAGCTAGCACCAGTGCTGTCATAACCACCGCTTGAGTAAGACAACATAATACAAGAGAGCTAAAATGTGTCCCTGGATATGAGAAGAAAATGGCATTTTTCTTGTAACTGAGCCTGACATCAGTGTAAGCAGTGCAGCTACGTTAGTAGTTGATCTCTCTTCTCCGCCTGAGCAACAGATGGGTAGGCTCTTTAAGCAGCAGCAGAGGGATAAAAATGGAACAAGTATTACTGTTTTTTCTGCCACGGTTGAAAAGAAGTATTGGTATTGTGGTAGCCTCTTCACTCATGTATTTATTCCTCTTCCTCCTCCAGGTTTTTAAACTGGCAGTAGTAATGATACATAATTAGAAAAAGCAGAAATTCATCATATAAATATTGTACATAGGTTATTCTAGGATGTTTCCGATAGGCGAGACATATGGTGGTTGTGGTCAGTCAGTGCTAATAAGACAATGTATTTCTCACATGACATTTTTTTCACTGTAAAACTGCTACTAACTTTCATCACATGAAAGAATTTGGCTTTTGCTTTGACACTGTGAGATATGAAATACTTACAGGATAAATCAATGATCTGCCATGTGTCAATAGTAAATAATGATAAGAAGTGCTTCTCCTAATATTATTTAAGAGGCTGTATGAATAAATTAAGAATACAACTGCTCTGTCTATAGACACCTCACCTTAATTTCACGTAAAGATTTATAAGAATAATACACATATATACAGTGGCTAGCAATGCCTTGTGATTCATAAAAAGAATGTGATTGCAATATAAGTAGGTACATAGACTGTAGCAAAATACTACCCATAGAAAAGAGTGATTGCACTTATGACAGCCTCTGTGTAGCTATGGTATCTCTTTCCATGCCTTTGGTTAATCTCTTACTAGGAGAAATTTGCAGCTGTCTCAGCATGTTTCTCATTGCTAACTCACAGACCACTGTATCTGTCTGTCATTAAAATAGACGTGTTATATATACAGTTTCCTAAAAACACATACAAGTTTCAGAGGGCAAATGAGTTAGTAATGGAAATAGGATGACATTTTCTGAGGTCAAGTTAGCTTTTTATATTAGTCAGTAATTATTATTTTGATCTAGGATCACAATTCTTTCATACTGAAGCTCTGTATTTTTCATAAGGCACCTACACCTTAATCCTTTGGGACACTTTGCTAAAAAAAGTTAGTAGTCCAGCCAACACATGTTACAAGGATTCACCAGTAATCAGCACTGTGCAATTTGCCAATTTTCTTAAAAATAGCTGCTATTTTTAATGCCAAATTTACTTCTTTAATGTGAAGTTGGTGAGCCCAGTTCTGTCTTATGAAAAGGTTCCTGTTGCAAACAGAAGTTCAGACTTATGGCTTGATGATGATCATTTGTAGGTCACAGAAATATAGACAAGTCATACTCCTTTCCCCAAAGAATGTACTTAAAAATACACACAAAACACAAGTTAAGGTGTAAAGGATTGAAGGAGTAAGTGTTGTGATATGAAATGTTATAAGCAAAGTCATAGTCTTAAAGGTCAGTAAAACTTGTTGGCTAAATGAAGATAATTCAAACATTCAACACCCAACACATCTTCAGTCTCAGATTTTGTTTGGTTCTGTTCTGACTTTGAGTCCTATGGATACTGATATTAAAAATTGAAAGTGAGAAACGTCAAAAGTGTTGTGATTTAAGCCCAGATGGTAACTCAGCACCACACAGTCATTTGCTCAGCCGCCTCCTTCTCCCCTCCAGGCAGGATGGGTAGAAGAATCGAAAGAAGGTGAACCCCTTGGGTTGAGATAAGAACAATTTAATAACTAAAGTACAGTATACTGCTGCTACCACTACTAATAATAATGAAAAGGGAAATAACAAAGGAACAGAACCTAAAACTAAAAGGGGAAAGGAAAAAAACCAACTCCAGTAAATACAAGTGATGAGCAAGGCAATTGCTTACCACCTGTTGACTGATACCCAGCCCGACCTGAGCAGCAATTGGTCCCTTCTGGGTAACTCCCTCAATACTGGGCATGACGTGCTGTGGTATGGAATACCCCTTTGGCTAGTTTGGGTCAGGTGTCCTGTCTCTGTTCCCTATCAGCTTCTTGTGCCCCTCCTCACTGACAGAGCATAAAACTGAAAAGTCTTTGATCAGGGTAAGCGCTGCTCAGCAACAGCTAAAACACCAGTGTGTTATCAGCATTGTTCTCAGACTAAAGCTAAAACACTGCACCGCACCGCACCGACTACTAGGAAGGATTAAAAATAACTGTTACACCTGAAACAAGGACAAAAAGAGAGAATGGGTTAAAGGTACAATGCATAGATACAGCTCTTTTGGAAAGAGGGAGCCTGTTAATGCAGTACTTGAAAGAAAATTTTTAAAAACAGAGTAGTATTTTATTATTAGCGGCTTTTGCCTAGAAGGTTTGCAATTTTCAATCCCTTGCTGCACCTGTTTGTGAATACACTGAATCTTGTCCCTACTTATTCAGAAGGGTTATTCTGAGGTTTTCTTCGTGAGTAGACACACTGTACAAATCATGAGAAATGAAGTATTTTGCAATCCCTTCATCACACTCACAGAGTGTTAGCAATATATGATGTAGTTTAGACATTTTTATAAGGGAATAGTTTTTCCTGAGGTGGGACTGCAGGGAGATCCATTGTAGAGCATCATTTTAGCTTTTGCAGAACTTGAAAATTGACAGAATTACTCTGAAATCAAAGGAAAAAAAATCTGCAATATTTAAATAAAAATACAAAAGGATTTTAGTTGCATGTCATTAATTAACTAATCAGTGATTTTTGCAAGCATCACTTTCTTCCACGTGGGAATCCTCCACTCCATGAGACCAGCCAAGAGGTTTTCTGCCTTTGTCCCAAAAGACTCAACTTGTGATTTATCTTTCTTTATTTGCTTTTTCCCCCAATTTTTCCCTTGCTGGCACATTTGAGCTATTGACCTCATGCCTGAAGAATAATTTTCTGCCTCTTTGATGGAAAATGAGAATGAGTTTTAAAGGCGATATGTAAATTACTTGTTTTGTCCACTTCTCCACAAAGTGGCAAAGACCTGATACCAAAATTAAAGACATTTCCACTCTCATTTGCAGCTCCATTCTGCCAGTCTCTTTGCCCTTTCACAGCTGTGCAAGAAGAGCTCTGAATATCTAGAAGTGGGTTTTAGTTTTCCTAGAAAATCTGTCAGCTTCTACTACCTACCCCACAAGTTACCATATAGGGAGATGATATTCAAATGCCAGTTTCATGTGAGTCATGCTGGAATGCTCTAAAACTAGTGCTTCTTCGTTGTCTCACCCTCCTTTGCAGCCTGGAAGGGCTTCTTCGGATCATTTATGCAAGTCAGAAATGATACATTTCAGCTCACAGGGACTGGAGTGTTCTGAAACCTTACATTATCTACTACTTAAATAGCTGCAGGCAGAACTCTTGCTTCTTTCCCTGAGTATTTGGCACAGGCTTCACAAACTGTGTATCACTGCTTAGTTGCAGAATTCATATGCAGAAAAGTGCAACCCGACCTTCAAAAGGTAGTACTTTCCATTTTCCAAAGTCCCATAATTTTCTTGAAGTATTTCCTTACTCATTAGGACTGTTTATAGAAACTTCAGAATTACCATCCTGTCACAGCACTGCTTTTCTGCTCTCTAAGAGGGAAGGAAGGAAATGGATAATGATCAATATCAAGCAGAGAAAGTCAGTCATACAGAGCATTATGTACAGTTACTACTAGAGGAATGAACAACTTTCAAATATCTGAGATTACTCAGATACTGTTCCCTTGCAGAGCAAAGTGAGCATGGTTGTAAATCTTACTTATTTCTCCGTAAGACTAACGAAGATAGTCCTGCTCTGAGAACTGTTCAAAATGAAAAGAAAAAAAAAGTATTTCAGGCAAGAATAAGTGGAAGATTGATGTCTAGGACTAAATTAAAAAACAAAAGGACCAATATAAAATTAATTTGCATAAGAATTTTCAAGTTGTTAATTTTTTTTCATATCTTGTAGTTTACTCCTTCCGCCTTGGTGAACACCAGATTAATCTTAGGAAATACACTACTGCTTTGTATGGAAAAAAGGCTTCAAAGGACTTTATATCTTCTATAAAATGGACTTTGAGCTTTCCTCTACTGCATTATTAGCATACACAGTTGATTCCTTCTCGAATCTTACCATCCTGACTATCATTAGTCCCCTTTCGTATCTGCAATAAGAAATTTCACAGAGCTCTGAAGTGGAGATTCTGAGCGAAGCTACAAAATCCGCAATTCACCATGATGTATTTGTTTGGTGTGACCTGCAGAATTATACTGGCAAGACCTCTAAAACCAGAAGTGAACCAAAGTGTGTCTTCAGTTTATGAAGATGGATATGATCTGAAGGAAATGATGGATTGTGTCTATCAACATGTATCTACAAACTCAGCAGCAAGAGAAGATCTGAGAATTTTAATGGAGCTGCAAATTTTAAGAGGTCCAAACCTGCTTTGCCTCTTCAGGTTCAAGAATGCCAGAAAATATTACTGACACCAACTAGAGCTTCAGCTTATTCCTCCATCTTTAATTTAAGCCTTGTGGCTCAGGAACATGTCTCTGCCAGAAGAAGAACAAAAGATTGCCTCTGCTTGTGGTGGTATTAATTCAGGCAAATCCACAGAGTACTTTTTCTTCTAGAATTCTGAGGTCTCTCTGTCCTGCTTCTTTGCCATCTCTCCAGAGTTACCTTGGAAAACAAGAGCATAGTAAATTTATACTCTTCAAGGCACTGTTCTAATTCCAATTATCAATAATTATTGTTCAATATATTCACGATACGAAAAAGGAACAGGAGACTTTCTCCTAGAGTGCAACTTGGCAAATTTGAAGGTGTTTATTTGCAAAGTAAATTTCTTTTGGAGGGTTATTAAAGAAATTACCAGAGTCCTTTCTCTCTCTCTTGACTGTAAAGCAAATCATTGGTACTTACATTCCTGAAATTTGAAGGTAACAACCTCTTCAGAGCCTTTTGGTCTTTCCTTCATTACTTGAGATTTTAGAATACCAGTGTTTAATTGTGATTAGCTACTCCAGTTCAGTCATACTTACCTTGTCTTGGTTCATGTACTAGTCAAAAGATAATGAGGAGATGAATGTATGAAGACAACTGTCCAGGTTCTTTAAGGAAGACAAATTAAATTGAATAGCAAAGCACATTGTTCGTCACATTTCAAGATACATCTTTCCTGTGTGCTCTGAAGTTCAAAAACAGTATGAAGATGATCCCCAGTGCAGAGGAATTACAGGAAATTGTAACTTTCACTTGGAATTGTCCATAATACTCAAGGAAGGTGACATTTCTAATCCATTCAGGAATGATGCGTCACTTTATCATGAGTCTGTGGCAAATGCCAGTGAAAACACCAGTCATGATTTTCTGAAATTAACACCAAATCGTTATGCTATCTTCTTTCAAGAATCCTACAAGAGTTTGTGACCATTACATGTAAAAAATGCAAGAGAATGACAGTAAAATTTTATCATCTACACGCAAGTACAAGCATGGATGGTTGATATGCTCTCTGTTTTGTGTTCAATTTACCTACTTATGAAATGGACAGTACTAGTTGCTTTTTTCCCTTCTTCATCTCCGAGGACCAAGATGACTATAATTGTTAGTTGGGAATCAACAACCATAATCTTGACTACTTCTCAGTGATCCAGACTTTTTTGCATTTTTCCCTAGGCAATGAGAAATCCTTCTAATTGTTCATCTATGACAGCTTTTACATGAAAAGCCCTTGCATCTTCCTTTTCCCAATTCTATTAAGACTTGAGAGGGGGTGACAGGGATTTTTCTGACATCCTCCAAATCTGCCAAATTTCTTCAGTTTCCCCTCTGTATTAGAGTGCTGGCGTGATGGGTACTCATACTGGAGAAAGTTAAAATTAAATTCACTTAAAATAATTTTATATTCTCTGAATGTGTCCTCACTACTCTGTCAGCACCCATGACTTTGGCTAAAATTTCTTCAAGCCTGAGAAAGGCTTTGTTCACGTGGAGATTCTAAATGGATGCAAAGAGAGAGGAAAATGATCAAAGGTTTCCAAGTTGATAACTGATTCATTGGTTTTAAACATTTTTTTTTTTCCTGCCTGGATATTGCTCTGCTGTTTTCTAACTTGTTTTTTAGTTGTCTTATATTCCCTCAGCTGTGGCAGTATTCCTGGAGCCAAATGTGAGTGCACTACCTCAAAATGCCAGCAGTGGAAGCTGGTAAGCAAGTGGGGGAAAAATCACCAGAGGAATCACTGAAGCTTGGGACAAAGGCAGAAAACACATCAGTACTGCACTAACAGAGCAGCAGGTACCCTCATATAGAAGATAAAATTAAAGGTAAGGAAATAATTTCCATTTCTATTTTGGTCTCTTCCAAATGGCTTGTTACTCTCCATTCAAAATCCCAGAAAAAATAACACACAATAAACATATAAAGAAAAAAAAGAAAACACATGTGATGAATTTAGAGTACTTGATTTTTTTTAGTGAGGACAATTCGAAGTTCAATCTTACAAATTTCTTGGGAAAATGAATTAAAAATGGAAATCCATTGTATCTATTTGGGAATTTAAAACCTCAGCCTAGTTTTAAAATAAGGCTTGGGAATTTTTTTTTTGTTTGTTTGGTTTTTGTAGCTTTTACATTTTTAGAGCATTGAACACAGAAAGCTGCTTGCTACAGGTTTTGCTTTCCAGTCAAGAACAACAGTAGACTTTTCTTTGTAAAAGTGAGGTCAGATAAAGCCAAAGACAGAAGGACTCTATTCCTATCCCTTCTTCTCCATTTACTTTCTCACAGTTGGAAGGGTAGCATGACTCTTTATTATGCTTCAGTTTTCTCATCTGTAACAAGGAAGGAGGTTGTTTTTATTTCCCGTTTGAGATGACTAGATGGAATCAGTGGTGTAAAAGAGAAGAAAATTACATTTATTTAATTAATTGTCTTGCAGTCTTTTATGCCGCCGCGCTAAAGTCCCACTATGGAGTTGTGATCACCACAAAAACCTCAAGAGGATATATCCTTGTCTGAATTGCTACAGTTATTATCTGTTACAGAAAGTAAAATAAGGTTTTTCTTTAAGTCTTCTTTTAATATAAAACTGTTGTCTGCAGTTGAAAAATTTTGTTACGTTAAAACAATTCTACCATAAACTTAATTTCCACTCTCTGGTACAGCAACATTGGGAAAGTTTAGGTATGTGCATTGTAGTGACATTACCTTTTAGAAAAGAATAATAATGAAGTACATTCAAAAGACTGATGAACTAGATTTACCTTTGACATAAATCATGTGTCATCATCAGATATACACTATGGTTATTGTCCCAGTGAGTTGTATCAATTAAGTTTATTTTGTAAACTATCAAGTTCAAAGAAATATGAATACAGAACCATATTAACTTGCTTCATAGTATTTAAATGTGTAGAGATCTTATTAAAGCTACAAGTTATCAAAATTATGAGTTTAATCTTGTGATGTATATTTCTAATTATCTGCAGCATGACATTTAAGTTGAAAAGCCTAAAGGAAAAAGAAAAAGAAAATGGTAATCTTTTTGTAAGCATTATTTAAATAAATTAGGTGATCTCTTGAGGTGCTGTGCAACCCTTTTCGAAAGCAATCATTACCATCAGGTCCAAAAAATACCTCAAATGTCTAGATAAGGAACTAGCTGTCTGAATTGAATATTGTCTTTTGAAATGTGTCATCTGTTAGTTTATGTTTTTTTCCTGTAACCTACTAACCATAGAAATGACTGTAAGTAGAGTTTTCAAAATGCTCACTCTTTTTCAAAATCTAAACTTTCTTGTGTTTTTTTGTTTGTTTGTTTTTTAATATTTTTTTTTTTTATTTTTACTTAAAACATATATGGGAAAAACACACTCAAACCTTTCATTTGCAAGGAATCATATTCTGAGTTCATGGCTTTTTTCTATACTGCAGGTCTATCCATGGACTCATTTTCAAAGAACTTTTTAATTACTGTTTTATCATAGTTAAAGATTACTGCTGTAATTGCAAAAAAATGAGTATTATCTCTCAGTTTCTATTGTTCTTTGGTGAAAAATCAATGAGTTTGATTTTGAGTACATTTAAACCTTTTCCTTTGGGGTTACTGTTATTGCTTGCGGATGTTTTTGAGGCCATGCTCTTTTGCTAAGAGAAGTTGCTCTGATTCTGAAATGTTTTTTCTTCTCATCTTGTACTTTTCCTTATAAGTTAAAGAAAATTCCATCTATTCCGGTTTTGTCTTCTGTAACTAATTCCATAACACTGTAGTACTTGACATGTGTTTGTTTCTTAGGCAAACGTGTAAAACTCCTCAAGTCCGAATGGAGAAGTAGAGAAAGGAGGTTTCTGCTGTGCCTGATGACAATTTTTGTTTTTTTCCACACACACAAAATATTCTGGCTCCATGTTGGAGCACTAGTTGTGATGAATCCTAGTCTTGGTCGGATTCTAAGGAAGGGCCAGAACGTTCGTTGAGGAATAAAGAGTCAGACCACTCCAGAAAATGTGTTCCAGCCCTGGTTTATTACTCACAGAGCAGCAGGTGTGTACAAATACAGGTTTACACAGTACTAATAGGAAATGTTGTACCTTATTTCTCATTGTAGTTGTTTAGTTTGCTGCAGATGCCCAGGAATCATGGTTTATTTGGACAAAGCTTCAGGAGGGTGGTTGGAGAGACTGCACTGCTCTCCTAAGCAGCCTCAGTCTGTCAGTCAGATGCTTCTGGGAGCCTTAAAATGTCTTTCTTCACTTTCCCTTCAAAGGTAGAGCCAGTTGATGAACTTAAGTCTCTCACTGTCATGGGAAAGCAACAGATGCTTTGGGGAAGAGAACGGCACTTAGAAAGGAAGTATGTCTTGGTACATGGAGTTAGGTGTCGCTTTGTAGTTGAAAGCACAACATCCCATATGGGATTACTGAAAATTCATAAGAAGCTGAGAAGGGAGTATTGCCACTATATTCCTATGATTGCTAGGTGTTGACTGATCTTAAAACCATGTTTCAGATAAAGAACTGCCATTTTCAGGAATGTATGCCATGTTCCAAAGTATATTTCCTTTACCTATTTTTCCAGTCCTAATTTTATTTGGAACAAGTGAAAAACTCAATTTTCAAGGGAAAGGTTTCCAAAGCCTTTTAATTTTAATTAAAATTTTTAACACTGATTATCAAGGTCTTCACTTTATAACCAAAAATCTCCTGCTGACATCATTAAGAGCAATGAGGAAACAAGAAATACAGGATTATACTTCAAATGGCACTGTGTGAAATGAGTTTTCAGCATGTTTGTTTCTTCTTAATGGAAAATACTAAGCACAAGAATTTTCACAAGTGCAATTCTGATTAGTCACAGTGTAATAAAAGTAGGAAAGAATTAAAAACTTAGCTCTGGTGGTTATCAGACATCGGGAAACGTTTGAGACATTTAGGTGTACTGGGAAATGTTCTGTTTAATTAATAAAATGAGGTAGAGATGTTTACCAAAGGATAGACCTGACGACCTAGAATTGTAAATTGCTCCATTACAGGCTTGGGAACATGGTTAGACTAACACTTTTTATATTGCAGTGCTGAAAATAAAGTTAAGGCAAAAATGTAAAGCTCTTGAGTCTTGATATCAAAAGCTAGGTAGTGAAAAAGTTTTATGAGTAGGAATGAAACATTTGGAGACTTGAAAAAATTTCCATCAATATGTAACCTCTGAAGGTAAATAGATCCATACAGTTATCACTGAATGCCTGTTTTCCAAACTGCTGAAAAATCACTCAAATTTTGCCTTTTGTCATTAGCCCAAGTCAAATAGCGGTCTGTGATACTGAAACAAGGCCTATTTCCTAATTCACAGTTCTCTGCTACAGTTACTTTATCAGGCATACCCTTGAATCACCTTAACATTTTTCCTACTTTTGAAAGAGTTTCTTGTGCCCCCAGAAACTTAGTTATCTAGCTTATAGTTATCTATAAGTTATATACATGGTTATCTATCTGTTATGGTATTCTACGATCGTAACTAAATACCACATTCACCCAAATCCATACCTATCTACCATGAGGTGCATATGCATATAGGAGCCCTCTTGGCAAAAGTCTCATTAACAGGTCTTTTGTTCAGTTTTCCCACTTCTTTAGAAAACAAATTACAGAATTCTCAAGCTTTGAAGAAATTCTGAGCCTGTCCTCTGTTAATGTTTGCAAAGTACTTTTGATTATCACTGGTACAAGGTAGTATTAATAGATCAGAAGCATCTTCCAAGCTTGCAAGTTGAACTGTTTCAGTGAATAAACGTGCACAAGTGGCAATGCAAACTGTTATTTGCTTTCATAAGCTACATATGAATGATAGTGCCTGGCAAAACATGTTGTCAGGATTTTGAAGCTCCAGGAAATAGCGCACTTCCATCCATTCAAAAGTTTCATTTCTGACCTTGACTTCATTTGCAGAGGGCATAAGTGGAAAAAATGCATTGGCAGATGTTTGTTTCTGGTTGTATGGGGCCTTCTGTTTCTGCATTGTAATATTCATGTTAGGTATTCAATACCAAAACAAAGTTATTTATAGCATGAAAAATACAACTGATACAGCCTTCTTCAGGTCCATTCCTCGTTAGGAAACCATTCCTCATTAGGAAAGGTTTGCTAAAAAAAACCCCAAAACATAAATTGTTGACCATGTTTTATTAATTTCTTTTGTAGTCTCTTTATGTTCAGTATAAGAAAGAATATAAAAATAAGGAAATGAAATGGATGGAAAAGTATACTGAATACAACTAAGGGCTGTCTTGGTACAAGATCTCTTTCTCATCTTAGTGTCTTGAAGGACAATCCATACCTAGGCATTTCTTCAAGCCATTTCTTATGCCTCTTTCTTCAAGCATTTATTTAAGGCATTCTTGTGACATTCTTTGTATTTAGCTTTCCTCATGATGGTAATTAAATACATTTGTGAGACCCTTTTGATTTTTTTCTAGAAATCCCCACACCGTTTTGTTTCCCACAGACCTTTAATATTTTACAGAAGAATGGTAGGAGTGACAAGAGAGCTTTTCTTTGTCTCATAAAATTCCACTTAGCTCAGGGTTTGCTAAAAAAAAAATAAATATGGCATGATGATTCTTGAGTGTGCTTAGATGACACTCAGGCTATGACCACACACAGAGTCCTGTACAGTTGATGGAACAGTTCTAATTGAAAAGAAAGCCTCCTTAAGAAGAAAAGAAAACCTCCTTCTTAAGAAAAGAAAACCTCCTTATTAAGACCTTAATACTGTCTTTCTGTTTCTTTGGGGAAAACTTAGAATGAAAGGTCCATCATCCTGCTGAATTATCTGTGGAAGGAAGAGATACTGTCTTAAAAATTTGCCTTTTTTTTTACTTGCGTTAATACATAGTCCTGACAGCAACATAATAGGCTTCCTTCCAACAGTCCTTCCCCACCAAGTTCTGTTGTTTGTACAATGGAAAAGGCACAGATTTGAAGTTGCAAGAGCACCTGTGGAAAAACAAGTTGCTAACTTTCAAGTGGTTGACTTGGCAAACTCAAGAGTCTGTTTTTAATATGGATTTTGTGTATGGTTTGCGATAAACACAGAAAAAAATTGAAAAAGCTGCCATGCAAAGAAATCGTGATGTACAAAATTGCGTTATGAAATGTTCCAGGATGTTTATTTTAATATACCATATATTGCCACCTATTTTATTCTTACAATATTAAATACTAATTGCTTATGTATGTGCCTCATTTGCGTGTATAAACTATTCTGTAGTTACCCAATAATTAGTGATAGATTTTTTTTTTTTCTGAAGGAATAGATGATTTGTACTATACCTGATTGGGATCCTGTAATTTTCATGTATAGGTGCCTGAAAGTAGGGAAAAGTACTTTACTGTTCAGAGAATATTCACTCAGCCAATCTTTACATTCTATAGTCTTGATTTTTCTCCCTTCCTCTTCTAAGGCAGAAGGAAATCTTGAGTAAAAGTATCAGGCTGGATTTTTCTTGGGAATCTATTCTTTTTGCCCTGGCAAAAGTGTTCTACCTGAAGACTGAACCTGTTTCAAATATTTATTGAACAGAAGAAATGTGGAAAACTTCAGTTGCATTTAATTATATATTGTTGTTTTAAAATAAAACAAGTGAGTTCACATACAATTACAGACAATTTACAGCAGCCACTCACTAATTTAAATTAAAAAGTCTGCAGCTGTGGAGTAATTATACTTTAATTGCTCATGTAGTACAAGAAAGTGAAGAAAGTCTAATGCATTGTATTTATGATATAACAACCATGTGAAAAAACACACTAGCATAAAGGGAGTAATTATGTTCCAAGAATGAGCAAATTAATTCAAATCAACACCTAGAATGCTAAAGGTTTTATGTCCTTTTTTTTTCATTTGTATTGTTAAACAGCAGCAAAGTTAATTTTCCATAC
Organism: Psittacula echo; assembly: GCF_963264785.1. Taxonomy (NCBI): domain Eukaryota; kingdom Metazoa; phylum Chordata; class Aves; order Psittaciformes; family Psittacidae; genus Psittacula; species Psittacula echo. The sequence continues at coordinate 151,716,890 of NC_137735.1, read as the reverse complement.
ATTTTAATTATTAACTGAAAAAATTATTAGACTTGATTTGCACATTTTTAGCATGTTACTGTTCTCTTAGGATTTTAAAGATCAGACACATACATCAGTCCCACTTTTCCTATGAAGACCTTTGTCACAATACTTTTGCTTCCCAGCCACTCAAACCAAACAGCTTTTACTATATCCAAAATTAAGCATTTCTGGGAATACAAACTACATATTATCTAAAATTTCATGCCTTCTTTATGAAACCGCCTTTAGCATTTGAGAGATCTATTCTTTCCCTAATATGTATGTATATGACTTCCATTTATGTTAATATCTGGTCTGTGCTTGCACATAACATAAGAAGTATTACCTTCTTAGAGGCAAATGTGGACCACTGTGTGTGTTACTCAAAGTAGCATTTTATGACCTGGAAGTTAACAGAAAAAAAAAAAAAAAAGAAAAGGAAAATAAAAAAGAGGGCAGGCGGAATAATGAAAATTCTGGCAAGGGAAAGCAGTTAAAAACTCCAATCATGCAATTGTAAAAACTAGGAATATGCACCTTGACTTCCTGTACAGTCTGTATAAACAAAATGACCTTTGTATATGATTAGCCACCTGTTACAGAGCAGAGATTTGAATGGATATCTGATTTGTTTTCTTCTTCATATCACCTGTTTATTTCATGTAACAGTGTATGTTGCTTTTATAGGGATATTTTTACCACACAGTTGTAGAGCTGGGGCGGGAAGTGGAGTAAGTAGGCCTACAGATTATGATTTTACTGAGTCTTTTTGTGACTGAAGAGAGCACATTTGAAGTTCCAAACAGCCATATAACTGAGCAGCCATGTATGTGTGAAAATACTGCTTTTTGCTAGCCACAGTTTATCACTTAGCCTATGCAATGACAGAGCTGGATGTAACAGAAATAATAAATCACTGAATGGTTGAGATTGGAAGGGACTTCTGAAAGCCCACTCCCCTGCTCAAGCAGAGCTGCCTAGAACTGGTTGGCCAGGACTGTGTCCAGATGGCTTTTGAATATCTCTGAGAAAGGAAGCTCTACAACCTCCCTTGGCAACCTGTTATAGTGAAATGTCATCCTCACAGTAAAAAAGCATTTCCTGACAGGGAAACCCCTGTCTTTCAATTTGTGCTCATTGCCTCTTGTCCTGTCACTGGGCATCAATTGAAAAGACCCTGGCTCCATCTTCCTTGCACCTCCCTTCAGGTATTTGTGCACACTTCTGAGACCCCCCTCTGAGCCTCCTCTTCCGCAGGCTGAGCAGTTCCAGCTGTCTCAGCCATTCCTCATATGAAGATGCTCCAGTCCCTTATTTGCTTTAATGGCCCTTTACTGGACTCTTGCCAGTAGCTCTATGTTTCCCTTGTACTGGGAAGCCCAAACTGGACACACTAGTGCAGGTGCAGCATCACCAGTATTGAGCAAAGGTGAAGGGCCACCTCCCTTGACTTGGTGGCAGTACATTGTATAATGCAGCCTGGGATACCATGAGCCTTCTTTGTTGAGAGGCAGATTGCTGGGTCGTGGTCAACTTGGTCTCTCTGAAGTCAGCTGGCACCCTCTCTTTTTAATAGCAAATATCTACTCTGTTGGTATGTAGACAAAATCAAGAATCCAGCTGAATTCCAGTGACCGTGCCTGTCCAGTTGTGCCTCTGAGGAAACTGTCCTCTGATTCTGTGTTGGTTTTGGTCTGCTCTGGAAAAGTAAGAAGCTTTGACCCTGCATTTACATGGCTTCTTTGGGAGTCTTAACACCTCTGATCTGTCTTTGCATCAGGTTTTTATGTGTATATCTGTATGTTTATCTATATATAGAGATACAAGTATCTCTCACTTTCAAGTGAAGCTAATAAAAATCCACCTGCGGGTAGAATCAGAAGATGTAGTTTACATGTAGCTCAGTGGCACTTGAGTCCATGAGTAGAATTCCAGCTTGTTACAGGAAAGCAAAATATAAATAACAGTAAGATTCTGTGTCAGCTGTTTGAGCTTTGGTGCAGGGCATAGAAATATGTTGCATGATTTTTTAATTAATTCTTCGTTATTTTTTCAAACAATCTTCCACTATAGAAGTGGCTACATGAGGCTGTTTTCAACAGCAAGAACAAACCAAATTAAGAGCAGTGTAATGAATAAAACCAGGTTTCATAAAAATCACAAAACACAATTTTATTTTTCTCTTCTTAAGTTCAGTTCCTAGAATCAATTTGGTGAAGGCAAACCAAAGTTATGAGCTCCTTGAACAGTCCTTTTAATATTCTGCTCTATGTTCGTGCTCTGCAGAGCCAACAAGAGCTGTATGCAAACGGTTTTGCTGAAGGCAAAAGAGTGTTTCATCGTTAAGGAGCAAGACCCTTCTCTCTGTGAAGAAAATTAAAAGCATATGCCCCTTGATGTCATGAAGTGTTATTGTGACCTTTCCAATGGGTTGCTCCTCAGCATTTGGGATGTTGTCCCCTGACACAGTTTGATACTAAAATGTTGCGTGATCATTAATTGTATCCACTGACACAGCAGAAATAGTCCTCAGTTATGTTATTTTTCTTTAAATGATAGATTTTTTTCTTTTAATATTTAATATCAAAATTATACACAAGGAAAGTTCAATTACTGTGAAATGCTTGGTTGAACACTTTTTCTCTGTGGTCCTTCTGTTCCACCCTTGTTTCATGATAGGTTGGGTGAAACCACTCTAAGTGAACTCCTTGTGAATAACAGGATCTCTCTCTCTTGTTTAGCTATGCATGATTTCTGTCCTGTTTCTTCACTAAGTGCTTATTGCTTGTTTAACAGGACATTGTCTTTTCCAACCTAAACAATTCTATGATTCTATGACCGTGTTTTAAAGTAATATGCAAAGAATGGAAGAACCCATCTCCAGTATCAGTCACTGTTATACACAATGGCTAACATTTTAAAAGCATAGTTGTTCCCATACAGAAGGTCTAACATTGAAAAATATTTACAGAATACAGTTTTTTCCTTAAAACCAATGCTTTTGAGATTTGTGGGTTGATAATTTGTGGCGTTCAGATTTTTTTTATCTTATTTTAGACGATGTCACATTTCAGTTTTATCTTGTCAAGTCCAATTCCAGCAAAGCACTTAAAGACAGAATTTATGTTGGGGAGCAATCCCATATAATACCACTTGGAATTATTCATTTGTTTAAAAACAATTGAAAGAGCTTTGCTGGACACAGATCTTGTATTTCAGTCTGTGTTTCCAGTACTTTGGAATTAGATTCTGTATGTACAGTTTTGATTTTCTGATTTTCTTTTTCTTTACAGGTAACCCGATAGCTAAAGACAAATCAAGTCAGTCTCAAGGCTGATAACATTAAATACAACACACAGGAATTTCATTCCGCCAGGCAATCCTTGAAGTGAAATTTTATACTGCTGGGGTGTATCCTTCAGAATCAATTGTTTCAGTGAGAACCTGCCTTGTAATCAGCAACAGCCTTGAGATCAAAACTATTGGGAAGTTATTCTGAACTTCTGTGTCACAAAGATTTCAACTGATTGAACTGTGTACACTTGTAAAATTGCACTTGCTGAGGAATTTGCAGCTGTAATCACAAGAGTTGATACTTAAAATGTGCAGAAAAACAGCAATCTTTTGGATACTCCATTCCAGACCAGTGGCTTTTCATCTTGATGAAGCCAACCTCCAAAATGTATTGGTTCCTTCTCTCTAAAATGATCCCTGGTCCACATTCAGATTGCTGATGGGACTGCACACTGCTTTAATTAAATTTCTGTTGCAGAAATTGTCGTTTGGCATGGCACAGTTTTAGACATTTTTATTTGTATTCTAATCCTGGAGCTCTCAAAGTTACATATTTCAACATCTTGAAGTTGCTTTTGTTATAGGAATGGAAATATATATCCATTGTTAATAATTACTGTTGACAAGTAATAGTTATCCGAATACATCAGTCATATTAGAATGCATAGTCAGGTTGACATGTTTCCCTAAGGCTGACCAACTACTGCAGCTCTTTGACGATTAAAAAAGTGGTGGTCAAAACTCAATTACCACTTCCATTATAAGGCATTTTATAACTTTAAAATATACATTTCCATTTAGTTTGAAGAAGATGAGTGTTCCTGATATGTACTTTACTTTCCCAACCTTTAGTTCATTGAAATTCATGGTAAGCATTCAATGGCAGTATTTCATCCCTTTTTATAAAGGTAGGCAGGGATGTAAATGAGTTTTGCAATTATGAAATTGGATGGTAATAATTCAGGATTTTGGGGGTATTTTTTATTAAAAAATAAAATCTCTTGCTTGAACCTAAATACTGTTGGATGCTTATGTAGATGTCTGCTCAGTCTGTTTGCTATAAAGGAAAAAAGTCCTAGTGCCCTCTCAGATTTACAGTTTGTGGGTATTTTGCTTGCTTACAGTCATCCAGTTCAGATCTGATCCTTGCCAAAATCACATTTACTGTTTTTATTTTTGTTTCTGTAGCAATTTTTGAACTTAGTGATGTGCTGTTACATGAAAAAAAAATCCTCAATATTTAAAGGCCTTAAGCATCTATGAGCTTTTTTCTAGGTTATTACAGAATGTATAATTTTATACTCCATTTAATGTATATTGTACCATCTGTAATATTGATACAACAGAAATTTGGCAATTCCATCTAGTGATACTGTATAAGCATGCTGACTGGAGAGGGTGAGGGAGTTCTGACTGTATGCTTTGGTGCACTGAAACGAAAACCACACACACTTAATTGCAGTCAAAAATATACAGGGTGAGTTTATTTAGAAGTCCTGTGTGTTTACCAGACTCTCAGAAAAAGAGGGAAATGATTTTATCATCACAAGCCATTGACATGGCTAAGTAGTTATATATTAAGTTCCATGATGGATGAACACCCTGGAGTGCTCTGCCTATCACAGTAGCTCCTGCTGTTCCAAAACCATTTCATTACCTCTGCTGTATTATTGCACAGGAGAGCTTAAATAAAATAAATGACTGTTGGGAATAAAATTGAGAAGTATATTCTATCATTCTGCTGAGAAATAATAAAAAATTTGGCAGGGAAAGATATTTTTTTGATTAAAATTTAATTAGGATAAACTAGCAGCAACTAGTTATCTCAGTATTTTAGGATGGATTAATACTGTATGGATTTTTGCTAACAGGTGCAGGACAGAAGGCAGCGTCTTAAAGAGATTGTCTGGGACAGTGCAAAGTGGAAATGTGCTGTTTTGTAAAATCTGAATATAGCCTCTTTTTGGTCAAAAACTGCATCATGCTTCTCAATATTTGTTTTCTTTGTTCTTAAGCCAACAATGAAAATACTGTATAATATACAAGTGTAACACATGCATATCAATAAGTGAAAATAAATGGATTTTCAAATATACTAAATAGATTATCTGAAGTAGATTAGTGTTGTGAATATTCATAGAAAGTGAATAAAATTGTAATATAAAATAGATTTTTTTCTATGGATGTGCACTTTGGAGATCTATTCTGTTTACCCATGGAAAAAGTATTCTTTTTCAGTGCATAAGAATCTCAAGGGTTATCTTAATTTTGTGTTTCTTCAGTAAAGTTGGGAATATATCCTACCACTTTGAAAAGTCCTTTTCCAGAGGAAACTGATATCTAGCACAACTGTTCTAGCATTGTCACGGGAAATTCTGGTGGGCTTACTGCTGCTTTCAGGCCAGACTGAATAGAGGTGGATTTTTTTTTCCCCCACAAAATGGCAATCCCAAAAAATTCTCATTTAGATTATTTCTGTAGCAACAGAATATAGTAAGCATTCCTGAAAAAGTTACATTTCAGGTTAATTTGTTGAACTGTTTAAAAGCAGAAAAAAACCCCAGCAAGCTATATCAACAGTGTTCTGCTTGTGCATCTTGAAACAAGCTGTGAACTATAGTTCTGCTATCCATAGTGTCTGTTTTAATGCTGCCTTTGCAAATGGAGTGTAGGTGGCTAGATCACCTGTGGGCATTCATGTTGTAGGCATGTGAGACAAATACTGCTTCGATTACTCCTTTATTCCTTACTATAATAGTACTATACTACTTCCCAGATTATTTGATATACCCAGTTCATCTGATTACAAAGATGATCAGGCATTATGATCAGAGTGAAAACCATCTTAACCTTTGATTTCAACAGTCATCAAGAACTCTGAACTGCAGAACATGGGTTCCTATTCTGCAGTTCCACGTGGCAATGCATTGACATGGAAAGAAAACTCATGGCTTCATTAAAATCTTTAAAATGTATTGGATCAGTCAACAAAGCATAAAGGAAATCCTGATATGAATCTTAGGGGAAAAAAAATTCAAATTGGAACCAATAAATCTAAAATTTAGCTTAAAAAAGCATTTAAGACTGTATCTTGGTTGTATCTGGCTTATTGATCATAACTAAGTGCTCACCCTTGAAAGAGCACTGCTGTAGACACCACTGTTACTAACTTTAAATCCACCTATTATTCTATATCCTTTCAATCTTCCTATTTATCTTACATCTTTCAAATCATGGCCCCTTCAGCTCTGCTCAGTCCTTCACCAAGCCAATGCAGCTGATGTATGCTTTAAAACTGGAGACAGAGTGCATCAGATAATTTTGTTTTGAAACTAAAAATCTACTATAAAGCATGTTATTTTGTTAGGTTTCATAAAAATATATGCTGGTGTTTTTTGTTCATTATAATTGTATAGCTGGCTTTCCTAGTTTCCAGGTAATGAATGGCTGTCTATAACAACAAAACAGGAAGATATGATTGGCATCCTTTTCTGCTGATTTACTGCCTCCTACTTCGTGCCTTGAATTTCACACATCTGTTATTAACCAAGATACTGGCAAGGAAAAGGAGTGCAATTTTGGCTTGTAAGAGAAGTGTTGCCTTATTTTCTAGTTTCTTTTTACCAATAGTTGGCTCTATATCAAATATGTCACACCTAAAAAATCTGATGGCATTAAATGGTTTCTCATGGTTTCAGTGGTTTATTAAATTGAATAATAAGAATTACCTAATCACTTTGTTAGTCTTTATAATGTGATTTGTACCCTGAGACACTTTTCTATTTATTCTTTTATAAAATGAAGAAAGATTTCCAAATTGCATTTTTATCTTGTTTCTTTAAGAGCTTACGTAACCTTCTGATACTACTTTACAGTCAGTCATTGCAAATGACGCAGAAAAAATGTCTTCCATGGCTTTTTTTCATTTTCTGTATTCATCTGCACTACTTGCTTAGTGATAACAAGAGGAAGTACATGAAAAGGCTGAGTTTCTCACAACTTTGTTTTGACAGGTGATGACGAGTGTTGCCAACATCCAAATGTTGCCAATCCAAAACTAACTTAAGACCATCCAGCAGGAGGATCACTGATGGTGACAGGTGGAAACTATTGCATAAAAGAATGACTGTTTTTTCTCTGACTGCTGCTAGTGGGATGCCAGGCTAGGCAAAACCATTGCAGTATGGTTTCATCAGCAGAGAATTCTCCAGCCTTATGTCTTCATATTTAGATCTGATATCTAGAACCTGCAAAATGTACACCATGTCTCCATATAAAGGAGTTTCTTCAGTCTGTTTCTCTTTTTATGATTAATTTGGCATGCTTTGCCAATATTTGGGTGTAGAGAATATTATTCTTCTTACTGACTTAGAGTTTGGGTCTCTTTGTTTTTGTTCTTTTTACTTTTCTTTAGTAATTTTCTCTTTTCCTGGGATCCAGTCAATTCTCATGAAACTTCAATAGTGATGATAAAAGTTTCTTAATAAATAGTGTCTGAACACAGGCTCTTTGTAGTTCTTGGAGAGAAGAGAGAGATTATGTGTCCATCATTTTCTCTTAAAATGGTTTCAATCTTAAACTGTTTCAGTCTGAATAGAAGCATTTTTTCCTAACTATAAATGGTCTGTGTTTCAATATGCTCTCTGATCATAAAGCTGATGAAATGGTCCTTTCTGTGTGGCAGATTACATCAGCAGAATTTACAAATGGAAGATGATGATTTTGCTAATGTCCACGGGCAGGTAGAAAGAATTCGGTCCCAGATGCTCTGACTAATGTTCATGGCAAAAGCAACTCAAAACAATGCCTCCATATGCTGTAATTGCTGGAATTATTTCTCAGGCGTATTCCCTTGTCTTCCCTCATATGTAGAACTCATTAGATTCCTAGTGGGAGAACATATGGAGAGGAGAGATCATGGAAAACATTGGAAAACAGATTGTGTATTTAAATTTATATTATAAAAGACCTCTGTGCACAGGCAAACTTAGTGGAGAAAGTTCAAACTCTTTCTTTCCACTTCATAAGGAAATCTACATTTATCTTAGTACATTCAAAGACACTTACAGATGATGGGTAAAGCCTGGCTTTAGGGGTGCTAGTGGAAACTTTGCTGCTAATTTGAGATCAACTCTGTATTTCCTACATTATCTTTCCAAAATTTAGTTAAACTATAGCTGTATAAGATCTTTTCACTAATAGACATGACAGAAGTCAAAGTTCCACTCATGCAAATCTGTTGGCAGGATCAGGCCTTTGGTTGTGGGTTTGTGATTTCAGTGTCAACACAATGATGTTTATGAATACTTTGCTTGTGTTTCACAAAAAGAAGTGATAAAGTTTCTTGAATCCAGTTCAGCTGACTGATGGATAGAGATCGTATCGAGTGTAAAGCTCTTTTAATGACTACTGAATATTAAGAATTGATTCTTTACCTTTTCTTGTAGTTAAGTAAAGCACAAAATATTGTAAGCTGGCGTTCGTGATGCCTTTTTAATTACACTTATGACTATTGCCTGTTTTATGGTGAGTTTTTTCTCATTTTTTCCTCAATACTGACCATGAAGCTGGTTTCAACAGAGAGCATTTGGTGTAGTATAAGGAGTCCCAATGGAAGAGGTGGTCACTAGCAGAAGTTACACAGTGGACAGGTGAGAGGTGGGTAGACTGATGTCTGGTGACACCATGACTTTACTGCAGTGGCTGCTGAAATATGGCTTGTCAGCTAGAGAAACACTTCTGCAGATATCATTGCTGCCCAGCTCCCAAAGAAACAATTCTAATAGGTTATCTTTTATTGCATGCAGTTGAATCAAATGTCATACCTAAATGAACAACATCGGAAGGACACAGAGAAACAGTGTGGACGTCTATTAGAACGTCTCTACAGGCCTTAAATTGTCGTAAATGTCCACAGGATGTTTCCACCTAGGTTTCCTTTCTAAGAGGAGACACAAAATGGCTGCTTAAGTGGCAATTGTAGTAGACGTGTGTGTATTTGTCTGCAAATATCCCTGTCTAGATCCAGCATGTAGTGTCCTGTTTAGAGAAAGCACCTCTAGAAATTCAGATCCAACCTTCCTCCATTAGTATTGAAGCTGGACTTTGTTACCATACTGCTCATCTAAGTCAGAGTTGCCCAGTATGCTGCTGGCAAGCTGACCACTTGCTCTGCACCTTTCAGGGCAGAACAGTTGCTCTGACAAGCCTCAACAGGAAGCAAAACATACATTACTGTATGTGCTTTTGTCTTAATTAGACAACCCTGATTGTTCTGTATGTTTTTTCTGACAGCTAAAGGACAAACATTTATTATTAGGCGAAATTTTAAAATTTACTATTTTACACCAGTCTGAACAATGCATTTTGCAGCTTCTTATGTGTTTGTCCCGTTACAATTTATTCATTTGTGCTATATATGTATTAGCCTGTCTATCAGCTACTGGTGGCACCTTTAAAAATAGTGTCACTGGTTAGTGGCTTTATAGTCACTGCATGAAAATGCTCTTTTGGTTATAAGCCTTTCATTAGCATGGTGTAGTTTTCCCATTCTGTCAGTACCAGCATTAGAAGCTAGATGATAAAGTAGTAAAAGAGCTTTGAAGATGTACAGATTTAATTACTCTCAGGCAAAGAGCTAGACCTTGCTCAGTGAAGGAAGTTACAGCTAGTGTGTGTAAGATTGTTTTCCATCATTCAGAATTTCCAGCCCTCTGCATTAATTCAAATTTGATTATTCAGAAATTTGTGCGGTAGTAATATTAATATAAAAGATTAATAGCCACTCAAAAGATGGATCCTTGAGTATTGATGTATGCAATGAAATATCTGGGATATCTCAAATTCTGAGCTTTAACTAATATTCCTAATGGGTAAGGAAAGTAGCAAGTATTTTTCCCATTTTTATGTCTTTGGAAGTAAATACAGATATGGCAGAAGACTGGGAGCTAAAGTGCTCACTGGACTTCTGTTAATTATGTGTTTGTTGCCCAAGTCTGTATAGCTTACCTCACATTTTGTTAAAGCATGTAACATAAGGACCTCAAACCAATCAATTTCTGCAATTAGCAGTTCTGCAAGGAAACACAGAGGGAAGTTCAAGGCAGTTTGTACCCAGGTTAGTTCCACTGTCTTTAGTGAAGTTATTCCCCAGGTAAATCTGGTCTTAAGCATTCTAGCTAAATGATTTAGAAAATTAAGCTGTGAACACCTAGATGAAAGGGCATATGAAACTTCAGGGACTTGAGTAAGAATTAAATACAGGTGACAAAAAATTTGGATCTCCTTGACAGTTTCGCCAGATATATTGCTGTATAATTGTGGGAATTATATGGTCCTGATCTCAACAAAGAAATATGTGAAATTCAGTCCTCCTCTTTGTGTTGCATAAAACAGATAAAAAAGGCAATTTATGAAAGTTATTTATAGAATCATAGAATAGTTAGGGTTGGAAAGGACGTTAAGATCATCTAGTTCCAACCCCCCTGCCATGGGCAGGGACACCCCACACTAAACCATGTCACCCAAGCCCTCATCCAACCTGGTCTTGAACACCACCAGGGATGGAGCATTCACAACTTCCCTGGGCAACCCATTCCAGTGCCTCACCACCCTCTCAGTAAAGAATTTCTTCCTTATATCCAATCTAAACTTCCCCTGTTTAAGTTTGAACCCGTTACCCCTTGTCCTATCACTACAGTCACTAATGAAGAGTCCCTCCCCAGCATCCTTGTAGGCCTCCTTCAGATACTGGAAGGCTGCTATGAGGTCTCCACGCAGCCTTCTCTTCTCCAGGCTGAACAGCTCCAACTTTCTCAGCCTATCTTCATATGGGAGGTGCTCCAGCCCCTGATCATCCTCATGGCCCTCCTCTGGACTTGTTCCAACAGTTCCATGTCCTTTTTACGTTGAGGACACCAGAACTGCACACAATACTCCAAGTGCGGTCTCATGAGAGCAGAGTAGAGAGGTAGGATCTCCTCCTTCAACCTGCTGGTCACGCTCCTGATGCAGCCCAGGATACAGTTGGCTTTCTGGGCTGCGAGTGCACACTGAAGCCAGCTCATGTTCATTTTTTCATCGACCAACACCCCAAAGTCCTTCTCTGCAGAGCTGCTCTGAATCTCTTCTCTGCTCAACCTGTAGCTGTGCCTGGGATTGCTCTGACCCAGGTGTAGGACCTTGCACTTGTCATGGTTAAACTTCATCAGGTTGGCATCAGCCCACCTCACAAGAGTGTCGAGGTCCCTCTGGATGGCATCCCTTCCCTCCAGCATATCAACCGAACCACACAGCTTGGTGTCATCGGCAAACTATTATTATTTGGCATAAAAATTTCCTCTCAAAGTCTTGGTGCAAGGTCTCTTCTCCATTCCTGTGTCCTTAAATCCTGAAGAGATTATTGAGAACTTCACTGGTGACTGAAGCTTCTTATGGACCTCTGCTCAGATTTAAAATTCATACTGACTACCTTTGCCAGTGTTCACAAGAACTTTATCACTGGTTCAAACTCCTGCCTGTCTTCTTTGTTGTTGGTCTGTATAGTCAAAAACATGCTCTGTTAATATTGTCTTTAAATTTGAAGTATTTGATCATGTGCAGTAATTCCAAAATGGCATTTCTCACCTTCTGTCAAACTTGGATATTATTAAAATATCCTGAATAGTCATACACTCAGTCAGTTCATTCACAATAAAGAACTGTGATGCCTTAAGCTACTTTTTACCAGTCAGGGTGTTGTCAAGGTGACCTTTCATGCTGCTTCAATTGCATAGCCTTGCCATTACTTAACTATTAGGATGATGGAAAGCTTGCACTTTGCTATTTGAGTGGCAACATTTCTAGACACAGGACCTGAAAGAATGGAACGTATGAGGGGCTATAATTAATGTGTCACATTAAGGAGTTAAGGGTAAGCAGGCAAAGAAAGACTAAACCTGGTGGAGCAAAGCAGCTGCAGTTTAGTCTTGAAAACTAAAAATCCATTTGCAATGCCTTCTTGAATCCTAATATCTCTTTGCTGGTGTCAAGTCATTAGTGGTAGCTCATTTTTCGTGCACTGTGTCTTGACCATCCATCATTATTGAAATGTACAGTAAAATACAGTCTCTGGAATGCCATTAAAATTCCTCTCAAACTGAAATATTACTGAGGTCAATGCCATATTGTATTTCTATCTTTTATTTAAAAAAGAGAAAATTAAAATCTTTTTGTTTTAAAATTTTTGCATATATATTTATACAAATAGAGTTAGAAAACACTGAACATCTGAAAGCTCCTTGTGTGTGTATATGTATAGAAATAATGAGTGGTTAAAAGGTTTTAAGCTATACAAAAGCCCACTAGGGGCTAATGTACTGAACCAGAATTAGTAATATATTAAGAGTTTGAAAGCTTATGGATACACTAATTCTTGCCTACCAAGGACATACCTACATACCTAGTGTGTAAAGAGGAAAGATAAGCTAAAGCAAATAGGACCTGTTGTACACTACTTTATAATTCTGCATATGTATGTCAGAGTATGTCTTCATTGTAGGGGTTTTGTATGATGTAAAGGCATCATGAAGCAATCATAGAGGGAGGTGAAAAACCCATCTTTTGGGAGACAGATGGGTACAAAAAAAGGGAAATAGTAATCTTTGTTCTCTTCATTGCCACGCTAAAATGTAATGGTTTCATGATTGTGATTAAAGGTGTTCTATCTACGTGCAGCTTGACTCATGTTGACAGAAAGCAAAATCATTAGAAAGATGTGTCTGTTGAAAAACCTTTTGTCTTCACAATGCTATTGGAGGAGGATGAATATCACAGACTGTGGAAGCTGTGTAAAAGCAGAACAGGAAAACGTTCCTTTTTCCATCAGCATTTAGGTGATTTATATACATGACTCTCATTAACATTAATGGGAGTTATCTGCCTCATTTTTTATGAGCCTGATGTGAAGTTAATGGCAGTCTTCCTATTGTCTCTAGTGGGCTGTGGATCAACCACTAAGTGCACAAATGATTTTGGCTGAAATATTGGTGCTTGTAGGCTTAGAATTTCAACATGCTTCATTCACAGTAACAACAAAAATTGCTGTGTGAATGCCTAAGAGTGTGAGCTGAGGAGTTTAATATTGCAGAGTGTGCTGATCTGTGTGCACTTTGGGGGATCCACACAGCAGACTGCAGAGATGTCTGAGCCAGCTTGCAATGAGCTAGTGTGAGAAGGAGCAATAATCTGCCCGGCAGCATGAGCTGATTTACTTTTCAGAGATCTCAGAGGGAGTAGATGTTACAGGGTCTGTGGTCTGGACTACATGATGAAGGAGTAGCAGCACCATGCGGTGCTGTACTGCCATCAATAATATGGTAATATGCAACCATGCTTTTTTGAAATCTGCTCTGGGATCTATCTCTGTGCTATGCTTTCCTCTGTTTTCATATATATACATATTTAATAGTAGAATCATATTTTATTTGCAAGAAACCTTTCATTATGCTTTGCAGTTCTAACAAAACTAGACCGTACTGTTTTTATTTCTGCGAGGAAGTGAAGGAGTCCTGATATCACCAACAGAACTGTAAGGACTTCTATTCATGTTCATGTTACTTACTATGAGCCAGCCACTACCAGGACAGATGACTAGCCTCATCATCAGTGAAGAACACTTCCGGCCACACACAGACTAGCCAGTATAAAATAGTTTGCCTATAGATTAAGAAATCCTCTTACAGTGACCCATGTTCATGGCACCAGCAGTGCCAGGTTTCTCCTCATCACAGTGTCACATTGGTCTATGCATGAAAAACTTGTATTTTGAAGCTGAGTTTCTAATAATATTAGGGAAGCTAGATACTCAGAGCTTCAAGACACAGAGGGTTTCTCCTCCCAGTCTGCCAGACAGGGCCACTGATGGTCCCACTTCAGACCCAGGCTGTAGCAAGGCTGGGCATGTACTTTGAAGACACAAATATACTCACAGTATAACACAGATCAACATGGGTGAGAGACAGGTGCCTTTATCATCACCTACTTAAACGCACATAAAGCATGCATGTAGCAAAGACTGCCCAATTCCATCCTCCTCTCTGGCTGATCAGGACTGAAATTTGCCAGTGAGGCCTACCCAAAACTCCTGTCTCCCAATTCCCAGGTGCTCCCACATCTGCAAGTCATCGAGTCTTCACAAGCTGTCAAATAGGCATATGACTGTGCCATCTGACTTTGCAGTGGGGTGTCAGTCCTTCACCATGACAGTGCAAAACCAGGCCTCTCAATCCATCCACTCCCAAAAAAATGGCCTAACCCAAATGGCCCAAATGCATCTTTATAGCTGGCTGCAGCTGAAAGGTGCAACAAAATACAGTTAATTTCCACCTCAGGCTGAGATTTGCTATGGTCTTTCTATCTGTACAACATCATGAAATGACGCAGAGAGAATCAAGGAAGGTGTTGTATGATATTGGTAGTCCTTCAGGTAGGGAACAAGCGAGTACCCAGACATAGGATTTACTACCTAAATTCACATATTTTAGGGCATGCACAGCTCAAGTAACTGTAGGAGGAACAGGGAAAATACTCCTCACTTGTTAAGCTCTGGTACAGCTCCATGCTGTGCATAAGAGAAAAGATAGGTATAGGGAAGAATCAGAGATCTCTGCCATTCAGTTTGCCTGTAGAAAGTTTTAAAATCTTATTTACAAGCTGTGCTTTAGTTTTAATTAACTCCTTTTTTTTTTCTTTTTATATTAAGCATTGTTTGATAATTTAAAAAACCACTTTCATACCTTGTTAGCAATCAGCAGTTTAAACTGCACTTACCTGGAATATTTTTATTGCATATATTTGTAAGTTTAATAAAGTTCTGCATTTGTCTTGAGGACTTGTCTTCTGCTTAATTGTAAGGAAGTAGGAAACCACAGTAATGCCAAAGAGTTTTATTAAAGTGACAAAAATCAGCAAGCAATCTACACAAGCCAATTAAATAGCATTCAATGTCCCTGAAGTAGAAAGCAAAGACACTTGCACTTAAATGGATACTTTCTTTGACAAATCAACCCTTATACAGTCAAACCTATAAAATACATCAGATGGTGTACATTAAGTTCAGATTAGAAGTCCCCTTAGCATAGAAATGAAAATTAGAAACATCATCCTTTAAAAGCCTTATAACATATCAATATGGAAGGTTTTAAAGTTATTTGCATTAAAATATAAGCATTTGCAACCAATGACTGATCTAAATCAGCATGTGTACTGTGATGCAAGCATTCACAGGGATGCCAGATTTTTGTTGCTTGCATTCACCCTGAGACTGCATAGCTTTCTAGGTGCTGTGATAGTGATGGTGGAGTACACTGCAGAATGTGAAGCCCACTCCACAAGAAATACTGCTACCCTTGGTGATGCAGATGCTTTGGTGCCTGACAGATGGTGCAGCCCCTCTAAAAGCTGGTTCTATATGATTAACATCAGATTGTACTTACAGAAAGCTCTTCCAATGGATTCTGCTTTTGACTTCACAGCAGAGAAACAGAACTGATGAGTGTGCTTAGGCAACAAAAATCCCTAACATGTTAAAACGAGTCCTTCCCCATGGTGCATCATGTAGCCACTCTTTGTACAGTTCCATACATTACTAGTAAACCTGCGATGGCCCTCAAAGCATTCTTCTGTGAGAAGTTATAATCAGTAGAATGTGGGTACTCAGTGCTGTATGCTTTTTAAACAAATCTACGAGGACAGGCTGGAAGTATTTTTCTCACTCACTGTGTGCTGGATGTAGTTCCAGCAAGCCTTTCGTGGGCCAGAGAAAAGCCTAATAACCATTACAAATTAGCCTAATTCCTTGCAATCTGGCTCTGAATCAAAAAGTGGTTTCTATTTCACAGGGATTTTTTCCCCCCATGGATCTTGCAAATTTGTTCACTCTTTCACTCGTTTCTCTTGGATGAACATTTGTATTTCAAAGTCATCCTCATTAACATATTTTACTAGCAGCTTTACCACAAAGGGTAAAGATAGAATGATCATGAAGTCTTCTGTCTTCACTTTTAAGATGGTCCTTTATTGTAGGACAGAAACATGCAGTATGATCTGTGGGCTCTATTTTTCTAGCTCTAAATTTCACTTAGCTCTTTAGTGAATTGGCAAAGCTTTCAGTTTCCAGTACCTCTAGTAATCAGTTGTATAACCAAAAGCATTAAGGCAGATCTTGCTTAAAATACTCAGCAAACAAATGAGATTTTTTTTATGGTTACATCACCACTGCAATTTACCATTCATGAAAGCATAAGAAATGAGGCTAAAAGAGTGTTCATTTGCCCCCACAGTGTTTAATCTCCTCAGTCCATAGCATGAAGTGAACTGATGTAATCTAATGCATGTTAATGAAAAATACTAGCTAAAATATTAATGAGTATCACATCTGAGCAACAAACAAAGTCTGTGCCATTATTTGATCCTCTTGTACTACAGACAAATTTTAGATAAGCTAAAGATTACCCTCCAGAGAGGCGTGAAATTGTTTAACTTGAAAGGATTTTAAACATATGTAACAGATTCTGCTTGGAAGTCAGTGTACAAAGTCTCGATCAGTGCAAAAAATAGACTCATGATCAACATCCAGCTGTATTTAGTGTCCTGTATGTGCATCTTCTAATATTTAAATTCCCTATTCCATATTCATCTTTGAAAAACAAACTGTAGTAATATATAACATATAGCAATATAGAATTTACTTCCTTGGAAGAAGGGAAATAAGAATCACTCATGGACAGACAAACATAGAGACATTTCATATACCATTGTAAGAAATTCCTATACCATTATAACCATCCTACTGAGATAGCAATCAACAAAACAAGAAAGAGTCTATACACAACTTCTGTATGACTTTCCAAGTAAGATGTCTATTTGTCCTTTCTTTGTTCATGTATGTCCACCACCAATAAACGCTTTGTTAACTGCTTCATAGCTTTTTATTACCATGGACATAATTTAAATGGAAAGAACAACCTTGTTCTCAGGACAACTTTAGGAAGTGTAAATCTCCCACACCACAAAACCCTCCTTAAATCTACATTACTTTTAACGTATTTACTTTTCGATAATTTCATGTCCTCACAAAGCAAGCATGACATTCAAGCATCCCAGCAGCTTCTTGCATGTTCAGCATAGTGAGAACTTTCCCCAGTGTTATGAATGGCTGCTTTTAAAGGGCATCAATTGCTCACCTGAATGCAAATCAGAATCTTGTACACAGTAAGTTTTGTTGTTTTCTTCAATACTCATAATGTTATATATATAGAAGGGACATAATTTGGTCAGTAATTGTTTTGATTACTCTCAATTCTTGCATTATTGTAGATCTTTTACATTGTCTTCCACATTTACAGAAAATTTTAAGGCAAGGTTAAAGGAACTAGGAATAAAAATATGAACCATTCACAAGCAGTGTGGTATGAGCTAACCAAATTAAACAGGAACAGCAGGAGCAGAGTTTTAGCTACATCTGAGCTTTACTCATGTGCAGTCAGATGTTTATGGCATTCATTTCTGCTTCTTATTGCTGGTTAAACAGTTCCCAAGCAGCATCTCCAGTTTATAATCAGCTGACTTTATACACTGTTTCAACACCATTACTGTGAACTTTCCTTCTTATCTATTACACTAAATAGGATGTCATGGGAACTGGCAATTCTGCCTTCACCATCTTTCTACCAATGGAAAGCTCCTCGGTATAATCATAATTCTCACCATTTTTCAGTGATTCCCTTCATGCAGTAGAGAGTTGGTTTAGCTGACAGAAAAGTCCATCCCAGAAGGTCACAGTATCACAGTATCACCGTATGCTAGAGATTGGAAGGGACCTCAAAAGATCATCTAGTCCAATCCCCCTGCCGGAGCAGGAACACCTAGATGAGGTTACACAGGAATGTGTCCAGGCAGGTTTTGAATGTCTCCAGAGAAGGGGACTCCACAACCTCCCTGGGCAGCCTGTTCCAGTGTTCCGTCACCCTCACTGAGAAGAAGTTTCTTCTCAAGTTTAAGTGGAACCTCTTGTGTTCCAGTTTGTACCCATTACCCCTTGTCCTATCATTGTTTGCCACTGAGAAGAGCCTGGCTCCATCCTCGTGACACTCCCCCTTTATGTATTTATATACACTAATAAGGTCACCCCTCAGTCACAATGAAGTGGAAAAAATTATACAAACAATAAATTTGCAGCAACACTATTAAGGCAACCTAGAAAAATTATAGATGGTTGCCAAGAAAGGAGCTATTGTTACAGGTCCAAGATCTGCTGGCTCATCCCTGCAGGCTAAAGAGGCTGACAGCTCCTCTGAGTGGATGGCTCCTCCCTGAAAGTCACTCTCTTCTTGTTTCATACTTTGATGACATTTATACCGACATTTGTCACAAAGTGACATTCTAAGATAATTCGAATTCAGGCTGAAGGGACTCTTTGGTTTGAACTCCAAAGTTCTTGAGGTAAAAACATCCCAAACTTTTATGCCATGCATCTATCCACAGTTGTGACTGATAGTCAATTGAAAGAAGTATCTGTAGACATGACATTTACAAACTTTTCAGAACCTGCTCACCATCTTGGCTGCTTTCAGGCATGCACATGAACTTTCTGATGTACAAAGTTTTTTAGGATCATTCAATTCAATCAGGACAACTGAAACCTCAGGAAGCCTCCAGTGTAACCTCTGACACAAAGCAACATCATCTCTGAGAGCAAACTAAGTTACTGAGGGCTTCATCCAGACTAGTCTTAGAAATCTCCAAGGATGGAAACTGCAGAACTTTTGAAATAAACTTTTCACTTGTATTTTTGTAAGAAGTCCAATTAGAAAAAAGGGTTGTTATTGTATCTTTATGAAGGGAAGGTTAGTATAGAGAAAGTTTCAGACAAAATGGACTTGACATCTTTTCCCTATTCTATTGCTCAAAATGTCCATTTCTATTACTCATTCCTTTTGTTTGCCTTCCTCTTGTGCCAGCTTCTCTTCCATTACATACAAAATGCTGCAAAGGGCCATGGTATGAAGAACGCATAAATTGGCAAACATCTGGCAGCCTTGCTTTGTTGGGAACTGTAGTGCACCTCCTGTGTTGTGTCAATATCACAGTTCCAGGTTTTTTTTCAAGTCATGTTTGAGAATATACTTTTCCTTATTTTGCTTAGACAATCCCAACCAAACATTTGGGTAAGTAACTGGAATGAATAAGTAACATTCCCAAACACTATTTAGAGCTTTTGTCCACTGTTTTGGTAACCTTTTATTAAAAAAACCCAGCCTATCTATGGTATCACACATTGTTGCATTTGCAGTGTTGAAAACTTTGTAATAAAGCAGTAGTGAACAAGAACTCAATCCATAACTGTTGTCAGTGGGATACATGTTTCTCTTTTTTCAAAACCAAACCAAGTCCATAAATCCTTATCTGTTTTCTTCTGCTCTTATGGAAGAACTCTCTCCCATCAGTTTGGAATTTGCCTCAACTTTCTGCAGATTCACATTCTCAATAGTGTTCTTCTATTCTGCTGAGTCAGAGAGGGGAGCAGGATGAGGCTGCTGGTGCTGCCTGTGTTTGTGTGGGTGCTGTGCATGTGGACAGCCATATATGCTGTATATATGTGGTGCATACATGTGCTCTGTGTGTGCCTAGTGGGAGTCGGTGCTCAGCCTCATTACTGGCTGAGCCCAGGCTGTGGAGCTGCAGCAACCTCGCCTCCTTCAGGCTGCTCAATCTGGCCTGATTTCTCCTGACATACTCCTTTTCACTATGGGCTTTAAGCTTGGGAGCTGATAACACTGCATTGGTTCCAGAGCTTTCTTTTTCATTTCAATTATATGTTTCAAATTCTCATAAAAAGTGGAGCTTGCTGCATTGGTAACTGTAAATAGGGGAATCTCTGATATAAGAAAAAGAATCAAGAAAAAGAAAAGCATTTATAAGAAAAGCATTAAAAATATAAAAAGAAAGCATTTATAATTTCTGACAACTTTACCACTACTCCTGCCCCCCCCACTTACAAGCAATTACCTTACCGCTTTCATCTTTCTATTTGTCTATCTATTTGTTTATCTGTGATTTCTTAGCAAATAATTAAGACCTTTTGCTGTCATGGCAGCTTGCAGCCAAAAGAGGAAACAAAAAATATAGAACACCCCCCCCTCCAAACATTCACTGCTAGAACTCCTAATAACTTTTCAGTTTTAATTTGTTTTAGTGGGTCATCACTCTGTACTAGTCAACCATCAGGAAGGAAGGAAAGACTTTTTTTGCAAGGGAAATATGCTGTAAAATCTGGAGATAGTTTCTTCAGAAAAAGAAAACCAGAACTGAAGAGGAATACAAGTTTACTCTAAAATATCTGAAGAGCAACACCATTATTTGACCAAACAGTCAGCTTTGTAGGGCTACATTTAGGTCATGGCACACAGGGTGATGTAATGTGGTACCATGCCTTCAGCTTCATCTTCCAATGTAAACAAGGGAATATGATTTCAGCTGAAATTCTTTATATACTGAGCCAGTTGGTAAGATGTAAAAGTTATTACCATGTACCTCAAGTCTTCTAAGGAACTTTACTGTTCTCAAGTGCCACAAATGAGCGAAGTTTCTTCTGTGAAAATGCACAATTTGTTTATGGTACTATCAAAATGAACTAGCATCAAAGAAGCAGATATCAGCTGAGAAGTGTAATTTCAATTCATATGATATTGAAGCTAATTTAGAATGGCTTCCTGACAACAGGCTATATTTTTATCGTTATCTTGCATATTTTAAGGGTTATGCATATTATCAGGTATCTGGACCTAAAAATGACAGATCAATTTATTCTCATAAATGTCCCAGTTAATAAATCATGCACTGAACTAAATCTAGTTGGTGATGTCTAGTTGTGCTTTTTCAAAGGCAGATTAATTTACATACTACAGGCACAGGATTATTAAGAAAAGCTGAAAGAAATCAGGATTTAGGTGGGGAAGATGGGACAATTGGCTTGTCAAAGTTAATCGGCAGTTTTAATTCATCCAGCTATTGGTTTGCTGCTAATATGGAAGAATTTAGTCTGGATTCTCTTTTTTTTTTTCTTTAACTGACAAGGAAAAGAGATGTAGTCAATAGGAGCCAGCTGAGCCATGAAGATTGTGACAGAACATGGAGTGGCAATGACGGATTGGATCTTGCCTTCCATTTTGACTTTTCCAGCCTAAAAATATTCTGTTCTTTCAACCTCTTTTATACAGTTTGTATTTTCTAAACCATTTCATGGTTATTGCTGTCTTCTGCATTTCCTTTGGCTTATTTCCATCTTTCTGAAAGTGTGCTGCTGAAAACTGGACTCCAGTGGATGCCACTCTAAGTGTACAGCAGGATGGTTGCTTTCTGTTTGTTATATACCCTTTCTCTACTAAAACATCGCTTCGTTGCAACAGCAGCACACTGTTGACTTGTGTCCAGTTTCCAATCCTTATATACTCCAGATCCTTTTTTGCAGTGTAGCTACCTAGTCACTTGTTTCCCATGTTATATGTGTGCACTTGAGTTTCCTGTAGTACTTCACGAGTGTTATTGAATTTGGCCATATTGATCTCACTTCATTTCACTGATTTATCAAGATTATTTTGAATTTAAAAGGTACTTTCCAAAGTGCTTGCAGCCCATCCCAGCTGAATTATCTACAAATGGTATAAAGAGTTTTTCCACTTTTCATATTGGTCATGAAAACACTGACTAGAATTATATGTAGTGCAGCCTTACGTCATCTCCACCTAATATGATTGTCCAGTGTAATGCAACCTAGTGATAGCTGCCTTAAAAATGGCTCTTTTACCTGCTATGCATCTGTGTTCAGACAGAACCAAAATGCCAGTCACTATTAATTTTCATTAACTCCTTTAGTGGCTGGAACCATTACCCAGTTCCATACACAGCTTGGCTTGTGTTTCTGCCTTGTTTACTGAGAGAGAGAGAGCTAGAAAAGGCAAACAGCTTAGTCATTGGAAAGGTTTTGTCTCAAGAAATGGATAGTGGATGCTTAATGTTACTTCATTGTTTTTAGGAGCTTATAAATTGAATATTTAATCATTTGCTTCAGTATAATTCTGCATAACAAAGTTATGTTTACTCGTTGTTAATTCCCCAAGTGTTTATTTTATCTTTTCTGAAAGATCAATATTTTTCCTTCTCCAACCCTGTCAGATTTCTTCTATTCTCCTTGAAGTCTAGAAGGTAATCACTAACAATTCAAAGATAGCTTTGCTCTATGATAAATTTTCTCAAGACTTGTGACTTGAATACATATAACTTTCCTGAATACTTAAATATTCTCTGATGTATTCTTATTCTAGTCTGGCCTATGTTCCTATCCCGTTGTTTTTAACAGCAATCTTGTGAAGCATCTGATCACTATTAATCTTTTTGTGAAAAACGAAGTGAAAAACCCTGGGACATTTCTGCCTTTACTATGTCATCTGTTAATAGCTCAACTTCTCCATAAACCTCAAGGCATTTTACATGGCTTTGCCGTGCCTTCTAATGTTTGTTTATCTATCTATCTATCTATCTATCTACGATTTTTGGTTTTGTTTGTTTGTTTGTTTGCTTGAAACTAACCTTTGCTAACTTACTATCCATTGCTGGATTTTATGCATTTACCCTTATCCACACCTAGTTTTATCTGTTTGTGCTTCTGTACTACTTTCTTAATCACTCTAAGCAATTTTACCGCATTCTGGGTTTGTTTTTTTTTTTTTTTTTTTAAATCCCTTTTTTATTCCAAAATACCCAGAGAGCTCTCTGTGAGCTGAAATTAGTCTTAGCACATTTCCTTTTTACAATTGTTTAAATTCAGTATTGTTTGGTTTTGCACTGGTTGCAGCCCCAAAAATAATTTTCCCCATTATTCCCTTGCTCAGGACTTTACTTACCAAATACTGAGTTTATTTAAGTCTGCTTTTGTTTTAGGCTCATTGTCAATAATTTCTTACTTTTGCTTCCTGAGAAATCATGAATTCTAAAGAGATGAAAGCTACTGTTACAGAAACTATGGTTTTGAAAAAGCTGGGGGTGGATTTTTTTTAGTGTTCCTGCTGGGGCATCATGCTTCTGAACAGGATTAATCTGCCATGGTATTTTGTGATACCAAACATAAGAGAGGACGAGGAATCTACAAAGTGCTAGTTAGCTGAAAAGTGCTAACTCTGCATAATGAAGAATGGTCTGGAAAGGGTCTAATAATAAAAATGAGATTCTAATTATATGGTAGGCTTTTTTGGCATATTCATTAGGAAGAATGTTATTTCACCTGTTATTGAAATGCAGCCATTCCAGAGTGAGCAGAATGCAACAATACCAGATATTGTAAGACTGAAAGCAATAGAGTCATTATCAGGAAGGCTGAAATCCCTTTTGTGGAAATGTGTTATTTGCAATTCACAGGTTATTATCTTTGAAACTTACCAGGAGTTCTTCTGACCAAGAGTCCTTCTTCTGAAAACAGATATTATTTATTGATAATTCATATTAGAAAATTACTTTTGCATTCAACTATACTGTAATTATGAGGTGTTGAAAGCGGTGTAATACCCTCTAAATGTAGAGCAATAATTCATAACTAAGCCTGCAAATAGGGGGTTTACTGCTGGCAAAGAATGTATGACCTCTTGGAGAACTTACAGTGCTTCACTCTGGGAGTTAAGAGAGGATCATGTAGCTTATGGCAGTCCACGTGTCTCAGGATCTGACCAGTTTCCCTGTCTCACTTTGATCAAAATTCAGTTGTGAGCAAAAGGCATTAATAACATGGAGCTAAGAATTTATTGCTAGCCCAGTTAATATTTTAACGGTCTAATAGTCCAAACTTACACAGAGGATCTTCATCAATAGTATTTTTAACACTTTTATATTAACCCTTCCTAGTGTCTTCCCATGGTTAATTTGTGTTGTGCTCACCCATTCAGTGTCACTCTGTGTCCAAGCTTGACCCTTCAGTATATCTGAAGAAGAGTGGAGAAGGGAGGTCTATAACAAGTCATCAGACTCCTGAAGTCTTTGTCAGATGGAGTGTGATGTTCACAGTATGGGTTTCTTCATCAGTCTTGTGTCTGCTTGGATTTATGTTTATATATTTTCTGCACACAGACTTCTTATTTGGTTGCTTATTTTAATTGTTTCCAGGTTATTCAGTTTTTCTTTTTGCTTTTTTCTTTACAACTGGTGTCACATTACTCGTGAGACTGCACTTGTATTGTGACTGCTTGTTCACCACTGTCATTGGTTTTCGCAGCCTGGGACCTCAGATCATCCTTCCAATTTTTACTCAAGAGTCATAGAATCATAGAATCATAGAATAGTTAGGGTTGGAAAGGACCTTAAGATCATCTAGTTCCAACCCTCCTGCCATGGGCAGGGACACCTCACACTAAACCATGTCACCCAAGGCCTCATCCAACCTGGCCTTGAACACCGCCAAGGATAGAGCATTCACAACCTCCCTGGGCAACCCATTCCAGTGCCTCACCACCCTCACAGTAAAGAATTTCGGGGTATTCTATGATTCTATGAAATAGCATTTCTATGCCCCAATTTCCTCAGTTTAAAATGCAAATAATGCTGTTTCCTGGACTGGCATTTGTAAAGTAACTTAATTGCTCTTGAGGATGTGTGTCTTATTAACTACTAATATTACCAAATTGCTAGTATAGAGAAAGTCCTAAAATAAATTTGTTACCTCTGGTTTAGACAATTTAGTAATTTGGCATGATATTTAGAGGCATTAATATAACCTTTCCCTTTCCAGCAGTTATTTGTGTTTAAGGTACCAAGAGGACTCACGGAGCTCTGGGAGATACAGCATATATTGCAGCTGAACTGATTTTATTTGGGAGTTCTGAAACAGGTAATAATAACAGAGCAAGTCTGTTGAATCACTTTGTCATACTGTATTAATTTATCTTGGGTAATGGAACTGTAAATTGTGGTATGTGCTATAATTTTTTTGGCAGCTATAAAATGCAATATATCTAAATATTCAGCAAAGATGAGAAACCTTAAATCCTCATCCACTGTAGAATTAGTTATTACTTCTCATCTTGCCTTTGACCTGAAAATCAACCAACAGTCAGATGGGCACTGTTATATTGCTACAGCATATATTTCTGCTGAAATGCTTTTTATACTTTTCAATGGTGCTATGTGAACAGTTATGCAGGCACACTACTGGTAAACACAGGGTTAATGAGCTGTGGTGACATCAAGGAATTCTACCCCAACATACCAGTAAGAAAATCAGATTTAAGGGAGGGAAAAGGAAAAAAGAAACCATAAGCAAGTGTGATAGAGGAAGGCACAGGCTCATGGAGAGTCCTCTGTGCCTAGGGATGACTGTGTAAAACAACTGCCTCTGTGGACTGTTTTCTTGTGTGCTTTTGCAGAGAGAGGATGGGTCCTATGACCTGATCTGTGATTTTGGGTTGAGAGTTCCACCAGGGAATATCTAAGGAACAAGTGTTTCATTTGTTTTCAGTTCTGCATCTATTTTTCCTTCTGATCACTGATAAATCCAGAGAGGAAGGATTTCCTTGTCAATAGTTGCAGGCCTAAGTTTCCTGTGGTATGTGTAGAGGACCTTCCAGATGCTGCAGCCTCAATGCTGCACGAAGATAAAGACTTTTTATCCATTTAAAGCTTCAGGAGAGGAAACCCATTAAACCCATGAAACAATTTTCAGTTAGTACGCATTGAACTGGGAGCAAAAAATAACAGATTTTCTTCAGTAGGGCAACCACAAGAAATGCTGTCATATTCTCGGTAGAAACAAATGTCTCCTTGACCTCTAATGGTTCCAAATTAGAGTATGACTTATAAGACATATCACTGTACATACTTACATTATTTATTATATGAATGTTTACCAGTTATACTAGTTTGCTTTTATATCTCTAATACTATACAGTTTCTAAATGACTGTATAAAGTAATTCCGTTCAATGTGGCACATGCACAAGTACAGCAATCTTTCCGATAATGAGCATCAACATTTTTAATAAAAGTAGCAGCCAGAAAAGAGCACAAGAGGACATTTAAAAAATGCTTGAAATCAGACATGAAAAAACACCACCTCTGTAGCTATAAATGCTGATCGAAACGCTGTGTGCCCTGCTTTCATCTCTTCCCAGCCTCCCCTATTATGAAGGCAGTACTACTGATTCATTAAAAGAGAAGGGCTTAACTTCTAGGTTCATAATGGTAGTTTGTTAAAAAGAAGGGCTCAGCTACTGTTCTTATACTAATGTTTAATGAGCTGATATGTCTATAATCAGAGGAGAGAAAGGTACCAAATGTACCTGTAATGTTACATGAGTGAGTTGTTAGCCATTTTTAACTACTGTTCGGTACATTGGAGTAGAATCAATGAGATGACATAAACTTTGCAATAGCGCATTTATATGAAAAGCAATCCTAATATATAATTGGTAATAAAATATCTAATAATATTCCAGGGTCTTAACACTGAGTTAGTGAACGATGTAAGTAGAAGGTGATAATTGAGAAGTCAGAGCTTATAATGTTATTATCAGCCATATGCGTGGATATGGAACACCCCCAAAAACTCTTAACTGCTTTCAGTGGACCTACACATGCTGACTCAGGGTGAGATGGAAATACTGTGTCATGTCATGGGCAATTTTAAAGGATATTTTCTATTTTATTCTCTACTTTTTTGCAGCAATAGACTGGGAATTTTAGCACGTGCTGCAGTTTTTGGCACAGCACAATATCTTTCTAAAATATTCACTAAAGAAAGGATGAGAAACCCTGAATCCTCATTTACTTAGGATTTTGTTATCAATTCTCACCTTGCCTTTGGCTATGAAAATAATCCAAGGATGAGATGGCTACTCTTCTGTTTACCATTTCATATATTTCTACCATAATTTTTATACAAATAAATTTTATCCTGTGATGGGTTATACAAAGCTCATATTGGTCAACACAGTTAATAAGAAGCGCTAACTCACTGTAGCAGTGAGTGGCATCAAACTGAGAGAGAAACTCTAAAGCAGGAAAACATTACACAGCTGGAAAGTCACTAGATAACAGTCCCTTAATCTTGTAAAGGGCATCTGGGTAGCAGAAGTCTCTCTTGGAGACTGGTGTCTGACATTTCTTCACTGTCTGGGTGATGGATCAATTCTCAGGTATATTAATCCAACAGGAGACTGTGCCAGATGTATTTTCAGTTCCAGCAACTTATGGTATGACACCAAAATGTCTGCTACCAACTTTCCAAGGAAGCTGGTAGAAGCAGAGAAGTTACTAAGGGAGAAGCTAAACTGACGTAACTCTTGTAGGTCGACCTGCACATGGACCTGTGACATCTTAGCAAGCTCTGTGGTATCAGTATGTGCAAGAGTGAATAAAAAGCATCTAGCAAAACTCAATGTTACCACCATCTTCATCCTTAATTCCTGAAACCTGTATCTATTTAAAGGTGGTACATTCACTCCTCAAAAGCAACCAGTTACATCCCTGACTACCTTGAAACTAGATTCATTGACAACCCTTGATTAAAACCAGAGTGCAGAGGAAGGTTTACTGCTGCCTATTGAACTCACCATACAGTTTTCAGCTGAGGAAAGAATCTACTTATCGGGTTTTCTGGGTTTCTCTTAACCTTCCTAACTTCTGTCTGGACAACATCTAGGACAAAGCAAAATGAAACTTCATAGATATCAGGTGGAATTTTCCTTTTTGTAACCAGGGGAATCCTTCTGGCTTAACAGGTCAAAAATTAATGCCCTAGATTGAAAATACTTGTCACAGGATTGCAGCCAAGAACAGAAACCAGATTCCTTGCCAACATTGTTAGTTAGTGAAGATGGCAAATAAAAGCAAGAACAGCAGCATTAGCTTCTCCAAACTACAGTTTACAGTGCACTCTTCTGGGATGCTCTTGGTTCTTGTCAGGCTGGGACAGAAGGTTTAACAGGGGGGAACATATTGGGCAAATAATCCACTTGACTTTCACTAAGCCACAAAAGCAGTCAACCATTAATGAACATTTTTGAAATGCTGTCATATTTATAGTAACATGCCATCCATTTAAGTAGCAGAGGAGTCATAAAGCAAGCTCAGACACAAGAGTTTTGAAGCAGAAACTAAATTAGGCTTAACTAAATTATTTCCTCCTACAATTTTTACATGGTTCCCCATGATTTTTTCTTTTGTCCAAGGAATTTATCTCAATCTCATGATTGTTTGAACTCACCTACCTAAACAAAAACTTCCAAAGATATTTCAGGAACAGTAAAACATTGCCTCACAACCAATTATGTTGAATGTATTTCCTAGTCTTGTGAAAACAGAAAAATTCTAAGTATGTAAGAACTAAAAGCCCTTCATCCACATAATCCAGCTGGTAAAGATTTGCAGGTTCAGGAGTTTCTTGTGAGTGCCAGCTGGATATCACCTTTAGGAAAAAAAAGAAAAGGTTGTTTTTTTGTTTGGTTATGTTTTTTCCACCCTAAATTTAGTCACGGTCACTTTATACTTATTTGTTATCACTCTGTTCTGCTAATGCATATCATTATAGCCTCTGTTAGGCTAGGCCAAACAAATCTCCTTTTCCACTGTCATCCTAGTGACCATGCTTTGCAACAGTTCTAATTTGAATGCATCTTTCTTAAGCAGTCAGCTTTCTTAAGCAATTGGCTAATTACAATTATACTGAGAATCCAGATTTCTCATTTTAATTTAGCTTCCTTAAATAAAATTTAACTGGCTCAATAGGTTTAACCTTCTACAGGGTATTAATTTCGAGTCCTCCAAAATTTAGATAACTCAACCTGAGAAACAGATCTCAGAGGTCTTGTCTTCAGAAAGCTCCAGGAATTTGTTTTCTGATATCTGTAAATGGTGTCAGTTTGAGTACTTAAAAGTCCTCAGTTTCTGGTACTCTAAATTCCTGTACCTATTTAAATATTTATAAAATTGATACATGCTTACTTCATTAATAAAATGTTTAGGTTTTTTATACACTGTCTTCTAGATAAATAATGGAATTCTTGGTTTGTTAATAACACCATATATCTTGGTGGATAATTGGAAATGGCAAATGAAAAAAAAAGTAAAATAGAGGAGACCCATAATTTAGAATGGTGTTAACTAGTTGATTTACTGGTTTAAAATCAAAACAGTGTATTCTAGCACAGCATGTTGACAATGTGAATTAAAAGAATTTGACTTTTTCTAACCTTAAACAGGATGATGCCTTTTGGTCAGTTTGGCTTTAATTTTATTTCACCATGGGCACATAGCTGAGTGGTAAGCTGAAGAGTTCGCTCTTGCTTTGCAGAGGTTTATATATTTAAAACATTGCCCAGGATGGATAAAGACTCTGGGAAAATGAGGAAAAAGGGAGCTGAACCACTCTATTGTGTTATAGAGAAGACAGGGTTTTGGCCTGGGAAGGTGCTTGCTCTATGGCCATTGATCCAGTGCTTGCAAGCACTTAACAATGCTGGCAAATGTTGCTAAGTGCCACTTATGCTCACTTAGTCCTGTTCATTTGCATGTCTGGGTGTGATACCTTTTTTCTGAGTGTGCCCATCCCCCAAATGGTGCTTGGATCCTGTTCTTGAAGGGTAAGACAAAAAATGTGTTTGGACTGAGTCAGCTTGGCAAGCCCCTCACTGAACGAGGGCAAGAAAAGGTGCAGGCTCATATTTTGCTAGCTAGGAGACATAATAACTTCTTGTGTGCAAGGAGCGGATTTTGGAATCTCGAGTCTGAGTTAAGGAAAGAAAAGAGGCTTTTCCCAGAAGCAGAGTATGGTTGTGTCCAGTTTCTAGACATAAGTGTAGTCTTGAGTTCTGAACCATCCCAGTTTCATCAGTAGAGGACAGAATAATGATCTCTCTTACTTTTTATATATGTATGGTAAAACAAACAGTTAATATGCTATTATTTAATTGTTAACCATCAACAGTTTTCTGTGTTTCCTCCCTTGGGATTGGTACTCCTAGATATTAGGCCACATGTTTACACTTCATACTCTTTCCTTATATTCTCTGTGAATTCTACCATAATCTCAGGTAATTCTGTTTAAGTATCCACATCTAGACTAAATGGAGAAAGTTATGACAAAAATCCATATATGGATTTTTTAGTGAAATGACCACACAGAATACAAAGCAAATCCAGACTGTTTTATTTATGTATGTGGGGGAAGCAAATAAGGAAGAAAAATATTGCCTCTTCTAGGTATGCAAGTCTAATATTATCTCCCTTCTGAGCAGATGAAATTCTAGAACATACTGCTGCGATGGTAATGGCCACTCTGAACCAAACAAACCACTTTGCTATCCTCCATTATTTTGAATTAGATATCTCTGGAAAAGGTGCTTCTGACAAGTGGGTCCAAAAAA
This sequence comes from Psittacula echo, assembly GCF_963264785.1. NCBI lineage: Eukaryota > Metazoa > Chordata > Aves > Psittaciformes > Psittacidae > Psittacula > Psittacula echo. Next base: position 151,686,154 of record NC_137735.1, on the reverse strand, counting down.
AAAATAGAAAAATTATTGGAAGAAATATGTGTTGTAGAATTGCAAACATGCTGAGTATTATACAACCTCCAGAAGCAAAGAAATCATTCCAGGGGATATTTTGCTTTGTAATAAACTGTAAAGATGCTGGATTTAAAGATTTTTTATGTGGCAGAATTTTAGTTATTTAAAAAAATTCCTTGAAAGCTGCCTCCTTAGACAGAGAAGGAATACTATATCTTTTTTCTAAGAATTTAAAAATCAATAAAGAAAAGCAGGTACCTTTGCTACATGATTTCAAAATAATCAAAACTGATCCTGTAGGAAAGCATGAGACACAGCAGTAGGATGTGTTTTGAAACAGCAAGAAGTTCTTCATCGAAAGGCAGGGATTAGCAAAATTTGTTATTAAGAGTGAAACAATGAAGAGTAATCTTTGCTGTTTCGGTCAAATTGACTGGATTAAATAGAGTTGAGGAAGGGATGTTGCTTCACTGAACTCTCCTATTTCACACCTATGGAGACATATTTTGCAAAAAAGGAAAAGGGTGTGGGGGGGGGAAATTAGTCCTTTCCTTCTTTTACATGGACTCAGAGTTTTCAGGCAGGGAGCTGATGATGTTCACCTTGTGCTCAGGTTGGGTTTTGTTGGAATATTATTAGTCCATAAAACTGAAATTTATTGGATGCTTTCCAGTGAGATGTGTCTGTTGCAGTCTGTGGTCTGTGTCAAATTAAGTTGTGTTCTTCGTAAATGCCTGATGGTGAGCAAAGCTGGTGGGAGATGATAAACACCGTACTTGAGCTGATACTGACAAAGTCAATCTGAGTAAGTCACTGTCAGTGTCTTTTCCGAAAAGTACACCTCCACCAGCCTTGGCACAGCAGTGGCAGTGCCTATGCCTTTGGAGAGGAACTTGAACCAGTCTGCTGTCTTTCTCCCTGTGTTAAATGACTGAGTACTTCATGTTTCATCATTGAGAAACACCCATGTCTTGTCACTTCCCAATGCAGAGACCTGATTTCAGTGACAGGGTGGGAAGGAGGCTTTATTCCTACTTCAGAGCTCTGAGAAAGTGTCTCATCCTTTGCAGAATTGAGACTCATGTTTCTGAAAACTGGTAATCACTGGATAACAGCTGGAGAAAGAAGCCATCTTATTGAGGTGCTTGATAAACTGTGCATGTATTAACTGCTTTCTTTCGTGTTTCATTAATGTCACCAGATTTTGTACTCAAATGAATAAGTCTTGTTCACCACTGCGCAGGTAAACTTATATCTGCTGGTATCTCCTCTGGGATTAATCTTGCAGAAATAGCCCTTTTCCCCAGAGAAATTTTCTTACTTTTCTCTGCTTTTAGAAGTCTACAGTTTAGGAGCAGCCTTACTCTGTGGCTCCTCAGATTGCTTGTAGGAGCAAGTTAAAACTATAGAGTGGATGGCCCATATTTCCCTCTTTTGAGTTGGAAAGAAATTGTTTCACACTCCTTTTCCCTTCAATCTTGTAAAACTGTAGAAGAAAAAATTGAGAAGGGAAATTTATATTATGCAGGTGTCAGGTAAAATCACATGCTGCTGCTTCCTACAAGAGGATGACTCAGAAAGGAAACCTTGCACTGTTCTGAAATGCTGGAGGAATTATGCCTGTGACTTGCTCTCCCTATTTCTTTTACTGGAAATGTAACCACAATGATACAGAGATAAGGACTAACTTAGCTTCAGCTTCAAACTTAAATAGCCTATTTGAAATGCGACTTAAGAGCGTGACTTAACATGCCTACCCTGAGCTGCTCAAAACTGAAAGCAGGCTTACCCAAGGAGGTAATGAATAGACTAATGTGGAACTGAAAATAATTTTTCTGTTCTCCGGTGGAAGAAAAGCCACACAGCTGGTCAAAAAGATAAAATGGTGTCAAATCAGTAGAGGGTTTTCCCAGTTGCCACAGAACAGTTCCACCAGAAAAGTCATCAAACTCAAAATGGATGGGGCAAAGCCTTTACGTTCAATGAATCCACATTTGGTTAAAAATGCCATGTTTAACACAGCAAAGGCTAACTTGCTCTGACCTTACTATTTGTACTCTGCTTTGAAAAATTATTAATCATATCTTGTAGTAAGTCAGGATCAAAGATAGAAACATATTAGAGACTGAGAACCTCTTTTTCCAAAGCTGTGAAAGATGTGACCATTTATCAAGCATTGACATCCAGCCTGGAGACCTTGAAGTGGGGCAGTGGAAGAGTTACCGCTGCGGGAAGGGAGTTCACACTGTGAAGGCTGGGTGAGTCAAGACAGGAGGACTTCTGCTACGGCAACTTAGCCGCATGACTACCACATGGTCCCTGGGAGGAGTAGCATATGCAGCATTACAGCTTCAGCATTTCAGTCATGTAGGAGATCTTTCTGTGAAGGGACTAATATCCTGGAAGATTGTAAGTTTATATCCTTAAAGTCAGTTTGCTGTAAAACTTTCAAAAAATGGAACTGGTTTAGAAACTGCCTTTTCATAATCCCCCCCCTTGTGAAACTGCAGGTACTGCATCCCTTTTGAGAAGTAGCAGTAAACCTGCACTCCTAGAGCTGCCTGTCTGTATCAGGTTTGGTTTCCAGTAATCTATTTAAAGCAGATCTCCAAAGGGCAGTAATGGAATGATTGTTCGGTATATGACTACCATTTATTTGAGTATATTCCTCTGCATGTCAACATTTTATTTCACCACTTAATGAAAATTTGAGCAGTAGGTTTTTGTTACTTTCTTCCACATCTGACACATTTATGCTTTTTGCTGCATTTTCTTTCAAAAGAACATTCTTATTTAAATGAAACTTAAGCTTTGTCAGTCTAAGTGAACAGTCCATACTACGCACTGCTGTCTTCAAAAATGTAGTGAAAAGGTACTGTACTGTCATTCTCCTGTACCATTCTAGCAGCACGAATAGAATAACTTGGCTAAAATTATGTAACTACTAATGTTAACAGAATAGAGATAAACCACAGATCTATTCAAAATGAAAACCACTATTAACAGCAAGGATTTTCTCTTATAATACATTACTAAACAGTTTCTTATAGTCTTGCTTTTTTCTTTGAGTTTACTAAAAAGAAAACAAGTATTAAAACTTTATATGCATGCACCTGTATATCACCTGTATATATGTACTGATATCAGAAGTGGACTACAGATAAGGTACTTTTCTAGAAGGAAACAGCACCACAGCTTCTCTACTGCTCTACAAGATACAGATGCTGAGTAAAACATTGTCATGACTCACTACCAAGCACAGAATATCACTGTGCAACAGGAGAAGATAAGTGGGAACAACTACATTCATCACAAAGTATGAGACTTGATACGCCCCTAGCACATTCAAGAAACCAATGTGGAAGACATTTGTGATGTTTGCAAAGCAACACACTGACCTCCCTGCTTATACCGCTTATACTGCTTTCCACACCTTCCACTCTCTGAAGCCCTGTGTTTTGCATGAACTAGAAGATATTTCAGGCAAGACCTTTCTTGATCTTTTTTTATAAAATTTTTGACCTAATATCATCCTTCTGTAGGATTGTTAATAATGTAGAAATAAACGCGTGAATCTAAGGTTCTGCCTGCCCTGAACTGATCTCTTAATGCCTTTGTTTTCTAATTCTCTTACACGTGAGCAAACCCACCATTAGTTACTGACCTTTTTCTTAGTCTAGTTTTTTGCCGTCATACTGTTTAAATAGTTATCTTGCTGTTCTACCATTGAAAATGTGGAAAAGTAACTAAATCTTAGTATTACAGCAGTTTCTGCTCTGCCAGTCTCTTGAAATTTATCTTGGAAAATATGTTAAAAACCAGTGTGACTGAAATTCCTCAGTATCTCATTCATCAATAACAGATGGCTGTTCTCAAGTCACAAAAAGGTTAGCCAAGACATCTACCCTCAAGTAGTCAAATTAGAGCATACAGTGATTGATAGAAAGAGCGTAATTTAGAAATGAAATAATGTTGCCCAATTTAGGCATTCAGATATGGATCCCCAAAATAATGCCATTTACAAGCAAGACTAATACATAAATGGTTAGTTTTCCTTTTTTCATGACCTGAGTCACATAATAAATAGTTTCTGCGAAAATGCTACCAGAAAAAAAACCAAAAACCAACCCCACTTAATTTTGGAAACAAACTTATTTAAAATTACTCTTTGGAACCTTCAGGTGTTACATAAAAAGTATAGTTATTATTCACATATTTTACAAAAACAATTGCAAAAAAAGGCAAAATATCATGTAATACATAAAGTAATATTTTATACAATAATGGTGCAACATTATGATACACCATCATATAAGAAATCATAGTCATAAATGTAAATATCTGAGAGTAGAGGCATAAAGTTCCCCGAAGACATAAGGAATGAACTTTGTGACAATTAAAGATAAAATGGAGCTTCAGGAATTACAGAATCAAGTAGAAAATGCTTTCATGCTGGCATTTTATAACGGTGTAAGGGGAGCTCAAACTTGGCATGCTAGCCCTAGAAAATATATGAATTCAGGGAAGAATAGGCTGAGAAATGTAAGGGTATGTGGAAGGAGACAGTATCTACTCTCTTGAGGGTATCTGGTCAGGGACCTTTTCAAAACAAAAGGAGATAAGAAAGCAGGAACTCATGAAAAAAAAATATACAGAGACGCAAACCTGACAGATGAAAATAAGGGAGGCAAAGAGACCTCCTCAGACACACTAATTGACAGGCTGTCCAGAACCTGCAGGCAAAGTGGCCCTTTGCATCGCATAAGGATAGAAACCTGAGTGTCCAGGGTGTTTGAGGGGAGAGTGTTGGTGGGACTGATGGGGGATTGAGAAGGGGAAAGGGATTGGGGAAGAACAAAAGTGGAATGGGAAGAAAGGGATGTGAAATGGCTGATTGCTTGAAAAACAGGGCTATTCAGTACATTTTTCTGAGTCTGCAGATTGCTGCAGTTTGTCCTCTCCTCTTATTAAATCTTTTCTTAACTACCTGTCTGTGTAATCTCACTATCCCATGCGTCCTGCAAGGACTAGGTGCCAGTTACTGAGGGATTGGTGAGATCAGATCTGGTGTCAGTATCTGGAGTCAGATTGGGGGTGTGGGTACCCTGCTGTCCATGGTGTCAGCTGCTGGAGCAAGTGGGGTCTCAGCACCAGCTGCTGCAGGGAGCCAGGGGACTCTGCCTCTTGTCACTGGTTTGGGAAGGGTGTGTGTTCCGAAAACAGAGCTCCTGGGTATGACCGTGAGAAGGTGAGTGAGGGGCTCAGTACAGTAGGTGGTGTGGGACTGTGGTCACAGCCAATGTTCCTGGTGATGGCTGTTGGGGAACCAGTGTCTGCATGTTTCACAAACCGTGTGTGTGTGTGTGTGTGTGTGTGTGGTTGTGTCATTTGATAGCAAACCTCAGGCTGAAAGAGTGGGCAGCAAGAGTGGGCGTGAGTCTAGGCAGGGGGATCAGGCACTCAGGAGGTCTGTGCTGGTATTGAGGGGACCCACAAATCCATGTGTATGACTCCAGAGAGAACCATGTGTGTGCCTTCACTGGTGTGTCATTGTGTGTGTGTGTGTGTGTGTGCTCGCGCGTGTGTGTGTCTGGGGTATGTGCTCACCTTCAATACCAGGCAGAAACTCTGATTCTTCAGGCATGCCTAGCTGGGATCCAGTGGTCAGGCAGGAGGAGCCCTGGACTGGAGCTATTGGAGATAGCATCTGCTCCTAACACCCTGTAATAGCAACCACAAGGAAGCTTCTAAATAAGAAGAATATATAGGACAACTCCATCTTAGAAAAGGTATGCTGTGGAGGATTATAAAACCGTGAATGTTTTGGAGAAAGTGAATAGGGGCTTGTAACTTCATCATACAGGAAGCAAGGAGCAAACAGTTGGCCTGATGAAGATAGACTGTTCTACCACACAAAATTGTTGCACTTGATGTCACAAGAAGCTGTGAAGGCCAGGAGTAAAAATGGATTTAAAGACAGATTAGTCAAGCTCATGGTAGGCAGTTCCCTTGGTAGCTATCAAATTTGATGACTACATGCAATCTCCAGTGCATGAAATCGCCAAGCACTCATTGCTGGAAGCTGTGAGGCTAATGCTTGGATCACACTATTTCTGTTCTTCCTATTTCAGTCTTACAAAAAGCATCTATTAGCAGACTACTATTGGAAGCAGGGCTGACCTGGCTTGGCAATTTTTTTGCCCTTATATTACTGAGGTCTGAGCAAGTTGGCAATTCTGAATTAATCTTTACTTGACTTGTGCATTGCTATAAAAGCTTCAGTTATAATCTAATAGTGAGCGTCCTCCAGGCCTTGAGGATAATGTTTACTCAGTGTGTCACAGCCTATGTTTAAATTTGTTCATTCACCATGTGCTATATCTAACTGTCGAATATATTTCTTTAAAAGGCTGCGATTTAGGAGATAGAGGATGGCTGCCTTTTTCCTTTGTCAGGTGGAGTTTTCTTAGGGCAGAAGGCAAGAGACCTTTCAGCAGCTGGGTATAAAGGAGAGCAGAGAGAAAGGCACACTCTGCAGAATGCTCCAGTGGGAGCCAGTATGGGAGGTTTATGAGAAGTGGGATAGACTGAAGCACAGCCACAGCTGTGATGGAGAGTAGTTTTTTCCCCCCCATGGTCCAGAGGAGAATCATAGAATAGTTTGTGTTGGAAGGGACCTTTAAAGGTCACCTAGTCCAACTGCCCTGCAATGAGCTGGGACATCTTCAAGTAGATCAGGTTGCTCAGACCCCTGTCCAACTTGGCCTTGAATGTTCCCAGAGATGGGGCAATACACTGTAGAATGGGGAATGTATTGTAGAATGTAGAACTGGTATTGTAGAAAGCCATTGCAAGTTACTGAGCTGAGAACAAAACTGATCTACAAAGTACACAGGACTTAAGGGGATTTAGTTATTTTTTTCCTCACTCAGCAGTTCAGAGTTTTTCTATTTAAAATGTTAGATTTTTCTAATTTGACTTCAAATAAAATGCACATTTTGAGGTGCATATTTAATGGGGGACCTAGATGTGCTTGCTTTAGGAACAGCACGTAGGAAATTTGTCTCAGAGTTTTGACTCTGTTGGAGTCCTGTCATACAGTCCAGTGTAATTTGGATACTACAGAAAAAGACTTGCAGAAAGAAGTGAACCTAGACCATAGTGAATATAGCATTTGTTAAATCTGTTGTTGTCTGAGCTAATTTTCCTTTTCACTGGCTTCATCCATAGCACTACCCTTTTATGGCAACTGACCATTCAAACTGCATTACAGTTAAACTATAAATGACAGGCTTTTGGTATTAGCATAATATTGTTTAGTTCAGGTTTGTAAGTGAATTTCAACATAACATGGTTGTTTGTAATCAAATCGTTTTCCTATTTGTAGTCTTAATTTGTGACAAGGATGGGACTCCTTGTCACAAAAAGAAATATATCTCTTGTATTTAACAGCAACTTGAAGTAGGAAAAGTATCTGTAGAAAGTTGATTTTGAAAAGGAAGAGAAAGCCAATATGTTTGTGCGTGGATTGAATGCCGCCTGCAATTACAGCAAATCATTCCCATACTAGGCAGTCAGTTTAGTTTAGGAGACCTTCTTTGATTTGTCTGTGTGTATATGAAATGTCGTGACAGTCAAGTGAGACTCACAGAGCAGAGGGGAGGAGAGAGGTATGAGAGAAAACAGCTACAAACAGAGCATGCCAGCATCACTGGAGAAATGATTCTTCGGAAAAGACAGATTTTTGGGCAGAAAGTCCCACATAAGATTTTAAAGCAATGGAAGCAAAACCTGTGGGGAGGAGGGGGAGGCAGGAAGCAGTTATCATTGACAGGGATAATGTCGCTCTTGTGGGAAAGGCTGATAAAAGTACGTGTGTGTTGGAATGAGACTGTAGAGAGGTTGCTTTGATTTTTGTTTATTTTAATCTGAGACCAGGAAGTAGAGTAATAAATTAATGCATTAGAAAACTAAGAATTCTGGCATACCTAACTGCTGCTCTGAAAGCTCCTACTCTGAAATTCTCTAATAAGAAATTAGCTCTATCATGGAAACTCGATTCTAGGGTACACAAGAAACTATTTAGGGGACAAGAGCTAAACCTGGGAAACTGACTCCAAATAGTAAGGTTTTTTGAACTGCTCAATGAAAGGATTAGGACAACAATAACAAGGAGTGGAGACCTCTGGGTCTGCTGAAAGAAATGTTGGATTTGAAGCAGGAGAGACTGTGATGATGTTCTTACTGCAACTTTTCGTGAAAGGAACACAGGAACGCTGAGATTACAATAGTATTGCAAGGGTTATGGGATATCAGCCTTCTTTTTTTTTAATCTCCCGGTATTGCTGCAGCTTCATGAAAAATCGAAGAAATTGCTCAAAGTTGTTACATCAATGGCTTTTTTCACTGGAAATCTGTAGCTGCAGGGTGACTTGGGAAATCCAAAGGCTCTTGAAATACCCATAAAGCAGGAGAATGATCCTGTATTTATGCTGCGTTCACATAGCTCTAGATCTGAATTTTATAAGCCCTAAAGAAAAGCTGAACTATGTGGGTTTGCTGAATGTCTGTTAATTTGGGAATACTTGCACTGAGCATTGCTGCATGGCACAAACACATCTTTCCGCATGGTGAAAGTGAAGTGGTTAAAGGTGGTGAAAGGAAGTAATTTAATCTTGCAGAAAACAAGCTACTGGTTGGAAGATAAAGACAGGCAAATTCATGGAAACACAAGTAATCTTTTTTTTAATTCATGGCAAGAATATCTCAATCTGGAATATGATGGCTTGTTTAACTTGCAAAATTTTCAGATCAAGATTCAACATCTTTCTGAAGGTATAAGCTTGCTTTAGCTTGCCTGAGGTTATTGACCTGATGGAGGAAAGTGTGGGTGGAATTCAGTGACATATATTATGAAGGTCAGATTACATTAGCCCATTAATGCCTGTTGGCTTTAATATCCTTGAATCTATAGAAATTTGTGCAGTAGAGTAGCTAACAATGCTGACATTTTGAATTGTCATCTTCAGATTAGAGAGCTGGAAAAAAACGGCATTTTGTCTATGTGCTTGCTGTTTTCTTAGCAAGCATGAAGGTCAGAAACTTTCCTTCAGAAATATAAAATCTTTGCTTATATAGCAAGAGGTCCTTGTTCTACAGAGGAAGAGGAATTCTTACCCTGTTATCATTAAATCTGGTATCGGGTAACATCCATCCTATTTTTTTGGGGGAAAGTCTTTTATAAGAGTATGATGGCTTGCTTGTTATACAGAACTCATTACATATTGTCAATACACCCTGCTGTGCCCCAGGTCTATTAGGGTTCTTTAAAAGCTACCTTGGTCTTGGAATTGTATACACAGTTGAATTCAGCCCTGAATTGGTAGAGGGCCTGTGTAAATATGGGGCACATACCCAAAATGCATGTGACCCTGGGTAGCAGTAACTCCCTGACCTTTGATGAATCATAGGAAGGATCCATGGATCATGGAGACATGAATTGGAGATAATATTATTCTAGTCATCCTAATGTGAATGCATGTTACAGGGGTTTGGTAGTTAAAAGCTGGCAGGAGCAGTCCATCTGACATATCAGTCTGTAGTGTATTGATTGCAACAGAAACCAGTGTGCCTTAGTCAGGCTAGCAGGGGGGACTGTGCTTCACAAATATGACAATTAAGCAATATAAAGCAGCACAGACATCTACTGCTGTTTGGCATAGCTGTGGTGTGGCATACCATTATTCCCTACAGCAAGCAAGAAGGCAGTTCTCCTGGGTCCTCCAACTTAATTTTGCTCTTGAGTGAAGGGAATGCTGTAATCTGTGCTCCCTGTTTCTTCATCATATTAACAATAATTATCTTAATTCAAGTGTAATTTAACCCTACATGGTGTAAATTGTTGGTGTCAGAAATAGATATACTTTGATTTTCAGCATAGCTGTGTCAGCTTTATAGTAATTTTGATAATAAATTGGTGATGATGCTACACCTAGTGGATATTGGTGACGGATGCATACCATAACATTGTGTCTATGTGTGTCTGTAGATATATACATCTAATGAATCATGTTTGTACAGATAAACTGTTTAACGCCCCTAGAACATTGACTTATGTGTGACCAAGTTATGGTAATAAAACTTTAAAGTGTGTTATCAGACAGCCACAGCCTGAAGGCCACTGAAGAGGAATAGGATTGTAACATAGACTTACTGAAGTACAAGAGCAGGATGATAGCAAGAGGTTTAGAAGTGCAAGCATAGACAGATAACAGAGGTCCTGGTCTATAAACGCAAATCACAGTCAATTACAGGTCACTAGAGTAATGTAACCTTGGAAGCTGGGTAACATGGGCTCCAAGGATAAAAAAAGAGAACAAAGAAGTTTCTACAGACCATACAAAATGAAACTCAGATATAACATGGAATTAGATCAAGTGGTCTATGTTAACAAACATAAAAATAACCCCAAGCAAACCCAAGAGTGACAAAGAACAGCCCCCCAGTACTTTACCCTATGTGTACTTACCATATGATGCACCATATTAAAGCACACTCTCTTGTACCTCTTGGTATACAAATGAAAAACAATGTGCTTGTTTTAAAGCCCTTGTCTACATTTGAACATATTTGACCATGATTGAAAGTGATTGAATTAGAATGGCTTAATGAGTCAGCTGAGTCTTGGCAGCTGATGGTGAGCTTGTTGTTACAGGCACCTGCTGTGCCTGTAAAGTAAAACCTGTTAAGTTTAGCCATCTTTTTGGTGGATGTGATTAGGAGCAGAGGAGAAAGGAAGGACTGTAATCTGTCTAGCTTTTCAAAAAATTGTTTCCCTTTTGTATTTTCATGCATTTATTTTCTTTGAGTATTTCCTTATTTCACTTAGAGCATAAATGTTTAACGGTTTTAGTAGTATAATGGACTCCTTCTAACTTTGTTTGCATCTTAAACTGCAATGAAAAATCTAAGGGACTCAATCATGTATTTGATATAAATGCGTCAAGTTTATCTCGAAGGTTTTTAACAAAATGTGACGTTGCTGGTTTCTAAATAGGAAACATTTCAATGTACCTTGAAATATCTATGCAATGACTGTACAATATTAACAATTCTCTTGGAACTCATAACTTTAGTGTACCTAACCAGTATCTTTTTACCAGAAATTCTTGTTTATTACAATGCAATAGTCTTATTATCCAGTGTACTGTTTCTGAGCTAGCATAAGAAGTAGAAATGATGCAGCAAAAGCTTATTTCACAATTTTTAAACTTGCAAGATTTTATAAAAAATAGAAAATGAAATTTCTAAAATTGTGTTTGTAGACTGGCTTATGGGTAATTTTTGAGAGGAAAAAAAAAGTATTTTTTTTGCTGACAAAGTCCGATCAGTATGATAAGTTTGTGATCTTTCTGGTGAGTCAGTCCATAAGTATGGGTCCTGTACTTGTATGTGAAGTAGTGCTGGGAAAAAGTGACAGAGGAGGTGAAGAATCATGTTTAGAGAAGACCAAAGTAGTATTTTAGGGTAATAATTTTCAGGATACGTATAAGGAGCTAAAGAGACTTGAATCACTTCTTCAGAGCCTGTAAGCTGAAGTCCTCTGAGCTCAATGGGAGCTACTACCTATTTGCAAACTTAGTGCTGGACATTCAGTTTCTTACACTTCTGTCACTGAGGATTTTCTGCCTGGCTGCCTTTCCTTGGGTTGTCACTGACAGATATGGGGAAATTGCTCCATGTCAATGGATTTAGATAAGAGATAAAAAGCAATTGACATCTTTTTCTCAGTACAGGTAAGATGGCCTCCAACAATTTCTATACCAAACTTCAAAAAGGGTTTCTAATGAAACACAACCTTTCTTTGACAAATTTACAACCCAACCTCTTATTTGGCCTAATTTGACCTTAATACCCTTTCTCTACCGTTTCTCTATCTACCTTAACATCATTTCTCTAAACGGCTAGAGAATTTAGGCGTTTTCTCTTCATCAATCTATGGATATTTTGTGCTCTCTTTCTTGTCAAATTATTCTCTCCACAGCCTTACATTACTTTCATGCTTTTGGTTGCCTCAGTTTCCCAATGTCTATTTGGCTATGTTTCTTAGAATTGAGCTAGCTCGTCTAAATTCTGCTAGCTTTGTAGAAACAAATTATTTCTTTGCTGTAAGCCAAGGTGCTTCTGTATATGCTACTGCCCTTTCTGTGCAACATGCTATTGTGTAATTTACAGTTTACTAGCCTGAAATAATATTGTTGATTTAGTTTCTTTTTTTTGTGTTTTGAAAAGCAACTTCATCTTGTTTCTTCACCTTCTAGCTATTCAGCTGAACCTAAGGAAATTCTGTACTTTCTTTACCTTTGCTGTAGAAAGGTCATTTACTATACTTCCTAATTTATTATCATCTGTTAATTTAATTATTGTGCTTTTAAACCTCTTTCTGATTGTTAATGAAGATGAATATTTTCATCTTTTCCATCTTTAATGTTGATGATGAATTGTGTGTTAAAAGAGTACAAATCCAACACCTACAGACCTTGTAAAACACCCTAAAGTTCATTCCACTGATATTTATTACTATGTTGTTATGATATGAAGGGTTAAACAATGTACAGGGGCGTTAGGGTTAAGCTGCTTGCTTGACAATGTTACTGCTTATTCATGCTTACTCAATAAATGCGTGCTCAACACTTATCGTGCTTGCTGGAACAGGGTGGGAGGACCAAGGCTATTGAAAAGAAGAAGGAACAGTAACTCGGTTCCTGCTCTCTGGACCCCTAAACCGGCTGAAATCAGCTTTGCGGTTTGGACAGTGACTAAATCACCAGGGAACATGCTCAATGACTAGAGGTGAAAAGTTCAAGAAAGACTCGTTTGGTTCATCTTGAGACCCTCGCCCACGACCACCGAGAGACACTACGCAAGCAAGGACATTTTACCTCATTATAATAAGAAGTGGAGATAGGTCATGAATATGTATAGGCATGTTGCATAACCTCATGACTATGTAATAGTTTAGAGGATAAATATGAAGGAGAGCAATGCTGAGGTGCACATGCCTTTGGAGGAGCGATCCCCCATGCGCCTCAGAGCTGAATAAAGCATACTACTTTACAACTTTAATGAGTTGTGGAGTCTACCCACATATCAGTTAGTCTTCTGCTTGTGTTTTTCTTCATCTGGTTGTCTGATGTTCACCTGTTTATTTCCAGGCCAGACTGATTGAACATCAACAGATAGTCTCCAAATGCTAGCAAAACTTTCGTAAAATTCAGAATTGACTCCTTAATTCCATAACATGTTAATTTAATACAGCATAACAGGCTTTTAATAAAGCCAGAGTATTTCTTGTTGGTCAGTTAATGTTCGGAATACAAGTATTTTTTAGGTTACCTTCTTTTTCTAGACTTAAGTAAAGTTTGCTAGGCAATAACCGTCAGGCTCATGCATTCATTTTTGGATGCTAGTTATGTATCAGTTGTGTCTCAGATGACTAGGTATCCACACATTTCTACTTGGGTCTTCCAGCACTGGCTGGTAGGATAGGGAATTAATTTACTGTGTGACTCTTGGATTTGCTAAATTGTACTGCCTTTCCACTTTCTTGTATTCCTGTTGCTGCCCTTTATTTGTAGATGGGCTTCTTTCGCAGTTGTTTTCTCTTACTAAATAAATCAAGAAAGATACTTTGAGGGTAGTTCAGCTTTTGTACTGTGAAGTGTAGTTTTTGATTCTCTCACCCCAGCAGTGCTCTTTAGTGTGTTTTGGTGATGTCAGTTCACAGCACTATGACTTCTTTGGTAGCAATAAACCACTGCTCTGAGATGTTTCATTCACAAGTTTATACTCTCCCTTGTGAAGCTGTCCCTTTGCAGACCTCTTTGTCAAGAAAATTACAATGGTCTACTTACGTGTGCCAGGTAAGTTGAAAAACAGATAACTTATCTGTTGGGCCTTGTGAGAATCAGAGATAACAGAAGGTACAAAAAAAAAAATGCTTTGAAGCAATGTTTTTCTGAATTCTTCTGGCCCATGCTTAGATTTGTGATGATGTCCATTTAGAGCAGACACTTAGTAGCCAAGATTTCGGAGCTGGATGACTTTTGTTGTTGCAGAGGGAAGTAGGTCATTATATATACTGTGTAGTCTGGCCTACTTCGGGCATTTTTATAGTCTTTAGACAGGGAAAGAAGCAGTTCTTTCACAGTACTATTCTATTCAAAACAGGACCCTGTATCAGATATTCTCTTTGGAAGAGCCTATTTTTTTTTAATGAACATGGAGCAGCTACAGTAGGTGATATGGATAACTCACTGCATCTCTAGGAAACCTCATATTTTACAGTATTCCTAGACTCAGAATGAATTAAGGGGATTTAAAAACACAATATAAGATTAGCTGTCAGATGTACTGTCATGAGTAGATTCAACTTATGAAGAAGTATAAGCATTCGCCACCTGTGGGAAGACCTTGAATTAAAAATAATCTAGAGAACAGAAAATGTTAGTGGCACCTACAAATAGAATCACATCAGAAACACAGGGTTTAAGTTCTTAACACAGAAAAATCCAGTAACTTTAAAGACAAACCCAGAAACACTGGTTTAATCAAACATCACATCGATGCTGGCAGTAGAGATTATTGTCAAAATGTCTTGCAGAGCTTCATCTATGTGGAAAAAAGCTCTAGAAGATCGATGTCATCAAATGTTAAAAGAAGGCATTGCCTCTGCTATTGGTTATTCATGGGTGTCTCTGCTCTTATTAGTACATTTCTTCTAGTGAGAAGTTTTATATGGACTATGGGAAATTAAGTGATGCCACTCAGAGATCAATATCTGCTGTCCAAGTTTCATGACTCATTAAGTTTTTGAAGTGAACCTAGGTCCATTAGCACATAAGATATATATAAGCATATATATTAAAAAGAGAATGTGCATATATGTGTATATATATTTATATTTAATAAGAAACAGTTCTGCAGGTGTTTCTGAACCTAAGCTGAAAGTCATCATTCAGTAGTAGGAAGATGCTGTATCATGTTCAAGTCTTGTCTGCAATGTTGCAGAGATTAGGGAGTCATGTTATGGCAGCTTTACTTTTCAGAATGTACATTTTTATTTAGATGACTTAACAGAAGCAGTGTCTATTTTCCAAAAGCAGTGACAAGAGCAGCTTTTGCAAGATTTAGAAGCATTTAATAGAATATGAAAAGCAAGGATTAAGATTTTTTGCAAATGCTGAACTGGGACCAAAACCACAATCTGATAGTCAATTAAAAGAAATTAGGTCATTTTGAGGAGCCATCAAATACCACTGAAACTACATGCCTGACTGTTCTGTTAAAGCTTCCCCTTCAATCAGCTCACAAGATGTGCCTTTTGAACAGATTCAGATATGCTAATAAGCATTTCAGCTTAAAAGTGTTTGTCAGCAGTTTTAAAATATTCACAATTCAGCTCATTGAAATTGCTTTCCTAAGGTTTAGTGGCATGCTTGGGAGCATCTGTCACAAAGCTTTTCCATAAAGAATCACACAGTGCAATAGCTTAGTTCCTATTTCAGGTGACAAAGCAATGCAATAAATAGTATGAGATGAGGTGATTTCACATTAATTTCTGCTGTTGAACACTTCTTCCTATAGAAATAGCTACTCTGGTATTCAACAACAGAAATTGTCCTCAAAGTAATGGCCCAGCTCCTCAGCTGCTCTAAACTTGTTGATGTTCACTGGCTGCAAATTCATTTGAGGTCTAGTGTAGTTCATGGAATCCTAAATGTGTGGTACAGTAAGAGATTCCAGACAGTTAAACATATTTGGAACTGTATTTTTAAGTAGGGTTTCCCCCATAGTATTTTCTACCACAGTATCTAACCCCACATTTATTAATTTCAATAGGGAAACATTTTTTTTTTAAAGCTTTGGAATTATCTGAAGATGAAAACTCCAATGTACCTTTCTCTGCACGCAAATTCAGATGAAAACCTGGGATGTAATTCTCCTGTCAAAGCTTATGTTTGGTGTCGTGGTTGAAGCCCAGCCATGCAGCTTGTTCACTCACTTCCCCCCCTTCCTCCCCCAGCTCCTGGAGGGATGGGGAGGAAAATCGAAAGAATGTAACTCCCACGGGCTGAGATAAGAACAGTCCAGTAACTAAGGTATAACACAAACCACTGCTGCTACCACCAATAATAATAGTAATGATAAGGGAAATAACAAGGGAAGAGAATACAATACCACCTGCCGACCGATGCTTAGCCTGACCCGAGCAGTGAACCAGCCCTTTCGGGTCACTCTCAGTTACATCCTGGGCATGACTTGCTGTGGTATGGAATACCTCTTTGGCTAGTTTGGGTCAGGTGTCCTGTCTCTGCTTCCTCCTGGCTTCCCCTCCTCCCTGACAGAGCATGAGACTCAGAAAGTCCTTGGTCAGACTAAACCTTTGAGCAGTAACTAAAAACATCAGTGTTATCAGCACTGTTCCCAGGCTGAAAGTCAAAATCACAGCACTGCACCAGCTACTAAGAAGGAGAAAAAATGACTGCTATTGCTGAACCCAGGACTTTTGGTGATTTGAAATTGCAAGGAAAGAATATAAATCCTTGAAGTATTTTAAAACTATTTATAAAAAAACATGAGGAGAAAAATATTCTTTCTACATTTCCTTGCGTTCCAGCAGGATTGCTTAGAGTGACTTTTAGCCACTTCACATTTATTTGTAAATGGAGTGATGATGTTAAATGCTGTAAAGTAATTTATTTTATATTTCTAGAACCCTCCCAATAGATCATATGTACTATTAAGTGAACTGGATGATTGACAACTGAATATGGGTTCAGAAGTAATATGTGCTTAAATAATCAAACATAATAGAGTAAATAAAGACTAGATGTCTCCATTTGGCTGAAGCCTTGGAATGGGGTTACCAATTTAATTGCTAATGATGCCCTGGTCTAAGGTATTCTGAAAATACTCTGTAGCTGGTGAACTGTGAAATAAATGAGAGAGTGAAGTGTAAACCACTCTTATTTCAGTGTGGGAATCCCACTTCTGATAGGGGAGGTGGTATGGGCATTTCTTTCCTTTGTCTCTAGTTCCCACAGATAGTGCACTGGGTCTGGCTGGGATGGAATCCATTTTCTTCATAGCACACTGTATGGTGCTGTTTTGGATTGTGATTAAAACACACCTTTTTGGGGTTTTTTTTTGGCTATGGCTGAACAGAACAGCATTGAGGCTTTATCTTTTTTCTCTCTGCCACCTTCTGCCCCAGTGAGTAGCTGAGGATGGGCAACAAATTGTGAGAGGACACAGCTGGGACAACTGACCCAGATTGTTGAAAAGGATACTCCCTACCATAAAATGTCATGCTTAGCAGTAAAATGGGAAGGAAGAAGAAACTTGTAGGAAGTGGGTGTTGCTCAGAGACTAGCTGGCCATTGGTCTGCTTATGGGATATGGAGAGTGACTGCCTTTGCATCACTTTGGTTTCTCCCGCCTCCTCTCCTTTTTTCATTTATTACAATGTCTTACCTCAGTTCATGATTTTTCCTGCTGTTACTCTTCCTATTCTCTTCCTGTCCTGCTGGGGGCAGGGAGTGAGTGAGCAGCTGTATGGGTGCTTAGCTTCTGGCCACAGCCAACCAAAGACAGCAAGCTGCAGTAATACTGAAAATGTCTCTCCTTGACCCTGTTCCTAGTATGGCTGCTAGTAAAATGGGAAATGGCTAAAGAAATGTGCTCGGGTCCCTCCTGTCCCACTGATAGGTCTCAGACTATTCAATCTTCTCCATGCTTTTTGTCCTACTGTTTTTTTCAGCACAGGTCTGGTTCTGAAAACTGCATTTCATTCCTTTGAGTTGTCTGAGCGCTGTTAAGATCAATATGTGTGAGAATATTGATCTAGAATTCAGATGTTTTTGTGCAGTTCCTTTGCACTTGGTGAGAACGCAAAAAATCAGGGGTGTGAATGGTCCTTACTGGGCTCAGCACTTAAAAATTTGTCTTTCACTCTCATGGTGTCACCAGTCTGGATTGACCAAGTGTAAGATATTTTCAGCCCAGATATTAAACATGGTGGCAGGTGTTTTATTTTGCATGGTCTAGGAAACAATTACCTTGATGTGTCGACTGGATCCTCTGCATTATGGTGTTTTAGGGGAAGAATAGACGTGGTGTGGGGATGGTTACATAGAGATAATTGACAAGAGCTGATATAGTTAGATAGGAGCAATGCTGTGGGGATCTGTAATTTCAGATGCCATAAGTTCAAAGACATCTGAGAAGTAAAAGTAGTTTGTTTCTTAGAGTATACCTTTATGAGCTTACTTAGTTCTCCAAAGAAGGGACACGTTGCCTTTGGTGTGCCAAACCATGAGGATCTAATAAGAAAGGAAAAACAAAACAAGACTGCCTCAGCTTTCTAGTATAATAAAATTTATGTTTCAGATGTAATTTGATCTCTACCAAAGCAACAACAGCTAAGCCTTGTATCTAGTTAGCAGTATGGTTATTTAACCCTGAGAGTCTCCTGTGGCTTCTTTAAAAAGCCTCTTTTATTCCAGCCTAGCTACTTTTCTCTGCTACAGTAACCCTTGGGGAAGCTGTGTAGTGTAAGACTGCATTCAGTCTATATTACTAGCAAATCACTTTCACACTTGGTCAGGTCTCTTTGGATTGATTGTCTGCATTTACACTCTTGTTTAGAGCACCCTCAATTTGGCCTTGAGGCAAGACAGCAAATCATATGCTGACAGCATCAGTTTTGATATCTGTGATGGGATGTTCCTGCTTGTCTTCTGAAATGAAATCCTAGGTGCATCCAGCATGCTGCAATCACATCTGCTATGGGGAGGGCCCCAGCACCTGCCGTGCAGGCTGCAGAAGACAGCACTCTCGCATCTGCCTGCATCTGCCACAAGGTGTGATTTGGCATGGAGACTGCAGGATCTAAACTGAGTGAAACCTGCTTGCCCTATGTCTGAATTAATCTTAGATGCAGCCTGAGAATGAGTGCTAATGAGTAATACAGTTGTAGCCATACAGTTGTAGCCACCTTGCAAGTTTCTCTGTGCTTTGAAGTTTGGCTGGCATAGACTTTAGCTGATGTATAATATGCTGGAAGCCCATAGATAAACTCAATGTCACGGGCAAGCACTGTTCCTCTATGATTGCTTACTTTTTTGTAAAGAGAATTGAGTGAGTGACTGAGATTATTTGTCGGCCAGTAGAAAAGTCAGCTGTTACTATTTCCTCTTGGCAATCCTACAGTTGTAGCATATTTGCCTGATGTATTTTCCAATGTCACTATTTAAAGTAATTTATAAACTAGTCTCTGGGCTGTTTCCATGGCCCCCAGATGGGAAAATACTGATTCCATGCCTGTATAAACTGTGGTAGCACCTAAAATATAGCCATACTAGCAAAATTCTGATAAATGTAGATAAACCTTAGAAAGCTCTGTGGTGTCTTTGCAAACTTAACAGACCAACAGCTCTAAAAGACAAAAAATAAACAGCAAATCCTAAAGTCAGCAAGTTCAGACTGGGATAGGTCACTATATTGAGTTCTACATGTGACTGCTGATAAAAACCAAGCACAAACTTGATAGCAACTTGTTGTCCTGATAGACATGACAGTACATAGCTGGCTCTCCGAAGTGGAACCATTTATTATTTTATCCCTGTTAACTTGAAGAAATTGAGATACACGTGTTGACATATACAGCACAGAAATGTTGCAAAATGTTGCAATACAGGAATTTAAGTTGTAGGTGGTACAATTCCTACTCTTTATCTGTTAATTCTTTAGATCTTTTAGAAGGAGATTCTAGTGATAGATTTCTTTCTGCACTAAGGAAAAATCTCTGACCCAAGGAAAAATAATACTATATTACCTAACCAATTGCATACGTTATTACCTCGTGTCAAATGGACTGCAGAGGAAGTAAAGATAAACCAGCTGTGGATTACTCTTGTGGGCAACATTGTTTTTTAAATCTAATCAGAAAGCACATGCCAAAGTGTGATGTTACCTTGTCCAAAGACTGTCTGAAGAGTCATTTGTAGACATATCACATGAACGCTTTGCTTGTTTGCTTTCTTCTCTTGTGGGGATTTATATTCAGGCTTCTGAAAATGGATTTTTCATGTTCAGTGGTGCATACCAGAAGGTAATTTTTTTTTCAGATTTAGCACTAGTTTTCATTAGCAGAGTCACTAATATGTCCCATTGAAATATGGATTTATTACCATGAGGTGCTTCTTGTGTGAGGTTTATTTCAGTGCTTCTGGGAGCTCAGAATAGCTGTGCAGGTGTATTAGAATCTGCTGCAGAAGCAGGTAAAGTGCTTTCAAATATGTGATTTCTGTTTCTGCTTTCCTTCCATCTCTTTCTGTTCTCTTTCACACTCTTTTGCTCACATTCTGATTTTTTGCTCATCTTCAACAGTGCTTAGCTCTCTGCTTCATATTTGTTGGCTTGCTCAATGCACAGGTCTTCATTGTGAGCTGTGGTCTTGAAGTACTTCTCTTTGTGTTGCAACACATTTGCCTTTGCAAGAGATATGTATTTTTGTTTTTTAATAGGCTAACAACATCTATATGTAAAAAGTGACAAAAATAGTATTTCTCAGAATAAGAGTTTGTGTAGCTCAGTTGAGCAGGGGAACATTTGAAAGTGCTCATATGTAATATGCAACATCCTCCACCTAGTGTGCCCTTCATCATGACTCTGTCACCAGGATGTAGACATATCTTTCTGTCAACATGAAATCCTTATGCATGAGCTCACTTTGAAATGTGCAAATTGCTTGACCCTTTGCTCCTGAGTTAGTTCTCCAAACTGCTCTGCGAGTTCTGAGATGCTGCCAGAACCTCAGACCTCTTAACTTCAGGGTTATGCAAACCATTGACTAGCTGATGCTGATTATTTTTCACTTCCTGTAGCTTTCCCTATTCTAATAAACTAAGGATTTCCAATCAGCGTGTTCTTAATTGGACTGAGAAATTTCTCAGGTTCTAGTTTTTGGTATAGATGTTGTGGGTCTCTAAGGTAGTAAGAGAGACCTGCACCTATGTGAAAAGGTGCTTCCAACTGGCAGAATTAGAGGACAAGCTGAGTTGCTTCTCTGTAAGTGGAAGGTGTTAATCACTTGTGTGAGGTTAAAATTAGAGATTAAGACACTGAAATTTATGGGTGTAGAGGTCAGTGAGCTCTAAACTTCTGTTATGGCAAATAGATACCCAGTCAATGCCACCAGTGGAAATATTTAGGTCGTCAGATGCTAAATATGAACTTTATGATGAGCTGAATTGCTCCACTGACTGTATCAATTATAGTGATGGTTAGACATCCATTTTGTATGTAGACATTAATATTTATATACCTTAATTTGGAGTTATCATTTAGATGTGTTCCAATTTCCTGAATATAGATGTCTTAGTGGCATTAGAGATGGCCTCATGGTAATGAAGGCATCCACACAGATCTACCAGATAGGATGTAGCATCTACAGGAGACTTCTGTCCCCTGCAGTGACAGCCAGAGGCTTGCCAGTGCACAATAGGGCATTTGAAATGACACCAAACATCTGTGTTTAGGCATCTGAATCCTACTCTTTCTCTATCAAAACCCAAATGGTGAAAATGGAAAGTCTTCGGGGTGCCAGCTTGCACTGCAAAGAGCTGGGGTCTGCATTGTTTTACCTACAGAGTAGTTCTCTGTGATCTTCTGCTACATGCGGACAACATGTTCGTCAAACTGGAGGAAATCAATCCAGAAAGTGCCTGAATAATAAATCTCAGAGCTGAGCTCTTTCTTGAGTGTGATCCTTGATGTTCTAGATAGGTGTCATAACCAAATGGAAAGTGTTGAGTAGTTTTCCATTTTTAAGCTTTGCTTATTTGGAATGTGGCAGCATTGGTTGTGATATTACCAGCATTGGTCTGTAGCATGTTGTGCAGAGAAATAAATGGAGTTGGGTGCATTGCCATTTTCTGCTGTAGGCAACAGAAATCAGAGGGCGCGATAGAGAAGGCTACAAGTTTCTCTGCAAATTTCCCCACTGCTACTGCCTGCTACACTACATTATATTTCTCTTTCCCTACAGAGTTGGAAAGCAAGGAATATTTACTTTTCAAAGGGATTTTCTTCTGTTCTGTTTGCTTTGTATTCACTCTGAATTAGAGCAAACAAAAACAATTTCTAACTCCTTCAAGCCTTTGAAGATAACTGCCCCCACAGCTGGGAAACTGCTGTCAAGGCCAACGTTGTGCTTTTTTCTCCCCAGTGAAGCTTTGTGGTCTGAGGAGCTTCCAACTCTCTTTATGTTTTGAAAAAAAAATGATTTTTTTGCAAAGGCAGAGCAGATAAGAGGTATTAGAGCCTTCTGGCTTGGGATATTAGCCAGAGCATGTCTTCACTAAGCTGAAGTTTTGAAGCTATTTCTAGATTATTAGAATCTTTATGGCAGACCTCAGGGTCAGAGAGCCACTACTTCCACATTATTTATCTTTGTAGCATACTTATGTTAAATGCAGACAACGTTGTCTTGAAACCTTGCCTTCAGTGCTATGAAAATTACTTGTCTTCAAGATATTTAGAAAAAAATATTTTGGGCTTGATGAACCCAATATTTTAATAAAAGTTTTTTTCCCTTAAAATTTCCAGTCACCTGTATTTCCACAGCAGAACAGGTTTTCTCCATTTTAATTCTGCGTTGACTGTAATTGTAAGAATGAACCTGACTCTTAGTACAGTGGAAAAAGGTGAAAGGAAATTTTAACAGAGATGTAACTTTATATTTGATTCTAATGATTTTCATGTTCCTAGGCAGGCTTTGCAGGTGAGTGCTGCTGCTTCTTGCCTGCTACAAGAAATAACTCAAATTGTAGACTTTATTTTAGCTGTGGTGTAACCCTGGTATAGTCCTAAAGAAAAATGGGAGATAGGATGGAAGACAGTATATGAGGATTTATGCATCTCAAAGATAGTCTTGCCATACCAGAATAAACATTTTTATTTGTGCTGTTGCCTTTCAAAAGCTTAATAGCCGATTTGAAACATTAATGCATAGTAAAGTCATACTGTTGCTATAAGTAAAGCTCATCATTTATTTGAGTCCCAGGCAGTTTCTTCATTCCAGTGAAGTGATGTGGTGGCATTTCACTACGTCACTTGACTCGGCTCCTGGAATCATCAGTGACATTGATATCAAATAAGCTAAACATTACAGCAAATCCCCTTGTGAATAGCAACTGAAAATGGAAACGGTATTAAGATAAAAACCTCATGCTACTTTCAGATTAAAATGATCTTTTTTGTGATCCATTTTACTGCTTCTATAATCTTTGACTGCTCCTAGAAAAGTAAATTAAAGGCAGTGGCCTAAATTTCATAAGTGATTAGGAACTTAGTGCTTTACTTTCAGGGGGCCCAGCTGCTGCTACCCAAAACAGAATTTCTGGGATAATACCTGCTTTCCCTGTAATGTGTGACACTGGCTTTCACTAACATGTAATTTCTTTTAAACTTGAAGATTTTGGGAGCAGGAATTTTAGATGCTCTTTCTGAGTATGTTTCCTACGTCAGGTTCCCTATATAACAAAACCAGACAACTAAGCACACAAAATCTCTGCTGGATAGAAATAACATGGTGTTCAAGAAAACCCCTTGTGCTTATAATTCTTGATCCTCCTTTCCCCCTTGAACTGTCTCATTCAACCGCTTACAAACACAAGCTGTGCCATTGATAGTTTATTTCCCATGCTAGCTTGTTACTGTACATGTGGGCATGATTTCTATGTCATTTTTGTCCTCCTTCAACCCCAGCAGCTGGAATGTCCCAGCATTTGAAAAGCCTCCAGATATGTAATGCTATCTTCTAATGTGCACCCTGTGCAGATGCCTCTCTAGGAGTATGAGATTAATATTGACACTGTTTATCCCAGTTATTCCTTAGGCCCAGAAGCTGTAACCAAAGCTGTCCAGAAAGGGAAAAATAATGTGGAAGAGAAAGAGGCATATTAGAGAAATGCAGTCAGGTAACAGGGGATAAAGCAATTGAAGCTGTTGGTTTAATGTTTGGATATGTCCTTGATGAGCTCAGAACTAATGCATGGCTTGCCACAGGAGTAAAAAATTTTGAATGCTTCTTTCGCAATGTCTTTTACCAGCTAAGCACAACTCTGGTAACAACCCTTGTGGGGCTGGTGTAGGATGCGCCACAAGTTCTGGGCCACTGGTTTCTGAAAAGATCTGATGAAGTGCTCTATTTCAGTCACCATGCACCTCAGAGTGCCCAGAGCTCTTGTCCAAAATAGACGCACTGTGAACCAAGGTAGTCCCTGTGCCAAAGAAATTATAGAGGACCACAGACACAGGTTGCAAAAAAAAAATCTAATATTTACCAGGTGCCAAGGACAGACAGTAAACAGTACAGTCCATCCTGAATGTTTCTGCTGTCACTGACAGATTAGACAAGAGAGAGGATGTTTTGCTGTAGCTTCCAAGACTCTAAAGCCATTTCAGAAAGGAGGTTCTGACAGGGTATGCTTAGCCGATCATAAATTATCTTTTCATTTCCTTGGCAAATATGTAGGTATGTAAGTCTCAGTAGGATAGACACGCAGGAGTTGCTTAAGCTCTTCTAAGATGAAAGATAGTAAGCCTTTTTTGCATAATCTAGATAACCTGTTTTCAACTTTTTACTTTCTGACTTAACCCTTTCCTGATCATACAAGTAGTTGTTATCCTGTGCACCACATATGATGCATATCCAAATGGAAAATCTGACAGCTTGTTTTTATTCCCTCCCTCTGCCTATTTGTGCTTTTGTCTCTTTTGTTAGGGAATATCTGGTATTTGGGTTTTGAATAATCATTTTCACTTTCAAAGCACTTACACAAAAAGAAAAAAGTACTACAGGGTTTCAAAACTATAGTGACAAGAACGGAGGAAGGGCCTGTGTTTCCAGTTGATATCTGGCACTCAGTTTTATTTAGAAATGTTTGTTGCTTTGTGCTGTTTGACTGACACCACCAAGGAGGCGGCATTTTTTAACTGCCAACTGTCTGTCCTAGATTTGTGCTGATGTAAGCCACTGCCACTAATTATCTTATTACAAGAAAGTTTGTTCTCCGTCCAAATCCCTCCCTAATTAAATCCCTATCCTTGTTAAAATTCACCCTACATCATTTATTTCCCTTGTTAGTAGCTTGCTGTCCACTCTTCTGCAATGCTCTTGTATCTTAGTGTTGATGTTGACAATATCTTAAGGTTATAAATTGTTGGGAGGCAGAGAGGGTAGTTTCTGGCTTTTCATTTTAGGATGCTTAAAAGATTTTTTAGGCCTGCAAGAACTTCCATATATGAATTTTTTTTATTTTCTGTTTTTTGTTCCACAAGCATGACTCTATGAATGACCACTAATAAAATTAATAAAATTAATCAAATGCAAAAAAATTTAGTTCCTGATTTTATTTCTATTTTTATTTCTCTCAGAAACTAAAATCTGGAAAGAGTAATTTCAGGAAGAACACAGAAAAATGTATCATGTGTCTTTTAAGAGTTTTAAATGAAGTTTAATAGACATGAAAAAATGAACTATATATCACAGAATCATAGAATAGTTAAGTTTGGAAAAGACCTTAAGATTTTCAAGTTCCAACCCCCTGCCACGGGCAGGGACACCGCACCCTAGACCATGTTGCCCAAGGCTCTGTCCAAACTGTACTTGAACACTGCCAGGGATGGAGCACTTGCCACTTCTTTGGGCAACCTGTTCCAATACCTCACCACACTCAAAGAAAAGAACTTCTTCCTTCTGTCCAACGTGAACTTCCCCTGTTTAAGTCTGAACCCATTACCCCTTGTCCTATAACTACTGCCCCTGATGAGGAGTACCTCCCCAGCATCCTTGTAGGCCCCCTTCAGATACTGGAAGGCTGCTATGAGGTCATCACACTTCATTGGATAGAGGGAATATTTATAGCTTCCCTGGTAAAAAGATGTATTTTAACCTAGTATGAAAGAATGCTGAGTGGTACATTCATCTCGTTTTTGAACATTTTGATAAAGAATGTTCTTGGAAGTGATTGTAGAGATGTATTTTTCAACAGAAAGCTTACAAAATTTCCCCCTCATTTTTGAGCTAGGTTTATGTGATGATGGGATGAACAGGCTTATGATGCGAATTTTGTTTGTGGAACAGGAAAAAAGGAAATTAGTATCAGAAAATATGGCCTTTAGTCTCTTCAGTCAGATTTTGAAAATCATTATTTTTGATGTTATGTGTTTTTTTTCACATTAGAATTTTAATATTATATAGCTACTTTTAACTCTCCAACCATCTGTAACCAATTTCTTTTTGTCAAAAGAAATCTGCTAACATCTGTTTATATGCAATTACAATTGTAGGCATGTAGAATATTACCACAAACTTAATATTTGGTTAAAAGCTTGGGACTCTGGAATGATATTAAAATTACCATGCAATTTATTATATTTAGACATGGATTTAGAAAAGCATATAAAGTTAAACAATATTTCTGTTGATATACTATCAAACCCTAAAAGCATATTTATATCATATTTTAGTTATAGCCCTTTTAGATACTTAGAAGTGTTAAAAAAATAGTAATATCCAAAATTAATCTTTGTTACTCTAACTTAAACATTTTCCAAAATTTTAAAAATAGTTGAACTTCTGACTAATCTCACTAATAATTCAGGCTTATTTTGATAATGTTTTACTGATCTAGGGAAAAAATCTCAAAAAGGAAAATGCACAGTGACTGAAGAAAAGAACATAATTTTAGAATAGAATCATAGAATATTTTGGGTTGGAATGGACCTTTAGAGGTCATCTAGTCCAATCCCCCCTGCATGGAACAAGGACATCTTCAACTAGATCAAGTTGCTCAGAACCACACCCAGCCTGGCCTTGAATGTCTTCAGAGTTAGTGTATCTACTGCCTCTCTGGGAAACCTGTTCCAGTATTTAAGCACCTTCATTGTAAAAAATTTCCTCCTCATGTCCAGCCTGAATCTCACCTCTTTTAGTTTAAAGCCATCACCCTTTGCCTTGTTGCAACAGACCCTGCTAAAAAGCCTCTTCCCATTTTTATCATAGGTCCCTTTCAAATAGTTGGAAGGCTGCTAGAAGATCTCCACGGAGCCTTCTCCAAGCTGAACAAACCTAACTCTCTCAGCTTTTCCTCATAGGAGGGGTATTCCTTCCCTCTAATAATTTTGTTTACCCTCCTTTAGGCTCTCTCCAACAAGTTCATATCTTTCCTGTATTGAGGACTCCAGAGCTGGATGCACTACTCCAAGTGGGGGTCTCACCAGAGCAGATTAGAGGGACAGAATCACCGCAAAAATAGTTTATTTTTGTATGAAATATCTTTTGAGAAAAGTTTAAAACCAGTGACCAGTCTATGCTAAAGCACAGCGATTACAGACTACAAGTGGCCCATGAGTTCTTATTCTCCAAAGTAACTAAACCATTGAAAAAATTTTCACCCCTCCATAATTTGTTTGCATAGTCTAAACTGTAAAACGTAACTACCATAAAAATTTTTAAGCTAATGAATTTTAATTAGAGTATTCCTTTGAATTAATTCTCAAAGGTGACTATGTATGATCTTTCCCATCATAGCATAGCATATGAATTGTCAAAAATAAAAAAAAGAAAAAGGTATTTCTGCAATTATGGAAGAGGGTAAAAATAGATACTGGTGGGGATTCTTGTGCATATCAAATGTACATCCTTGCTAGCAGTTCAGTGTGACTCAGTGTGACTGAGTAAGAATTGGCACTTACATTTCTATTGGTGACAGGCTGAGCCTGCTGTGAATATATGGTGTGGATGCAGGTATGAGATAATGAAGATTGCAATGTTAGCTCATGAGGTAGAAATTCTGTTAATTATTCCATGTTCTTTAACTTTCCCATACTTTGGGATTTTTATAATGACCCTGCTGTTTCAGCTGTCACAAACTGGTTTTATCTGTGCTTGGAAAGCCTGGGAGGATACAATACTAATTTTTTACCTTATTTTAGGGAAAAGAGCTTGAATTCTATCTACAACTAGGTGGTTGATACTATGTGAAATTACACTGTGATCAAGTCAATGCAGTCATCAAAGCATACTTACTCTTGGATTAATAAATACACTATACTAAAAAAACCTCTTTTCAGCTGTAATGTAATTTTTCATCTACATAATATACTCATGCATTTGAACATCTGCTCTTTATTTATTCATTCAAAAAATAAGCTTTCATTTCTTAATTTCACAAAGACTACTGACACTAGATGTTTTTTCTTCAACCCCGGATACATTAGTGACTTTTGTAGTTCTTTCCTAAAATATCGGTGATCAAACTGCCTATAGACATACTGCATATTGTTAATCATGAAGGAAGACAAGAAACTATCCTGAATCTCTCTATTAACTTTTAGAGACAAAGGCCTGCATTTTGCTTTACCAATTTGTCAGGTCTTCTGTGAAAGTATTCCTTCAAACATCATCCTAGAGTGTGTACTGCAGAGGATTTCACCCTGACAAGTACAGAAGTTTTAAATCTGTTGTACAGTAGCTGGGATTTGGGGACATCATGCCAACACTTTCGATCATCTTTTCTCACAGAAGAGGAATTCTGGCTGGATTTGGGACAGGGGAGAAGGATAGCTAGGATGACAAGAGAACAGATAGCAGATGTCTTGTGAAGAGATAGTGTGAATACTTTTTCCTCTTCCATTTCTTAACATAACAAGGGAGACTTGAAAGAGATATAAATAATTTCTATAGAAACATCAAGGGAGTTCAACATTTCTTCCTTCCAGTACTGAACTAATGCACTAGATTTGTCCCAGGTTGAAAGGAGGTTAGCATTTGGGCTAAAAATTAGAAGGCTTCTAATCAGAAGTTTAATGAGGTTCTGGAAGGGGCCTTAACAGGAAAACTCAATACAAACAAGATCTTAGTTTATGTTAAAATGGAACTTTGATAGAAGGCATCATCCACCATGAGGCAATTGCCCTCACCTGGGGACTGTATTCCAAAAAGCATGTTGGTGGCAGAGATCTATATGAGATGCCCTTTACGATCCTCCCAAGAGGTATGCTTTCTTGTGGAGGGTTCATGGGAAATAAAATACTCTTCATAAATAATAAATAAAAAAATACGCTTCATAATTAGTTTCCATCATAGCTCTTTAGTGACTGGCTATAGAAAGTAGCCACATACCTGCAGAGATGGATATTCATTTATTTATTTATTTATTTTTGCATCCAGTTTGCTTAGCATTAAAAGGTGCCAATATTGTGGGATAAAGACTGGTCATGAAGGCATTGTATATGTGGGCATATTTAATTATTTTCATTTTACTGTGTCTGAGACTGCTTTGTGAGTCACTGAACTTTGGACCACATGTGCATGCAAGCAATTTTCTTGTTTTCTGCCCTGACCAATCTCAGTCCGATCATGTTAAATTAATCTCGAATTGGAGGACAGCAGAGAGGGGGAAATTCAAGCCAGTTCATGTAGTGAATGACACTTAGCACTTAATCCTTAAAGTGCTGATAAGGCTTTCTTCCCTTGAGCCCTCTCTAGGATGCTTAAAAGTAAAGCAGATGCATGAAAAATGCTGTTAGGTTATTCTGTCTCTGTCTTAGTGTCTTTGGTGTTTTAAAAACAAAATAGGTTTTTGAATTTACATGTGCTGATCTGAAATTTTTGGAATCTTGGTTTTTCAGTCGTAGAAAATTTCTACTGACATTTTGAATCCTTTGGAACTCCATCTGAAGAACTGCTGTTTATGAGCCTTAAGCCTCTTAAAGGCTGCATGGCAGTAGAACATGAAAAGGTTTGGGTTTTTTGTTTTAGAACCAAATAAAATCACTGCCAATTCCCCTCACCTGTTTCTTTTTTTCCTTTTTCAGATGAGGATCTCATTCTCTGTACATTGTGATTCAAACCTCCCTCTTTCATTTTCTTGCCTTTCTTTCCTTTCACCTTCTGTTTTTTCTGTTCCTATAGTATGTGATTTTTTTTTTTTTAATGGTTAATAACAAGGGTTATACAAATGCTTCTTGAAGAATTCCACTGTATGATTTTATTGAAGATTTGATGTCGTGGTTTAAGCGGTAACTCAGAACCACACAGTAACTCAGAACCACAAAGCTGCTCAATCACTCCCCCCTTTTCTTCCTCCCCCCGCTTGCAGAGGGATGGGGAGGAGAATCGAAAGAATGTAACTCCCACGGGTTGAGATAAGGACAGTCCAGTAACTAAGGTATAACACAAACCACTACTGCTACCACCAATAATAATAATGATAAGGGAAACAAATAACAAGGGAAGAGAATACAATTTCTCAGCACCTGCCGACAAATACCCAGCCCAACCTGAGCAGCGATCTAGCCCTTCCGGGTAACTGCCCCCAGTTTATAAACTGGGCATGACTTGCTGTGGTATGGAATACCTCCTTGGCTAGTTTGGGTCAGGTGTCCTGTCTTTGCTTCCTCCTGGCTTCCCCTCCTCCCTGGCAAAGCATGAGACTCAGAAAGTCCTTGATCGGAGTAAATATTCCTGAGCAGCAACTAAAAACATCGGTGTTATCAGCGCTGTTCCCAGGCTGAAAGTCAAAAACACAGCTCTGGACCAGCTATTAAGACGGAGAAAAAAATGACTGCTACTGCTGAACCCAAGACAATTGATTTTTTCAAAGTAAAGTTTATACCTAACCTTGAGTATTGCAGAGGATTATCATGACTTATCTAACATGTTATCTCCTTTAATTTACTTGTATAACATTCTGTAAGCAATTTCAAATATGGTGTAGACTAATTCTAAATAAAATCCTATAAAATCTGCATTAGTGATACCCCTAAGGAGAATACTGCCTTCTAAGGATGTTATTTGTAGTAATGTGGTCACAGTAGGTATAGGGGAAACAGGCATCTTTCACAGGCAGGATTTCATCTTTGGCTACTCCAAAGAAAGTTGGGCTGAATTACATTGCATTTGTGTTAAACTAGAAGTGTTCATGTGAACAGTGTTATACATGATAATGTATTCATCTGCAAAACCTGAACCCTGATATTTTGCATTTATATGGAAAGAATGATTTTTTTTAGCACTGTGCATTTCCTGTGTGCATCCTTCCTTGTTATTCACTATATTACATTCATAAAGAAAATGTCTAAATGTACTTGGTTTCTCAAAACCTCATATTAATATAAATGGTCTACCCTCAAAATACATCTGAAATTACAGATACAAGGAGACATGGACAATTGGTTGCTATACCTTTAATTACTCTTAAAATGAGAGAATATAAAAGGAGATTGTAATTAATTTGATCAAACCTTGTGGAATCTGAGATGCACTAAAACCTAACTCTGTTTCTGCACTGAAATCAATGGAAACCTATACCCTTTAAAAACGGTCCAGCTACATAGTGAAAATGTGTAATGAAGAACTACCATTAAGCTAATATTTTCATTCATCAAAATTGCTCAGTCATGATATCAGCTTTTCATGTACATCAACAGAACACAAGTCTGTATAGAACTTGAGTATAATGCTGATGCATAGAAATACAGCCTAAAGTAACAGGCTCTTCTGCAGCAGTACGTATGCTTGAGTGCATTGAGTTAAAACTCTAGCAACTGCTTATGTGCTGAGTCAGAGCCTTAGAAATCAATAGAGGTATCAACCAGCTTCTATAAACTGAGACAGTCTATTTCTCCGCACAGTCCTTCAGACTTAATTAGGCATGGACTGAATTGCAGTGGTGTCTTCATCCCCACTCACTCTCACTGCTTACCTCTTCACTGTGCCTGTTGCACTCTCTTCTTGTGTAAGGAATGCTGTTCTGACGATTCCCTGCATGAGTGCACTGGCTTGGTGTTAAGAAGTCGTCTCCAGAAATTGAGAGAAGAGGTAAGGACGTTGTAGGAAAAGTGGACTTTAGGTGGATGAGTTTAGTGCTAAGTAAGGTTCCTAGCTTATACCAAAAGCCGGTTTGCTAATTTTTTGAATCAGGTTAGAAAAGATTTCAGATCTAAAAGTGTTTGCATAACTGTCATGTACTTTCAGTGTACTCTTATGTATTAAAGTCTTTTTTAAAAATTATATTTCTAAGCACATATTATATATATAAAGCCATGTGTAAAATCAATCTTTTTCTTGATGTGAGTGAGTGTTTCCTCTCCTTGCTAGCTGTGTACTTTCTCTGATATTTGTGAACCTTTTTTCTTCTGTTTTATTTATTGCAGGAGAGAGATTGTCCATTAAGACTTCATAGGCCAATTCAAAAGCTGTTGTTGAGACTCTTGATTCCATTAGTGCTTACATCAGTTAAAGTGCCTAGAAGATCATGATAAACAGTACTCCCCAAACCTTCACTCTGTTCTTTGAAAAACTACTACACACAGACTCTTTTTTTCCCCCTCTGATGATGATTTTAGGTAGAGGATAAAATGGATGAAAGAACTGAAGCAGTGGGTTGAGATAATGGTGGCTGAATTGTATAATGTTATAAAGGCAGGTCTGTTCAGCTGCGGAAGCGCCTATATTCTTGCTTAATAAAGTGTTCTGTGAGTATACTATTTTTCAGAAAGGTATGGTGTGTAGGCAGAATAAATGGAACTCAAATGTGGTGAAAAGGATTGTGCATGTATATGAAAATGCAATTACTTTCCATGAATATGGCAAGAGAAAGTCGAATAGTGTGCACTACACAAATTCAATAGAACTAGTTTCCAGTATTTCACTCCTGCTGGAAAGAGAGGTTGACTTTAGCTCTGACGTCCATATACCTCACAAAAATACCTCTCTAATAAAAAATAAAAAAAAAAAATAAAAAAAAGATGAGGAAAGGTTGAGAGTATCTAATAACATTCTCTAAATCTGCTATTGTACCTAAATATGCTTCTTGTTAAAATAATCAAAAGTCATAGTGAGTTCATAATGGCTTCTCATTAGAAAGCTCTAATTAAAAAGGAGGCAATATCATGAGATCCTGGTGACCAATCATACAGTTTGAATACTGAATTTCAATACTTTTTCTACTGAACACCAAGTAATATTCTCAGCCATCAGCTTCTAAGTTTTGTAAGCCTGTGTGTTTATTGCTCTCTGCAATTTCTGCCCTTGACCTTTTTCAGATTAACCATTAACCCTAAAAACGCTCTTGCCAAAAATGTCTAGATACCTTCAAAGTATGGCAATTTAGGATGCTATACTAAGATCATCCTCTAACGTCCTGACCAGTACTATCTTACTGTTTCCTGTGATATTGCTGCCTGTCTACATTAATTTTTATCTCTTATATTTATATTACTGCAAGGACGGTGACTGTTTTGCTGGTCAATTTTTCACACTGTGTAACAGAGTACGATCCTGGTTCAAGAATGAGTACTCTGGATTATGGTAAACTAAATCACAGTTATTAAGAATTAGGGGATTGTTTTTCAGTACTGAAGTAGTCACATGATTTATAACAGATTTTGGAAACTTCAGGACTGAATGGGGTTTTAAATTTAAAACGTCATATTTTTCTCCCTGTGTTTTCTGATTGAGTGCATTCATGTAAGTTTGTGATTTTTTGTTTTTGTTGTTTCTTTGTTGTTTAAGCCCAGCCGGTAACTCAGAACCATGCAGCAGCTCGCTCACTCCCCCACCTTCATCCTCAGCTCCCAGAAGGATGGGGAGAAGAATTGAAAGAATGTAACTCCCATGGGCTGAGATAAGGACAGTCCAGTAACTAAGGTATAACACAAACTACTGCTGCTACCACCAATAATAATAATGATACGGGAAATAACAAGGGAAGAGAATACGACCGCTCACCACCCACTGACCAATACCCAGCCCAACCTGACCAGTGATCTATCCCTTCTGGGTAACTGCCTCTAGTTTATAAACTGAGCATGACGTGCTGTGGTATGGAATACCTCTTTGTCTAGTTTGGGTCAGGTGTCCTGTCTCTGCTTTCTCCTGGCTTCCCCTCCTCCCTGGCAGAGCATGAGAAACTGAAAAGTCTTTGATCAGGGTAAACATTACTGAGCAACAACTAAAAACATCGGTGTTATCAGCACTATTCTCAGATTAAAGTAAAAAACACAGCACTACACCAGCTACTAAGAAGGAGTAAAATGACTGCCACAGCTGAACACAGGAACATCGTTTTGTTTTGTTTTGTTTTGTTTTGTTTTGTTTTTTCTTTTTCTGTTTGAATTCCGGTAATTATTCTTGTGTTTTTTTCTTTAATGAGAAAATTGTCTTAGTTTCAGCCAGCACCTGAATTTAGCTATGTATTACTAACATCACACTGGAGGTCACAAAAGACGCCAGCTAGCTATACTCCAGTGGGCTATTAAATTGTGAAATGTCCTCAGAATATTTTGCTCCTGAACACATCACTGGGTTGTCCCTTTAGGTTACTAATATCATGTGAGTGAAGACCTGGTGAGTACTCAGCTTGCTGCTCTATTTGCAAGGGACAGACATCAAATCATGTCTCTGAAGTGTCCTCTGAATCTTCCTTGGAATTGCGCTCTGCTAGGCTGAAAGATTTGCATTGGAAATAAATATTAGATGTTAAATAATTCCTAGGTGTAGCTTCTTATTGTAAGATTGCCTTACTGATTGGAATAAGGAAAAACTGCATTTGACATGTGACATGGAGTAGATCAGTAACTAGGGGGTCTTATTTTACATGTATTTATTGCAATTACACCTGAAGAATAACAGGAACAGAATGGAATTTCTCCCCTAGGTTTTATGAAGAAGTATAATTTGATTATTCAATTATCATTAACATTATTCCCTTGGGGAAAAAAAAATAAACCCATAAAAGCTCTATCTGGGTTTTTTTAGCCTGCCTTGTTTGTTTTTTGTTGGTTTTTTTTTTTTTTTTTTTTTTTTCAGCAAAGGAAATAGCGCTGAAAAACATCTGGAGTGAGTATCCTTAGACTCTTAAGGATGTGATGTTTCCAGGACTGATACTAAATTTCACTATTCCAGTTTCTTTCTCACAGGAATGAATATCATTATGAGTCTCTGGTACTGGTGCTATATAGATAGTACCTTGCCTACGCAGTTTGCATACTTTTGCATTTGAATGTTCTTTGCTCAGCCTTTCTGAAAAATAAAATATTTAACAGAACGAATTTATTTTAGATCAGATATGCCAGTTAGAAGGATGCAGATGTAAGCAACATTCTCTGCCTCCCTCTTCCTCCCCTCGTTTTCCGAAGAGGAGCAATGTGCTGTAGTAAGCCTGATCATAGCTCACTGGGGCCTGACTATTTAAGAGAATAAGAATCTATCTTGGCTGCCAGTACTCTCTGGGCATTGCAATGGAAGTGTATTGCCACAGTGCTATTATCCACTTTGTTGAACAACCCAGTGTGTGAACCCCATGCTATATGTTGCTATCCTAGGAGTTTCAGCTGAGAAAATTAAATGGATACGGTAATTTAACAGGAAACTGAAATGTCTGAGAAATGCTGAAAAGAGTCTACTCAGGCATGCCTTACTTTAGAATGACATAGTGGCAGGTTTCAAAAAAGGATTCTCTCTCTATTAGAATGCAAATAAACACTACTTTCCCCTAGAGCCCCCAGTCTAGCTATGGAATAATAACTCTAGACAAAAGCTGTATATTGTCATCTTTGACATTTTACCTTTATTATATTCTTGGTTTTTCCATAAATTATAAGATTCTTCAATTATGATATGTGCAGTGGTGAATCAGGTATTATTAATCAAAATGGCTTTAAACAGCCACTTATGAGAACAAGTATCAGTGCAATATGGAAAAGGGCATGATGAAGAGAATATCTGCAGTCTAAACGGTACTCTTTATCAGGATGCCATTTTAAACAAGGTGTTAAGTCAGGTAACGTGGGTGTGTGTATTAAGCACTGTGAGAGAAACTGAGATCATAATGATAAGAGCTTTGATGAGCTGGCTTAAAGGTTGAAGAAGATGTAATCCACCAAACTGACAATTGAACGTTTTTATGCTCCTTCTTTTAACTGTAATGTGAGAGAGAAGTGAAAAAGAAGAAAGAAGGCGGGTAGGGGAAAGATGGGTGAGAGAGAGAAAAAATGATCACCTAGTCATGGATCACCTGCTCCCAGCCCAGGAGTGTTTTGCCACAACAAGAAGGAAATGGGGCAAGAAGGCCAGGAGGCCTTGGATGGATGGGTAAATAGCTGCTGAAAAAAAACTCAGGAGGAAAAAAAGAAGCATACAGAAGGCAGAAGTGAGGACAGGAGGCCTGGGAAGAATACAGGGATGTTTTTTAAAAAACTAGGGATCAAGAAAGCTAAGGCACCATTAGAATTGAATCTGGCCAGGGATGTCAAAGATAACAGGAAGGGCTTCTATAAGTATATCGCAAACAAAAGACAGACTAAGGATAATGTGGGCCCTCTCCAGAAGGAAATATGAGAGTTGGCGACCTTGGATTTGGAGAAGGCTGAGGTTCTTAATGACTTCTTTGCCTCGGTCTTCACTGGCAAGTGCCCTAGCCACACCACTCAAGTGATGTGGCAGGGAGATGCAGGGACTGCGAGAATGAAGACCCTAGGCCCACTGTAGGAGACGATCAGGTTTGAGATCATCTTAGGAACCTGAATGCGCACAAGTCCATGGGACCTGACAAAATCCATCCACAGTCCTGAAGGAGATGGTGAATGAAGTTGCTAAGCCACTGGCCATCATATTTGAAAAATCATGGCAGTCAGGTGAAGTTCTTGGAAAAAGGGAAATATAACCCCATTTTCAAGAAGGGGAAAATGGATGACCTGGGAAACTACAGACCAGTCAGCCTCACCTCTGTGCCTGGCAGGACTAGGGAGCAGTTTCTCCTGGAAACCATGCTAAGGCACATGAAAAACAAGGAGGTGGTTGGTGACAGCCAACATGCCTTTACCAAGGGCAAATCACACTGGACCAATCTGGTGACCTTCTAGGATGAGGCCACAGAGCTGATGGATAGGGTCGAAGCAGTTGATGTAATCTGCCTGGACTTGTGCAAAGCGTTCAACTCTATCCCACACGACATCTTTGTCTCTAAATTGGAGAGACATCAATTTGATAGATTGATCACTTGGTGGATAAAAAACTGGCTGGATGGCCTCACGCAAAGAGTTGTGGTCAATGGCTCAATGTCCAGTTGGAGACTGGTAATAAGTGGTGTCCCTCAGGGGTTGGTGTTGGGACTGATTTTTTTCAACATCTTTGTTGGTGACATGTACAGTGGGATTGAGAGTGCCCTAAATGATTTTGCCGATGACACCAAGCTGTGTGGTTTGGTTGATACTGTGGAGGGAAGGGATGCCATCCAGAGGGACCTTGACACACATCCAGAGGGACCTTGACACACTTGTGAGGTGGGCTGATGCCAACCTGATGAAGTATAACCATGCCAAGTGCAAGGTCCTACACCTGGGTCGGTGTAGGTTGGACGCAGCTACAGATTGGGTGGAGAAAAGATTCAGAGCAGCCTTGTGGAGAAGGACTTGAGGGTGCTGGTCAATGAAAAACTGAACATAAGCTGACAGTGTGTGCTTGCAGTCCAGAAAGCCAACCGCATCCTGGTTTGCATCAAAAGGAGTGTAATCAGAAGGTCAAAGGAGGTGATCCTGCCCCTCTACTCTTGTGAGACCTCACTTGGAGCAGTGTGTGCAGTTCTGGTGTCCTCAGCATAAAAAGGACATGGAACTGTTGGAACAAGTTTGGAGGAGGGCCACGGGGATGATCAGGGGACTGGAGCAGCTCCTGCATGAAGATGGGCTGAGAAATTTGGGGCTGTTGAGCCTGGAGAAGAGAAGGTTGCGTGGAGACCTCACAGCAGCCTTCCAGTATCTGAAGGGGGCCTATAAGGATGCTGGGGATGCTGTATCCCTTACCAAGTGCAGTGATTGTAGTCCCAGATCTTTGCTACTTGGAGGATCCCCCTAACAAAACGATGTCCTTAGCAGTCTGTAAGTTTTTAGTTGCTTTGCATCATCAGTGTATGTGAATACTCACAATACAGGTCAAAATACTAAAAAAAGTAATTATAATTATAATTTTTTTTTAGATCAGGCATTTAAATGAAAAGCTGGGGTTTTTATTAGCTCTGTATTTTGTTCAGTGTGATAAACATCATACACCGATCCTAACTCAGTTTTGTGAGAATTTTAATTTTTATTTGTCTGTGATACAGTCAAATAGCACGCATCTAGAAAACTCTTGCTATTTCTTTGGAAAAGGGCCTCTGATTTGGTCCATATGGGTTTGCTGGTAAAGAATTTGTTTAGACCTTATCTCTATGGCTCTATTACACCTGATGACATGTTCATTGATGTGATGGCGTATCTTTTATCTTGTATATGTGGAGCAATTGAGAGGTTGCTTTGTTGACAGGCTGGTTAACCTGTGACTTTGGTTTCTGTCATTCTGCTTTGTATGCACAGGAAAACCCTACTTATGAGATAAAGCAGACAGATTAGCATCTTTGAAATTCTTTATGTATCCACTGATAAGGGTTTAACACAAGTAATTTCAGTGTTTTCCTAACAGTACATCCCTAACTCCAGCTTTAGGGCTTGTTCTCAAAGTATGAATCTAAGCAATTCAAATCCTACGTCTTTACCTAAGATTTCAAAAAAGATTAAAAACTATTCAGTGATGAAGAGTTCTATTCTGTGGGTTTTGTTTCACACACAATAACTAGATTAAAATGTCGTTAGTTACTCTAAATATCTTCACAAGTGAGTTAAAAGCTTAAACACCTTTTGCACATCTAAAACTAAACAGGGACTTTTATATAGAATTTTATATAACCCAACAAACCCATATATTTTTGCAATATAATATTATATATAATATGTTAAATCAATATATCCACAAAAAAAAAAACCAAACCAACCAAACAATGAAAGAAATCTGTATTTTGTGTGTGTGCTTGATTTTTCTTGTATGAAGGTTTAGTACATATATTCCTCAGAACGAATAGCATTTTCTTCCCAATCTTCTACGAAGTGTAACCTGGTGGTTGTCAACAGCCTTTAATGAATTCAGTGTTGGTCTTGGGATCACTCCTGAGCCTGTGTAAGCCCTCCAGCAGCTTTTAAGTGTGGGATTGGACCTGTGCTCTTAACTCCCTTAGCGGAATGGAGCTGCGTGCCAAGTCACTCTGCAGATTTAGGAGAGCTTCCCAGTGAAAGGGGGAGTAGCTGATTAGCGGGCAAAGCAAAATATCCTTGAGTACAGAGACTGTCAGTTGCCAAGAAAACTTAATCCACTTCACTGTCAATAGTAACAATGCTAAAATGACTGCTGGCTCTGCCAAGATTTCATGGCTTGAAAATCAGTTTTCAGGAAAGCAGAGAACTTAAGCAATGTGTCCACATTTTAGTTTTGCTCAGGCAGGGTGGGTTCAGCTGCCACATACTAAACAGGACCTTGAATATTTCTACTTCTCTTAGGTGATTAGAAAATGAATGCCCTAATACAAAGCAGTTTATCTTCACCTTTATGTTTATTCTGAACCAGATCACACTGTAA
Organism: Psittacula echo; assembly: GCF_963264785.1. Taxonomy (NCBI): domain Eukaryota; kingdom Metazoa; phylum Chordata; class Aves; order Psittaciformes; family Psittacidae; genus Psittacula; species Psittacula echo. Next base: position 151,646,571 of record NC_137735.1, on the reverse strand, counting down.
AATCTGTGTAGAAAGCTATTCACTTTCATTTTGAACAAAATTTTAATCATAGTCTTAAATGCTTTTCTGTGGTTATGTGTACTTGTCTCAGCCTTCATAAATACCTCACACAGGGTTAGTCTGACATCTTTCAAGGCATTTCACTGCAGACCTCCTATGTTACTTGAAGACCAATAAGCTTTTGCTGTTCGAGGTGTGAATGAGGTATCTATTCTAAGGGGAGTGTGCGCTCGCAGCCCAGAAAGCCAACCGTATCACAGGCTGCATCAAGAGGAACGTGACCAGCAGGTCGAAGGAGGTGATCCTGCCCCTCTACTCTGCTCTCGTGAGACCTCACTTGGAGTATCATGTACAGTTCTGGTGTCCTCAACATAAAAAGGACATGGAACTGTTGGAACAAGTTTGGAGGAGGGCCACGAGGATGATCAGGGGCCTGGAGCACCTCCCGTGTGGACACAGGCTGAGAAAGTTGGGCTGTTGAGCCTGGAGAAGAGAAGGCTGCATGGAGACCCCCCTCTGAAGGGGGCCTACAAGGATGCTGGGGAGGGACTATTCATCAGGGACTGTAGTGACAGGACAAGGGGTAATGGGTTCAAACTTCAACAGGGGAAGTTTAGATTGGATCTAAGGAAGAAATTCTTTACTGTGAGGGTGGTGAGGCACTGCAATAGGTTGCCCAGGGAGGTTGTGAATGCTCCATCCTTGGCAGTGTTCAAGGCCAGGTTGGATGAGGGCTTGGGTGACATGGTTTAGTGTGGGGTGTCCCTGCCGATGGCAGGGGGGTTGGAACTAGATGATCTTAAGGTCCTTTCCAACCCTAACTATTCTATGATTCTATGATTCTATGACTCTGGGGTGCTACATAAATCAGAAACCTTAAATGAATCAACAAAAAAGAATCAACAAAGTTTTTGTGGCTGGAAGACCTCAAAAGAGAAGTTATTCACTTTCCATGAGAGCTGTTCTAAAGAAAGAAGTTCAATGCCAATCTTAATAGAAAATCTAAGGAACGTGGGTGAAATTACGGTTCACTGCTACCAGCAAAGCCAGGAACTGATCTGTGCGACAGGCTTGATGATAACACCCGCCTGCTAAGATTTGATTTAATCTGCCATTTGGGTTTACCATAGCAGTTTATAATCCCCAGTGAGCTCCTTAGTAGTGTCTAATATAATTATGATTTATTTCATTGTAGCCGTCATTACTAGTGATTTATTTATGCTTATAGAGAAAATTGCCCTAGTTCTTTCAAGATGTTATGCTAGGCCCTTGGGAAGCTCACACATCAGACACCTGAATATCAAAGTTTAGATGTATAAAGCTTGGAGTAACAAGTTTCATTAAGCATATTTTTAAGTATGCACAACTTTAATAATCAGACTTAAGTCTGATTATTTGGCATAGCTCTCTCACATCATTCTTATAACTGTACCTTAAAGCTGCAGTTATAAACTAAATATTAATTGGGATGCTGGCATTTTCCACGCTGCCAGACAAATGTTTAGGAAGATGTAGATGCCTCAAGTCACCAGAAGCTTAACAGATGATTTCCTTTTCACAAAGGAAATAATGCAAAAAAAAAAAAATACTATAATACCAACCTGATGTATAAAGAAGTATTTACAGAGAAGGCTAGGAATGTGTGTTACTTCTTTTTACACTGAGAGGAGCCTCTTTACAATAAGCTAGGGGAGCAGAAGCAATGACCTTCTTTAAGTGCAATGATGAGTTGTCTGGCCATTGAGAAAGCGTGAAAGACTGTGGGGCACACCAGCTTTTGCAGCAGTCAAAGTACACATTAAAGCCTGCAATACAGGTGCTTTCTTCAGCTGGAAATATATTACTTTTGTTGGATAATCCATTTCAGCACAACATTTACTTCAGTTATTAAATAGCTGAAAATAACAAATAGTTTCTGTCTGGTTGAGTTCCTAGCCCAGGCTTCATGGTCCTATGTGCTTTCTAATCAGTGGTACACATTGGTATATTAGTTACTAGCCATCCTAACTGAATAACTGAATTTGAAAGACTAATTTAATTCCAAATGAAACTAATGGTTTGTGGCTACTGAGTGCTAGGGGCAGAGGTTGACTGTGCAGCTGATCTTACAGAATCCATGAGTACTTTAGGACTCTTTTGAGGCAGTAAAAGAGGCAGACTGTGCCAACAGCAAAGAAATATTATGGATCTGGGACTGCGTGTGTGGATGATGTTATTATCAATGTATGTGTATTTTTCTTTCTCTGTATAGATACATTACCTTGTGTTCTCATTCATTCTCAGCATTGACTTTGACTTTAACTCTTCTCTGAATTTATTCACATTCACCATAAACCTGTCAGCTGAAAAGCTAAAATAATCCAGACAGTGAAGAAGAAAGTACCAAATGACTGATATATCCAATTAAACCTTCTCTGTGGAGACATGAGATACTCAAAATGTAATGCCACAAGGAAGAACATAGTCATATGAAATATTTTTTTAATAAATGAATTCATCTAGGGAACCCTTGATCTACCAACAAACTTCTTTTCTTTTTTTTTTTTTTTGTCAACAGGAAATAAATAAGTTTGAAAAACATCATTCCTATTTAACACATTCTCATACATTCCTTTCTGAGGTTAAATAACAGCTATTATATTATTTCTTTTATAAACTTAATTTTCTCATGAGTTATCGCTTCCCTTTTCTCCTGCTCTGCATCTTTAATTTTCCAGAAAAGAAAGGTGAAATTTCAGTTTTTTCATGCTCCTTTCAAGCTAGACATGTTCTGTCCTTGCAGTCTCTGTGAGGAATGCCTTGAAGATCTCAGGTAATTTCTTAAGTATTCATTAGTCTTTGATAGGTATGTCATATAGATAAGCACATACAGAGCTGCTACTGTAAAGAACGAGAAAGACAACTGTGCCACTGTCTTGCAATTATCAATTAAATGGTGTAGAGAGGGTCAGATTCAAGACTTTAAGTTTTTGGTTCTTAAAGAATATCAGTCTTTTCAGCAGTAAAAAATTTTGAGACATTGAAAAACATATTAGAAAAAAGAATCATGTCAATTTTCCTTTTAACAACAACAATAAAATAATGCAACTTTTTGTGTTATGCTTAAGCAGTAAGCAAATTCCCAAAGACTCACTAGGTTGCCTCAGATTCATGGCATATACTCCAAAGCAAGACAGCTGTAGGTATGCATGAAGCTGGGAACCCATATACCCAGAGTAACATAGTTTTGACTCCAGTCTGGGTTTGCTGACTGCTGACTGTCTGTAGCAGGCTGGGTTTCTAGAGGTTCAAGACCATCTTAAGAACCTAAACGTACACAAGTCCATGGGACCTGACAACATCCATCCACGGGTCCTGAAGGAGCTGGCGAATGAAGTTGCCAAGCCACTGGCCATCATATTTGAAAAATCATGGCAGTCAGGTGAAGTTCCCGATGACTGGAAAAAGGGAAATATAACCCCCATTTTCAAGAAGGGGAAAATGGATGACCTGGGGAATTACAGGCCAGTCAGTCTCACCTCTGTGCCTGGCAAAATCTTGGAGCAGATTCTCCTGGAAGAAATGTTAAGGCACATGAAAGACCACAAGGTGCTTGGTGACAACCAGCATGGCTTCACTCAGGGGAAATCCTGCCTGACCAATTTGGTGGCCTTCTATGATGGGGCTACGAAACTGATGGACAGGGGCAGAGCAGTTGATGTCATCTACCTGGATTTGTGCAAAGTGTTTGACACTGTCCCACATGACATCCTTGTCTCTAAATTGGAGAGACATCAATTTGATGGGTGGACCACTTGGCGGATAAAGAACTGGCTGGATGGCTGCACACAAAGAGTTGTGGTCAATGGCTCGATGTCGGACTGGAGACCGGTAACGAGTGGTGTCCCTCACGGATCAGTGTTGGGACCGGTCTTGTTCAACATCTTTGTTGGTGACGTGGACAGTGGGATTGAGTGCGCCCTCAGCAAGTTTGCCGATGACACCAAGCTGTGTGGTTTGGTTGATACGCCGGAGGGAAGGGATGCCATCCAGAGGGACCTCGACACGCTTGTGAGGTGGGCTGATGCCAACCTGATGAAGTTTAACCATGCCAAGTGCAAGGTCCTACACCTGGATTGGAGCAATCCCAGGCACAGCTACAGGTTGGGCAGAGAAGAGATTCAGAGCAGCCCTGCGGAGAAGGACTTGGGGGTGTTGGTCGATGAAAAAATGAACATGAGCCGGCAGTGTGTGCTTGCAGCCCAGAAAGCCAACCGTATCCTGGGCTGCATCAAAAGGAGCATGACCAGCAGGTCGAAGGAGGTGATCCTGCCCCTCTACTCTGCTCTCGTGAGACCTCACTTGGAGTATTGTGTGCAGTTCTGGTGTCCTCAACATAAAAAGGACATGGAACTGTTGGAACAAGTCCAGAGGAGGGCCACGAGGATGATCAGGGGCCTGAAGCACCTCCCGTGTGGACACACGCTGAGAAAGTTGGGGCTGTTCAGCCTGGAGAAGAGAAGGCTGCGTGGAGACCTCATAGCAGCCTTCCAGTATCTGAAGGGGGCCTACAAGGATGCTGGGGAGGGACTATTCATCAGGGACTGTAGTGACAGAACAAGGGGTAATGGGTTCAAACTTCAACAGGGGAAGTTTAGATTGGATCTAAGGAAGAAATTCTTTACTGTGAGGGTGGTGAGGCACTGCAATAGGTTGCCCAGGGAGGTTGTGAATGCTCCATCCTTGGCGGTGTTCAAGGTTGTCAGGTTGGATGAGGGCTTGGATGACATGGTTTAGTGTGAGGTGTCCCTGCCGATGGCAGGGGGGTTGGAACTAGATGATCTTAAGGTCCTTTCCAATCCTGACCATTCTATGATTCTATGATTCTAGGTGTGCACACAAAGCCCAGCCCTCTGGAGATATACACACAAAGCTGAGGACTGCCATGCGTCATGCATCCCTGGTTGCTTGGTGAACACTGCTGATTGTGCTGCTAGTTTCAAGCTCTTGATGTCAAAGTTGCAGAGCTCCTATTTTTAAAAGAAAACTTTAAAGTCATGAAGTCCTGGAGCTCTGAGGCAATCCTCTTGTCAAGATTGTGCACTGTAAGAGATTAGGCTTTTGAGTCCTTTGCTTGTTAGTCAGGTTGGAGCTCATTTTTCAGCACCCAAGATGCTCAGAGGAGTTCAGGTTACAGGACCACCCTAAATAAAGCCTGAAGTAAAGCAGCCTGAAATGCCTCAGTGTGGACCTCAGCGTAACAAATGATGCAATTTAGACGTTACCCAGCTGGATCATACAATTGCCTGCCTTTGGTATAAGAAATTTCTCAGTAAACTGCTAAACCCTAACTATTCTATGATTCTATGATTCTATAAATACCACCACTCCAAAGTACCTCTTGTAGAGGGTGTCGTGGTTTAAGCCCAGGCCGTAAATCAGAACCACGCAGTCCACTTCCCCCCCCACCTTTCTTCCCTCCGCTTCTGGAGGGACGGGGAGGAGAATCAAAAGAATGCAACTCCCACGGGTTGAGATAAGAACAGTTTAATAACTAAGGTATAACACAAATCACTACTGCTACCACTAATAGTAATAATGATAAAGGAAATAACAAGGAAGAGAATACAACCGCTCACCAACCGGTACCTCACCCCCACCCCACAGTGCTCCAGCCCTTCCGGGAACTCTCAGTTCTACATCCTGGGCATGACGTGCTGTGGTATGGAATACCTCTTTGGCTAGTTTGGGTCAGGTGCCCTGTCCCTGCTTCCTCCCAGCTTCTCCTCCTCCCTGGCAGAGCATGAGACTCACAAAGTCCTTGGTCAGTCTAAACATCGCTGTTATCAGCTCCATTCCCAGGCCGAAAGTCAAAAACACAGTGCTGCAACAGCTACTAAGAAGGAGAAAAAATGACTACTGCTACTGAACCCAGGACAGAGGGTCAGAATTAAACAGTATTTTTTGATAGCAGTTTTATTGCAGGAGTAAATATTTCAGATCCACGTGCTTACGTGAGTACAGCTACTGCAGGGAAACCATTTGATGGTGGGAGGAGGATTTGAGATTATGATTTTTGCCTTTTAATTTTAGCAATATAATGATCAGTCAGGTGTGTAATCTAAACCAGTAATCCCATCTCATAGATAGACATCTATACAAAATTTTGAGGCTTAACTCATCTCATCCTTATTTATAGCTTAATTATCAACTTCTAGTTCATATCAATGTAGATTTACAGCTTCTGTTGACATTGATGCAGATACTTATGTTAAAAAAAATGAGTATGAAATAGAAGTGATATTTAATACAAAGGATTACCATATTCACTGTCAATGTCTCTTTAGACAACTGCTGTTCAGCTCTTCTAACAACAGATTTACTACCTCATAGGAAAAGTTAGAGTGGAAAGATGGGGGTTTTTTGTTAGAAAATGGTCACTGAATTGGTGTCTTTACAACTGGCTGTTGTTGGTAGATTTCTCTTTCTCTTATGAAGGAATTTGTTTCCATTTTTGCTTAAATTTTCCTCTTACTGTTGAGGACACACAATGCTTATTAATAATACATTCAAAACAATTGGGAGAAAACATTCTTATGCGTTGGAAATTTTAAGTTCTCAATTTTGTAAGATCTTTATGGAATTACATATTCATTGGACATTAGGTATTTTATTGTCATTCAATATGTGCTGGTGTGGATGTTTAATCTCTTTCACTTTTCTTACTGTACTGTCCATGGTAATGTCCTTTTCTCCCTATTCATGCACGTACTTTCAATTTAACGTGAAAAAGAGAAAGAAAAGTGCATCAAGTTCACAGTGACTGCCCTTGTCAATAGTTTAGAATGTAATGATTAGATAATAATTCACAACTTCATTCAGTTATCATGCCACTCTGACATACAGGGCGTTAATGAAAAATCCTCTCTCGTTCCTCCATTCCCTACTGAAACAAAGGGGGCCATAAAATCATAAAATAGAATATATAAACTTTTAGAATTAGTTTTAAGTAATGCTAAGTGTAATGGCTTTGTAACAGTAGCAGTGGAAAATTACTGAGGGACATGATATGTAGTGGGAAAAATAGAGTACAGCTGGAGAAAACGCTGAGAATTCTTGAGCAAGATAAGTTGTTATAGTTGACATAGTTTTAAGAAAAATAGTCTAGAATAACGAGACATAGGGATTAGGAGTATCTGGGAATGGCAGGTGTCCAGGATGGGCTACAGTTAAACTAACTGATAAGTAGGAAGCTAGAAGGATTATTATGTCTTTGATGTTAACAATCCAATTAAGCTGGTATGAGCATTTACTGCGCATGCGTCAAAGGCAGTCAGAAGTGATGAAGATTGCTGGAAGAAGTAAACAACCCTCACAGACCCCTACCACAATTTTGTACACATGCGGGGAACTCTCTGGAAAATTATGTAATCCATACGTAACCTCATGAATATGTATGTATGCCCAACATCTATATAAGGCAGTGTATGGAGCAATAGAGGGAGACACACGTTAGGAGGAGCTATCCCCCGTGTCTCCCGGCGCCGCAATAAAGAATACCTACTTGTCAGCTTGAAAACTTTGTTGGCAAGTTTGTTCCTGGAGTTTCCTCCGAATCACTACCAATCTTTGTACATTTACTATTAGAAAAATGACCAATTTAAGCTGAAAATATTGTTATCAGATTTGTATCTGAGTACACAGCATTTACAATTCTGACTTAGAAACTGGAACTGCTAGTGCTTGCATGGGCAGCTTTTCAGTGTTTGTGTAAGTATAGTTTAAGACTTTCTTAAAAAAGCTGAAAATAACCTTTAAAAAGACTTTATAATGTACATGACTGATTTTGAGGTTGAGTTAAATATAATCAGTTTAATGAAACATGCAACATGACAATAAGGCAAGAGTTGAAATTTCACCGCTCTAATTTCTATGTTAAAGAAATATCCACTTCTTGTATTTACAGGGAAACAGGAATTTGGGCCTCCACTTAATTTGAAGAATATTTATGTAGTTGTTTCTAAACTCTGTTTTCTGGCCATTATTTTCATCATTTAGATGCCATGTTTAGTGTCCTGTGAGAGACAAGCTTCCCTTCTCAGAATGCTTTTTTTCAGAAACATTCATGCAGTATATATGTTACTGGTGTCATGACTTAGATGAGAAACTTTTAAACCCTTAATATGAAATGTAGCTTCTCTTCATTGATTCTGCTCCCTTGAGGCACACACTAGTTTTTACTTCCATACTAACAGTTAACTGTCATAACAAACTCCTTGTTATACGCCCTGGATCATTGCCACTGATGAAGGGATTTATCAAAGACAAGGAGAAACAAATTAATCTCAAATCATTCTTTTTATAAATAAAGTGTGATAGTAGATATTTAAAATTGCGTTGTGGTTTAACCCCAGCCAGCAAGTAAGCACCATAAGATACTCACTGCTCTCTTGCTGGTGGGATGTGGGACAGAATTGGAGAGTAAAAGTGAGAAAACTAGTGGGTTGAGAAAAAGACAATTTAATAGGTAAAGCAAAAGCTGCAAATGACAGGAAAGCAAAACAAGGAATTCCCATGGGCACTTCCCATGGGCAGGTGTCGTGGTTTAAGCCCCGGCTGTAAATTAGAACCACGCAGTCTACTTCCCCCCCCCCACACACTCCCCAGAGGGATGGGGAGGAGAATCGAAAGAATGTAACTCCCACGGGTTGAAATAAAAACAGTCCAGTAACTAAAGTATAACACAAATCACTACTGCTGCCACCAATAATAATAATGATAAGAGAAATAACAAGGGAAGAGAATACGATACCACCCGCCGGAAAAGAGAGCCCGACAGAAAGAGAATGTGCCCTTCCGGGTAGCTCCCAGTTACATCCCCCGGCATGACGTGCTGTGGTATGGAATACCTCTTTGGCTAGTTTGGGTCAGGTGTCCTGTCTCTGCTTCCTCCCGGCTTCTCCTCCTCCCTGGCAGAGCATGAGACTCACAAAGTCCTTGGTCAGTCTAAACATCGGTGTTATCAGCTTTGTTCCTAGGCCAAAAGTCAAAACCACAGTGCTGCAACAGCTACTAAGAAGGAGAAAAACTGACTGCTACTGCTGAACCCAGGACAGCAGGCAGGTGTGCAGCCATCTCCAGGGCAGCAGGGCTCCATCACATGTAACTATTACTTGGGAAGACAAATGCCATCACTCCAAATTTCCCTCCTTTCCTTCTTCTTCCCCCAGCTTTATATACTGGTCATGACATCATACCATCTGGGATATGCCTTTAGTCAGTTGGCTCAGCTGTTCCAGCTGTGCCCCCTCCCAACTCCTTGTGCACCCCCAGCCTGCTCACTGGTGGGGTGGGGCGAGGAGCAGAAAACGCCTTGACTCTATGTGAGCACAGCAACATATGATATGAGCAACATCCCTGTATTATCAACACTGTTTTCAGCACAAATCCAAAACATAACCCCATACAAGCTATTATGAAGAAAATTAACCCTACCCCAGCCAAAACCAGCACAAGCTGTTTAAAAAATATTATAATCTTTGAATGTTATATTTTTTCCATTTCTTTTCCCCAGACTTTTGGCATTTATTGTTCATTATTTTATCCAAAAAATTTAGCTTCTTTTACAAAGTTAAACTTCCTTGTTTTGTGCCACTTTTTGTGTCTGCAGATATGCAACTTTTCCCTATTAATTACATTCATTTGGGAATGAAAAAAAAATCTCTATTAGTTAGTGAACATTGATAAAGGAAAATGACAGGCAGTTACTTTTACAAGTAGAGGAATCTTTAAGAGTCATTTTATGAGCAGAATAATCTTTCAGATGTTGGTAGTGGGACATTTTTGGGTAAAAGAATAAAATGAAGATGCCATGTAGAATAGCAGTAAATTTTAGTTTTCTTTTTTTTTTTTGGTTTTTGATTTTTTTTTTAGGGTAAGATAAAAATGTAATTAATATCTGCGAGTATGTGAAAAAAAAAGAAGTAAAAAACCCAACCCATACCTAAATTAGATTTGTTCTACTACAATATTAATGTTGTGTATTTATACACAACTCTTACTGTAAGGTTTAAGTTTGACTTCTTTTAGAAGCTTTTTTCTTCTATTTTTTCATGACCTTCATCCTTCAGTTATCAGATATTGATATTTGGTTTAATTTTCCCTGTTAATCACTCTCATGCATCTTTCTTTGTACTTTAAATTCTACTTTGCCATCTTTTATCCTGTTCTTTTTTCTATAATGTCTTTTGCATTTTACATTTACTAGTCTCTCTATTTTGTCCATAATATTCAGCATATTTTATTTATACAAAAGTCCTTGTGTCTTCTGTACCAATTTTGCTCAAGATGAGAAGCTGTTCCTTTCTTGCACTAACTCCTGAAATAAACTGAATGTATCAGTGCAATCATCTGAAAAACCAGGTATTGAAAATAAAGGAAATCTTGACTTTAATCAGGACTGTGCCTAAGTCCCTAATTTACAGTCAATACACTTTGGTAAAATGATTTCCTCTATTGCTTTTAGAATGGCCTTTGGCTTTCCAGTAGCCAGGAATAATGACTGACTATTACAGTAAATTGATACTTACAGAGTGGAGATCTCAGAATACAGAAGAGATTTCTCAATGCATATCTGAAGTGTTTATGAGATGGAAACTTATATCAATCTCTGATGTGGTAAGAAAATGCATGAGATGAACAGTACATGAGCATCAGGTTTAATTTCTACATGACTCAGGGACTTCTTGATGTTTTTCCTTGCAATGAAAGTTGTATTGTGATGACATGCTCTTAAACTGGTCAGCACGGTCTTCAAGAACTGATTTTTGGTAAGCACAACTGTTCCCATGGAGTGCCTTTTGCTTTCAACTAAGGCACTCAGCAGGTGTAAGGTTGGCTGTCACCAAATGTCTCCTACTCCTGTATTTTCTGATGTTCATCATCAAGATTTCTCTATTGAACAGGTAAGCATGAAACAAAGAACACTGAAAAGTGCTTTTGCATAACAGATGTGCTTTTGGGAAGGTTATCTCTGCTTTTGTTTGTCTGAGGGCTCATATGCAGAATATTTCTCTGAATTATGGGTAAAAATCCAAGAATTTGGTCTTGTATGAAAATAAACTTTTCGAAAATTTTATTATATTTTTGTATATGATCTTTCATATCCACTGAAAAGCACCAGTAATGAATCCTCAAATAACATATATCCGTGACCCATCCAGATTTAGTAATCTGTACTATGTTATTGCCTTGGAATATGCTCATGTCACGTCTTAACTAAAGATTGTGCTGAGGGTCCAGTCACATATTCGAATCAGAATTTCTCAGTGTCCATGAACACGTGCAGATTTTTTGTCCTGAAAATGATACTATCCACCAATCTCATTGCAGGACTGCAAACCCTAATTTATATCTGTGTCCATATTAAAAGTAGTTTTAGAATAAACATTTTGATTCACATCTCTATTTTCTTAAATGAACAGTGAAGCCCATTGTTCTAGTTTGTTAAATATAGTGCTGCCAGGATTACCTCTACTCTTGTTATTATGACCATGTCTATTCCAATCTTTTTAATCCCTTCACTGGCTTCCAATTTCTTTTTACATCAGGTTTCAATCTCATGTGTTGCCTTCATCTTCAATATTTCATCCATTTATTTTTCTCAGCTTATTTACCTATCTCCTATCTATAGCTCTTTGAATCAAAGAGTCTAAATGCTTCTTAGGTAAGCAAAATCTGTGTATTTGTGATCTGAGAATGATTAAATCTTCTCATCCAATTTCAGTTCAGGTTTGCATTATAATGCTGGCAGTAATGACAGTCTAAAAAGTGCATTGAAATCGAAATATGAAGAAGGCTGTAACACATAATTTCAGCTGCAAATTGTTCATCAGTGGTAGTTTCTCCTTGCAAAAGCTGAGAAAAAGCGAAAGAAGAGAGATCCAAAACAGATGAGTGCATTTCAGCTTATGTTACCATATTAGAGCTGAAGGGATCCTCAATCAGTTCATGAAATTGAACCTACAGGGTTTTTTTATGGATAGAAACTTCTACTACTAGACAAAGTTTTAGAAGCCTAAAATAGCAGCACCTGCTATTTTATTCAAAAAAGTAGCTGTCCTGAGTGGCAAACTGGCTTGTCCCTTCTGTAACTGATGAATTTGGTAGATATATTTCTTCAGTTACATGCATTCCTGTTGTGTTTTTTTTTTTTTTTTTTTTTTATAGATTATATAGTTATTCTGTAAGATCATCCTTGACCTAAATATGTAATTGATATATGCTAGCATCTATATCAAGTTCAGTGATTTAACTTCTAAAAACCTTGAACAGATTCAACTGATTTACAGAATTTATAGAATTTCCAATACATTGTGGAATTCATAATCATCCTTACCCAAAGCTATGGTTATCTTATAATTTTTTTTCAAGTTTTCAGTATTTTTAACCATGTAATTTGAATTGCACAACTCAAAATCATGGCTTTTTTGCACCCGCAGTCTTTGTAATTTTTAATTTTTTTGGACCAAACATTCCAGTTTTCTTAAAGTCTTAGAAATTCTACAAATTGCTAAAGGAAGTTTTTTTTTAAACACTATTTTTTAGACATCTTTTTTCATTCAGGTCTAACTTTCTAAGTGTGTTATTTCATCCGGGAAGAGTAATAAGCATATTTAGGTTAGAAATATTGTATGTTCCAGAAAAAAAATATTGTAGACATGAACAGCAGAAAGTGATAGGTGCTAGAAACACAGTCACATACCATATATAGTCTTTACAGTAATAGTCAATTCAAAGTCCTATTAGCATAGAAAAATCTTATGTCATTATACCTATATGTACAATGATATTGACAATAATTCCATTTAAAAACAAATAAAAAAGGAAATTGTCCCAGAGGCTGTAGAAAATAAAGAAAAGCTACATGTGTTGGTTTTACATGTTCAAACTGTCCATGCACAGGTGATAGTTCTTTTTGCTATGACTGATGCTTTGCTAGCTGAAACATTTGTGTGATTGGGACTGCATGCAGACATAAATGAGTCATACAGAGGAATATGTGTTAAGGATGAATCACCTATTTACTTAAAAAGTATAAAATGTATGCACACCTGAAACATATGAACAGAAGAAAGATGTCAAGACTTGAAATATGGGGCACTGTCTGATTTGTTGAAGAAAATAAACAAATAATTTGATATGCTGACTCATATGAAGAGACAATTTCTCAGGCGAAACCTGTGTCAGTAGTCATGGGATATGGGATTTAAGACTGTTGGACTGCAGACAAAAGTAAGCCCAAGAACATCTCTGTCATTCATACTGTGCTTCTGAAGGCTATAAATAAATTACTATCCTGTGTAGATTTGGTCTTTGCAGCACTAATTATTTCAGCAAAATCTCTATTACCATAGTGGCACAGTTATGCTGATCATCAAAAGCCAAATAATATATGAAACGTTTTATATATAAAACATTTTAAAACCAGAACAATTCCTGTTCAAAATTATGCTTATTGAAGAAATCTTGGGCTGGGAGGCTGTGCTGAGTTTCTCCATGGAACAAGTATATGATTTATAAATGATAATTTACCACCTATTTCTTTCTTCATTTCATATTGATTTTTAATATCACTGAGTTTTCACATACTAATGCCAGTGCATTGTTTGAAAGAAGTGCAAAGATCTTTCAAGAAACAAATACTAACAAATCAACCAAATAAGATCATGCAGTCATGAAGAATATTTTCAAAAAACCCTGCTTGTATCCATGCCTCTTCTTAATATACCTTTACTTTTTATGCTTTGGAGCACAATTGCCACCTCAGCTCTTTTTACTTTCTGTCTTCAAAGTTGCAACTGATTTTACCGCTTCCATATGTAGCATACTAACAGAGATGAAATGCAAGTTTTTAAGACTTTTCTCAATTAATCACATCATGGTTCAAAATAAGAGTGAGAACTGTACAGCTAGTGTGCAAATTTCTTTTAACTCAGCTTATTCACTTGCCATTACTCTGCCAAAAGTGAGAGCTCTGCATTAAAAATGACTGTTTGAGGTGGGAACAGTAGGAAATGAGGCCGGGATTCAGTACTTCCAGCGTGAATATTAAGGTCCTTAGAAAAATCACTCTTTTTAATCTCTTGCATTCTTTTTTTCTTTCCCTGTGTCCTGAGAATAAACCCAGGTCTCTTCCGTTTGACAACCACCAAAAAAAAATCCCAGTACACCAAACCCAAGCCGAGTAAAGTTTCTCCTGTAGATGAAGATGCAGAAGGGCAGGCAGCAGCTTCCCAGGGAGACAGAATGGTATAAAGTAAAAGCATACAGCAAGTGTAGCACTAAGCCTGGAGAGTTTGAACGTTTCCCTGTAACAAAGAGCTTTAAAAGAGCCAAATGAGCAGTGGGCATGTCCCAAAATGTGAGTTTGCAGTTTAACTCTTTATTTTGTGCATGCTTTTTGCTGCTGAAATATCAGTGTCCTCTGCCTTCAGCAGTGGTAGTACTTATGAATTCAGAAATGAAATGCAATGATTTCTTAAAGGCTGCACTGCAATGTGCTTGTATGAAATAGCAATAGACCTGGGGCATTGGTAATGGTGGGTCCAGAGCAATCTTTATCTTGCAGACTTGTGGTTCAGTGCAGGATGGCATGTTGAAGCAGTGAAATGGAAAACAGAAGCACATCAACACCAGCGCATTCCCCTTGACTGATGTTATGTACAGAAGATACTGTCACAGAGCTCCAGAGGGCTGGTGGCTTAACTTATGAAATACTGGATTTGTAATGCTTTAGTTACTGATCTAGTATGAGAAAAATAGCTTTCCTTAAGAGGACAGGTAATCATACTGGACTAATCCTGGACACTTAAGTAAAAAAATTTGTTGTCATTATTGGAAGATTTATTCATCAAGTACTGAAATCTCTGGGATTAGACATAATGAAAAGAAGACTGTGTTTGCCAAGTGTTCTTTTTGCCTCCTAAATCTGTTCAGGGAACACAAAAGCAATTCTGATACAGACTTTGGATAAGTCAGGGCTTCTTGAAAAAACCCAACGTTTTTAAGGTTCAAGAAGCATTTCTAAAAGTAAAATAACTCCTTTAAATTTAAACTGTCAAATTAAGACAAATACTACCCTGAGAGAAATACACTGATTTCAGACACATGAAGAACTTCCATTCTTCCACGTACAAGTAAGAGCAAAAGAATATTTAAAAATTTTCTATTTAAAAAACCCCAAACGTCCAGTTTTCCTAGTGAAAACATTACATGAAAAAAAAACCAAACAAAAAACCAAGAAATAAGTCTATATGGATCAGAAAGAAATGGAATGACAACCCATCTTTACTTTTCCTTTACCATTCTTTTTTAGGAAAACATACAAATGACAGGCCAGAGGTTAAAAATTGAGGAAAGGTAGAGCCATAGGATAAAATTTCTACTTTTCTTCTGTTTTCAGTGCAGTTGCTGACTTTCAGTGGGGGAGTAAAAGCAGAGCTAATTAGAATGAAGGACAGAATAGAGTAGCACATCTGAAAAACAAAGCTCTGAGAACTTGACACAAGAAAAACTGAGGATCTGGCTCAAAGAGTAAACCAAACTGTAGGTCAGTCAGAATTCTTAACAAATCCGTAGGCTTGGGTATAGCGCTTTTTAACAAAGAGTCTCTAATAACACTGCATCTGCTGGAGAAGGAAGCAGAGACTCAGGCAGCAACAGCAATTCAATAGTTTATTTTGAAAAGACAGTGTGCATTTATTAAGAACACTTTTTGAGGAAAGTAAATTGAAGGCATGGAAGTGAAAAGAGAGTATAGTAAAACTGAGCATAGCTCATCAAAGGCAGCTTGTGTCTGAATAATAGGATTTCCTTCTTTGATTAAAATAAATGGTTTCTTAGATAAAGGGTGGTAGTAAATCTAATTTATCTGCTTATCACTAAAAACTTTGATCTGTGTCTTCACTGGAAAATGTTAGCCAAATTAGAATAGGAACTCAGAAAAAAAACCCGCACATGCTGTGATGAAAGATGAAATCTCAGGGTGGAGAGATGTTATCAGTGGATTATTTTAAGGATTGTTTTTGGGATCATTCTTCATCAATATTTTCACAATTGTACCAAATAGTGACTATATTATCCATTTTAAAAACATCTGGATCATTGTTGATAGAAATGAGATAAAAAAGAATAATGCTAACAAAAGGTAAAAAAAAAAAACAAAAAAAAAAATACCAGGGACCTGATGCTTACACGTGTTTAAGCACACAGTGGGGGAATGAAGTAAAAGGTTATGTCCAAACATCTAACTCTAACCTTGCAAATGGGTGTAATCTTGGCACCTAACCCCAGAAGAGTTATAACTAGCTCATTATATTATTTTGGCATCTTAGCATTCCCCAGAGTGCCTTTATTTTTGTTATGCTGAGCAGCTTTGTGCCCACTTTGTGAAAGAAGCACTATTAAGAATATGTGCAGTAGTTCCTTTACGGAAATACTTCCATTTCATGAGTGCTAGCACACACCAAGAAAAGCAATTTACATAAATATAAAAATGGCTTTTTATTTATTGAAATACCAAGTATAGAAGCAATACAGGGAGCAGGGTCTGGATTTATTCCTTGGGGGAATACCATACTGCATGGTATCATGTTCTTTTCCTTAGGCACCTGTTTTTTATCTCTGACTCAGAGAACTGTGAACACTTTGCTACAGAGCTCTACAGAACTGCTGGAGACTGAGTTAAGCTCTGTTATGGCCTTGATGGCAATGATATTTGCCTGTGAGAGAAGCAATGGGTGTCAGTTTGCTCAGCAGGAGCAAAACAATGTGCCTGGGCCTCTCCTTTCCTGGCTGAGTGTTTTTCTGGGAATGGTGAGCACCATCATACCTTTTCCACAAAACTGTGCTTTAGAAATGAAAGAATTAGCTCTTTAGAAAAATGTAAGCGCTATCCCTAGGAAGAGATTCCAAGTCAATGGTTTGCAGCTGGATAGCAACACCTCCCAGCAATCCTGCTTGAGGGCTGTCAGATCTTAAAACGTGCCTGTTCTCAGCAGTTCTTATTTGTGTCTTGGTCTTTGAATCTCATTTTGATCTTTTTGCCAGTCCCTGGTGTAAATGAAGTTCAACATTTTCACTAGGACTTTTGGCTCATTGCAGGGTGTTTTCAGATGCTTCAGACTTTTGTTGACTCTAGTCTTCATAGAGGATTAACAGGAGTGTTCTCTTGTCCACAGCAAATTCCCTAAGCAGTAGGTGACCATGTAGGTATGTGAGAGGCAGCAACACCTTACTGTGGAGAGAAAGATACTGTATTATGATTGGACTCAAAGATCTTAAAGGTCTTTTCCAAACTAAATGATTCTAGGATTCTATCTGATTCTATGATTCTGACATTAAAATAATAATAATAATTAAAAAAAAAAGCTGAGAGGAAAAATAAAGTTCAGCAGCACTGATCGTAATGAAATTAAATCTAAAGTAAGCTTTTTTATCTTTTTTTAGTGTTTAGATTAAAAGAACAATTTTGTGATATCAACTGAAGATTTTGAGTACTTAAAAAAGCAATCAAACCCACATTATAGACACATTAGTGCAACTGATAGAATGAAACTAACTGAGAATTACTAAATAAGAGAAAAGTGGATGGAATTTGTTTAATTAATCTGCAAAGTTTTAATTAACCTCTCCAGTGGCCCAATTATGGTTCAGGAGATATATCAGAAGATATCCTTAAAATAAAACCACAAATTACTTTAAATTGCGTATCAGTTGATTCCACAAACTAATTCGTTTCATTCCCAGTTTAACAAGCTGAATTAGAAACATAAAATACGTGGGGGAAGAAAGAATAATCAAAACATTGTGAAAGCAACTTTGACTAGAAGAAAATACGCGCAACTTGCTCCAGCTGGATAGAAGCACATTGAAGACTATTAAAAAGAGAAGATTATTTTAGGAAGGTGCTTTAAACAGTAAAGTCCACTAAATTTGGATATTAGTCAGCATGATATCTAGTCTCATGCTGAATGACTGAAGTGACCAGTCACCTCTGTGCCTGGCAAAATCTTGAAGCAGATTCTCCTGGAAGGCATGTTAGGGCACATGAAAAATAACAAGGTGCTTGGTGACAGACAGCATGGCTTCACCCAGGGGAAATCCTGCCTGAACAATTTGGTGGCCTTCTATGATGGGGCTACAGAACTGATGGATAGGGGCAAAGCAGTTGACATAATCTACCTGGACTTGCGCAAAGTGTTTGGCACTGTCCCACACTACATCTTTGTCTCTAAACTGTAGAGACATCGATTTAATAGATGGACCACTCAGTGGCTAAAGAACTGGCTGGATGGCCGCATGCAAAGAGTTGTGGTCAATGGCTCAATGTCCGGCTGGAGACCAGTAATGAGTGGTGTCCCTCAGGGATGGTGTTGGGACCGGTCTTGTTCAACATCTTTGTCGGTGACACGGACAGTGGGATTGAGTGCGCCCTAAATGAGTTTGTTAATGACACCAAGCTGTGTGGCTCAGTTGATATGCTGGAGGGAAGGGATGCCATCCAGGGGGACCTTGAACATGCTTGTGAGGTGAGCTGATGCCAACCTTATGAAGTTTAACGATACCAAGTGCAAGGTCCTACACCTGGGTCGGAGCAATCGCAGACACGGCTACAGGTTGGGCAGAGAAGAGATTCAGAGCAGCCCTGCAGAGAAGGACTTGGGGGTGTTGGTTGATGAGAAAATGAACATGAGCTGGCTCCTGTGTGCTCTTGCAGCCCAGAAAGCCAACCATATCCTGGGCTGCATCAAGAGGAGAGTGACCAGCAGGTCAAAGGAGGTGATCCTGCCCCTCTACTCTGCTCTCGTGAGACCTCACTTGGAGTATTGTGTGCAGTTCTGGTGTCCTCAACATAAAAAGGACATGGAACTGCTGGAACAAGTCCAGAGGAGGGCCACGAGGATGATGAGGGGACTGGAGCACCTCCCGTATGAAGATAGACTCATCAAATTGATGTCTGTCCAATTTAAAGACAAGGATGTCATGTGGGACAGTGTCAAAGGCTTTGCACAAATCCAGGTAGATGACATCAACTGCTCTGCCCCTGTCCATCAGTTTCGTAGCCCCATCATAGAAGGCCACCAAATTGGTCAGGCAGGATTTCCTCTTAGTGAAGCCATGCTGGCTGCACCAACCACCTCCTTGTTTTTCATGTGCCTTAGCATGCCTGCCAGGAGAATCTGCTCCAAGAGATTGCCAGGCACAGAGGTGAGACTGACTGATCTGTAATTCCCCGGGTCATCCATTTTCCCCTTCTTGAAAATGGGGGTTATATTTCCCTTTTTCCAGTCATCGGGAACTTCACCTGACTGCCATGATTTTTCAAATATGATGGCCAGTGGCTTGGCAACTTCATTCGCCAGCTCCTTCAGGACCCGCGGATGGATTCCGTCAGGTCGCATGGACTTGTGTATGTTTAGGTTTTTAAAATGGTCTCGAATCAGATCCTCTCCTACAGTGGGCCTAGGGTCTTTATTCTCACAGTCCCTGCGTTCGCCTTCCAAGACTTGGGTGGTGCGGTCAGAGACTTTGCCAGTGAAGACTGAGGCAAAGAAGCCATTAAGAACCTCAGCCTTCTCCAAATCCTGGGTAGCCAGTTCTCCCGATATCTTCCAAAGGGGGCCTACGTTGTCCCTAGTCTGTCTTTTACTCGCTACGTACCTATAGAATCCCTTCCTATTATCCTTTAACATCCCTAGCCAAGTTCAATTCTAACTGGGCCTTAGCCTTCCTCACCTGGTCCCTAGCTTCCCGAACAGCATCCCTGTATTCTTCCCAGGCCACCTGTCCCTGCTTCCACCTTCTATAAGCCTCTTTTTTCCTTTGAATTTTCCTGAGCAGCTCCTTATCCATCCAAGAAGGTCTCCTGGCCCTCCTGCTGCACTTCCTCCTAGTTGGGACGCAACACTCCTGAGCTTGTAGCAGGTGATCCTTGAATAACAACCAACAGTCTTGGGCCCCCCTGCCCTCTAGGGCTATATCCCATGGAACCTTACTAAGCAGGCTCCTGAAGAGGCCAAAGTCTGCTCTCTTGAAGTCCAGGGCAGTGAGCTTGCTACACGCTCTTCTCACTGTCCCAAGGATCTCGAATTTGACTATCTCGTGGTCACTGCAACCAAGGCTGCCCTGGAGCGTCACGTTTCTAACCAGCCCTTCCCTGTTGGTGAGCACGAGGTCAAGCATGGCAGCTCTCCTTGTCGGCTCCTCTATTACTTGCAGAAGGAAGTTGTCTTCCACACAATCGAGGAACCTCCTGGATTGCTTGTGCCGGGCCGTACCTTCACTCCAACAGATGTTGGGGTGGTTGAAGTCTCCCATGAGAACAAAGGCCTGTGAGCGTGAGGCTGTTCCCATCTGCCTATAGAGCACTTCATCCACAGATTCCTCTTGATCAGGCGGTCTGTAACAGATCCCCACAGTGATGTCCCCCACCGCTGCTCTCCCTTTAACCCTGACCCACAAACTCTCTGTCGACTGCTCACCCATCCCCAGACAGAGTTCTATACTCTCCAGCCTATCCCTAACATAAATAGCAACGCCCCCTCCCCACCTGCCAGGCCTGCCTTTTCTATAGAGCCTGTAACCTTCCATTCCAACACTCCAGTCGTAGGACCCAATCCCACCATGTTTCTGTGATGCCTACTATATCATACTCCCGCAGTCGTGCACACATCTCTAATTCCTCTTGTTTGTTTCCCATGCTACGGGCGTTTGCATAGAGGCATCTGAGCCGAGCTCCAAATGAAGCCGGCTCATTGACTGGGGTGGCTGGAATATCTCTGCATCGCTCCGAGCATTTATTGTAGGTGCTGGCAACTGACTGGGTGTGTTGGGATGGAACGATGATCCCCTCCCCCAACACATCTAGTTTAAAGCAACCTTGACCAGCCTGGCAAGCCTCCTACCAAAACCACTCTTCCTCTTCTTTGTGAGATCAGCTCTACCAGCCCCCAGTAGACCTGGCCTACTAACTTGGGTCCTGTATTCAAAACACCCAAACCCCTGACTATGGCACCATCCTTTTAACCATTTATTAACTTGGCCAATCCTCCTAGCTTTTTGAAGGTCTCCCCCTGTATCCTGGAGAATTGATGAAAAGACAACCTGAGCTCCAGAGCCTCTAACCACCTCTCCCAGGGCTCTGTAGTCCTTCTTTATGTTCTCCAGGCTACTTCTATCAACATCACTAGCAGCCACATGGATCACCAGAAGTGGGTAATAGTCCGTGGGTCTCACTAGAGCAGGCAGCCTCTCTGTGACATCCCTGATCCGTGCCCCAGGGAGGCAACCCACCTCCCTCAAGACCGGGTCAGGCCGACAGATGAGTGCCTCTGTGCCTTTCAAAGTAGAGTCCCCTACCACTATGACCCGTCTCTTTTTCCTGGCAGCACCAGTAGTGATCTTCTTTACCGGCACACCAGCCGGTTGTTTCTGGTGCAAGTGCCCTTCCTTCTTAGCTCCCTGGAGGACAGCAAAGCGGTTCTGGGTGGGGACAGCAGCTTTAGGAGGAAGCCCCTTGCTTTTAATTGTCCTCTTCCTCTTTTTTTTTTTGTTGTTTTTTGTTGTTACTATTTCCCAACTTCCTGGGTTGACAGCCCCCTCCACTCCTCCATGAGCTTCAGGGGATGCTTGAGGCCCCTGCACAGTTTGGGCCTGGAGGAGGCAGTCCTGCTTACTCTCAGCTTCCCTGATATCTTGCAGCCTAAAATGGAGCTGTGTGAAAGAGGTAGCCATGATGGAACTCAGCTATTGCATCTTAAGTTTTTCTGTCCATGCTTTGTGATGTGTGAATTTAAAATCTGGACTCTGTCACAAGATACAGAAAAGTTCTTTACTTGTCAAAGTCTTACCTGAAGGCTTCCTCTCACTTTGCATGGCCAAGGAATAGACAGCACTAATGAAATGCCAGCTTCACTCTAAAAAACTTTATATTTACAATATAAAACAAATTTTAATTACAATACAAATTATACGGTACAGTCATAAAGCAGTAAACAAAGAACTAATTTGTGTTCTTTCTGCACTTATCATTCATTGACTAATTAGTTTCTCAGGTTCTAAGTGACTCTTACCAACAAAAATCTCCTGAGGATGCTAAGGTTAATTTTGAAGTGATTACAAATATTCAGCTAACATTATAATTAATAGTAATACTTGAAGAACAGCAGTCATTTTCCATTCCAATAAGGAACATTTGCTAATTAGCCAGACTATTGGCATTATGCAGGATATTTAACTTTTCCATATTCAGTCAACTGAGCTCATGAAGCTAGATAATACCTCTTTAAACCATGAAACTGATAGAAAGGTTAAACCACTTCAAATGCTTAAGCATCTAAACAACTAAATCTTGTACTTATGTACTTAATTTCATCCCAACAGAACCTCAAACACTATAAAATACTGGCCAGGTCATACCATTTTACAGATATGAATCTTCCATGGACTCACAAACGTTTTTATGCTGTTAACAAATAAAAATAAAACCAGTTATAGGCCTACAGATTACACAGAATAACTTATCCACCAGAGAAATTTAATTTCATAGTAGCAACAGAAATGAGTATGAAGTAAAAAATATTGTGGCATAAGGCATAGTTTAATAAAAAAAGATATACATTTTAAGTTGGAAAATATTATATCCAGTTAAAATGGGTTGCAGAAATGTAGAAATTTGCATATCTAATGTAATATACCTACATTTTACTTTTGCTCATGAAAAGTTCTCTGGGAATTGTTGACTGTGGTCAGGTTCATATCCGGAGTAATTCTACGGACCATAGACTAGACATGTATCAGAAAACCTGTTTTTTTTCATTATGACATTCAAAGGTCCTGTGATTGAATGCAGGTAACCCTAAATGTGAACTCTGCTAGGACAGCTGCTAGTAATTCAGGCTCAGGTGCTCCAAATTTTCGGCAAACGAAAGCATTGCAAATTCTCATTCCAAATTAGAACTCTCAATAAAGAAAAGCCTATACCACCTACATATGTCTGGCCACATTCCTTACTGAAGAAGAAGGACTTATGATGCACCTGCTTGGATTTACAGACGCACCACAGTAAAGCAGACAGCAGATCCAGCCATATTTTGTAGGTACTTTCTTAACAGTCCATTTCATGTGTGCTTTGCAGAGAAGTCCTCCCCCTTCCCCCCACCCCCCCAATATATTTATATTTACTTGTCATCATTTCAATAGCTAGTTCAAATTGGCTAATTTTTTTATTTTCTTTCTGGTTATTTATTTTTTTGTCATTTGGAAAAAATCATAAAAAGAATGTGTGTCAAAGGTTGCTTGCAATGGTCTGGTTTTCACTTTTATGTCCTTGACAGAGTAAGAAGTGGGCATGAAATGTGTGCATGCTTGACTAATATGAGTCTTATTGTAACCTTTGTGTGGAAAGGTCTTTTTCAAATTAAAAGCAAATCAATTTTAAAAGGTAATAATCTTTTTTAATGTCAAATAGAGAGATGAAACTTGGAATATATGTTTTTTGTAACATTTTAAAGTTCAACAAGAAACAGCAGCCCAAAGCAACATTTCTTAAATTAATTGTTGTAATTTTTTTCTAGACTCATACAGTGTATCTATTTTGTTCTTATTTTTAATAAGTGTTTTTTTAAACAATAATAAATTCTTGAGAACCAAGCAGAAATCTACATAATATGAACGCAGAAGTTGAAATGGCTGCTTAGAGAAATAAATAATGGTGTTTGTATGCTAATTATTTTGAATGTTGTATATCTGTGGAAGGCATCTGCTGGAACCTGACCTTTTCTATAAAGCTTGTTTTATATTATGCCTTTAAAACACACTGCATTGTTTGTTAATAGTAAAAAATAAAATAAAATATTAATATTTCCACCAGGAATTGACTCTGTCTCAGGATTGAGGCACATCATTAAATTATAACTACTGAAATATCTTTTCTATTTGTTTGGAACAGCAATGCGTGGTGTCCTTTTTGTGAAGTGTAGGAACTGCTGTGGAGCATGAGAAATGTGTGTCTTTCAGTTGGTCTTCAGCTTTGAAATTGCTTAGCAAAGAAACTGCTATTCAAAAGAAGACCAACTATCAGGTTCTGTAATACACTGCTGCTATGAGACAGAGAAAATATATCCTGTGTATTAGGCCTTTCTAAGTCATCTCATTTTGAATCATCTATTAATACAAATATTTCCCTTTCTACAGACTAAAAGGTTTAGTCTGGAACATTTCTTGAATGTCAGAGCTACAGGCATTAAGAGATTTGTGCTAACTTTTTACAAAAAGGTAGAAATTTGAGCAAAGTTGTAGGGCTAGATGGGTTAAAAAACATCTAAGATTTACGGGACTTTAAGCAGCATCTGAAAATCCTGATTATTTTCCTCTTCCACTTCTACAGCACAGAATGGCTTGGGTAGCCAAATGTCCACCCAGTACCCAATGCCTGGCTGTACCTGGTAAATCAACGAAACAGTAATAACCTCTATAGAGATCCTGCCTAAGAAGTATCTCTGCATATAGATGATGTCAATTTATTTTCTAATTTTTTTTCTTTACTAATTACTTCAAATCTGAGTGTATTATTTTATCCAGTCTGCTGTTGCTCACTAAATCCAGATTTATTTTGCTTTTAATGGTTTGTAGCAATTGATTTATTGAGAATTACAGAAAAGAAGTAGGCAAGGTTGGTAATATTTTCCTAATGAGACACGCAGTTCAGAAATTTAAGGCTTTGTGAGATTAGAGGCATTTTCAAAGTGGCTGGGAGGAGGGGTGGGAATGGTTTACAGTAGGATTTGAAGCAATGAGAAGGTAACAAATTCTGCTGCAGAAGCTGATATTATGTGTATTTAGCCAAACTGCTGTATATATTTATGGAGCCCATAAGCAAGAGGATAACATATTTCAATAAAGTATTTGGAGCATCTAGAGTAATTATGTCATATAATAAGTGAAAAATAAGCAAGATGACAACTTTTTCTAAATTTAACACAATCTAACTGGGTTGAAATGTCATACCAAAGTGATAGGAGTACAGTATCAGGCTGTATTAAGCTGATAGAAACAGTAACCATGACTTGCTAAGGGAGATTCAGAGGGCAGTTAAGGCAGAAAATTAATGGTACTGGGACACTTTGATTATTCCTATGATGACTCTGTAACAAAAATACATGATGCAAACTCTACATTTTAGATCCCGTGAATGCTTACTTTTTGGGAAAACTGGGCGGTTAGCAAGTAAGAGGAGACATGAGTCTTGATTTACTTTTTTGTTGTGCTCAGGATCTGCTTCTAGAATTGCTTCACACAGCTGTTGGGGAATCACGGTTGTCACACATCCAATTCAACATCCTTGTAGGAATGGAAAATACACTGATAGCAGCAAATTTAAGGTGAAATAGCAGAATTACAGGAAAATATTTATACAAATTACACAAAAATGTAAGTGAACAAGCTGAAGAGCAAGCTGAGAAGGTAAACATAAAGAAGCAGAATGAAGTTTGTTTACAAATTCTGTTTTATAGACATGGTGAAAATATATAATAATCAATAGGCTTTCTAAGGAACAAAAGTGTTTACTGGGATTGTTAACAGCAAAGCAAAGGAAAATGTTAGAAGCAATAAGATTTTTCTTCTTTTGAAGAGCAGAAACATCTAAACGACAGATAATTTTAAAAAAGCTTAAATTTTGACATGAAGAAAACAGTATTTTGCCAAGACATACATATTTTGAGGTGTATCTTAAAAATCTAAGAAGTTAGTTTAAAAATAATTTTAAAATATTTTAAATGATGAGGAAGTTTTGTCTATAAGTTAAGGTGCTGCTGCACTACAGTCATTCTTTTCAGAGAATGGATATCAAGAATAATATCAAATTAAGCTCGTATAAGATATTTTAGAAAAAAATCAGTGCAATGATCTGTAGGACATCACAAAAGTGGATGACATGCAAACTAGAGAGAACCAATTATGGAAGTGCTGAACTGCTAATGTTATGTGCATCCTATAGAATTATTTTAGATTTTTGTCTGAAAACATGAGGTCAGGACTCAGCTCTGACCCAAAAATCTAGTACAGTGTCAGGAATCATTAGGAAAATAATTAATAGGAAAGCACAGTTCTGAAAATGGGTTTATAAGGCAATGATGCACTCAAATGTAGAATATTAAGTGATGTTAGTCAGTCCATCTCAAAATTGATGCAGAAGAAGTAGAAATGTTAGAGAGAATGGCTCTTATGCAAAGAGAGATCACATAGACTAGAACTGGAAAATAATGAAAAGAGCTATGATGGAAATCATAAATGGTATGCAGAAAGTGAATAGGCAACATTCACAGAAAGGAAGGAGTGCCTGCACGTCAATATGTTATCAGTTAGCTGGATTAATATAAGTAGAAGGAAATACTTTTCATTTATACTGTGGAACTTTTCATGGAGTCATCCACAGACCAGAATTACAAAAGGACTACAGTAGGAATGAAAAATTTCATGGAGATTGGGTGAACCAGTGGCTCCTATGTCTGACAGTCCAGACTGAATGTCCAGTTCAGAAGCCTGAACTGCTAATTGGATAGATTGGATATAAAGAAGAAGTTCTTTACTGTAAGGATGGTGAGTCACTGGAATGGATTGCCCAGGGAAGTTGTGAATGCTCCATCCTTGGCAGTGTTCAAGGCCAGGTTGGATGAGGCCTTTGGTGGCATGGTTTAGTGTGAGGTGTCCCTGCCCATAGCAGGGGGGTTGGAACTAGATGATCTTAAGGTCCTTTCCAACCCTAACTATTCTATGATTCTATGATTTTAATTGCCAGAAGCTGCAAAGGAAGTGTTACTCAAATATTGTCCACAGGTTTAATAACCTTCCTTCATGTTACAGTACTGTCCATGAGTCAAAACAGGATGAACTGAAAGAATTTTGATCTAACAGGATCAGGATTGTTCTTACACTCTTATGGAAACACACATGAACAAGATCCAGAAAAATGTATCAAATAAAAGAAGGAAATCAGTTGGAGAAGTCAAAATGTTCCAGTTCAAAATTTTCCTGATAAAACTTTGTATTTTTTTATTGGACTAATAAAATGATTACAATTTTTAAAGGCATACAGTATCAAATGCTAAATATTTTAATTTGTATTAAGAACATTTTTATTTGAACATATAATTATGCCAATAGCTCTTAGTAAAATTAATTTACAATTATTTTTAGTTTATCAGGAAAAAGCTTTGCTTTCTTTTTTTTTTTTTTTTTCCAATTTAATATATGTCCAGTAGTTTCAGAAAACAAGACATTTTGCTGTTTATGAATTGCTATTACTGAACCTCTGGTGACATTTTGTCAAAACTGTGAGTGCCTGAAGAAGGAAGAAGCTGGATGTATTGTTAAAATCTGTATTCTACAGATGTGTTATCCTGAATTTGGCTCACTCTTAATTTTGGAAAGTTTCCCTGGTTCTCATTTGGTTTGTGAGCTGTAAATTTATAAATTGTTTATGTTCATGCAGGTGAAAAGCTTTGTGTTTGCACAAGTGCAGTTTCTACATTTGCTGTCACCCTTTGACTTCCACCAGCTCAGCCTGAAAATTATTTCTGTATAAGAGAAAGCAGGTGAAAATAGTCATTATTTCTCCCTATGAAAGCAAGGAAGCATGGGATATTTGGCCATTCCTGAAAGACTCAGAGTGACATATAAATAAAATTCACTGGCAAAGTTGCTTGTATTTACTGCCATGCCCTGATTGTTGTCTCCCTCTCTTTCGCTCCTCATTTCGTATGTCTTCGTATGAGACTGGAATTTAATTGATCTGATAAGAGAAATTTCTCCTGTGAAAACAGGAGACAATTATTTGTTGCAAGATGCTAATTCTTAATATTACAGCAACTTCCAGGCAGCTAGTAGGGAGGCATGAATACAGCATGTCACATTATGGTCTAAGAGTACAACAGATTTCAGACAGCAGTGAAACGACACCTTTTTCTCTTGCAAAAATAGGATACACCTACATAATGCCATGTATTGAATTCCACTAATAACTTGTTGTTAGAGTCATATGGGAAGAACATAGGAAAATTTCTTTACAGAAAAAATATAGTGTAAAAACAGTCTGTTGGCACAGGGAAGTTTTGATATCAGTGGGAAAAAAAATCTCTAAAAATGATAAATTCTCATCTCAAGCTAAATAGAAAATAAGACAGTTCTCAAAGGAATTACAGAAAGAAATGTGTGGTAGGCAACTAGACTGCCAGAGCCAGCCACAGTGTTTATTTTTCCCCGTTTTTTGGAGTTTTTCTGCTAGTTGACCAGAGGGATCAGTTTAAATGTTGACTGCCTGTCTGAGAAATCATCTCTGAAAATGACTCCTGTGGAGGTGGGTTGATTGTATAAGTTAAACTCAGCCAATTTGGAGTATGAGAAATGCTTTGTGACTTGAACCATTTGACACTTACTAATGTACAAGTCTCAGAGGTAAAATATACTAAGTACATCAGCCTGAAAAAGTTATTTTGCAGCACACATAGTAAGAAAGAAGGAAGAGAACTTGTTTGTGTGAAGGCTGAGGTGTAAAAAAGCTAAAGGAAATTCTGTGAAAAAAGCCCCAACGCACCAGAGAGAAACACTCATGCTACTTCGATAAAATTCAGGCTTGAACCAGGACTAATTCTGAATACATCTGGGGTATATATAAATAAAACTGTTTACACATTGGTTGCAATATTCTGCTGTAGAGAGAACTTTGATAGCATAAGCTAATGCAGCACAGTGTTTGCATTTTGTTGTTGTCATGGTTTAAGCCCCTGCTGTAAATTAGAACCACGCAGTCTACTTCCCCCCCCACCCCCCAGAGGGATGGGGAGGAGAATCAAAAGAATGTAACTCCCACGGGTTGAGATAAAAACAGTTCAGTAACTAAGGTATAGCACAAATCACTACTGCTGCCACCAATAATAATAACGATAAGAGAAATAACAAGGGAAGAGAATACGATACCGCCCGCTGGAAAAGAGCCCGACAGAGAAGAGGACGTGCCCTTCCGGGTAGCTCCCAGTTACATCCCCCGGCATGATGTGCTGTGGTATGGAATACCTCTTTGGCTAGTTTGGGTCAGGTGTCCTGTCCCTGCTTCCTCCCGGCCCCTCCTCCTCCCTGGCAGAGCATGAGACTCACAAAGTCCTTGGTCAGTCTAAACATTGGTGTTATCAGCTCTGTTCCCAGGCCAAAAGTCAAAAACACAGTGCTGCAACAGCTACTAAGAAGGAGAAAAACTGACTGCTAATGCTGAACCCAGGACAGTTGTTTATTGGAATCCTCAAGACTCTGACCAAAAAGTTACTCATGCTAAAAATGACATTAGCCAAAATTACTCCACTTCTGTGGGTCTGCCCCAAAAATATTATTGCCTAGCTGTGTACACGCAGCCACAACTCCAGTCTAGTTAGTATTCCAAAGAGTCAACTGCTCCTCCACCTATCCTGCAATTTTATCTCTTTAGTCCTCCTTGGTTTTTTACACTTTTAGTTTCCCTTTTGCTATATTGCCACTCATTAAAAATGTTTAATCCTGTTGAGAGAAAGACAGGTAGTATATATCGTCTTTATAATGGACAGGTTTTGATAGCAATTTTTCTTACACATTTGCTTCAGTGCTTTTGGGAAGTATTTTTTTTTAGTTGCTTTAAATACTCTTTAAAGTAATTTAAGTAATATTTAAGCAATTAGTATGAACCAATCTGCATATATATCAATAATCCATTCAGTTCTTAAAGAAGAAATTTTAGTAGGAAGAGTGGAATGGTATTTTGCATCAGAGGAATTTCTTTTAATGAGCAATATTTTAAATATATCTTAAACTTTACTGTAAAATAATTTATAGATTTGTTATTTAATTAAATATTCTGGTTTGAAAGGTGCATGAAATTGAAGGGAAAAAATATAGAAAGATATATACAAAGGGATCACCAGCATCCTTGTAGGCCCCCTTCAGATACTGGAAGGCTGCTATGAGGTCTCCATGCAGCCTTCTCTTCTCCAGGCTGAACAGCCCCAACTTTCCCAGCCTGTCTTCATACGGGAGCTGCTTCAGTCCCCTCATCATCCTCGTGGCCCTCCTCTGGACTTGTTCCAACAGTTCCATGTCCTTTTTATGCTGAGGACACCAGAACTGCACACACTGCTCCAAGTGAGGTCTCACAAGAGTAGAGGGGCAGGATCACCTCCTTTGACCTTCTGATTACACTCCTTTTGATGCAAACCAGGATACGGTTGGCTTTCTGGGCTGCGAGTGCACACTGCCAGCTTATGTTCAGTTTTTCATTGACCAGCACCCCCAAGTCCTTCTCCGCAGGGCTGCTCTGAATCTCTTCTCTGCCCAACCTGTAGCTGTGCCTGGGATTGCTCCGATCCAGGTGTAGGACTTTGCACTTGGCATGGTTAAACTTCATAAGGTTGGCATCAGCCCACCTCACAAGCATGTCAAGGTCCCTCTGGATGGCATTCCTTCCCTCCAGGGTATCAACAGAACCACGCAGCTTGGTGTCAGCTGCAAACTTGCTGAGGGCACACTCAATCCCACTGTCCATGTCACCGACAAAGATGTTGAAGAAGACCGGTCCCAACACCGATCCGTGAGGGACACCACTCGTTACCGGTCTCCAGCTGGACATCGAGCCATTGACCATAACTCTTTGCGTGCAGCCATCCAACCAGTTCTTTATCCACTGAGTGGTCCACCCATCAAGTTGATGTCTCTCCAATTTAGAGACAAGGATGTCATGTGGGACAGTGTCAAACACTTTGTACAAATCCAGGTAGATGACATCAACTGCTCTGCCCCTGTCCATCAGTTTCGTAGCCCCATCATAGAAGGCCACCAAATTGGTCAGGCAGGATTTCCCCTGAGTGAAGCCATGCTGGCTGTCACCAAGCACCTTGTGGTCTTTCATGTGCCTTAACATTTCTTCCAGGAGAATCTGCTCCAAGATTTTGCCAGGCACAGAGGTGAGACTGACTGGTCTGTAATTCCCCTGGTCATCCATTTTCCCCTTCTTGAAAATGGGGGTTATATTTCCCTTCTTCCAGTCATCAGGAACTTCACCTGGCAGCAGGAGTAGTTGTAGTAGTAGGTGGCAGCAGTAACCAACAGCTGAAGATTACTGAAGAGAGGCATCTTTGCTGTGTCTATTTTTATGTAGTATGGCAATAGGTGGAGAAAGTGGCATTGAATTAACGTTTATGCATTCTGTAGTGTTGCCAGAAAGTCCATTGTCTTGATATTCAGAAATGTGTTTTGAATCAAGAGAAGCAGATTATAGTTTGTCAAATATTGCACAACTTTTAGAGATTTTACTTAAGTTATAACTTAAGTTTGAAAGCAATATTTTGTGATTGCAGTTTATATCAGCATAAAATTTGGGTCAGATCTCAGGTGGGGACAGCTGGGAAACACCTAGTGAAAAGTTTAGCATTTCAGTGAAGACATGTTCATAGAGAATGGTGGATCAGCTAAATATTTTCTATTACAATGAAAGAAATTTCATGAGAACATGCTATTAGTCAGTCATACCAGTATAGCATGGGGAGAAGCAGACCATGTGGTAAACAGGCCTGTAAGTGCATTTGTTGTTTAGAATATAGTTTCATGTATTCCTGGTGCTGTGGTTTCACTGGTAGCGGACAAACTATGAAAGCTTCAGTTAATGAGCAGTTTTAAGATGTTCTGAGTATTTTGTAATAGCTTAAATTTGAGATGACCAATTTCCAGACAACAATACTACTATCCAAAATTAAAAAGAAATGTGACAATACCCTAGCCAGAGTGACATAACAAAGACTGTTATATCATGTTAAACCATACCAAGTGCAAGGTCCTACACCTGGGTCGGAGCAATCCCAGGCACAGCTACAGGTTGGGCAGAGAAGAGATTCAGAGCAGCCCTGCAGAGAAGGACTTGGGGGTGTTGGTTGATGAAAAAATGAACATGAGCCAGCTTCAGTGTGCGCTCACAGCCCAGAAAGCCAACTGTATCACAGGCTGCATCAAAAGGAGCGTGACCAGCAGGTCGAAGGAGGTGATCCTGTCCCTCTACTCTGCTCTCGTGAGACCTCACTTGGAGTATTGTGTGCAGTTCTGGTGTCCTCAACATAAAAAGGACATGGAACTGTGGGAACAAATCCAGAGGAGGCCACGAGGATGATGAGGGGACTGGAGCACCTCCTGCATGAAGACAGGCTGAGAAAGTTGGGGCTGTTCAGCCTGGAGAAGAGAAGGCTGCGTGGAGACCTCATAGCAGCCTTCCAGTATCTGAAGGGGGCCTACAAGGATGCTGGGGAGGGACTGTTCATCAGGGACTGTAGTGACAGAACAAGGGGTAACGGGTTAAAACTTCAACAGGGTAAGTTGAGATTGGATATAAGGAAGAAATTCTTTACTGAGAGGGTGGTGAGGCACTGGAATGGGTTGCCCAGGAAGGCTGTGAATGCTCCATCCTTGGCAGTGTTCAAGGCCAGGTTGGATGAGGGCTTGGATGACATGGTTTAGTGTGGGGTGTCCCTGCCCATGGCAGGAGGGTTGGAACGAGATGATCTTAAGGTCCTTTCCAACCCTAACTATTCTATGATTCTATGTTTCTTGGCAAGGGACTAAAACCTGCTTTAACTTAGGTACACCATGGAGCAATGAGAAATGAACTTCCTCAGCCAGACAACTTGGCACTACCCATATATTATACAGGTATTCTCTGTCTGTTTCACATCAGGCCATGTTTGAACTGAGCTACAGATTTTCTCCATACCCCAAATATGACTAGGCACTAGTGGAAATAAGGAATTATATCAGCTAAATTATGCAAAACCAGCTATCCATAGCCTTGTGCCAGTCCTGTCTCACTAAGCCTTAAAGCCACTTCAAGTGAATACTAAGCAGAAGATAACGCTTGAATGCCACACTGGAGAGGTCTTCATGGAGAAGAGTATTTTAACTGTGCTTTAAAATGCTTTTTAATGATTTTTAAAGCAGTGGAAAATGCCCCTTGAAATGAACTACATATTAGAAAATTTTTATTTTTATCTATATGGAGGTAAATTCATAATTTTCACTCATGTTAATTGCAGTAAGGATGATTATTTTTCAGCCTGGTCTGGAACCTTTAATAGAGGAGAATCACATATGATTTCTAAGAGGTAGTGATCTAAGCAATGCTGTGGCTGCAGAATGAAATCATGGAAATGATTTAAAGTTAGTGGCAATTTACTTAAAGCCATTCTTTATAAAGATTGAAGCTAGTACATTCCTTTGCCTTTGTTATTGCAGCTAACAGCACAGTATCTAAATGGTTTACAATTAAAACATTCAACAGCTTAAAAGTGTTGCATGCTATCTTCTTAAGAAGAATAGTTACATGTTTTCTTACTTCCTTTTAAAAGTTGCTCCTGAGCCATATCTGATGCTTACTGTTCTAGATTAAACAGAAATAGGAGCACACTCATTCTTGTCCATATGTTTTTGTACAGTAATCTTTCCAGTCTTCGTTGAAAGTCATGTCAATTTTGGTTCAATAGATATCTTAAGCGTCTACACTATTAAAAATAAAGGAGTTAAATGATAAAAAGGAAGTCACTTCTTGGAAAAGCTGTTCTGAATGGCTTTTTCTTTTCAAATGGTGTCTCATCATTTCCTTATGTACTGTGTTCATTATATTCCTTTGTTATGCTTCCATCTGAGATTTTAAACTCTGCAGACAGACTTTTATGTATATGAACATACACCTTGTGACTGTCACCTCTGACAGGGACTCTAGAATCCAGCATAATGTTATTAATAATTAGTATTAGTGATAACAATTTAGCAGTAAATATATACTACATCTGCCTTATGAATGGGAAAGGATCACAATCTTTGGAGATTTCTTTGACAATTTACACACATTGTGGAACCCTGAGTACTATGCATGACAAATTAGATTAGAAAAAGCTAGTTTCAGAAGAGTTTGGGAAGAAATTTATGTTACTTGGAAAAACTTTCTTTGCCCTAGTTTATAGTCTTTTTCTTGCCTTGTCTGTTTGACACAGTTTGGTAAACAGGGAACATCTTGTTAAGGCCTGTCAACATTTGGAACACAAGCATTAGCACCTGTTCACATCTTTTGTAAACATATTTGTTATATTTATAATACCATATGTTACCAGTGGCTGACAAAATGTGGTTAATACACAGTACTAGCTCCAGTCTTCTCATGGCACTTAAATGTTAGTAACATTTCTCTAAACACTTGCAAGGCGGCCTTTTTTTCTGCTAGAGACATGTAGAAGTTGAAATAGCAAATATAGGAGGAGTATTTATTGAAATAGATGTTTCAATTAGCTCTTTAAAAAAAATTTACTCTTTACATAACTCAAGCTACTTTCCCACTACTGAATCTGTTGCATACATGTATAGCATATATGCATGTTTCTGCACGGTCCTGTAGCAGCAACAGGAACAAGACATAAGGGACAGCAAGCTATTTAACATGCTATGTATTTACTTTTATTTTCTCTCACCCAACTGTTTTTTTACCTGTGGAGTTTTTTAGGGCCTTATACTGCAGTAGTAGCTTATCCCTATTAAACAATAATCACGGGATCTTGATCCTGCTGGGACCACATATTAAAAGAATTTCTAAGCAGTGTTTGAGACGGAAATTGAGAAGTCTTGGCATGAAACCCCTCCTGCAACCTATTAACTATTGTCTCCTTGGAGCTCCTGTGCTCAGAGAAATATCAGTAAGGCATATTGGTCAATTTTTGCTCATATTGTAAAGCATGGTATGAATCTGAGCCTGCCTGTGAATAAATAGAACAAAAAAAGATAGGAACATATGGGAAAAGAAGGTGCAAAAGGAACATATGTCAAACTTCCAGTAGTGCTGTAGTGAAAATTGGATATGTGTTTGGTGAAAAAATGAGCTGTGTAAAACTGATGTTTCTTGTGGACAAGCTGGATTTGTGAAAGCATTTATAGAAGTCAAAGGGAGTGATAGTGTACAAAGGTAAGGTTTTAGGGCTGTTTTTAACAGCTGAAACCTTGGACATATTTGTCATGTGCAGTGTATAAAACTTTCTGAAAACAAAACCAAACCAACAAGCTACTTCATGGAAAAAGAAAGTTATTTCAGTAGACTTAATTCTATGGTGTTCTGTAGCATTAAGAATATCTTCAAGGGTACTGTCCTGGGTTCAGCTGTAACAGTTATTATTCTCCTTCTTAATAGCTGGTGCACTGCTGTGTTTCGGCTTTAGTCTGAGAATAGTGCTGATAACACACTGATGTTTTTGTTGTTCCTAAGTTTTGCTTACTCTGATCAAGGACTTTTCAGTCTCTCATGCTCTGCCAGGGAGGAGGGGCAAGGGAAGCCAGGAGAAAGCAGAGGCAGGGCACCTGACCCAAACTAGCCAAAGGGGTATTCCATACCGCAGCACATCATGCCCAGTATATAAACTGGGGGGAGATACCTGGAAGGCCCAG
Source organism: Psittacula echo (assembly GCF_963264785.1). Classification (NCBI taxonomy): domain Eukaryota; kingdom Metazoa; phylum Chordata; class Aves; order Psittaciformes; family Psittacidae; genus Psittacula; species Psittacula echo. The sequence continues at coordinate 151,611,045 of NC_137735.1, read as the reverse complement.
ATCACAGCAGATTGCTGATTGGGTTGGGCTGGGTATTGAGTGGTGAGCAATTGTACTGTGCATCATTTGTGTTTAGTGGTTTTTATTTTTTTTCCTCCCCTTTTTGGTTTTATATTCTCTCCTCTTGTTATTTCCCTTATCATTATTATTAGTAGTAGCAGTAGTAGTTTTGTATTATAGTTTAGTTATTGGACTGTTCTTATCTCAACCCGTGGATTTACTTTCTTTCAATTCTCTTCCCAGCCCTGCCCGGAGGAAGGGAAAGGGGGGAAGTGAATGAGTGGCTGCTTGGTACTGATTTACCAGCTGGGCTTAAGCCGTAACAGGTATGTATAATTTAGAGTTATGCTGAAGTCTGAAAAGCAGCAACTATTTCAATTCTTCAGGATTTCTGATCATATGTCCAGATTAATATGAATGCCTTGAACGAGGACATGGAACTGTAAATAAAATAAAAAACTCACCAGCTTTTATCTTGACAGAAAATGCAAGATTTCCTTTGAAGCCTTTAATCTGACTGTCATCTGTTTTCATTCACAGCAGTAAGCTTGTAAAGAGCTCTGCCTCTGCAGTGAAATACTACTGTACAGAAAGAGGGTTATCAAAAAGCAATGTTTGTTTGTTTATTGAAAACTCTATCAACAGAATGTCAGTGCTTTTGAGAATGAAACTTTTTTACTCTGAATTCTGTGTCTGAACAAACTGTTTCCATTAGATTTGGAAATGATAATGTCTGCTGTAATAAGTCTTTGTCTGTGCATGCTTTTCCCCCTAAGGATAGAGAACTCTAGCAAAATAAACAAAAAAACCCAACCAAACAAAACACCTCTGAATACCCCTGCCTAACTACTGCTACCAAGTCTGCTTTAAAAAAATCTATCTTACGCTATTCTCAAAACTCCCCTTCAAAACCGAGACTACTTTTTCTCTAGAAAAATAAGCATTGTTTATGCTGAGTCATCCTTTAGAACATGTTTTACATATTAAGAATCACAAATACATAAAGTCCACCTTCTGAGGACAGCCATCTCATTACAGCTATCAATAAACAACCAAAATATCTTGTTCTTTTCCAGCTTTCTCTGTAAATTCTATCTGAACATCAACCCATGGGTAGGGAAACAGATGTTCAAAACAGTTTAAATTGACAAAAGCTGCTTATGGTCCAAAACACTGGAGTGAGATTTGCAAGCCTGACAAAACCAAACCCATGCAAACAAACAAAAAGCTTGCTCTTATATGAAGGAACACATTGATTTATTTTCACATATCTCTTACATAAGGGGAACAATGTTGCCCTGTTAGTGAAAACATATTGAAGAGAACATCTGTCTTAAATGCAGCATTTTCTTTGTTCTAATTCAGCACCAGTTGGTCTCCTAGGATGATAGGTGAATGATCTCATTGTTTTCAACTATTTCTGCTCATGTGCAAGGGATTTCCAGACAGGGTGATGTGCTCATTCTTCAGTGTTTCAGGAAGAGTTTCCTGGGAATTCTAAAACAACTGAAGGAACAGTGTATTTGTCTACATTCCAAAGGCATCCCTGTGGAGCTTTGAAGTCTGCATCCTCTCTAAATTTAGGGCAGTTAGAATAGAAAGATGTCTGGGATCTCATTTAGGTTTTATTGTGCCTGCATTTTAATAATTCAGCTCTCAGAGAGAAGGAAACATGATCTTGTCCTTCTTAGATTAAGTATCTATGTTTTCAGTAGTTTCTCAAAGAGGATATATGCCTGTGAATATCCCAACCTGTCCATCTGAGGCATCCATTTAGTGAATAGGAAACCTAGTTACTGTTTGAAGATCAGCTATTCTACACAAGTTGTTATATTGCAAGCAAAAAAAGTGAAATAATAGATGTTTGTATATGCTATGGATTTAGTATTGAAAAAAAGGATAAGGTCAGGCTCCTAAAACAAGAATGTGATTACAGTGTCTGTCATTCGCTACCTTTTCAAACCAATATCATGGATCAGGTATCACAGGCATCATTCTGGAAAGGATCCTGAATATTTTGAGACATTTTGAATTGGGTCTGCAATGTTGAGGTTGGAGTAGAATCCCTTTATCATTTTTCTTTGTGATGGGCCTTGCTTTATTGGATGTGCACTCACCATGCCAAGACTGACATTAAGCCTACTGATATATGTGTTGTTTGGTGAAGATACCTTGAGTTTTAAGAAAGGCTTCACCAGTTGAAAACACTTGTATTCTATTACTAAATCATTTGTTATACAAAAAATGAAGGGCAGTTATATTCTATGCTGTTAATACAGATATGAGAGGCTCAGTCATGTTTGGCCACATGGCTGACAGGTTTAACAAAAGCACTGAATATAAAATCATTAATTTCCAGAATCAATCTCACAATCATCTTTTACAGTTAGGTTTATGTATTATCAGGGAAAGAGTGTTGCACTAACTGCAGTGATGTGGATAATCCTCTCTGCTTATAACTAATAAACATATTTGGTGGGAAATTTTGCTAATGCTTTCATTTAATAAAAATTTTGATGAATTTTTTTTTGAGTATGCTATAGTAGTATGCACTAAAAAGTCAAAATATCATTGTCCTCCTTCCTAATTAAAAGTGACTGACTATTTTGGGTATTAATATTTTTGTTTCTGACATTCATTATTCTCCCATTTTTAAATAGCTTTCTTTTTATTACAAGGATAAATCCTACCCATGAAATTAGTAGACAGCTTGTTTACATTTAGGCTAAGAAAAGACTTGAAGATCAAGATAAGAAAGTTTACTGTTTGAGCAAGTATTTACCTTACAAACGTTTGCATGCAAGGAGGCAGTAGAGATTTCAAAACATATCTGGTGAAGACAGAGAAAGCACCACATGAAGAGTAGAACTGAACAAAGTAGTTAAAATAAGAGACTCTGGATCATTTCCAGACCTAATCTATCCCCGAACTGAATATTTTTGAAGTTTGCCAGGGTTTTAGTGTCTTGTTGAAAAACTATCTTCTAGCTTTCACCTTCTCTGCTGGCACCTGAGATTAAGGTTGAAGGTGGGGGTAGAAGGAGGGAAGAACCTAGAAAAGTCACCAGCCTCTGAGAACATCAGCATTCTCCATTCACTTCTATCTTTACTTCTCTGATAGATAGAGGAATGCAATGTAGGGCAAAGTTTCGTCACTCATTCAAAAAGAGAGTTAATTTACCTCACACAGTAATTGAAGAATGAAGCTTAACCATCAAAAAAAAAAAAAAAAAAAAAAAAAATTCTGGTTGCCTGTAATCACAGTTTTTCATTTCATTAAATATAAATTAAATTGTAGTTGGAAAATGGCAAAAGCAAATAGTTTGCTTATTTCAGGAAGACATCCCTGTGCACATTAATCTTCCTGGTTATTCTGCTAGCTCAAGCAGAGACTTCCAAAGGGAAGGTAAGGAACCTCAGAGTTTGATGACTGCAAAATATTATTAAAAAAAAATATAATCCAAGAATTAATAAAATCAAGATTTTCACTTTTTTTTTTTTACACTGGGAAATGCTGAGGAGATAAAATGCAACAGTATTCCACTGCCTAGGTGGGTGAAAACTGAAGGTTAATTTTTATTAATTGCAACATTATCTTAAGAAGACATTCCTTTGCCATTCCAATTTTACTTCAAGGATAAAATCTAGTAAAGCAGAAAGGCTTAGATAGATAGCCTTTATTGGTGACACGAACAGTGGGATTGAGTGTGCCCTCAGCAAGTTTGCCGATGACACCAAGCTGTGTGGTTCTGTTGATACCCTGGAGGGAAGGAATGCCATCCAGAGGGACCTCAACACGCTTGTGAGGTGGGCTGATGCCAACCTCATGAAGTTTAACCATGCCATGTGCAAGGTCCAACACGTGGGTGGGAGCAATCCCAGGCACAGCTACAGGTTGGGCAGAGAAGAGATTCAAAGCATCCCTGTGGAGAAGGACTTGGGGGTGCTGGCCGATGAGAAGCTGAACATGAGCTGGCAGTGTGTGCTTGCAGCCCAGAAACCAATCGTATCCTTGGCTACCTGAAAAGAAGCATGACCAGCAGGTCGAAGGAGGTGATCCTGCCCCTTTATTTTGCTGAGACCCCATTTACAATATTGTGTGCAGTTCTGGTGTCCTCAACATAAAAAGGACATGGAACTGTTGGAACAAGTCCATAGGGGGCCCACGAGGATGATCGGGGACTGGAGCAGCTCCCGTATGAGGACAGGCTGGGAAAGTTGGGGCTGTTCAGCCTGGAGAAGAGAAGCTGTGTGGAGACCTTAAAGCAGCCTTCCAGTATCTGAAGGGGGCCTAAAGGGATGCTGGGGATGGACTCTTCATCAGCGACTGTAGTGATAAGACAAGGGGTAATGGGTTCCACCTTAAACAGGGGAAGATTAGGTTAGATACATGGAAGAAGTTCTTTACTGTGAGGGTTGTAAGGCACTGGAAAAGACTGCCCAAAAGGGTGGCAAATGCTCAATCTCTGTCAGTGTTCAAAGTCAGGTTGGACATTGAATGACATGATTTAGAATGACAAGGTTGAATGTCATGATTTAGAATTGAATGACATGGTTTTGAGTGAGGTGTCCTTGCTTATGTCAGAGGGGTTGGAACTAGATGATCTTAAGGTCCTTTCCAACCCTAACTATTCTATGATTCTATGGTTTTTTATTTCGTTGGGTTTTTTTTTTTTTTTTTTAAATAACTTGCTTTGTTTGTTCTTCATGTGGACAAAATTCCCAATAATAAATATAGAAGACACAACTATGTGTCAAGAAAACCTTGCAATAATTTTAGTATAAAACTAGTTATTTTACTGAAATTTTACTATCTTCTCTTTTTCTTTGCATAATGCATAAATTATTCATTTAGAAAGAGGTCAGAAAAATATACCATACTTGGTTTTTTGCTTCTGAACAGAATTCAATGTGAAAACATACTTAGAAACAACAAAAAATATATAGTTGAATAATGTTTATTTCTGTTTTATTAAATGTATTATAATTTTGTTAAAAGAATGAAAACTGTGAGGGTGGTGAGGCACTGGAACAAGTTGCTCAAAGAAGTGGTAAATGCTCCATCTGTGGCAGGGCCAGACTGGACAGAATTTTGAGTGACATGGTCTATGAGGCATCCCTGTCCATAACAGTGGAGTTGGAACTAGATGATCTTAAGGTCCTTTCCAATCCTAACCATTCTATGATTCTATGATTCTATGATCATTGACAAAATTTGATTTTTTGGGGGAGGGGATCATATAACGTAGCGTCCTTTTGATTATTAAAGTTGTTTTAAATGAAATTTTAAGAGTGAAAAATCTGTTAAAAATTACTTTTCTAATAATATTTGTTGCTAGTGTAATTTTATTCACTAGAGAGATAATACCATCTCTTCATCAAGATAATGATAATATTCCTTTCTAATTCATCTCACCTTTTTTCCAACAATCTGTAGGTTTATTTTTATACATATAAATGATTTTGAAAAATATAGGTTTTGAATTCTTAGTCCATTAAGGAATGTAAATCTGGGACTTGAGGCAATTATTTATTATTTGTAAATATGAAGTTCTGTTCTTTTAGCTGACCAAATCTCCATCCTTCTATGTTTCTGAACACTTTTCCCTTAGAAATTCAGATCATCTTCACAGTCATGTGAGATGATTTGCTCTAGAAGTTGATGTTCTGTATGTTTGCAAGGCTTGTTCACCAGAAATGACTTTCAAAGCCACCAGCTTTTCAAGGATATGTTTACTCTTGAGAATTTATCTAGAATTCTGTATGTTCCACTTCCTTCAGAAGTGGAAATCCAATCACCCAAATCAATCCTTTGAGGGACCTGAGGCCAAGCGATTGGATAAAAATAAAATTAAGCTCAGAAAACACAGAACAATATCCTTTTCTGCCTCTCAAATTGGCAAGAAATATAGTTTTGTTTTTCTTTCCTGTATGTGCACACTTTTATAGTTTCATGTTTAGTTGGCAGCTTTCATTGTGCACCAGCTGGTTTTTGTCTTTGAAACAGTTGAGCTCTTTGATATGTGTCCTGGGTTCAGCAGCAGCAGTCATTTTTTCCCCTTAGTAGCTGGTGCAGCTCTGTGTTTTTGACTTTCGGCCTGGAGATAATACTGATAAAACCGATGTTTTCAGTTGCTGGTCAGAATGTTTACCCTGACCAAGGACTTTGTGAGTCTCATGCTTTGCCAGGGAGGAGGGGAAGCCGGGAGGAAGCAGAGACAGGACAGCTGACCCAAACTAGCCAAAGAGGTATTCCATACCACAGCATGTCATGTCCAGGATGTAACTGAGAGTTACTCGGAAGTGCTAACTCACTGCTGGGTGGGGGCGAGGTATTGGTCGGTGAGGTGTTGCATTCTCTTCCCTTGTTATTTCCTTTATCATTATTATTATTGGTGGTAGCAGTAGTGGTTTGTGTTATACCTTAGTTACTGGGCTGTTCTTATCTCAACCCGTGGCAGTTGTATTCTTTCGATTCTCCTCCCCGTCCCTCCAGGAGCGGGGAGAAGAAAGGGTGGGTGGTGGGAAGTAGACTGCGTGGTTCTAATTTATAGCCTGGGCTTAAACCATGACAATATCTTGAACAATGAAGGCACTGTCAGTCAAAACAAGCACAGTCATTTTTGTATTTGTCAGATTATGCAACTGTATGTCCACTTGCTGATATACTGTGGGAATTTCCCTACTTTTCAGTTTTTCATTGCCAGTTACTATCAGAATTACTGTGTAGCTCTCTTGTTATTTCTCCACTTTACCCAGGTAATGATTTTTCTACTTTCAAAATATGAAACTGTTCAGTTATGAGCTTTGTTTTATCAAATAGTTTATATATTGTTTTTTTTCTAATAAGGGTCACTGGTCCTCTGTGGCCCTTGAAGCATTGATTAGGGTATTCATTTTCTGTAAACCAAACTAAAGATAAATGTTGGCATAAGCACACTATAATCAACAGAAAATAAGCTGGATATTCTTCCATTCTGTGGGTATTAAAAAATTATATTTTTCTTTTGTTTTGTCCAGTTGTGAATAGAATTTGGAAAGCCCTGGAAGAAAACAACATATAATGTTCTCATACTTTTTCTAGCTACGTTTACCTGAATTCCCTCATTAACACATTCAGCTGTTCATTATAATGCTACTGTTCTTCCTGAAGTCCCAGTGTCATCCTCTCTGCTGAAGCAAATCACTTCATTAGATTTTAAAATCAGTTTTCTCCCCATCAGCCAGTACCTATACTACTGGGACCAAGATGCAAATTTAAGGTCTTCACTGTCACTGGCTTCCACAACTCACTCCAGTCCTAAAGGGTGCTCAGTGCAATCTCCTTTCCATCGCTGCAGAATGCCTTTTGGCTCTCTTCTTCATGGGAAACTTGCAATCCTTCCTGCCTTCCCTCCTGCTGCCTCCCCAGACCCTTTCAGACAAACATGAAGCCTTAATCTGTCTCTAACCTCCTCCTATCTTCTCTGACACTTTCTCAGGGCACAGTCCTGACTTTTTAGTTCTTTCACTGGTAGTTCAATAGGATTATTCAAGCTCAGTCTATTTAATGGCATACATCTATAGATTCATTTTCTTATTCTAAAGGTTTTATGTGGTAAATTCACCTTTATGTTCTTTAGGACTCTGAACACTGGTTTAAAACAATTCCAGTCTAAGTTCTCCATCTCCCTGTCTCTTCACATTTTTCTCCAGCAGTGGACTTTTTGCTCTCTTCATCTTAATGTCAGCTTTGATCATCTTCCCCTGTTGTAATCTTCAAGAGTCACTGGCTGTGCTGAGGTCAGTAGCGTTAGGATTACAAGCACCCTGACATTTTATGTAAATAATATAAGCAATGTGGTGTCCTAGAGCTCAGGATTAATCTCAAGAAGTCTTTTTAAACCTTTGTTATGAAGCTGTAATTTCAATCAATTCTCCTGTCTCCTATACACGCTCTTGGCTGTACTAGAAACCACTTTCAAACAATGCATTACAAAGGGAGTGAAACACCTTGTGTAGCAAGGGAAAATTTATCACTCTAAACTGGTTCTATTATACCTAAAACACATGCTTTCTAATGAATTTATGAAGGAGAACATTGCAGCTCTGTCGTCAGTATCCAAAGTTTCAATCCTAAAGTGCTCATGTTTAAATCATTTAATCCCAAACTCATGTTCTCACTCTTTTGACCCCAGATTTCAAAATCTGCTGCTTGCTAAGGTTGTAAACTCAAGAAAAAGCCAAACAACTGCTACCTCTCCTACCCCAGCCTTTTTCTCCTTTAATTTGTGATCCTGTAAGGTTAATTTGCTGCAAGTTCATGTCTGTGCCATTTGAAATGTGCCATGTATTTAAGCACCAGCAGTGAGGTAGACAGAAGCTCTCACAAGACCAACTTTCCTACAGCATACTGAAAAACTATGCCTTTAGAGTTGGCAGCCTCAGCTCCATGTATAAATGAGAATAGGTTTATGTTACTAAGTTTCAAGAAGTTTTATGTACAGGTTCTTATGTGTTATGATATTTTTTGTGTCTAAGACATCACAAGTCACTTGTTATTATCATAGTGCAGTAAAACCCCTTCTAATCCACGTATCCGTAGAGGTTTAAATGAAATGTTTGCAACTTGCTGAAAATTGGTAATAATAGAATTACTGGATGCTCAAGAAAAAATGTTACTAAGCACTAAGAAAGACTATTCAAAGTGTGTATGTGTCTGCCATGTTTTACCACAGTACTCAATAAGAGCTTTGGCTGGTGAGATGCTTTTTTGTAATGGTGTTCCATTTTGTCCATACATGTTGCTACATCTTTTTGCACGTATTCTCCATGCTGTTTTGCTATACGCCTATGATTTCCATTTGGAAAAGCAAATGTACTTTCTGCAGACAATGTCTGTGAATGCACCAGTGAACAAATGGGCATCTCAGAGCCCTGAGCAGCCTGTGTTCCTCTTGAATGGCAGATGGACTTTGACTTCATCTTGACATGTTCTTGTCTTCTCTCTGTTTAGTTTTGTTAGTGAATCATAAAATACCTTCCTGAAATAGTTGAGCCGTAGGCCTGGAAAGACAAGCTACTGCTTGGAACAATCTTCATTTATCTCCACCAAGAAGACTTTAAAAAAGACATTCATGAAAAGTTGAAAGCAGCATCACATTTAGCACATCAATCTTAGGGCAATTTAAATAAATATAATTATGCACAGAAGAGTTATACCCCTAGAAAAAGAACTTCCAACAATATCTGTTTTCTAAACTTAAAAAATACTGAAGACTTGCTCCAGAAATTCAAAGGAACTTGATGAAATGACAATTTGAGTTGCAAAGCTCCTTTGCTGATCTGGTGGAACATTGCAGCTCATGGAGTACAAGATGGTTGAGCCAGTATAAAAGTTGCAGATGCAGTGAAAAGACACAGAATTTTCCTCTTGCTGCAGAAACAAGACATCCTGGAGAATGAACACATTACTCATTCCTTGAGTAATGCTAGAAAGCTTCTGAGCTAATTAGTTTGGCAACTGGTTTTGTCACTGAAAAATCCAGTTGTGGGTAGATCAAAACCTGGAAGGAGCAGCCAGGTTGGTAGGTCCTGATGTCACATCTAAGATGATGTTAAAAAGTTTCAAAATGCTCCTTGTCACTTCATCTACAGGATCCTCCTGTCCTGTGTTTACTTTTCCCCTGAAACAGTATGCTTCCTCTTCATGGGCTAAAATATGCACAATGATGATTAGCTAATGATATTTGAACACCAAGCTCACAGAGACTACCTGAATTGGCCATAACTTGAAGAGTCATTGAACCTGTCTCAAACTGGAGTAAAAATAAATCACAGTTTACAATTTTAAGCTGTTTCTCAATTCCCATTTTCTTATTATGCTCCTTTGGAAACAGAAAACTAACAGAATTGAAAATACTAGAGAGAAAAACAGCCCAGAATACACATGTTCAGGTCATTACAGATTTTACTGTTATCTTGTTATTCTGTAGTATCAATTCTGTAATCTGATTCACTTGTATTTTTCAGATGTTTGAATTTTGATGATGGTGATAACAGTAAATTTTGAGAAAAGGAGTTAAGATACCTTATAAAAATGAAGATCCTGGAGGAAAAAAAGAAAAAGGAAAAAAAAAAAAAAATAGAAAAGAGAAAGCTTTAGAAGTGATCGTGGGCTTTCCCTGTGAATTTTTCAGTACATGTTTCTTCAATGTCTCTTCATTCCTATTTTTATAACTTTAACAGGTGTTGAATTAGTCACGTACTTGTCTGTGAAAAAAAATGTTTAAAAGTTGGCTTTATCTCTTAATATATCTGTTGAAATCCAGACAAATATTTTTAAAGCTGAATGTGCTATCACAATAAACTGTGAAAAGAATAGAAACTCAGTGTGCTAAAATTTTAATTCCATTAGAAAGCTAACATGAAGGAATACTTCATAATTTTAAATTAAGATTTGGTCTGTATCAACCCCAAATCATATTTTATGACAGCTCTCTAAGAGATCTGCCATTACAAGAAAAAAAGTACCAAACATTTAGGTTTGAAAAATTAGCAGCTGAATAACTGTGTGCTGCAACTTGAGAAATAAAAAAGTGACTTGATAAAAGGACAAAAAGAAATTGCAATAAACCTTTCTAATTTCTCCTCTTGGATTGGGGCTAACCTATATTTCTGAAGCAATCTCACAGCAACTTACTGATAATTCTGCAGACAAATTTAAATTGTTACAGACAGAATTGTTTGGATATGGAAGTGATGCTCATTAGACATCTTCCTGTCAATTTACAGCTACAAACCATGCTGCTGATCTTCTCATTGTACTGCTTCAGTAATATTTAAGTCTGACTAGCATATTATGGCACTCGTGGGTGATTCAACCTTTTCCACTGTCAAAGCCACAAGTCTCATATAATATTTGATTACTTTGTCTACTTTTCATTTCTGAAACTGTAAAAGCAGTGAAAATTTTGATTAGATTAATTCTGGTTTCCTTCCAAAGGAGCTGGAATCATGGACTGTTCAAAGACCTGAAAGTAAGTGATTTGTTTTCATTTACTGTGAAAATATGAATGCTGCATTTGTGCTGCTCTTAGGAGGTTGATATGGAGTCTGTCAAGGCCCAGTGTTAAATAGCAGCTGACTTCAACTTCATAACTTTTTAAACTCACATAAAGGGTTCTAAAATTTTATTCCACAGTATTTGCCTTTTGACCAAGACCAAGGAGAACAGTTTGACTTCTGAATGATTAAAGGTTGAAACTATTTTGAAATTCTGCCTTTTACACTTGAAAATTATTGATTGATTGGTAATAGGATCACATAGGAAACAAAATGGGTTAGTCTTTTACTGATGTGAAGAATAACAATAGACATAATAAGTTAAATAAAATTAGATTTTACCTGGCTGGCATTATAAGTTGTATCTAATCGATGGAACTGGCAATTCTATTCAAGATTTTCTGTTAACCTCCTATAGTACTTCTTTAATCAGAAAGCAATTTAGATGTTAGTCTTTATAGCTAAACAATGAAAAAGTCTGAGTCCCTTTTAAAAGATTTTAATTGATTTTTTTTTAATAAATTACCTTGTTCTGTGTGATTTTAAATGAGGATATCTCATCAATCTCTTCTTAGTAATGTTCTTTAGCTGATGTTAGTATCATTGCTGCAACTTTATTAAAGTGTGTATTGTTTTAGAAATACGAGCCAGAAGAAGAAGTCTGAATTCTGCAGGCCTAAAAAGGCGAAACACAGAAGGGTCAGAAAGGATATAAAGCGGATGTCTGCAACTTATAGTTAAGGATGCAAATAAATTTTTTGATTAATGCTCTCTGACTCTCAGTCTGTCAAAATACACAAGACAGTGACATCTTATCATCTGCTTATTTGCTTTATCTTACTGATAACAAGTGCTCATTCTCTTTAGTTTACATGTCAGTAAAATTCCTAATGTGATGTGACCTTACAAATATGTGTATCTATAGGGAAACAGTGCTTCAAGTTCTGCCATAATGTTCTATTATCTCACAGAATGAGTAGAGCTATTCAATGGGGTGCTATGCTCAATATAAGGTGCCTTGTTTCTCCCATTTGAGAAAATTAGCTTATACACAAGTGTGGGAATGCATAGAACTCTGCACTGGGGACACTGTAGGTGAAGATAGTTTTGAGCTTGATCAGAGCATGCTGAACGACCTTGACTCTTTAGTGAGCTGGCCTTGAGAGAGAGGGATGGGATGAGAAGAGCGCAGGCAGGGTGTAAATGGAGGAACCTGGAAAAGAGAATGAGGAGGAGAGAAAGGTGATGAAAGACCAACTAACCAATTGTAAGTTTGTGTTGCGCGCATGGACAACGACAATTGACCAATTGCATTGTAGCTTTGAGCATGTGAACAGAATCGTTACATATATAATTGTTGTAATCTTGAATAAAGGGGTCTATTGGTTCTCACGATACTGGAGTCCGTGCAATTAATCTCCACAGGACACTAATCTACAGAAGCTTTTTCCACTTGCTATCTGAGAAATTAGTACCAAAACAATGTTTCTCACTCAAACTGGCACCTGGAATGTCTTAACATGCTGTGTACTCAAAAATGTAAATTGTCTTCTTTTTCAGGGATTAATTTAGATCTAATCAGAGCAGGTTGCTTGAAGGTAAATTGCCATAGTGAATTTAGCAACCCAACATACCTAGCAACATAAAGAAATGGAGACAGCTGGAAAACAAGTCAATTGGAGAATAAGATCCTATTTCCCAGTATCTTTCTATAAATATATAAAATTGACTTAACATCCAAAGTTGTTTGCTGACTGTAAGATGTACTGAAAGAGAAATAGAATGTTTGAAATATGAATACTTGCTACTTGCACACTGAATGAAGTCTAATGTTGACTCTGGTCATTACCAGACCCTACACCAAGGGTAGCATTTCAGAACAGAAATTTATGATTAACTCTATTCCACTCTTAAATACTTTACCACTTAAGAGTTTTTTTCCTGCCAGCAAGTGAAGCAGTGGGATGAATTAGCCCATGTTACTGACTAGACCTTTCCTAAAAGAAATATTCCTTAGCTACATGTGTAATCTTTATCATTGATTAACTATGCAAGGAAATACTTATTGCCTGCAAAGCAAAGCAGTGCACAAAGCCATTTCCCTGAGACTAGAAATTATTTACTAAACTGAAACATTAAGAAATATCTCTGATAAGACCATTTTTCCCTGACACTGAAGTTTCCTTTTAGCTAAGGCTGTGTTTTAAATTCCCTCTTCCCCAAGACCTGCTCACAGAGTGAATTAGCTACAACTGATCCTGACTGCTTTGGGTACATGAGCCAGCTTGTCGAGTGTGTTCAGGACCTCTATACTACATTTCAGCCTACCCTTAAGTGAGTCAGCAAAAGCTATTTAGACTTTTCCCTGCAGGACTGACTCCTGTAAATGTTGTCAGTGTTTCAGTTGCTTGTGTTTTCAATCTCAAACAGCCAGGGGCCCAAAGTAACATCAGTTCATAGAAGAGCAGTTGGAAAAGCTCATTATGGAATAAATGAGAGAACCTAATAAAATATTTTTTTCCCATCTTCTCACTGACTTCTTTCTACTGTATATGGCCCATGTCAAAGATCACCTCTTAAACGTTTGAAGAGTTTCTTAAACTCCACTTTCTCAGGTTCATCCCTCTCTCTGTTGACAGTGATATTCCTTGTTCCCAAATCTTGCGTTCACCTTTCTGCTCTCTCCACCGAAATTCTGACTCTGGCCTCTCCTTTCATCTTCTGACTAATGCCTGCTAAACCACATCCCTTTCTTTGCAGAACATAAGCTTGTCATTTTTCTTCATTTCTCTCTCCCTGCAATCATGCTTTTCAAGTCTTTTTATTAACTCTTCCGTCTCTCTCAAAATCTGTATTCCTTACATAAGGTACTGTCTCTCACGTTGCTTATAATCTTTCCCACTCTTTCTCTCTGAGACGTTGTATTCCTGTTATGCCTCAAGAAATTTCCCGACACCCAACCAGACTTTGGTGTTTCAGAAACAGCTTTTGGTGCCCCTTTTCCTCCTAATTTTTCCCAAATTCTTCTAATTTGAGTACTTGCCAGCAGCAATCCTGCAGCGGTTGCTGGCATTTCACAGAAACTGCTTGTTCCAAGAATTAGCAGAGCATGTCCTTCCAAAACATTGAAAAGTTCACAGGGTGCTTAGGTCAACATTGATCTTGCCTATCATAGACACAATGGAGGTGCCTAAACTCTGAACAGAGTTGCCCTATGGACTCCGTCTTAGGCAGCTGTGAGAGAAAAAGAGGCACCTTCTTTAGGATCTGCATTACCATTTGAAGGCATCTGTTTCGTTGCACTGGCAATAGGCAAACAGTGATTAGTCACTTTGTTTAGGTGCTTAAGGTGAGATATGTAGGGATTGGTGCATGGACGGGAAGCTGCTAGGAGGGACAGGAACCAGCTGACTCTGGGGAGGTGCTTGGGCGGCAAATATAAGGAATTCTAACTGCGCAATAAATCGTTGTTGACCCGCATTCCGTGAATGCTCTATGTCTCAGCCCTAGTTCGGAGGGAACTAGTGCTTCCGTCCCTCACCACACGAGTAGCGAGAAACTACAAGTCACTACACTCTCAGTGTCAACTTTCACCTTGAACCGGCTTGAAGGAGTGGAAGACACCAACAGGATTTACAGGACTTACAGTGTCAAGTTCTGCTATGTCCACAAAATATTTAGGGGCTTGAATGATCTTTAAAGTTTTGGGGAAAAAAGTCTTCCATTTTTCAACTAGAAACATGATGATCTAATTCAGGTCTTGTTTAGCTATCACCATTTCTGGGATGAAAAATGGGTGTTTGGAGAGAAGCTGTCTTCTGCTTTTCAGTTACACTCACTGCTGTATATCCTTTGAATGATACCGTATAAAATACAGTTATGTTTGGTTGTATTGCAGGACTGATACTATGTTAGCCTTGAAATTTATTTGCACAGATTGATCAAAAGTGAATGTCAGAAAATCATGTGTCAGTCACAGCTGGAGATGTCTTATAAAGGTTTTTTAAACCTTTTGGGTTGGTGAGAAATTTACAATTCTCTCTTACAAGCTGACATGTTACATGGATCTTTCTGATATCATGGTTGGATTGCTGCAGTGGACTTGATTGTGTGCTGCCAAAAACATTCATCTATCACCTGCAACTAGAGCAGATTGCAGCAGAGTGAGTGTTTGCAGCTGTGGAATGGGAAGTTCTGCTTCTCTTTGGCTTTGTTCTGTGAACTGAGTACCATGAATTTAGTTTCTTTTGTTTTGGCATAGTGTCTACCTTTGAAATCTTCTCTGTAAAAGCCTAAGGTGTCAAAAATTTCTCTTGCAGTAAAGGGAGTTCTGGTGAATCCACATAACTCATAGCTCTCCATGAGAGCTTTGTGGCTGCCTTAGCCCAGTCTATTTGCAAACACTGCATGAGCCCTGGTGTGAATCTTCCTAAGACTCCTTTCAGCCGAAACGGAATCAAATCTTTCCCTCTACTAACAATTTTGTTGTCTTATCTTGTATTATCACAGTGATTACTTCTTTTAATATGTTTGAAAAAAGTTTTTTGTGGATTGTCACAGGGAAAAGTCCGGCTAACTTCATGTAGCTTAAAATAAATAAGGAGAAAAGTGGTGTTTATTGATTTATTAATAATACATAATCAGTGAGAAATCAGCAAGCTATAATTCAGGCCCAATATCAGAAATAGATAAACCACAATACTAGACATTTACAAAATTTTAATAAGTACCTTCGTAAATACTTTCTTTAATCAATCCCCAAAAGTCTAATGCCCTCCACCACGTATTCACAGTTAACTGCACCCTCTACCCCTTCCACATGGGTTACCAGCTTCCTTTCCCCTTTAGGAAGTGCAGACTCTGACAGTTGCACATTCCTCCTTCTTTGGGGACCTGTGGGTGCTCAAACTCTGTGCGTTTCCACATCACTTCCAGTTATTCATGCACCAACTAAAGGTTACTCCATTGGTTGAGTTGGCAAAAGAGTGTGGGTTCCTGCATACTATACCCTGCACTGTCACTCTACAAATTGGATGCAGGCTACTCATAGCATCCAATGGGGTACGAAATAAAGGTCTCTCATTAACTAATAGATTTAATTTAAAATGTTTTATATCTCAGTAAGCTTCCTGCTCAGAGGGACTTTTCTGCATGAGCTTCAAGTCTCTGAGCAGTTTTGTGAACCACAGAGTTCAAAGTCTTCAGTAATCAATCTCCTTTCTATTATTATTGAGTAATAATTTTCACAAATAGTGTTGCCAATTTAAACCAGAATTTCCAGGAAGAACAGTCTTTAATAACCTCAGCTGAAAATGTGCTTTGTGTTCTTGTTCTACTGAACTTAAAAGTGCAAACTGAAATAGCCTTCCTTGTAAGGCAAAATATAAATAATGCATTTATTTATTTATGATTAATATAACATAATTAGCTTGGGAAATTATAATCTAACCAAGAGCTTCTACAAGCAAAGGAAGCTACATTTTCTGGAAGCGTAAATGGGCATACCTCTGTTTTCTTTTAGAACTTGTTGTTTGTATCAGTAGGAAATAATTATACCAATTTACTTCATATCAATTATATCAATTTACAATCATATCCAATATACAGAAATCCAAAAAGTATTTAATTCAGTAAGTTAATAAATTGAAAAATATTCTAGAGGTTTACAGGCCTAATGGGTCTCCTTTTTTCACAGGAATGCACTTATAACTGGCCATATACCAAAAGTAATCATAATTTACATATTATACCATAGGTGTAATGAAGTGATGGTGTGGCAAGTATTGCCAAGTAGCATAAGCTATATGATGAATATTTGTATAGTAGTATTTTCTAGTACTGGGAGGCATCTTTCTACTTAGATTTCTTGTACATACAGTTCATCTCTCATCTTTTCATCTTCATCTTCTCATCAACTAGAGTCTGGTTATTTGCATGGTAAACTGGGATAAAGTTCAGGTATTTATCACTTGCAATGGTATATGAACAGTTTACATTTTTTGATATACAACTTTTTGAATGTAAACAAATACTTTCTTTCCTTACAGCTGAATTTAGAAATCTATAAGACCTTCACTGTTTCATTGTAGACTGAATTTGACACTGTGGGTTAGGATCAGAAGTGTCATAAATGAATTTGTAAGTCAGTGATGTGGATATAAAATCATAGAATTTACACGCACTGGGAGATATCTGATGTGCAGAATTTAAACAGAAAAAAGAATCATCAAGTGGATGCAAAATATGATTTGGGGAATCAAGATATATTCATATATATATAATTATTCTTCACACTTACCTCATCAAAACTGTTATTTACTTTGCATATCCTGACCTTGATCTTCCTAGAAGTGAGACAAGTGAGTTAAAACAAACTCATCATTTGCTAGGAGACAAATATTGGGGAGATTCTGTGTGTGAAACAGATCAAAGAGAGACCTTGAGCTAAATTTAGATGAGCTAAGGTTAAACCATATTGATCAAACATTATGGCTTGAGAGAGTGTTTCTGAAAAGGTTTCATGTAATTAGTATTATATAAACTCAGTAGAAAGGACTGTTAGGAATGAAAGTATCAGAAGTAATACTAATAGGCTTTGCAAATGCTATGCAGATATTTGATTTGTCTTTGCATGACTTTGCCCATCTCTGCGAAAGTGTTTTCTGATGCTGAGAAAAATATTATGGCATCCTTGTTAATTTTGAAACTGTTCTGGAAAAGTGCTTGCAAATTATCCTTGTCCATAATGTTCTTTCTCCAAAGAGTGTTACAAAAATAATCAATAATAACAAGACAGATGTGTAAGATCAGATGTGAATATTAGAGGAAAATTTTAAGAAAAAGGATGAAAGAATAATTTCTAAAGTAGAGTGTAAAAATTTATTTATGGTATTTCTATTAAGCCGTGCTATTTGAGGAATGTAAAACATGACTAACTACATCAGCAGGTGTGGTGTAGGCGTAGTGCAATTACACATTGACATTTTTGTTGAAGACTGTAAAGTGCTGTTTTGTACTGGCTACTGATCTAGATGTAGACCTGATTCAGAACTATTGAAGGATCAGTTCTCTATTGAAAAAGGCTTTTTCCCTGCAATTAGAATGCTTAGAAGGAGTGAATTGATTCTAAAGATAGTTTTGACAAATGGATTGTAAACCAAAAAGAAATATTATACTAGTTTTAAGATTTCTAGTTTTGTCTTATGTTGGTATTCTTTGTTTTAGTAATAAACATTTCTAAATTTATTACCAATTGTGGTTTGTGTATGTTTACTCTTTGATGCTAAGTTTAACAATTATATGCAAGTAATATTCTGAATACTGTTAATTTCATTAGACATATCTAATAATATTCCAGAAGCAAAATGTCTTTGATCATTGCTATCTTTAAATTCATGCAATCACAGAATGGTTTGGGTTGGAAGGGACCTTAAAGATCATCTAGTTCCAACTCCCCATGCCATGCACAGGGACATGTCTCACTAGACCAGATTGCTCAAAGCCCCATCCAACCTTGCCTTGAACACTTTCAGGGATGGGGACATCCACAACTTCTGTGGTCAACCTGTTTCTCTGTCCCATCCCCCTCGTCTTAATGAATTTCTTCCTTATGTCACTACAGGCCATGGTAAAAAGCCCCTTCATCTTTCCTATATGCTCCCTTTACTGAAAGGTTGCTGGAAGGTCTCTCCAGAGCCTTTTCTTCTCTGGGCTGAACAAGCCTGTTGTTACAGGAGGGGTACTCCAGCCTCTGATCATCTTCATGGCTTTCCTCTGGATTTGCCTCAACAGGTCCACATCTTTCTTCTGTTGGGGATGTCAGAGCTGAACCCAGTAATCCAGGTGGGGTCTCATGATAGTGGAGTAGGGGGGAAAGAATCACTTTCCTCAGCCTGCTGGTCACACTCCTTCTGGTGCAGCCCAGCCTATGGCTGGCTTCGTAGCCTGCAAGTGCACATTGCCTGGTCGTGCTAAGCTTCTTGTCAACTAACACCCCAAGTCTTTCCCCTCCCAATCAATGGGCTGCTCTCAACCTATTCTTTGTCCAGCCTGTGTTTGTGCTTGAGATTACCCCAGACCAGGCGTAGAACCTTGCACTTGGCCTTGTTGAACTTCATGAGATTTGCAAGGTCCCACCTCTCAAGCCTGTCAAGGTACCTCTGGATGGCATACTTTCCCTCCAGTGCGTCAACCACACCATAAAGATTGGTGCTGTCAGGAAAATTCCTGAATTTTTCCTCATATTTTGTGTTAACATGGATTCTCATTACCCACACAAGAACATTTCTATGTTTCAGCCATTTTGTTAATCTTGCTACAATATTAGATTATTCTTGATTTCATATTTTGTCCAATCTAGTTTCTAATGTTTCTTTCTAGAAGCTTTTTGTGCTGGGGTGAGAATACAATTCTACGTTAAAAATATCTTACTGATGGAGGGCTCTGCTTGATAATGTAGATTCTTATTTCTGAAGTACTTGCTGACTGGGTCAAATATATTTGCACAGACATCTCATCCTTCTCATTCAAATGCCTTCTGGTTGTTACATGAAAAGATAGAACACCTTATGTTGTCCTTTTTTTTTTTTTTTTTGCAAGACAGCACCAGAAAAGATTTTCCTAGCTAAAACTAACTTTCTAACTAAAACTAACATCCTAAGATCATTTCCTAACTATTTTAGTATAACTAAAGTTAGTTATAGTAGGAAGTATGGAAGAACTTTCAGAGTTGTTGCAAGGACCATAAAATGGTACCAAACCCACCTCTAAATGGAGCCAAAAAGTGCAGACTCCAATTTCCTTTGATATATAGTGGTGAAAATGTTAAGTAATTCCATAAAGGAATGGAATATTTTTATTTATCCTAAGCAAGTAAGAGTAATTCTTACAAATTCTAATAATGAATACTTGAAAAAGCAAGAAAACTTTCACACATATTTGAATATTTCCAAGTGATCAGGAAAAGGTTCACAGTTTTCAAAAGGCATGATATGTGCAAGTTCCAAAGAGATTAATACATAATATGAAAGGAGCTGTCTGACTCACAGTAATGACTTACTGTGTACTGTGTTTCTTTCCGTTTCTTTTGGGTTACTAAGTACAAAAGAAAGTGATGGTTTGAAGATTATAAAAAAGAAAAACCTTCAAAACCCCCCCAAAGCAGAAATACAATCTTTTACTGCCAAAAATTAATGTCTCTAGATTCTACAGCTCTTAACCTTACGTGCTATATCATGGAAATCGTCTTATAGATTTGAATTGAAAGATAACTTTAAGTAAATGATCACAGGATGTTAGCAGTGGTAATTATGCAGCACAACTTATCATGGATCTAGATATAATCCATATCAAGCGTTCTTTAAAATAAAGAATGATAACAAATCTGAATTAAAAGAATAAGGAACTCTCCATATGAATTTAATATTCTACATTCAGTTAAAGTACTAAGCAGACAAAGAAATAACTTGGTAAGCCATGCTGCACCTAAACAACTTATTTCAAAAAACCTTCCACATGACTGATGTTTTTCCAACAATTTCCTGTTGAAGAAGTAAAAATTAATTCTTGGCAAGAATGTTATTTCTCAGTAATTGTTTCAGAAATGGTTGAGAGCTGTATTTGACCCTGTAATAACGAAGAACATTGAACAAGAGAATTTCGTCTTTTACATAAGATGGAAGAAAGCACATAAATGTGACAGCTGAAGGACCAGCTTTGTCGAAGGGCAGCAGAATAATGTTTCCAGTATGAATAATGATTCTCTTTATGGGACTGAGACCCTTTCTGACTTCTGTGCTCACACTGCAGCCACTGTTATGTGATGTATACAAAGTTTAGTAACTTGCATGAATACCAGTGGCAGCATGAGTACACGAAAAGACCACTAAAGCTGTCTAAATTCACAGAATCATAGAATACCAGGATGGAAGGGACCTTAAGGATGATCTGGTCCAATCTTTCTGGGCAAAAGCACTGTCTAGACAAAATGGTCCAACACACTTTCCATCTGAATCTGAAACCTATTCAACACTGGGGAACCCACTGCTTCCCTGAGGAAATTATTCCTGTGTTTGATTATTCTCATTGTGAAAAATTTCCTCTTGTGCCCAATCCAAATCTCCTCAGGAGCAACTTGTACTCAGTATGCCTCATCTTTTCCACATGACTCCTTGTAAAAAGGGAACCTCCATCTTCCTTGGTGATAACTGGATTGTTAGTTGTATGTACACTGTGCTGCAATGGCTGGACTTACTGTTAACTGACTTTAGAGCAAAGTTGGTCTTGTGTAAACTGTTTAATGGTCACTACTAAAGTAACATACTTCTGCAGAAAAGGAGCAATGGGATGCTGTCATACTGGGGACTGGTATAGATTTTTAAGCCCATTATGGTGCAAGAGCATACTTGAAAAATTCTGGGTGGGTTGTTCACTTTTTTTTTACCTTTGCTGGAAGGACCACTTTCCGGAAACTATCCCAGTGGAGTTTCAAGTGGCTGTTGTGGTGGCTGTGAATTAAGCACAGGCATTGACTTTGAGTTATTTTGTATGTAGAAATATCCTTTACATTAATAATGCTGGTGGCTACCTGAATGACAGCAGAGATGAGTATAAAGTAGGTAATGTAAAATTGCATTGCTTGTTAAACACTAAGAAAAAACATCTGAGGAAGAGGAACAGAAGAGAGAATACACTGAGGTGGAAAGGTGGAACACAAAAGAGTCTGTATCACAGAAAGTGTTGTGTTTTGTCTGAGATGTTTTAGTATCTGTATGAAGGTTTTACTTTGCAATCCATAAGTAGGTTCTGGTACAAAAGATAATTCAGGCATAGAACAGAGATAGAAACAGACTTCTCTTTGCTTAAGAACTCTCATAAAATCTTAGACAAAAGGCCTATTAGCAAAGTTTTCCGGAAACATTTCAGATACCACTTACTATGTAGGGACCATATGACATACAATGAGTACTGTATGTTGGTTTGTTCACAGACCAGTAGGATCATCTGCAATAGCAGATAGACATGATGCTGAAATGATCTGCTGTGTGATGTGCCAGAAGCAGTTTGATCTGGGACCAGAGGATGTTACTGGACCATGGTTACCAACATCTTGGCAATATGTTTGTAGGGATTGGTGCATGGATGGGAAGCTGCTAGGAGGGACAGGAACCAGCTGACTCTGGGGAGGTGCTTGGGTGGCAAATGTAAGGAATTGTAACTGCGCAATAAATCGT
This sequence comes from Psittacula echo, assembly GCF_963264785.1. Classification (NCBI taxonomy): domain Eukaryota; kingdom Metazoa; phylum Chordata; class Aves; order Psittaciformes; family Psittacidae; genus Psittacula; species Psittacula echo. The sequence goes on along the minus strand of NC_137735.1, from coordinate 151,588,772 downwards.
TGATGACCCGCATTCCGTGAATGCTCTATGTCTCAGCCCTAGTTCGGAGGGGACTAGTGCTTCCGTGCCTCACCACACGAGTAGCGAGAAACTACAAGTGGTGACCCCGATGTGATAGCGATGGATGTGAGCCACGTGGTACAGGTACTGGAGGCCCTCACGCAGCAAGCTGGGTTGCTGAAGGCGATATACTCGGGGCCAGCAGGCCACTGCATCCAATGGTTGAGAGGCCGGGGGGCGGTGGAGGCCCCCGCGGACGTATTAGATACCTCCCGATGGGGACGGATCCGCCAAGAGCTTTTGGAAGCGGTCTTGGCGGGGGAAAAGAAAGCAGGAGATCTAGGGGAGACGTGGGGTGCCATCGAGAAAGTTGTCTCCAGGACAGGAGCTGCTGGAGTGGCTGCGGGACACGGAGGCGCTACGAGTGGAGGAGCCACGGGTGCAAGCTCAGGAGCTGTGGAGGAAAGTGCCCCGGGAGGTGCGGCCGGAGCCCCAGGGCCGCGCGGCCGAGTGGGCAGCGCCAGAGCTGCAGTGCGACTGCCAGAAACCGCGGCCACGGCAACAGCAACAACGGCAGCAGCAAAAAAACGGGAAGTGGAGCGTTGTGAGCCCCGGCAACACTCCCCTTTGTGCGACAGGGCAGGGGACAGGGGGGCTCCCCACAACGAGCGACAACAGCCCTCAAAGCCTACCCTGGGGGAATCCTCCCTACTAACGACATTGTCTTTATCCTTGGCTACCAGGCCGGAGTGTTCAGTTTGTTTTTGATTTTCTACCAAAAAAAAAAAAACAAACCAAACCAACCAACCAAACAAAAAAAAACCCACAGCAATTTAATGTACCCTTATAGCCTTTTGAACACGTTGTGTGAGTGCTGTGGCAGACTGTGGACTTGGGACCCCATTTACAACTCATTTGATAGTCTCTCTGTGATCCACATGTACTAGAAGTTGGCAAACATATATCCATGTATATCCATGTTTCTATTAGCCCTTGGAGACTTTTTATGGATATTGCTGACCACTTCTTCTGATGTAGGCTGGCCACCTGCATCGGAATGAGTGTGCATTTTGGTCAGTGTGAAAGCCCAAGGCTCGTGCGATGTGGGGGAGGCAGATCCTCTGCGGGGATGCCCGCTAAAGTTGAGCCTGCCACCTTACACTGCAGTGATGCTGCTTGGAGCTGATTTTTGATTGTCTTCACAGGGTCCTTATGCTACGTTCTGTATGAGGGACCATATAGTGGGAATAATGATTGTCTAGGTTTTGTGTTTCAAATATTGTAATTGCATGGAGTGTGCCTGTGGGATCCCATGCGTGTGTGTGTGTGTGTGTTTGCTGAGGGCGGACAGTGTTCTGTGTATTTTTTGTTGTTGGGTTTGTGTAAAAGTTTTAATGGGTAGCAGATTAACATTTTGGACAAGAAAGGGTTAATGCAAAGTGCTGTTGCTGGCAGGTATTTATGGCTGCTGCTAAGCAGGCAGGCAGCTGTAGCTTCACATTCCTTTCCCATCAGAATGCCTTTGAATCACTTTAACCTGCCTCCTTCTCAAGAGCTGATAACGTGGGAGAGGGGGTATGTTTGTGTCCTCCTACCTACAGGTCCATGGCAGCTGCCTGCAAAGTTTGCAAAGCCTTGCTATGAGCTGGACAGACAAGTGGAGGAACCCGATGCCTCAGCTACAGGAGCTGACAGTGAATACACTGAGCAGAATGAGACAGAGGAAGAGAAATATAAATGATTACAGGACATCACTCAGGGGCAACTGAAAAGTAACAGCTTGAATAGGTATGCTTGTAACGTAGCTATTATTAGAGGCTGTGGTTTTGTATATAAAACCACCTGTATTTACTAGCCAGTTGCTAATGAGAAACTGTACCTTGTATCGTGTGGATTTGTTATTTGTAAAAGAGATGTTAGAACATGCAAATTTGCAGCAGCTGCTAGAAAATGCTAAGACAAAAGCTAGAAAGATTCTAATATGATGGTAGTGTTATAAGGCAGGCAATGGAACAAATTAAGAGGGTGGGAGAACTCCACTGGTAAGAAAGTTCTTTGGCTGGTTTCTCACTGTCATCAGCATCTTCAACATGCTGCTGTAACCTGTAATAGTTACTCTGGTAATGTAAATCTGTGTATGCTTTGCCACAGTAGCAACTTGTTACTGGATGAAGCAAGTGAAACTCTGCATTGACAACGAGGTACAAGAACTGAGGTTGACCAAATGGCTGCTGCCACAGTCAAGGGCAAGACTGGGTTGGCCTCTGTGTTTGCCACCAAGAAGAACCTTTAGCTCTGCTGTTGGCTGCAACCCAGCAGGCGTGGAGCGATGGGGACACATGCCATGCCAGACCTTGATGGGAGGGGATGGCCTCCCCTGTTATCAAAGAGCCATCCAGGAGAAAAAGGGCAGACCCAGCAGCCTGTGATTGACCTATGTTGAAGAAATATGGAAACATGCTAAGATCTTACACATGGTGTATGAGGATGAGCAAGCCTCTTGGCTGGACAATTTGTTAGGTGAATGGGGACTGACAGGTTGGCTGGTTGCTCTAGTAAAAGGTGGACTAATGGTGTTTATTGTCATTTTAACGATTTTGATTTTGTTGCTGTGTATTTTTAATGTATCCAACGAATGATTATGAGTGCTACAAAGCGTGTTTGGCTTGTATAAAAAGAAAAAGGGGGAGATGTGGATGACTTTCTGGCAAAGAACAGCCATGTACCCAGATCAGCAAGTGCCTACATGGAGTCGGACATGAACCAAGGGACAACAAAAGCTGAAGGAATCCCAGCAAGATAAGAAGGAACTGACAAATGCAACTATGCTTGCACTAAGTGGGCTCTTGACTGATGTTGATAGTGTTTGTCATGTCACCTTACAAATAGGGCAGCAATCGACTTTTTATTGTTGGCACAGGGGCATGGTTGTGCTGAATTTGAGGGGATGTGCTGCATGAATTTGTCAGATCATTTGGAATCAATTTATAAGAGTATACAACAATTGAAAGAGGGGGTTAAACGGCTAACGAAAGATGATAGATGGAGGAGCTATATTATGTGTGTTAGTTTTATTTGTATTAGTAGCAAGTTATATGTTGTGGTGTGTGATATCTATGGTTAAGAAAAATGTAACATCCGTCTGGTTTGCTCAAAAACAAAAAGAGGGAATTGTGGAGTGGCTAAGGGACAGTGGACATTTCGTGACCAACTCAGATGTCTTAGCCTTAGGAGATGGTGGTTATGAAGAATACAGCTGAACAATGGACATGAGAGCAATCCCAGCTGCTTGGTCTTAGCCAAACTCTGAGTTAAGTTGCAAGGTCTGAACTCAAGTTACCCAGGCTGCAAGGCCCATTTACCCTAAACAAATATTATGACACACTTGTTTTTGTTGGCACACTATTTCAGAAAGCTTCTTGTCTCTTAATTAATGATTCTTTTTAATTTAAAAAAAATAAAATTAAAGCATTCACTTCTCCAGTAGCAATTTTTGCTGTCTTTGCTTTCATAGCTTATAGTAAGTGTTTACTGTTTTAAAACTGACAGTTCAAATCTAGCAGAAACCGAAATGGCACTAACAAGCAAATTGGTTCCATTTCTGAAACCTATTGTAGTAATTGTTCTGACTCCAGAGACATTCCCTAGGCAAAAACAGCAATGATAATTTGGTAACTTTCTTTTAAGCAGACCTCATTTACAACAGCTAACAGATATTTCTGCCTTCAGGGCTGAGGAGAGGTCTATGGACTACAGTAATAGCTTCTCATTATAAATTTTTCAAAACAGGTTGCTTTAACAGTGAGGAAGCAGCCACATGTTTTCCAAATATTATGTCTTAATCATTAACATTAATATCTAATTTTTTTCAATCCTCATCCTTTATGAGGTTCCCTCCCAAAAACCACATGACAAAACCCTTGTTAAAATATCCAGACTATTAATTACATTTCATCTTATAAAACCATAGAATCACAGAGTCATGGAGTTGTTTAGGTTGGATAAGATCTTTAAGATCATTGAGTCCAACTGTAAATGTAGTGCTGCCAAGTTTGCCACTTAACCATGTCCCTAAGCACCACATCTACACGTCTTTTAATACCTCCAGAAAGGGTGACTCCACCACTTCCCTGGGCAGCCTGTTCTAATGCTTGACAGCCCTTTCTGTGAAAACCTTTTTCCTAATATTCAATCTAAACCTCCCCTGGTGCAACTTCAGGCCATTTCTTCTTGTCCAGTCACTCGCTACATGAGAGAAGATACTGACATCCAGCTTGCTTCAACCCCCTTTCAGGTAGCTGTAGAGAGCAATAAGGTCCCCCCTTGAGCCTTCTCTTCTCCAGACTAAACAACTCCACTTCCCTCAGTGCTCTTCTTAAGGCTTGTGCTCTAGGCCCTTCATGAGCTTTGTTTCCCTTATTTGGACATAACCAAGCACCTCAATGTCTCTCTTGAAGTGAGAGTCCCAGAACTAAACACGTTATTCAAGGTGTGGCCTCGCCAGTACTGAGTACAGGGGGGTGATCACTTCCCTGGCCCTGCTGGTAACACTATTTCTGGTACAAGCTAAGTTGCCGTTGGCGTTCTTGGCCATCTGGGCACACACTGGCTCATGTTCAGCAGACTCATGATCAGCAGCCACAACAGGGGACAGCTTTATTTCTCTCAGGAGGGCCACATGGTCCCAGTTGTTGATGATAACAACATGTTATTTTACTATTTACTGCCTAGAATGAAGCATCAAGGAGTTGTATTTGGGGAGCACGACCATGTTGTAAAAAAGCAGTGTAAAGCTAAAGACAGTCTCTGCATTAAGCAGTTTATAAATCAATGTTAGTATCAGTAAGCAGTTAACTAGTGCTTTTACTCTCATTTTCTCTTTTGTTTTAAGACCTCAAACATCCTTAACAGATTGGACTTCTTTAGGATCCTAGTTTAGGTTAGAGTTAAAAAAAAAAAGTTATATTGACAAAGAAACTTAGCATAAAAGGTAAATCTCTTCATACGTGTTTGTAAAGAAAATGTGAATTTTAAATCTGGTGTTTAATTTATAGGTAAATCATTTTCCAAAAAAAAAAAATTGCATATTACAATTACACAATATATTATATGCTCCTGTGCTTTTTGGAAATCCGACCCTGTATCATCTTCCCTTTCCACAAGAGTCTTCACTGACACAGCAGATGAAATGCTTATGATAGTCAGCTGCCCATCCTTGCTGCAGTGTTCAACGATTACTTAAGCTCAGATAAAAGTAAATGTGTCAAATCTCTTTTTTGAAGGCTAAGACCTTGAACTTAATTTTCTTATACACATGTGCTAATATATAAAATGAGAAATATTTTTGTAAATTAATATGAAGAAGTAAAAACAAAGAAAAATGACAATAGTAATATAAACCCTAGTATAGAATGTGATCTGTTTTTTTAATTGAAACTATTACAGCATGAATTCTGACATAGATTTATAAGAACCAAACCATGTGTTAACAGTTTACAGTGCAAGAATTATTAATAAAAACAGTGCAAAGAGAAAACTAAAAACCCCACAACAATTAACAGACAAGTCTGTTAGGTGGCTCACAAATGCATTGAATGTTTAAATTAATAGATCAGTTTAATTGTTAAATATCATTTGCTAATTTCTTCTTTTCTCATAATGCATATAAAGCAGAGACCACTTTCTATCTTGTGTTTATTTGTGTTCTATACTGAAATAAATAAACCCCATGGGTTTTCAATTCAGTAGATATTCTGCAAGAATATTTTGGCATCCCATTGTTTTCTGCTGGCAGTTGTGATTATTTCTTGAAACTGGAGCAAGTATAGCAGGGATTCCTACCTCCTACAGTTCTTTATGTAAAGCAAGTACTGGAAAAATAATCCTTTCAAGGAAAGTGCATAGAAATTGGTGTTTATATCTTCATGTTTGAACCCCAGTATTTCTTAAATTGTTTAGTCTTTGTCACATTCTTGTTAGTTTAGTACATCAAAGGCATAGAATCTGGAATGGCAACTGAAGAAGTTATTACTGACAAGAAAACTACAAACCCATTTTTCAACAAAGTTTGTTCCTCACGTTCATTTAGGACTTAGAGGTAATTGAAGGCAACCTTTGAGTTTTTCAATCACATAATACCCAGCATTTTCAGAACAATTGAAAAAGACTTAGGCACTTCTTATTAAATGTTCTTATTCTAGAGAGGACCTTTATTAAAACTGTCTCTACCTTCTCTTTTTTAACTAAAGTAAAAGGGATGTAATGCAGATATTGAAAGAGATCTCAGATAATTTTATACTACCATAATCTTACTAGAATCATTGTTTTAATCCCTTTACTGCCTATCTATTTTCAACCACCTCACATTCTCCCTTCTCATTCTTGAATAAGATATCTAAATGGTAGCCTCTTATTCACACTGACTCCAGTTACATCCTGGCAACAGGTGCAATTTCTGTGGGAGAATATCACAGAATAACAATTTTTTTTCTTTTATTCTTGTACTGCAGAGAATTACCCAATTGCTTTTACTGTTGAATGAAAATCCTGAAATGGACTGTTTCTGTTGCAGTCAAAATTATTCTTGGTAAAAACAGCAGTCTTCAAACTTAGCACAGTAGGATCAGCAGCACCTCATTTTCAGAAAAGGTTAGATATGATGACATAAATTGCTGATATATTGAACAACTGAAAAAAGCCTCTGGCTGACTTGAAAACAAGATCAGGAAATAAAATGGTTCTACTTTGGAAATAAACTATAGGACTGGATATATGTTGTTAATAATGACTGTATGATGTGAAGATGTTTCTAGCTTATTTTCTTCTAGGTCTCTCTTTTTTTTTTTTTTTTATTCTTGCAATTTTTTTGTACATATGTAGGTCTACCAAAGTGAAACCAGCGTATCTTCTGACTGATCTTTTACTACGCGTAATCAGCAAAGATTTATGAAGCGGAAATCATACTTGACCAACCTGATATCCTTCTGTGATGAGAAGACTGGTGTGGTGAATGAGGGGACAGCAGTGGATGTTGTTTGTCTTGCCTTTAACAGGCCTTTTGACACTGACTCCAGTAACAGAGACATTGATAAACTGATGAAGTATGGTCTGGAAATATGGGTAGTGTGGTGGACTGAAGATTGGTTGAACTGCTAGGCTCAAAAGGTTGTGATCAGTTGTACAAAGTCCAACTGGAGACCAGTACTTGAGAAGTCAATGCTTTGGCCAATATTGTTTGACATCTACACTAATGATCCCAGATGTATAAACTTTCATTATAGTGAAGGCAAACTTTGTTTGTAAAGTTCATGGACCCTAAATCACTGTATTTGATAGCTAATAGCTTGTGTCCACTCTCTAGGCTTTAGTGTTTACCTGTAATGGGGACTTAGAAAGACATAAATGGTTACCTATACATATGTAAATCTTGAGCTGAATCCCACTTACGGAGATAATATCTCACAAGTTATAACTTTATGTTAACAAAAATTCAAATAAGATGAGGATTTAAATGTTGTAATCTCTTCTCCCTGAGACAGAATTATAAAAAAGTCATTTACTTTATATTCAATGATATAATCAAGACAGAATTGTACATTGGTATTTGTAGGTAGGTCATGTTAATGTTCATGTCTGTGAATATTAGATGTGTCTCTTTCAATTCTTGACATGCAGAATTGGGGTTCCTATAGGACTGACTTACAGCTGTGGTTTATCTAAAGTGTGTGAAGTCTTGCTTTGATCATGGCTGTTATGGTTTAAGCCCAGCTGGCAACTAAGTACCACTCAGCTGCTCACTCACACCCCTCCAGGTGGGATGGGGAGGAGAATCGGAAGAAGGTAAAACCTGTGGGTTGAGATAAGAACAGTTCAATAATTTAAATAAAGTAAAATATAATAATAATGGAAATAAAAACAACAGCTATAATTATAATAATAATAGAGAACAACAAAAAAAGGAGAAATAAAATTTCAGAAAACATATGTGAGGCACAATACAATTGCTCAGCACCTACTGGCTGATGTCCAGACCATGCCTGAGCAGCAAAAGAGTGGCCTCCTGCCAATTCCCTCCAGTGTGTATACTGAGCATGATTCTAAGGTATGGAATATCCCTTTAGCCAGTTCAGGTCAGCTGTCAGCTGTGCTCCCTCACAGCTTCTTGTGCCCCTCCTCACTGGCAGAACATGACAGACTGAAAAGTCCTTGATTACACGAATATACTACTTAGAGACAATAAAAACATCACTGTTACCAATGTTATTCTCACACTGAAGCCAAAATGCAGTATTGTTCCAGCTACTAGGAAGAAAATTAACTCTATCCTGGCTGAAATCAGGACAGTATCCACCTTCTATTCCATACCATTTATGTCATGCTCATATCCCACACTTTCCAATATGCCATCACCTTCTCCCTCCCCCTCTTCTCACCTCCTGCCACTACCCCTTTATTGTCAGTGAATTCTGGTCTCACCCTAAGTTATCTCCTCTCCTTCCTTCCCCCCCCCCCCCCCGCCCCAGTCTGGAAAATTACTTGTTTATGCCTTCTTTTTCACTATATGTTTATTGTGTCTTCTGCACATGAGATAGAGCATGAATACCTTTACCACATCTAGTCCCTGTCTACCATCATGTTGCATTTATTTTCACTTTGTTTCTTGTTCTGTCTCAGGATGCACCCCTATGGTATTCACTGTTAACTTTAAATTTTGCCTATGTCAGAATCATCCACATTCCTTGAGCACTATTCTGGATTTTCTTTAATTTCATTTGGCATTTTTGTCCAGGAAGATCACCATATGTTCTTTCTGATATTTTTTCTCAATGTGTATTGTTATGAGAAATTAGTTAGCACAGGCTCCTGCAATGAAAATGTGCAAAACTGTCAGTTTAAAACCTTCTGTTGTTCATTTGGACTTGCATATTGTGGGTGGCACTTGGGGGCTGTTTGTTGATGCCTAAAAAAAGATGTGCCTTTTGCAAATGAGAACTCTGCTACATGACAACACTTTGAAAGATTCAAATGAAGACTGAGTACTTATATTTTTATCATGAAATGTCTACAAGAAATCAGCAGTACTCATGCTACCTTGCTGAGCTGACCTTATTCAGCTTACCCCAGAGTGAAATTGCAATTTCTTGTCCTTTCCTAGGCTTCTGTGTTGATAAAAGTAATGTGTGTTAATGAATTTTCAGTGAAAAATATCTTCCATACACTTAAAGTAGCGAAGACTAATCACTGATGTTCAGCTGGGAGAGACTGGAATAATGACAGGGATGCTGTCCAACTTTCAAAACCTGCAGCCTCTGACAGTCAAAAATGAGAGAATACCCACAGCCTCATTTGTTAAACATCCTGAAAGAAGCAACGTATCCCTAGAGCAAAGTCTGCTTTTCCTCTCCCTCCTTTTCCCCCAGACATGCTGGTGTGCTGGTGAAATTATTCAGTCAGTGCTGGCAAAGGCTTACTAGGATTTATTTCAAGAGAGTTATATGCCTCAAACAGCTTTTCCCTCCTTTACCTTTGGAAGGTCAGAACACCTCTTGGCTACTCTTACTATGAGTCTTTTGTTTCAAACTCAGGTTTGCAGCTCCGCCTTACAAAGTCATTGTAGAAGCTGAAACATGGCCAAGTTTTCCAACTAGGCAATTTTTTTTCCAAGCTAATTTGCCTTCACTTCCACTTGCAACATGGTACTGAAATTTCTTGACATTCAGCTCCTCTAAACTGAGGGGCTAAAGCATTAGTTTATATGATTAAAGGATAATGCTCATAAACAAAAGAACCCCTGGGTACCAGGGGAACTGTGGCAGGTTGAGGGACCCCAAGAAACCAATCATGGGTAGTAGAGTACCTTGACCTGGCATTTCAGCACCATCCATGGGGAGCTATCAGATCCTGGGCCTCGTGGGAAACCCACTGGGAAAAGTCAGCCCAAGGAACTGCCTCCTATGAATGCCTTGCAAACTAAAAGGTGTTGCTGCCTACAGGGTGCAGGAACTTTTGTGGGATGCAGGGAGAACAGAATTTTGGGATTGTGTAAAATTAATTATCAGATGTTTTAAAGGGAATTTTGAGACTGTATGGCACTCATCATGGGATGTTTAGTGACGGAAAAAGGCAAGAAAGGGGGACACTTTTCTATACTGGGGAGAAACAAGTGTGAGAAAATAAAGGAGGAACGGAGAAAGAGGCCAGTTGATTATAAACAGAGGCTGGACAGCACACTTGTCTGAACCCTGTGCCTGATCCTTGCGAGCTACCCTATATTCTTAGAAAGTCCCAGCTATCTCTTTTGTGGTTGTAAGTGGATGCTGCAGAAATTCAACCTGGACTTGGTGAAAGAGTAAGAGATCTGATTACCAGCAACTGGAGTGGAACCACAAGCCTCAGAGGCTTGAGGGCTGAGGCTGCAGCACATCAGGAAGACCTGGATCTTGGGTACACAAAATGTCTAAGACCAGGTTCTGACAAGAGGCCTAGTATGTGTATATTCCACTATCAGATTGTGATCCTTATAAGCCAGATAAGAGGTCCAGGGCTGGGCTATTCAGGCCATGTTTGTGTGGGCGTTTTTTTGGTACAGGTGGATGCCATAAAGATATTTTTTAGTGTCTGTGTCAGTCTGCGTGTCTGGCAATATGTCTGAAGTGTGTGCACATGAAGGTATTTGTAAATGTTGTGCTTAGCTTTGACAGTGCCTGGAGCTGGGGACATAGTACTGCCACAGCCCCACATCTACATGGCTGGGTTAGGAGTACTTTCTGTGTCCTGCTTGTAATTCACAGCCCTGGGAAAGTAAGAGACTCACAATTCCAATTTCAGGTTTTTAGTATTTTTTTATTTTTTATTTTTTATTTTTTTAAAGATGGTTTCTGAAGTTAGTGGAGATAATTACTTTTGTGGGGCACGATTCTAGTGATGAGGCTGAACAGGAGAATTCCCATGATCTGTAACAAACATGGAAGGAAAAAGATAGACAACATGATTAAAAAAACCCCAAACAAACGTACAAGTCACGTCACAAGAAGCCCATAATAAATATAAACACGTTAAATGAATAGAAGTTTATTGCTGTCTTTTATAAAATGTAAATAAAGTTTGGATCATTCCTTCTTAACTCTTTCTTTTTCTGTCTGTGTTGAGCTTATAGGGTCTTAAGGTCATGTTACCAGTGTGTTTTTAAGCTACACACAATTACCCTCAACCCTGTAAAGCATTGCACAGCAGGAGAATATTTATGACCTGTCACAATGAAAGCCACTGTCTCATGCAACTCAACAGGAGTCCAAGTATAATGCAGTAGTTATGAAGACTATGAAGGTACAATGTAGGGATAACATATTTAAACATCACATTACTATGCCTTTGAACTAACATTTTTCAATCCATATTTTGCACTCAGAAGTTAAGCTGCATGTGCCCTTGGCAGGTTGCTGAAATAGAAATTTTATTTATCTACTACCTATTATTTTCTTAGCAAAATTAGCAACCTACATCCCATTATTTGGGTGGATTATTAACCTTAACTACTGACATTCAAGGGCACTTCACAAGGTATTTCTCACTTAATCCTCATGGTGCCCAACAATTTGTTTTACTTTTTTTTTTTTTTTTTTTTTAAGAACCACTTATCACATAGTTTTATATTAACTTCAGAGCAGGTCTTTGTGCAACAAAATTTGTTCTGGTTATATATATAATGAAAGGGATATACATTCACACCATCTGAAAATAAAAAAGCCATTAAAGTGATGCAGCATATCAGAAAAATATATTTTGCTCCGCAGCATACCCCTTTCACAATATGGCAAGCAAATGTTGGTATGATTAATGCACAATTTTAGTGTCATTTGATGACTTTCTGAAAACACTTTTCCACCAACAATATCATTTTCGTTCCTCCAATAAGAAATATGTAGGGGATTAAAAATAAAAATTATAAAAATAAAGTGGAATATAGTAAAGTGTGCTCTTTCTTTTTTCCCCCTCATCTTGATATTATCTCGCTGGTGTCTTTCTCTTCCTGTTTAGTCTTGCAGATTTCTTGATTCTACATTCTGCATGCTTCATGTGAAATGTCTTTCATGAAGTTCTTTTCTTTTCTTTTTCCCCAGCAATCTAACGAACATCCATCCTTTGAAAATCCTTCATTTAAAAATTTTAAATCCTAAATTATGACATACTTTTAAAGTGTCAGGACATGCGATTTTTTTTACATTAGTTTTGATATCATAAAAACTTGTTATGAGTATTCGTTTACTCATATGTGTGGAATCCATCATGCCCATGATTAGTATCATGACTTAGCATTGCATACTGATGGTTTATCCAAACTGTCAGTGGTTCACAGCCAATCAAGTAAATATCCTACAATGCTAAACACTCTAATTTATGAGTAGATAGAATATCTGTTAATGATTTTGTCACAGCAGACTAACAACTTTGGATCAATGTCAGCTGTCACTTGATTAATTATGTCCATAAGGCAGCTGATCACAGAAATTTTCCACCTTTTCCCTTTGGTGTTTGTATTTGTTCTTCACAATCAGTCATAGTCACTCAATGGCTGCGTATGACGAAGTCAGCAAAACAAACCTTAGCAGGGTGTTAAGTGCTGGGCAAAATAAATAGAATTTGTTTGGTGTGGTATACAGAAGAAAAATGGAAATGACATCACTATTTTTTACATTAAATTTTTATCACTTTATTAACTTGGGAGAGGTACAATTTCTCCCTTAAAATGAAATTACATTGTTTTCAGTAATACTTAATGATGCTGATCCTTTTATCACTACCTGGTTAATAACATTTTCTCATCTTTTTCTTAATTATGCCTGACTTAGTATAGCAATGTAGGATTCAGTAATGCTTTTCTTTTTCCAGCATAGGCATTATGCTTTAAATCTGTGTTGCATACTTAGTGACAAAACCCAGAATTTGTTCTGCTATTACAAAACTGATTAGCATTTTGCAGGTTACTTTGGTCCACCATAAGTAGTGGTGGACCAGTGGTTCTGTGATTCTGTGTGGCACTGCATATTTACTGCTCATCAGAGATGTTGTGAAGAGTAAGGAAAATGAATGAAGACAGCTCAAACTTTGAGGCTGGTGTAGTGCAGCACTGCAGTAAGCTACATCTTGTCCTGTAGAGAAGACTCAGGTATCTGCCCTCTCTCTATAGAGCTCACCTCTTCTGTGATAGCATGGTTCCTTGTCTTATGCTTTCAGTGTCTGCTCAGAGATACCTAGTGCTCCTAGCTTTAGGTAAAGTGCTGGTTTCCTAAATCTCTTACTACATTCAGAGGACAGAATGTCTCAATATGAAGATGTAGATGACTGCAGGTAATCTGACCTTAACGAACAGATACAAAACCTATCTATATAACCCATCTTATTACCAGAATGCTTTGCAAAAACAAGGAAGGATTGTTTATTATGGCTTTACTTCAAATTTTTTTCATTGAATTTAGATTTTTTTTTCCCTTTGAATAACTTATTTTCTTTTCAAACTTCCCCTTCTATATTTTTAAAGTAAATAGTATTAAAGTCCTCCAAACCCTTTATGTGCTCATATAAGTCTCTTTATAAAAACATAGAAAAGGTATGTGTTTCTGCAATAGATTTGCTTTTGAAAATTACAGTGTTGTTACAAAAACTATAATAAATGTTTTGAAAGCTTTTTCTGACTCTGCTATTCTTTCTTCCTGGCTGAATCATTTTATGAACAGATAACATTGGTATGAAAACTAAAGCTCTCAAATCAAATTTTTGTAGCTCAGATTTGTACATGCTCTTTAAAATTTTATTTCCCACAATGGCTACTGAAGATTTAAATATTAATGTGATTTTAATATTGCATAGAAAAAGACAGAAGGTTGAGACCTTCTTCTATCTTAATATAACTCCTGCAAAGCAAGAAACAGGCATTATCAAGACTTGATTTAGCTAGTGGCATGTCAATGAAAAATAACAAATCTGAACTCACTGCCATGAAGAATGTTGGGTTACTCTTTCATTATTCACTCCAATCTCATAAGTTCAGTGGCATACAATTCATGAAATGTATTGTTAAAAATATATAGTTCAGAATACAGTACCATTAAATATTTTATCCAGTTGTCAATGGTGCTGCAAAAAGACTGAATGTTAAATTGAGTCCTCTTCTTAAAAAAATAAGACACACTGTGCTTTCCAACTGTGTTGCTACAGATTGAAGTTTTCTGCCAGCATTTTCTTTATAAGCAAAATGAAGCAAGTCTCTCTCTCTCTATTTTTTTTCTGTGATGATACTGAAGAAAGTCTATACCTCTGCAGAGAGGCTGCTGAAGTCCCTAAAACATGAAAGGGAAATCTTTGACTGCCGGCCTACTGATAGGACCTCTGGCTAGCAATAGTTCTCTTATAATGAAAATGTATTTTATTAGATGGATAGACAGTAAGGAAATTCTGAGTTACAATATGTGACAAGGGAGGGATTACAAACCATTAATAGTAGTTCAGGAATTCCTTATTTCCTCAACTCTTATTAAATCAAAACCATTCTACACCAGTTTCTTAACATGTATCTTCTTTGTTGATCTTGTTTTGCCTATGGCATTTGGGACATTTAATGAAGTTCTTGGCCTTCCTTAACTAACAGCCCATTTTTTTTTTCTATGGATGTTTTCCCCTACCCTGTTCTATACCACTGACGCTTGCAGTGAGGCCACCAGCACATTTTAAAAGCCTTTTAAATTCTACATTGCATCTGGTACAAATGAACAGGAATTCTCACTGTTCATACAAGCAAATAGCCAAATTCCTATAAATCTGTAGTCAAGATTTTTGTACATTGTGTGCAAAAGAGATTTTTAAGGTGGGACTTGAAAGGTAGTACCAAGGTGACTTTATGTAAGCTTAAAGAAAACTTTTCCCAAGCGTGAAAGATAGTGTGGGAAAAAGGATTTTTTCTGAAAATCTGGCTAGTCAGTCCTGAAGGAGACTATGTAGATTATCCAAACTTGACTCCTCTGCCCAGCCAATCTTATATTACTATGAGTGTGAATTTTTATACTTTTGTATAACCTTATAATGTGAATCATAGAATCATAGAATAGTTAGGGTTGGAAAGGACCTTCAGATCATCTAGTTCCAACCCCCCTGCCATGGGCAAGGACACCTCACGCTAAACCATGCCACCCAAGGACTCATCCAACCTGGCCTTGAACACCGCCAAGGATGGAGCACTCACAACCTCCCTGGACAACCCATTCCAGTGCCTCACCACCCTCACAGTAAAGAATTTCTTCCTTATATCCAATCTAAACTTCCCTTGTTTAAGTTTCAACCCATTACCCCTTGTCCTGTCACTACAATCCCTGATGAATAGTCCATCCCCAGCATCCTTGTAGGCCCCTTTCAAATACTGGAAGGCTGCTATGAGGTCTCCACTCAGCCTTCTCTTCTCCAGGCTGAACACCCCCAACTTTCTCATATAATCTTTCAATTTGTGATTGGAAAAGAGCCTCTAACTTGCTAAGCATTCATATAACCTAAACTGTAGGTGGTTATTGACTGTGGGCAGAGGAAAATACAGACATTTTGTTCAGTTGGATAACTGGTCACTTTTAAAGTGCATGTATGTATACAGGACAGATAAAAATTGCCAGCATGTATGGTCAGGGGAGTTTTGCCTGACCATCTGAGGATGCCTCCACAAGGAAGACTGCAGAAAGGACTCCTGTTAACACCCCTTAAATGGTGACTGCCATCCTGTCCAAGAGCTTTCTTCTTGAGCTGTACTCTGTTTCAAGGATCCTAATACATTGCTTCAGTTTGTGTGCTAAAACTACAACATGATGGAACATGGAGTGAGAGTTTTTTCTCTTTTACTGGTTAGACGCTATCTTTTTATAACTTGGAAAATAAAGCCTAGCATCTCGAAGCTATGATTTCTTTCATTATTCGTATTAACTGAGTTTTTGCTTTCCAACTGCTAGTTGTGATGTATCTTTCAATGACCTTGTATTAGTCCACATTTAAGAGGACTAGAAAGTTGATTATAGCTTTTTTGGGGGAGAGTAGAATGCAGCTGACCAAGTTTTCATAAAACTAAAGGTGACTTTGTTAACACCTTGCCTAGGTGGCAGATATGCTTTTTGTTGGGCAATGATCCTCCAGGTGGTATATTGTTCTATCTGCATTATTCTATTAATAAACCATCTGTTGCTATATCTGGGCTCAGGAGCTCTTGATTAGTGCTCAGTAAATAAAAAACATTTTTTGGGGATTGGGAGAGAACTTCAATTCAAAATTATTGTAAGGCTTTTTGCTTGTACAACCCTTTTGCTAGGTCAAAAGTGTGCAAGGGAGATTACAGGAAGCTGACATTTCTATTGTTTATAGAGTGTTGGAAACTAGTTTTAAACAAATATCACTCCAGCTTCAGTGCATGAATCTATTGCCTATGCAGACATATGAGGTGCTTGGGGCAAGGATTTCATTTCAGTACATCAAAAGCAATGAATTCTTACCTTGTCATTGCAATTTTTCATGTTTTCAAGTTTCTCTGTTTTCCAAGTATCCAAGAAAGCTCATCTCTTCCAACTACTGCTACAGGCTGCAAAAGACAGCAACAAACCTCAACTGAGATTCACACCTAATGAAAACATAAAAGGTCAGAGTCAATAACTACAGCCATTCAAATGGGTCTTTTACCCATGGGCTTTGCATGTTTTGGAACAAGCGAGGGAATGACATGATATTACTTTTACTTCCTTTGTGCTCTATCTTTTTTGTAGTCTCTAGTGAATTTTTCTGCAAAAAATATTCTGGAGGAGAGTATAAGTTCAGTAGCACTTCCAAACACCTCCAATACCTGCTAAGATTTTTTTAACTAGTGAGCTGTAAACAGATTCCTACATTTTCTGATCAGAGTTTAGACAGCAGGCTAAATTATGTATTGTAGCATCACAAAAAGAACACCCAACTATGGACCTGTTAGAAGTGTGAAGATAATTGTACTTGTCTATAAGCACATGTTAATCATTTAAACAAATTATTTCTGTTTCTGTTTATGCCTATTCCGTATGATGTGAGGAACAGTAACAGACTAAGGAAAGGGTAAAGAGTTTTCTTCAAACTATGTATAGATTGTCTTAACTTAAGTATAGGGAACAGGTATCACAGTATCACAGTATGCCAGAGATTGGAAGGGACCTCAAAAGATCATCTAGTCCAATCCCCCTGCCGGAGCAGGAATACCTAGATAAGGTTACACAGGAATATGTCCAGGCGGGTTTTGAATGTCTCCAGAGAAGGGGACTCCACAACCCCCCTGGGCAGCCTGTTCCAGTGTTCCGTCACCCTCACTGAGAAGAAGTTTCTTCTCAAGTTTAAGTGGAACTTCTTGTGTTCCAGTTTGTACCCATTACCCCTTGTCCTATCATTGTTTGCCACTGAGAAGAGCCTGGCTCCATCCTCGTGACACTCCCCCTTTATATATTTATATACACTAATAAGGTCACCCCTCAGTCTCCTCTTCTCCAAACTATAGAGACCCAGCTCCCTCAGCTTTTCCTCATAAGGGAGATGCTCCACTCCCTTAATCATCTTTGTCGCCCTGCGCTGGACTCTCTCCAGCAGGTCCCTGTCCTTCTTGAACTGAGGGGCCCAGAACTGGACACAATATTCAAGATGAGGTCTCACCAGGGCAGAGTAGAGGGGAAGGAGGACCTCTCTCGACCTACTGACCACCCCCCTTCTAATACACCCCAGGATGCCATTGGCCTTCTTGGCCACAAGGGCACAGTGTTGGCTCACGGTCATCCTGCCATCCACTAGGACACCCAGGTCCCTCTCCCCTACACTACTCTCTAACAGGTCGTTCCCCAACCTGTACTGGAACCTGGGGTTGTTCCTGCCCAGATGCAGGACTCTACACTTTCCCTTGTTATATTTCATCAAGTTATTCCCTGCCCAACTCTCCAGCCTGTCCAGGTCTCGCTGGATGGCAGCACAGCCTTCTGGCGTGTCAGCCACTCCTCCCAGCTTAGTGTCATCAGCAAACTTGCTGACAGCACACTCAATTCCTTCATCTAAATCATTGATGAATATATTAAATAATAGTGGTCCCAGTACTGACCCTTGAGGCACTCCACTAGATACAGGCCTCCAACTAGACTCTGCCCCATAGACTACAACTCTCTGGCTTCTCTCCTTCAGCCAGTTTGCAGTCCACCTCACTACCTGATCATCCAGATCACACTTCCTCAGTTTAGCTATGAGGATGCTGTGGGAGACTGTGTCAAATGCTTTGCTGAAGTCAAGGTAGACCACATCCACCACTCTGCCATCATCCATCCACCATGTTATTTCCTCATAAAAGGTTATGAGGTTGGTCAAGCATGACTTCCCCTTGGTAAAGCCATGTTGACTGCCCCTCATAACCCTCTTATCCTTGACATGCCTTAAGATGGCATCAAGAATAAGGTGTTCCATCACTTTCCCAGGGATGGAGGTGAGGCTGACCAGTCTATAGTTACCCGGGTCCTCCTTCTTGCCCTTTTTGAAGACTGGAGTGACATTTGCTTTCCTCCAGGCACTTCTCCCGTTTCCCAAGACTTGGTAAAGATGATGGAGAGTGGTCTAGCAATGACTTCCGCCAGTTTCCTCAGCACCCGCGGGTGCATCCCATCTGGACCCATGGTTTTATGGATGTCCAGATTGATCCACTGGTCTCTAACCCATTCCTCATCGACTAAGGCAAACTGCTCCATTGACCTGACTTCATCTGAGGTCTCAGGAGTACAGGACTCTTCAGGACTGCCTCCGGCAGAGTAGACTGAGACAAAGAAGGCATTAAATAACTCTGCCATCTCTGTATCTTCTGTCACCAGGGCACCCATCCCGTTCACCAGTGGGCCTACCTTGCCTCTGGTGTTAGTTTTATCAGCTATGTATTTGAAAAAGCTCTTTCTGCTGTCCTTGACCCCTCTTGCCAGATTTAATTCTAAGGAGGCCTTAGCCATCCTAGCTGCTTTCCTACATCCTCTAGCAGCAGCCTTATATTCCTCCCAAGCGGCCAGCCCCTCCATCCATGACCTATAAACTCTCCTCTTCCACTTGAGCATACCCAGAAGTTCCTTATTTAGCCACGCAGGTCTCCTGGCCCTCTTCCTTGACTTCCTACGTGTCGGGATGCTCTGCTCTTGAGCTCGGAATAAGCAATCCTTGAATGCCAACCAACTATCTTGGGCCCCTTTACCTTCAAGGAGCCTTGCCCATGGGATTTCCCCTAGCAATTGCTTGAAAAGGCCAAAGTTTGCCCTGCTAAAGTCCAGGGTTGCAATTCTACTTGCTATTGTACTGGCCCTACCACACAAGATCCTGAATTCCACCATCTCATGGTCGCTGCAACCAAGGCAGCCCTCAACCTTTACTGCTTCAACCAGACCCTGCTTGTTAGTGAGGATGAGATCCAGCAGCGCTCCTCTCCTGGTTGGCTCATCCACCATTTGCATGAGGAAGTTATCATCCATACACTGGAGGAACCTCCTGGACTGTGGCTGGGTTGCTGAGTAGTCCTTCCAGCAAACATCAGGGAAGTTAAAATCCCCCACGACAGCCACGGCCTGTGACTGTGAGGTCGCTCTCAGCTGCCTGTAGAAGGCCTCGTCAACTTCCTCACCCTGACCTGGTGGCCTGTAACAGACACCCACAACAGTATCGCCCCTGCCAGCCTGCCCCTTAATTCTCACCCACAGACTCTCAACTCGCTCGTCCTCTGTCCCTGGACAGAACTCAGTACATTGTAGCTGCTCTCACACATAAAAAGCAACCCCATTACCCTGCCTGGCTGGCCTGTCTTTCCTGAAAAGGACGTAGCCCTCCATGACTATATGCCAGTCATGTGAGCTGTCCCACCACGTCTCTGTAATTGTCACCAGATCATAATCTCCTGACTTAACACAGGTCTCTAACTCCTCCTGCTTATTTCCCATGCTGCACGCATTGGTGTACAGGCATTTCAAGGAGGGAGCTGAGCTCACCAATTTCACCCTAGGATTATAGGAGGCCTCCCAGTCTTCATCAATTCTAAAGTGCTGCCCCACTGGGGCAAGCCCAGTTACAACCCCATCCTTCTTCGAATCTAGTTTAAAGGTATGTTCTTGTTCTTGCTAGTCTTGTGGTTAAACTATTACCCAGAATAGAATAGGAAGCTGAAACATATTGTTTAAAATCAGGGACCCTTTTCCCTCAAGAAGATGAATGTCTGACAAGAACCTGTTTCAGCTAGTCTCTAAAAGACTTGAGGTTGCCAGCTGGAGAAACTGTGCCAAAGATGAAAAGTGCATGACAAGGAAGACCTCTTAGTTCCTCCAGAAGACCCCAGCCCAAGAGTACCAGATGGCAGTGCGCAGGCATAGAGGGGAAGGGAATGGTATTAATGAGTTCTTAGAACTAATTGTAAGAATCTCCTCATCTTCTGAGAAATCCGTTCCTATGCTTGTCAAATATAATGAATATGTATGTTTTTGTGTAATAAATACCTAGCTTGTCGAGCTCTCGGTGTGCGAGTTAGGAGGAGCTATCCCCCTCGCAGCCAGCGCAGTAATAAACATACCTGCTTTATAACTCTTTGTGAGTTATGAAGTTCTGTTCTGTAAATCATGTATTTGGCTTCTGTAGCACCTCCTGAAATTCTGTTTGGCCACCCACAGGATATATAAAAATAAATGTTTAGGTTTCCTCTATGCAGATATTCAAACATGTTTCCTTAACTTTTTCTGATTGTTTTATGTATTTCTGAAGTATATGCTGGTATATACTCAGGAAATTATTTTATTATTACAGGAACACAAACTATGGACAAGTCATCCAGAGAATAGTCACAGTTAATGAATAATAGTACTGAATTAGTAGAACTACTGAATAACACACACCCCTCCTCAATAATAGAATTACAATCTGTTAGCAAGAAAAAGGCTTTGTTAGTTTTAATCAGAGCAGGGTCTGACTGATGAAAGTTTTATTCGTCTTGTATATGCAAATACTTAGCAGAGCTTCTAGCCACTGGTAGTATGAGCATCTGGTAACAACAATGAAAACACTGTTGCTCACAGTGCAGTTTTCCTTCTATTTTTATTAATGTTTTATTAGGGAAAACTACCCTGTAAGGAAAAAGAAAAAAGAACAGATAACAATTATTTTTACAATATAATTTTTTTACTAATACAATTACAGCAGTGATTAAAAGTAATGCCATGCTCAGAGGACTTGGGTATATGGGTATTAGCAGAGAGAAAGTAGTTACCCTTTTACCCTTACACTGTTCAACTCAATAAAATGAAATTACAGTTGTAGGAGGATAACAGGATTATTGTAGAGTCATCATTTCCTGCAGCATTAATCCTTTAAATTTGGCCTTTCAGGAGTTCATTATGCTGAAATTGATAGATCATGCTCATAGGAAAATGTTGTCTGGAATACCTGAGAACCATTGAGGTAACTAAGCAAGCATCTCAAGACAGTGCACGTATATATTTAAAATAGGTGTGTATTTTTGTGCACATATATATATATGTATGCATACAAATACAAGACTTGTCCCTGTCCTGTTTTAATTGCCACTTAAGAATATAAATACAGACGTAGTTATGATGGATATTAGCATGGTGTTCAAAAAATATGAAAGGAAATGCAAAAGTATGGCACCTCAATGTAAAGACAGGTCACCATATCTTCACATGAGTTAAAAAAACCCCCACCCATAGTTATTTCCTTTTATTTTATTTTTTTTCCCCCCTCTATTCCTGGTCTAGGTAACTAACGGGGTGGGTGAAAAGCATCAGGAACTAAGGGAGACTGATGTCAGACCTTCAGGGGGATGGAAATAATGCAGAAAAACAGTACTCTCAGATCAAACCACCCCACCAAGGGAGTTGCTTCCAGGCCTTTAATGAGTGCTGAGCCTGATTTCAATTTCAGAATTCAGTTGTGAAGAATTACAGAATATCCATTACACAGGTGCCTTCCAGCAATTGTAATTTGCTCATCTTCACAACCCAGTGGTCTGCATTGGTCACTGCTTCAAAGTTGGGTTCAAAAGCCAAAATCAACTCTGCAATGCCCATCCCAAGACACCTCAGGTCTCTGCAGGAATAATGACTGTCATATACAGACAACAATCATCTGGGTTCCAGCTTCTGTAATCAAGCATATCACTGTCCAGTTTATTGTGAGCTACCCACTGTTAATTTTAATAATTAAATATTTTAATCACCTTCTTTTCTGAGATCTCACAGTCTGCATGGGATACCAACTTTTAGAAATTTCAGTGACCCCTTCCACTGACTCATTATCTATTGAGAGCCTTAATAATTATTTTTTTAATCTAGTTTCTTGTTATTCCCTATCTTTAAGTTCAGAGGTTGAAATTGCAATGTCAAGCTGTAGCGTAATGCATAAATTTATATTAGAGGACTGGGAGGAGGTTGTAAACAAAACATGAACTTCAAAACTTTAAAGAGTTTACAAGTTCAGTGATCAAAACGCTTATTATTTTCTCCCTGCTATCTTCCCCTTCAAGTTAAGGACAAACTCCATGCTGCTTCTGTGAAATGACAGCTCTGGAACACCCTTAGCACACTGAAGTGTTGATGGATGCCTTGAAGCAGAGGTAGCAAATAATCATTGATGTGTCTGAATGTTTTGAAATAGTTTTGATTTTGTTCCCTAATGTCAAAAGCAAGAAGAATATGACCAGTTAACTGAAGTGGCAGCGTGCTGATTAGAGAGAAGCAGAGAGAAGAGAGACAGAACACAGTGAATGCTCACCTGCCTATTGCTAATTGGGGTATTCAGCAGATAATCCTATGACTGATGCAGTTCAAACTTTTTTGTTATAATATTTGCTGGTGACCTATGTTATTGATTAATGCTCATTCGTTGTGAAAACTATTATCCTCTCACTTTTTTACAGATGAGTAACTTTTATAAACCCACAATATACTGATTCATTATGTAATTAATAAGTACAATGTAGCTCATAACCCTCTTTGAAGACATGTTTTGAAAGATGCAGTGGCTGTCTGTGATTTTTAGAATGTAATAGTAATCTGTTTTAATTCTTAGTATTTTCTTATCAGTACATACAGGTTATACTACAAATGAAGGATCCCATGTTAATTCCTGGAGACCAGTTACTTCAAATTCTTCCTTGCTTGGATCGGGGTACTTCTCATGAATATGTGCTTGTGAAACTCAGATCTCTGACAGTTTCATTCTTGTGTTGAAATTAAACATTCTGCAAACTTTGTGTATTAAAATTAGCTGGGGTAAGACTGGTCCTGATAAAAATCTTTGCAGACTAGGTTATAAAATGTAGATTAAATCTCTTTCAACAAATTTTAAAGCTTTTTATGCTGTGACTTGTACTAAGTTTCTTTTTGTTTCAGATTTACTTTTTTTCTTCTTCTATAATAAAATATATAATTAAAATGGATTCTGATTAAAATTAAAGATAGCTTTAAAACTAAGATGGCTAAAGATTACAGAATGACTGAGGGTGATGAATATTAATTATTATTGGAGATAATGGGTCTGTATCTTGGGGCTATATGGTACCTAAGTATTTAGTACCTCCTCAGACAACACTATGTATTTCTGATGGCGATGCTATTCTGGGAAAAACACTGATTGTGAAAAAGCTTCCTTGATGAATTCTTAGAAAATATTTTTAAGGAGTTCAAGCTTTTTCCTGTTTCTTTTGTTACCTGAAAATCTACACATGTTAATTTCAGCTGAATGCAGCATATTTAATAAAAAATAAGAGGAGAATACGAG
Organism: Psittacula echo; assembly: GCF_963264785.1. Classification (NCBI taxonomy): domain Eukaryota; kingdom Metazoa; phylum Chordata; class Aves; order Psittaciformes; family Psittacidae; genus Psittacula; species Psittacula echo. Next base: position 151,564,943 of record NC_137735.1, on the reverse strand, counting down.
TGTGTTTCAGTCACACATGTAGTTTCTCATGTATGTAAAATGGGAAAAATATTGTGACTTAAAGAATTGTTTCTTCATTACACCAGAAAACAATTGTGCTGATTAATCATACATCAAAACATTTTAAAGTGCTATCAGCTAAAAGTAATAATTGTAGAGGTCTAGCGACTCTCTTGTGTAACTGTTCCTAGGATGTTAATTTTCTTGCAGAGAATAGTATTGCACTGTCTGAACTTCTATGAGTTAACCTATGGATCAATGACAGAACAGATTACTAAAATACTGTCAAAACTATCAAAATAAAAACCACATTTGTATGAAATTGTCTGATATGTGACAAATCTCTTATTTTCCTACCTTGACAAAAGTTCAGACTGAGTTTCTTCTGCTGTAGTTAGTAAGCAAAACCCTTTTTCATTTACAGGGTCTTAGCCATAATGACAAAGGTGGCTGATTGCATTCTGGGCTATGTTAGCAAGAATGCAGACAGCAGATTGAGAATTTCACTACTAAAAGTTTATTACTCCAAAATATTAAACTCTTGCACTGAAAAAAAAGAATTTTCCTGGATTTAATAAACTGTAGTGTGGTGGCTTTACAGAACATATGTTGTAAGGGTAAAAATAGGGCATCATTGTACTTATGATGAAGACAATCCCCAAGTTGATATTGACTAGGAAGATTTTGGATCTTTTTGGGAATACTCAGCTACTGAAGCAAAATTTCAGAAGAAGCAGGTCAGGGCTTTAGTTAATCTCTTAATGTCATTCCTTTCTGATGAGAATAAGGAACCTCTTTTTTGTTTTGAAGTTCTAAATGTACATGTAGCTAAGCAGTTTTAGCTCTTTTCATGACTGAAGCTTTAAAAGGCCCATCAGATACAAGGAACTGGATGTCATTTTACACACTGTTGTCAATGTTGTCATCTTTTTCTCTCACGTATCTCTATAACTGACAGCAGCTCTGTTTTACACACACAATTCATATGAAGCATAGTGGAGTATTAAAATCTACCTTATTTTTTGACTGGTAGCTGCTAATCTGTCTATGACTTCTGTAATTATTTGGTCTCCTCTTGTTAACATTTTACCTTAAGGAATATAACTACACTCCTTTGGGAAGAGGAAGAATAAACCATTAGAGAGAAAGTCAGTGATGGGCATTGTCTGCTACAGGGAAGCCCTAACAAAGGTTTAGTATGCTGGGCTGCTATGCATACCTATTAAAAAAAGAGGGAGAAGATTACATCCAAGCTATGCCTAGGTTAATGTAAACTGGTGAGTATTATTCTATGACAAGAGCCCTTTACCTGAAAAACATTGTATTTTTAGCAAAGCACCTTTTGTGTAGTTTACTCAGCTGTGTGAAATGCTGCATTTCTATGTTCAGTCTGTGATTCTTTTCATTCTGTTTATTTTTATTCCATCCTTATCACTTATATCTCTATTTCTTTTGAGTTTTATTTATGATGGAAAGAGGACTTTTTATTTATTTATTTTTATTTGTTTTGTTCCCATAAAGGGCGGTAGATCAGAAAAACACTGATACTGCTTTCCTATTCATGGCATCACTCTAATCTCTACGAACTTGTCATTCTTGAATCATTTTTTTTTGCTCAGGGCAGAAATTCAGACTGTCTGTGTATATAGTCAACGGCTATATACATAAGCCAGCCAGGGGCAATTCATTCAATGTTTATTTTAAAGACACTTTGAGTTGGGCAAGGGATTTCAGGATTTGCGTCTCCCTCTCCCTGACTGTAGGAGGACATGGATGACTGGTTTAGGTTAGCCACAGTAAGGCAGGTGGGTGGGATCCTCCTCAGGTACCTCCACTGATTCTAGAAGGTGAGATGTTCTTGGGAAGGCTGGATCTACCATCAAAATTAAAGAATGAGAAAATCTGGACCTAGCTAAAGCCCTGAGCAAATCTTGTTGTGTCTGTGACACATGATTATGAACCTGCAGCCTGGGCATGCTGAACTTCCTTGTTTCCCAGTGCACTCTAACACCCAATGTTCAGAAATGTTTGTGTGGTGATTACTATTACAGGAATAGTTACAAAAAGTCTTTTCTTCTAAGGCTTAAAGGGGGAAATAGATCAGTCTTTTCTCCAAGCTCTGCTTTGTTCCCCCCGCCCCTTCATGTTGATATGTGCTTTATATCAGGAGAACTGGCTACCCTGGATTTGGAGAAGGCTGAGATTCTTAATGATTTCTTTGCCTCGGTCTTCACTGGCAAATGCTCCGACCACACAACCCAAGTCTTGAAAGGCAAATGCAGGGACTGTGAGAATGAAGACCCTAGGCCCACTGTAGGAAAGGGTCTGGTTTGAGACCATCTTCAGAACCTGAATGTACACAAGTCCATGCGCCCTGATGAAATCCATCCAAGGGTCATGAAGTAGCTGGCAAATGAAGTTGCTAAGCCACTGACCATCATATTTAAAAAATCATGGCAGTCCGGCAAAGCTCCCAACAACTAGAAAAAGGGAAATATAACCCCCATTTTCAAGAAGGGGAAAATGAATGATCTGGGGAATTACAGACCAGTCAGTCTCACCTCTGTGCCTGGCAAAATCTTGGAGCAGATTCTCCTGGAAGAAATGTTAAGGCACATGAAAGACCACAAGGTGCTTGGTGACAGCCAGCATGGCTTCACTCAGGGGAAATCCTGCCTGACCAATTTGGTGGCCTTCTATGATGGGGCTACAAAACTGATGGACAGGGGTAGAGCAGCTGATGTCATCTACCTGAATTTGTGCAAAGTGTTTGACACTGTCCCGCATGACATCCTTGTCTCTAAATTGAAGAGGCATCAATTTGATGGGTGAACCACTCGGTGGATAAAGAACTGGCTGGATGGCCGCACGCAAAGAGTTGTGGGCAAGGGTTTGATGTCCAGCTGGAGACCAGTAACGAGTGGTGTCCCTCAGGGATTGGTGTTGGAACCGGTCTCGTTCAACATCTTTGTCGGTGACATGGACAGTGGGATTGAGTGCGCCCTCAGCAAGTTTGCCGATGACACCAAGCTGTGTGGTTCGGTTGATACACTGGAGGGAAGGTATGTCATCCAGGGGGACCTTGACACACTTGTGAGGTGGGCTGATGCCAACCTGATGAAGTTTAACCATGCCAAGTGCAAGGTCCTACACCTGGGTCAGAGCAATCCCAGGCACGGCTACAGGCTGGGCAGAGAAGAGATTCAGAGCAGCCTTGAGGAGAAAGACTTGGGGGTGTTGGTCAATGAAAAAATGAACACGAGCTGGCAGTGTGCACTCACAGCCCAGAAAGCCAACCGCATCCTGGGCTGCATCAAAAGAAGCGTGACCATCAGGGCGAAGGAGGTGATCCTGCCCCTCTACTCTGCTCTTGCGTGACCTCATTTGGAGTATTGTGTGCAGTTCTGGTGTCCTCAACATAAAAAGGACATGGAACTGTTGCAACAAGTTTGGAGGAGGGCCACGAGGATGATGAGGGGACTGGAGCAGCTCCCGTATGGAGACAGGCTGAGAAAGTTGAGGCTGTTGAGCCTGGAGAAGAGAAGGCTGCATGGAGACCTCATAGCGGCCTTCCAGTATCTGAAGGGGGCCTATAGGGCTGCTGGGGATGGACTCTTCTTTAGGGACTGTAGTGACAGAACAAGGGGTAACGGTTTCAAACTTAAACAGGGGAAGTTTAGATTGGATCTAAGGAAGAAATTCTTTACTGAGAGGGTGGTGAGGCACTGGAATGGGTTGTCCAGGGAGTTTGTGAATGCTCTGTCCTTGGCGGTGTTCAAGGCCAGGTTGGATGATGCCTTGGGTGACATGGTTTAGTGTGAGGTGTCTCTGCCCGTGGCAGGGGGGTTGGACCTAGATGATCTCAAGGTCCTTTCCAACCCTAACTATTCTATGATTCTATGGTTCTAAGGTCCAAGTGGGTTCTTTTTCTTAGAGTTCATGCACTGCAATTTGTCCCTGTGAGCTATAGCAAACGCTCAGTATCTCCAGTACTATTTAGTTCTTTTCAGACAATGTTGCTATTTTGACATTGTTACTATCTTATTAGCTCAGCCAAGCTTTTCCTTCTGACAAGCAGCAAAATAGGCCATTTGAAGCTGCTAACAATTTCAGCAGTAGTCTTAACAGTACTCTCTTAAACAAGGGATGCTTCTTCACAGCTTCTCTTTTTCTTCCACCAAAACTATTTTCAAAACATAACCAGCTCAGATGATTGCTCCACATTCACAGCAATTTTCACTTAATTTGCTCACAGTCATGGAAATTAGTGTAGCCCTAGGAGGACTTATTCAGCGCCATTTATTAGAATGCTTTGTTGTAGAATAAACTGCAGTCCTTCCAGTTTCATAGCATGAGGAGTGTAAGCATTCTTGGAGCTGGGAATGCTGCTAGGAATGCTAATAGGAGTGTCTTGTTTCTGATGCTCATCTTGTCTGAATTTTTTGAAAGCTATCCCTAATGTCTGAAAGACACAGATGCTTGCAGTTTCTATTTTATGTATGCTTGATGTTTTCCTGATGTGAAGTGTATTTGGGCATTAAGACGATTCTCAGACCTGTCCAAGATCTTGTTGCAATTAGAAAGACATGCTTCTAGGTGATGGATGTGGCTCATGAAGCTAACTCCCTGTAGATCAGTACATTTCTGCTTGTGGACTATCCTCAGACATGTTAGCATTTTTTAATTTTCAGTTCAATGACAGAAAAATGTCTATTTAGTAAGCTGGAAAAAATAATTACCTCTACATAGAGGGATTTTTTTTTTGAGCTTGGATGCATTTTTTATATTTGCCTGTGAATCAGCAAGTGAAATTTTAGTTTGCTGATTTGCAGAGGAAGCTCTAATTCTTGGAAGAGGTGAAGCTTGAGTATTTAATCTTAGGGCAAACAAGGGAGAAGACTGAAGGTAAGGAGCTTGGGAGATCAAGCAAAATCATTTGCCTGAATCTCTCTCTTCAATGAGATATTGAAAAGGAAGTTAAGCATCCTTCTAATTATTATTCTTGATGGGTAAATTTTTTGTACTGAAACATCACAAACATTCCCCAGCTTAAAGATTTTGTTATTGAGGAAGTGATGATCTTCATGTAGGTAGTATTCCTGTACTTATTTATTTGATTAGTTATTTTACTGAAAACGTGCATGGTCATTTAATCCATTTAGTAGTTCTACCAGCTCCCTATTGGAATCCTTGGGGTCCTGTTACTTTGAAATTACCTCTCACAGAGCTTAAATATTTATAATAAAAGAGGGGCACTTTCAACAGTACCTACTGACAGTCAGACTGATTTGTGTCCCTAGTGCCCTTAAACACTTCGGAGAAAAAAGAATGTCTTTTGTGGAGGCTTGGACAGGGCCTGCAAAAACATGAAGTTGCCAGGCTTTTTTATGGTTAATGGAGAGAGAGAGATGTTTTTGCAGATATATTTGAAGTTGGAACCTAATTTTAGAAGCTTTCAATCATTCTCTGCATGTATCTTTCTCTCCCCACTGAATAAAGGACTCTGAGGACACCTGTCTTCCCAGCTAAAACTGGCTCTGGGGATATCCTCATGAAGCTTGCAAATCACATAGATATTTTTAAATGTTTAGGGAATGCCTTTTCCCTTCTATCTGTAATCTATCTATCAGATAATCATAATGCATTTATTTTAGGACTAAAGTGAATCAATGTGTGTGTTTTTAAGCTGTACTGTTACTATTTGTATGACATTGAAAGAACTTAAAGCTGATTCAGTTGTCCTTTAGAATTTCTATATTTGCATAAGACTAAGACTTCTAGTAAAAATTGTCTAAACAATTTAACTTTAATCAATATTTTCATTCCTAAGCTACAGGGTAGGGCAACAAACTTTGCAATTGATTTTTTTAGGCCATCTCAATGTTATGTGAGGCTGCATAGGGTGCAAGACACATAATTGATCTGTTGTTGAGGCTTTTTTTTGGTTGGTTTGTTGAAGCATTTTTTAGAAAATACTGTTCTATGATTTAAAGCTTCAGAAAAATCTTGTACGTAGAGATATGTTTCTTGTTGCTCTTTTTTTAAGTGGAATTCAGACGACAGTAAAATTCAACAGAAGCAGACTTCCAAAATGGCAGAAAAAGATACAATTGGGAATAAATAATGCTATATACCTGCTTCAAAAAGCCAACATTGGACTAATTTATAGTACAATTGGAAAAATATTCCTTTTGTGATTTGATTCATATTTTTTTATTAATAAGTAAAGTTTACTATTTCTGAAGTGTATTCAATGTGGATCTGCCAAGATAGTTTAATGTAGAGGTGAATTCTTACAAAGTTTTTATACGACTTCCATTTCTTTTCTGTTGTTATCATCCCTCCAAATTTAAAAAATGCTTTCAGAAAAAAATGGGAATAATTTATACATTGTTGATACATCAATGAAATACCAACATTTGGAAAATGCCTACATGTGAGGATGAAATAAAAGCAAAGGCTTAATGGCCAATAGCACAATTGCTTTAGCTGCTATCAGAAAAGGAGCTTAAGTGAGAATATCATTTGGGTTATAAACTGAGGTAATCTGTCTGAAGTGTTATAAGCAGGTGAAAATACTTATCCGGAAGAAACATGCTGCCTCCTGGAGTTCCCATGATTTCACACGCAGCTGCCAGTTGCTACCTATCATCTGTCACTTATTGCTGACCAGTCCAAAAATACCCTTTTCTTCTGATCTTCTATGTAAATGTCTCTTATAGAAAATTGCTTTTCTAACTTAAACACTAAAATAAGAAATTAGATGCATGAAATATACATGCTACTCTCTAGTGTAAGGTCAAAAGACATTTTGGCAAAAGGAATTTGATGTTAACTAAAGATGCCTTACTAAAACTGGTAAAGAAGTGAGATTCCACAGGTCCTGAAGTAGCTGGCAAATGAAGTTGCTAAGCCACTGACCATCATATTTAAAAAATCATGGCAGTCCGGCAAAGCTCCCAACAACTAGAAAAAGGGAAATATAACCCGCATTTTCAAGAAGGGGAAAATGAATGACCTGGGGAATTACAGACCAGTCAGTCTCACCTCTGTGCCTGGCAAAATCTTGGAGCAGATTCTCCTGGAAGAAATGTTAAGGCACATGAAAGACCACAAGGTGCTTGGTGACAGCCAGCATGGCTTCATTAAGGGGAAATCCTGCCTGACCAATTTGGTGGCCTTCTATGATGGGGCTGCGAAACTGATGGACAGGGGTAGAGCAGCTGATGTCATCTACCTGAATTTGTGCAAAGTGTTTGACACTGTCCCGCATGACATCCTTGTCTCTAAATTGAAGAGGCATCAATTTGATGGGTGAACCACTCGGTGGATAAAGAACTGGCTGGATGGCCGCACGCAAAGAGTTGTGGGCAAGGGTTTGATGTCCAGCTGGAGTCCAGTAACGAGTGGTGTCCCTCAGGGATTGGTGTTGGAACCGGTCTTGTTCAACATCTTTGTCGGTGACATGGACAGTGGGATTGAGTGCACCCTCAGCAAGTTTGCCGATGACACCAAGCTGTGTGGTTCGGTTGATACACTGGAGGGAAGGTATGTCATCCAGGGGGACCTTGACACACTTGTGAGGTGGGCTGATGCCAACCTGATGAAGTTTAACCATGCCAAGTGCAAGGTCCTACACCTGGGTCAGAGCAATCCCAGGCACGGCTACAGGCTGGGCAGAGAAGAGATTCAGAGCAGCCTTGAGGAGAAAGACTTGGGGGTGTTGGTCAATGAAAAAATGAACACGAGCTGGCAGTGTGCACTCACAGCCCAGAAAGCCAACCGCATCCTGGGCTGCATCAAAAGAAGCGTGACCATCAGGGCGAAGGAGGTGATCCTGCCCCTCTACTCTGCTCTTGCGTGACCTCATTTGGAGTATTGTGTGCAGTTCTGGTGTCCTCAACATAAAAAGGACATGGAACTGTTGCAACAAGTTTGGAGGAGGGCCACGAGGATGATGAGGGGACTGGAGCAGCTCCCGTATGGAGACAGGCTGAGAAAGTTGAGGCTGTTGAGCCTGGAGAAGAGAAGGCTGCATGGAGACCTCATAGCGGCCTTCCAGTATCTGAAGGGGGCCTATAGGGCTGCTGGGGATGGACTCTTCTTTAGGGACTGTAGTGACAGAACAAGGGGTAACGGTTTCAAACTTAAACAGGGGAAGTTTAGATTGGATCTAAGGAAGAAATTCTTTACTGAGAGGGTGGTGAGGCACTGGAATGGGTTGTCCAGGGAGTTTGTGAATGCTCTGTCCTTGGCGGTGTTCAAGGCCAGGTTGGATGATGCCTTGGGTGACATGGTTTAGTGTGAGGTGTCTCTGCCCGTGGCAGGGGGGTTGGACCTAGATGATCTCAAGGTCCTTTCCAACCCTAACTATTCTATGATTCTATGGTTCTAAGGTCCAAGTGGGTTCTTTTTCTTAGAGTTCATGCACTGCAATTTGTCCCTGTGAGCTATAGCAAACGCTCAGTATCTCCAGTACTATTTAGTTCTTTTCAGACAATGTTGCTATTTTGACATTGTTACTATCTTATTAGCTCAGCCAAGCTTTTCCTTCTGACAAGCAGCAAAATAGGCCATTTGAAGCTGCTAACAATTTCAGCAGTAGTCTTAACAGTACTCTCTTAAACAAGGGATGCTTCTTCACAGCTTCTCTTTTTCTTCCACCAAAACTATTTTCAAAACATAACCAGCTCAGATGATTGCTCCACATTCACAGCAATTTTCACTTAATTTGCTCACAGTCATGGAAATTAGTGTAGCCCTAGGAGGACTTATTCAGCGCCATTTATTAGAATGCTTTGTTGTAGAATAAACTGCAGTCCTTCCAGTTTCATAGCATGAGGAGTGTAAGCATTCTTGGAGCTGGGAATGCTGCTAGGAATGCTAATAGGAGTGTCTTGTTTCTGATGCTCATCTTGTCTGAATTTTTTGAAAGCTATCCCTAATGTCTGAAAGACACAGATGCTTGCAGTTTCTATTTTATGTATGCTTGATGTTTTCCTGATGTGAAGTGTATTTGGGCATTAAGACGATTCTCAGACCTGTCCAAGATCTTGTTGCAATTAGAAAGACATGCTTCTAGGTGATGGATGTGGCTCATGAAGCTAACTCCCTGTAGATCAGTACATTTCTGCTTGTGGACTATCCTCAGACATGTTAGCATTTTTTAATTTTCAGTTCAATGACAGAAAAATGTCTATTTAGTAAGCTGGAAAAAATAATTACCTCTACATAGAGGGATTTTTTTTTTGAGCTTGGATGCATTTTTTATATTTGCCTGTGAATCAGCAAGTGAAATTTTAGTTTGCTGATTTGCAGAGGAAGCTCTAATTCTTGGAAGAGGTGAAGCTTGAGTATTTAATCTTAGGGCAAACAAGGGAGAAGACTGAAGGTAAGGAGCTTGGGAGATCAAGCAAAATCATTTGCCTGAATCTCTCTCTTCAATGAGATATTGAAAAGGAAGTTAAGCATCCTTCTAATTATTATTCTTGATGGGTAAATTTTTTGTACTGAAACATCACAAACATTCCCCAGCTTAAAGATTTTGTTATTGAGGAAGTGATGATCTTCATGTAGGTAGTATTCCTGTACTTATTTATTTGATTAGTTATTTTACTGAAAACGTGCATGGTCATTTAATCCATTTAGTAGTTCTACCAGCTCCCTATTGGAATCCTTGGGGTCCTGTTACTTTGAAATTACCTCTCACAGAGCTTAAATATTTATAATAAAAGAGGGGCACTTTCAACAGTACCTACTGACAGTCAGACTGATTTGTGTCCCTAGTGCCCTTAAACACTTCGGAGAAAAAAGAATGTCTTTTGTGGAGGCTTGGACAGGGCCTGCAAAAACATGAAGTTGCCAGGCTTTTTTATGGTTAATGGAGAGAGAGAGATGTTTTTGCAGATATATTTGAAGTTGGAACCTAATTTTAGAAGCTTTCAATCATTCTCTGCATGTATCTTTCTCTCCCCACTGAATAAAGGACTCTGAGGACACCTGTCTTCCCAGCTAAAACTGGCTCTGGGGATATCCTCATGAAGCTTGCAAATCACATAGATATTTTTAAATGTTTAGGGAATGCCTTTTCCCTTCTATCTGTAATCTATCTATCAGATAATCATAATGCATTTATTTTAGGACTAAAGTGAATCAATGTGTGTGTTTTTAAGCTGTACTGTTACTATTTGTATGACATTGAAAGAACTTAAAGCTGATTCAGTTGTCCTTTAGAATTTCTATATTTGCATAAGACTAAGACTTCTAGTAAAAATTGTCTAAACAATTTAACTTTAATCAATATTTTCATTCCTAAGCTACAGGGTAGGGCAACAAACTTTGCAATTGATTTTTTTAGGCCATCTCAATGTTATGTGAGGCTGCATAGGGTGCAAGACACATAATTGATCTGTTGTTGAGGCTTTTTTTTGGTTGGTTTGTTGAAGCATTTTTTAGAAAATACTGTTCTATGATTTAAAGCTTCAGAAAAATCTTGTACGTAGAGATATGTTTCTTGTTGCTCTTTTTTTAAGTGGAATTCAGACGACAGTAAAATTCAACAGAAGCAGACTTCCAAAATGGCAGAAAAAGATACAATTGGGAATAAATAATGCTATATACCTGCTTCAAAAAGCCAACATTGGACTAATTTATAGTACAATTGGAAAAATATTCCTTTTGTGATTTGATTCATATTTTTTTATTAATAAGTAAAGTTTACTATTTCTGAAGTGTAGTCAATGTGGATCTGCCAAGATAGTTTAATGTAGAGGTGAATTCTTACAAAGTTTTTATACGACTTCCATTTCTTTTCTGTTGTTATCATCCCTCCAAATTTAAAAAATGCTTTCAGAAAAAAATGGGAATAATTTATACATTGTTGATACATCAATGAAATACCAACATTTGGAAAATGCCTACATGTGAGGATGAAATAAAAGCAAAGGCTTAATGGCCAATAGCACAATTGCTTTAGCTGCTATCAGAAAAGGAGCTTAAGTGAGAATATCATTTGGGTTATAAACTGAGGTAATCTGTCTGAAGTGTTATAAGCAGGTGAAAATACTTATCCGGAAGAAACATGCTGCCTCCTGGAGTTCCCATGATTTCACACGCAGCTGCCAGTTGCTACCTATCATCTGTCACTTATTGCTGACCAGTCCAAAAATACCCTTTTCTTCTGATCTTCTATGTAAATGTCTCTTATAGAAAATTGCTTTTCTAACTTAAACACTAAAATAAGAAATTAGATGCATGAAATATACATGCTACTCTCTAGTGTAAGGTCAAAAGACATTTTGGCAAAAGGAATTTGATGTTAACTAAAGATGCCTTACTAAAACTGGTAAAGAAGTGAGATTCCACAGGTCCTGAAGTAGCTGGCAAATGAAGTTGCTAAGCCACTGACCATCATATTTAAAAAATCATGGCAGTCCGGCAAAGCTCCCAACAACTAGAAAAAGGGAAATATAACCCGCATTTTCAAGAAGGGGAAAATGAATGACCTGGGGAATTACAGACCAGTCAGTCTCACCTCTGTGCCTGGCAAAATCTTGGAGCAGATTCTCCTGGAAGAAATGTTAAGGCACATGAAAGACCACAAGGTGCTTGGTGACAGCCAGCATGGCTTCATTAAGGGGAAATCCTGCCTGACCAATTTGGTGGCCTTCTATGATGGGGCTGCGAAACTGATGGACAGGGGTAGAGCAGCTGATGTCATCTACCTGAATTTGTGCAAAGTGTTTGACACTGTCCCGCATGACATCCTTGTCTCTAAATTGAAGAGGCATCAATTTGATGGGTGAACCACTCGGTGGATAAAGAACTGGCTGGATGGCCGCACGCAAAGAGTTGTGGGCAAGGGTTTGATGTCCAGCTGGAGTCCAGTAACGAGTGGTGTCCCTCAGGGATTGGTGTTGGAACCGGTCTTGTTCAACATCTTTGTCGGTGACATGGACAGTGGGATTGAGTGCACCCTCAGCAAGTTTGCCGATGACACCAAGCTGTGTGGTTCGGTTGATACACTGGAGGGAAGGTATGTCATCCAGGGGGACCTTGACACACTTGTGAGGTGGGCTGATGCCAACCTGATGAAGTTTAACCATGCCAAGTGCAAGGTCCTACACCTGGGTCAGAGCAATCCCAGGCACGGCTACAGGCTGGGCAGAGAAGAGATTCAGAGCAGCCCTGTGGAGAAGGACTTGGGGGTGTTGGTCAATGAAAAAATGAACATGAGCTGGCAGTGTGTGCTCGCAGCCCAGAATGCCAACTGTATCCTGGGCTCCATCAAAAGAAGCGTGACCATCAGGGCGAAGGAGGTGATCCTGCCCCTCTACTCTGCTCTTGTGTGACCTCATTTGGAGTATTGTGTGCAGTTCTGGTGTCCTCAACATAAAAAGGACATGGAACTGTTGCAACAAGTTTGGAGGAGGGCCACGAGGATGATGAGGGGACTGGAGCAGCTCCCGTATGGAGACAGGCTGAGAAAGTTGAGGCTGTTGAGCCTGGAGAAGAGAAGGCTGAATGGAGACCTCATAGCAGCCTTCCAGTATTTGAAGGGGGCCTACAAGGATGCTGACCTGTGTCTGATTTTATTGTAAGAGACAACAGCGAGATGTGAAAAGCTGAAGCAGAGGAACACCACGTATAATCCACTGAATAGCTCTTATAGACATTTAGGAGGCTTGGTATGGGTCTGTACTGATCAAGGCTTATCTTCTATGCATATCAGGAGCTGTATTTTGCATTCAGTGAATTCAACATATCCTGCTTATACAAGTTTCTTATAGTGAGTACCCACCAGTACTGTTGGTGGCATGATGCAAATACTGGAATGCTCTTATTAGAGATGGGAGAATAATGGAAAATTCACTGAAACCTTTTCCAAAAGGAAAACACCTGATTCCTTTTCCAAAACTGATTCTTCCATCTGGAAGAAGCATGAGGTCTAGGTTCCTCAGGTTCTTAATGCATTATTTGCCTACATGCTCCTGGCATGGGGCTGGCTGTGAATATACTTTCTCTGTTATTCTTTCCTACTTAGACCAGAAAAAGACCCTCTTTAATATGGTCTAAGAATGATGAGTGTAAATATTCTTTGCACTCAGCTTTTAAAACTTGCTCTTACTTTTCAGTGCCAATTCTGTTAACATTTTTTTTCTGCAGAAACTGCATTTATATGCCCAGGCTCACTCTGACCATGCATCAGTTATCTTCAATTTTTTAATGGAGCCTGAGTTATTTTAACCTCATTGAAGAAAAAATAATAACCGTCTTCTGTACTTTTATAATACTGATGTAATTATGGTTTCTTTCATCATTAAAGTCTCGTTTGTAAACACCTCTGAAATATGTATTTATTTATAAATGTGTCTTGTTTAATTATTAAAACATAGTTGAAACATATGTTTACAGCATATTTAAACTCTGATTTATTACGGTTTTTGTAATACAGGTAAACTACCACTATTAGCTTCAGTATTTTCACAGCATAGCAAGCATTTGCTTTTGTTTTACAGGGTTAGGGTTTGCAATTGCTTGCAATTGCTTGCAATATAATCTCTAGTGAGTTGAGTAACAGTAGACCTGCCAAACAACCAACTGCTAGCTAAAAAAGGAAGAATAACAATAAAAGGAACAATAAAAATGTTGCAGACTGAGGACTACTGCTTTTTTTCATTTGTATTTTAAAGTGCATGTCAGCTTTGTATATCAAAAACAACTGAAGTTTCAGGCCAGCTACAATTCCCTGTACTGAACTACTCAATCTTTTACAAGAGCAAAGCTCACATTTATATTTTCCTTTCTCACATTTATATTTTTCCTTATCCATCTTTGCAATACCAGGTAGTAGCTATAATGGTGCATAGCAAGGATGAGCTAATAAAAACTTCTTCATTTAATGGAGGAACTTAACCATGACCTCACTCAAGGAAGCAGATTAAGTGATATAAATGAGAGAAGAGAGAGAAAACAAACAAAAAAAGAGACTTCCTTATGCACACCATGGTGCAGCCCAGGATCCCAGGCAGGATCCCAATCCATTGACCACCTAGAATGGCACTTTGTTGGGATGTGTCATTTCCCAAATGGATGCTCAGCTTAGTACCAGGTAAAAAAGGAAAGAATTACTGCTCTAGTGAGTTTAGTGAATTATCCACTATGTACCACTATCAGTAAGGACTAATCTAGCTGTGAAATGTATCAATTAATTGCAAGACTGAAAATGAAAAGAATGCAGTGTTTAGTCAGGCTTTGCAAGTGAGGCACATAATCCAGAAGAAGGGAAGAGTTCTTAGCAGCAAGACTGTACAAAAACTTTCTCAGTCTTCTTTCTTGGTCTGTAGTACCTTGATGTTCCCTGTTGTGTCACTGCAGAACAGACATGCTCAGTGGGTTATTTTTTTTGTGTCAGAAGAAATCCTCCACAAGCCTTGAGGAGTTCACAAAAACTGCTCACTAATTTTCCTGGCAGGAAAAGATCACACAAAAGATGTTTGCTTGATAGTTGATTTTAACTTTCGTGTTCCTGGAATCCATCATATTAGCAATACAGACAGTGACTGCAGAAGACTGAGAGGAGAGAGGACTTACCTTATCTGATATGACATTAAATTGGGTTTCATATTCACAGAAGAGAAGGAAGATAGTTGTAACTTTAAGATATTCCCTACATCCTCTCTCAATTGCCTGGTACAGGTCATGCCTTTCTTCTAAAAAGCTAGATAAGGTTAAGCAGAAGGGAAAAATTCTTGGCTACAGGAGAAATATTTTCCTCCCTTCTTAAATCCTATCTTTCTGATTTCTGATTTCTGTTAGCTATGGTGGGCTTAAGAAGATATAAGCATGTGTAAGAGCATGAGAGGACATACATTTTCAGACATTACATCTTGAGATTTCTTAGGTAAGGAAGTGCAGTAACATTAATACTACTAAAAGGGAGAGTTCAAAGTCTTCTGGCCACATTTTTTTGCCCTGTGTATAATGTAGAATGATCGTTATGCTCTCTCTACTATTGTACAGTCTTGTCTTGGATGATATTTAGATACTACCTTGGCTCCAGGCGTGACTCTAATTGAGTAAGTTTGTGCTGACATAGTTTAAGAGGAAAAAGGAGAAAAATTGACTTGGTACCTTATATTATGTATGTGGAAAAATAATGTTGCTTAGAGAAAATAATTGAAGTGAAGGATGAGTTATGTTGATATTCTTATGTCTTCTTACTGGCTGTCACATCTAGTTTCATTGCCATGAATTTTTTCTTCTGTATGTGTTATTAGTGGAATTTCTTTGTTTTAATGCACTAAGTTTTGTCATGTAGTATTCAAAAGTGTAATTTGCATTGTAAAAAAACAAGGTAAAATTTCTTGGGTTATTCTTCTAATAATTTTGATATCCATGATCAAAAATAATTTCTAAATTAATTATGACTGTAAAATAAACAATCACTTTTTACTCCTTAAAAGGCATGAAAGTTCATGGTTTGTAGTTTCTTTTTCTTGCAACAAAAGTAAAAACTTATTTTCTAAAAATGTTTATTCTTACAGT
Organism: Psittacula echo; assembly: GCF_963264785.1. Classification (NCBI taxonomy): domain Eukaryota; kingdom Metazoa; phylum Chordata; class Aves; order Psittaciformes; family Psittacidae; genus Psittacula; species Psittacula echo. Next base: position 151,549,397 of record NC_137735.1, on the reverse strand, counting down.
ATCAACTCATATATTCTATATTATCCTTTTAATCTATGAAAAAATTTTCACTGCCTAATTGACAGATTTACTATCATTTACAGTGATTCAATGAGATGTGAAACATTAATGATCAATCTGTTTTCCCAGTTTATAAACTCTGTAGTATTGGGAACAAAGGCAAAGCCTTTGTATGTATGTGTACAAATATCTGTACACTGTATATACTTGGCAGGCAGGAAATGGGAAATAATTACGTAGAGAAAACAGTAAAGAGTGGTATGATGGGTTTGATCTTTGAGTTGAAATCTTGGTGTTACCCTAGGCAAACTGGACTTTGAAAACCATCTTCATGGGTTTAATATCTTTGAGTTTCCCAGAAAGAGAGTGCAACTATTGTGGAAATCCATTAAAGTGGCATGTTCAAATATTACAGTTCTGGGAGACCTCACATGCATAAGGAATATTGTGTGTGTTCATAGTTGCAGCAATTTAGTGTCTGATGCGTACAAATCAGTGAATTCTGAACTCACCAGCTGTTTACTCTCACCTTTTCTGCCCCTGTGCAGAAAATCCATTATGTGCTAGTCCTGGGCTACAGAAGAAGGACATCCTACAACCATCACACTTTCCAAGCAGGGAATTTAGAGCACATATTTCTAGTCAGTAATCCTGTCTGAGTATATTTGCAAAGCTGCATTGTTGAAGTAGCTCTGTTATTAATCCCTTAACTGTTTCATATTGAAAGTGAGACTGATAAAAATGAGACAGTCTGTAGGTAAATATAAAGTCAATGAAAAAAGCTGTGTTTGTCATGTTATACACAGGCTCGGTTATGCAGCAATGAATGAAGCACGCTGCTGCTGGACTCCTTCCTAGGGCTATTTTAGCAGATTGAACGTCTAGTAGAATGCAGTCATCTGTGCTGCCGAGCTGTGAGAATGATTGCTAGCCTGCTTTTGGTTCCTGGTGTCAAGCACTCTCCGACATGATTTCTGGGCATGATTTGGGACTTATGACATTCAAGGGACCACTCAAAAGAGACAGTTTGTACTTAATCACTCTTTTTTGAAAGAGTTAAGAGTTTACTAGCAATGACAATGACTTTTCCATAGTGATGGGAAGTTTCTGGAATGTTTAATTATTTGGTTTACATGCACACCTTTGCTTTTGCTACTAAAAGATCCCATTCAACAGATTTGATCTTACCTATAAAGGGAGGATGAACTGGATTTCATTCTGATTTGTAAACTATGTAAGCAAATTAAAAATCTATACTCCATTTTTGCTTTGCAGTATATTCCTGTAAATCTGTCTTCTATTTGTGGGTTTTGATACATCAATAGGATTATTCATAACAACACTGTTAATGGTAAAGATGAGCAAGTTAAGTTCTTCCAGGTGTGAGACATGAATGAACAAGAGTATTAACTTGCTTTTTACTTTTCTAGGCTTCGTTTTTCACCTTGTTCCCTGAAACTGTGAAGATAACATGCTTAGTCTATCCCTTCTTTCTCTAAATGAAGCTGAAATTTTCACAGGTACACATGGCACTGGGAATTTACCAAATATTGTGGGGCTTGGGATGGATTTCTGAGAGTGGGCAGCATTATAATAATGAATAATTATGTTTCATGATGAAAGCATCTTCAGGATTTTAAAGTCTGGTTCTAATAGACATAGAAGAAAAAGGAGGCTTTTCTAAACAGCAAACTTTCCCTGGAATCTCAAAACTATTTGCTACATTATATTTCTTTGTTTTCAACCTTTATTTTAATGGCTTTGTAGATCCCTTAAAGAAAATTATCAGTGAAAAAATAAATTGTCAATGCAGATTCTGTCAATTGCTCAATGCACATTCTGAAGTAGCAATACATCTCTGGAACTGCATCAGTGATGCTAAAATATCACACATTCTGAAGAACTGTGTATAACCAACAGTAGGGAGGAAAAAAAAATTAAAATGCTGTTGTTGATGCCATGAACACAGTTCTAAATGTTTTCAGGAACCATATGAAAATACCTTTCACATTTCTGCACATCTAATTTTACCAAGGTCGTGTTGTAGTACTTGTCTCCCTTATCTTTATATTTTTAATAATAGAGTCTGTAATGCAATTTTTATGTGATTTATTTGTTTCAGTGGATACATGGCAAATTTATGTTAGTGTGAAATAGGAAGGGGTGTATAGGTTATCCTAGCTTGTTTAGGACAGAAGAGCAATATTCTGTTATTCACCCCGAATACAGAAACAGATAGCTGCTTACTTCTGATGTTCAATGGCAACCTATTTGAGACTTTTTTGTCTTTTTTATTAACATACCTAACATTGACTTTTTTGTGTTTTTTGTTTGTTTGTTTGTTGGGTATTTTTTTTAAGCCACTTGTGTCACACAGAGGAATCAAGGCTAAATAGAAGCAGGATTAAATAAGGGTTAATGTTTGACCAGAGTTTAGATACATGCAATATTTTTCTGAATCTTATTACATCTTTTGTGGAGCTGTGATTTTAGTGAAACTGTTGGAGGTACAGAAAGTGCATTGTTCAATTTGCTATCCTTCCTTTTAGACTTATAATAAAATTTATATGTATTGATTAATAACAGCACATCGAGATGTAATTTTCATATGATTTTAGAATTACATCCTGCAAATCATAATGTGAAATATAGCCTGCTAGTACCCGGCTCCTTTGAGTTCATGATCTCATTTGCACAGTTTAAAACTGATACTTCAATAATAAGGGAAAATCCCACCATTTTTCAGTGTTTGATAAGTGCAAAACTCTGTTAATTCTAGCATGTACTAAGATATATCTTTAATTCTTGACCTGTGAAATCGTAGTCTGTTGAGTATCATATTTGTATGAATTTTTAACCTCTTATTTCTAAGAAACATATAAGAACACCAGAATTACAAGAAATTAATTTAAATGATGTTTTTTACAGCTTTGTCTTGTGGTTGTTTTTTTTGCCTGGTTGGTTGTTTGTTTTTTTGGTGTTTGTTTTTTTTTTATTCCTCCATTTGACAGACCTCTACCTTAAATGAATTTTGGTCTTTCCCTTGCATAGCTCAGTGGGCAGAAACAGGAAAAACCCTGGGGAAAAAAGCACTGTGAGTGTGAGTTTGTTTTGCAGACTTTATTCAGGCAAAATTTGATTTTGATGTATGAGCACCTAATCTGATATTTTAGTAGCAGTAGAAATATTCTCATTCATCACAGGAACAAGTGCAGTTCCTGGTTGTTTCCGTGGAACTCCTGTGTGCTTTATACCTTCCAAAATACCATCTCTCAATACAGATCAGGGTTATCATCATTAAACAGTCATTACTGTTCAGCTTTCAGCAAATTCCAGTTACTTTGCCACATTTTAAAATTTTGTAAAAATTCAGATGTAATTCTTATCTGTTCTAAAAGGTCTGATCTTTGTTGAGTCTTATTCTGAAGTGGCCCTTTTTATTTGACAGGTGTAAGTGGATCATAGCAGTAAGGCAGATACATTGATTTGACTTTGACTTCATTTTTCTCAGCTGTTCCAATAATTGCATCTCCACAATGTGCGGGGGTAAGGCACAGTTACCATTATCCATTTTGCTGCATCTATCCCACATACACCTGTATCAGCTGAACTTAGCAGAACCTTCATTTTGTTTCACAGAGAGAAAACATATTTTATTTATCTCTACTGATGCAGATGAAAAAGTCAATGAACAGAACGTTGCTTATCAGATCATAATTTATGAATTAAATAGATGAAGACAGTAATATACGCCATTATCCACTCTTTGTCATCTTCAGTGGAACCTGTATTATTTATCTAAAAGAAAAATATGCAAGTAACATAATTATCACTCCAGCACAACATTTATGAAGATTGCTCATATGACTTGAGAATTCTATACATGTGTGAAAAATACTGTTATAATCTTCATTTTTCAGACAGAGAAAAAAAAAAAAAAAAAGATATGTGAGAAATGAAAGGAAAATGAGAATGACAGTGATGGTCATCAACATACTGAATCTGAGTCTTTAGAGCTAAACACTGATAGACTTAAATGATTTCTCCTTATTTCTTTTACTAATAATGAGTGAAATATTTTCCAAACTTAGCCTGCAGTTTTCCAGATCTGTTCTGTTTTCTCACTTCTTGCAATACACACACTTTCCCTTCTTTTGGAGTAATATCTTGCTCATTTTCTTTGAAGGTGCATATTTTTTACATTGCTTCAAGCTCTTTTTGCCAACCTAAACCGTTAACCTCATTTTATATTGTAACTTTCATACATAATGAAACATTTTTTCCTTGAAAGATCCAATATGAAAAAAAGAAAAAGATCTACTGCAAAAAAAAAAAAAAAAAAAAAAGCAAACAAAAAAAAAAACACAAAAAAGAAAAGGAATAAGATGTATGTTTTAACTTCTTGCTGCTCCAATGGTTACAATGACGGTCTTTTTTTTTATTATTTTTCACCAGCTATTTTCTCAGGGAAATAATATTTGCAGGGAAGACTAGAACATCTTCAATACCACCTTATGTATTAATATTGATGTTTCAGCATATCAATACTTTTCTCATTTAGTTATGAATTACATCTTCAGGTCTAAATTGCTATTATAAATAGCCATTCCTGTACAATGCTGAATTCATACTCACAGTATCACAGTATGCTAGAGATTGGAAGGGACCTCAAAAGATCATCTAGTCCAATTCCCCTGCCGGAGCAGGAATACCTAGATAAGGTTACACAGTAATGTGTCCAGGTGGGTTTTGAATGTCTCCAGAGAAGGAGACTCCACAACCCCCCTGGGCAGCCTGTTCCAGTGTTCCGTCACCCTCACTGAGAAGAAGTTTCTTCTCAAGCTTAAGTGGAACCTCTTGTGTTCCAGTTTGTACCCATTACCCCTTGTCCTATCATTGTTTGCCACTGAGAAGAGCCTGGCTCCATCCTCGTGACACTCCCCCTTTATATATTTATATACACTAATAAGGTCACCCCTCAGTCTCCTCTTCTCCAAACTATAGAGACCCAGCTCCCTCAGCTTTTCCTCATAAGGGAGATGCTCCACTCCCTTAATCATCTTAGTTGCCCTGCGCTGGACTCTCTCCAGCAGGTCCCTGTCCTTCTTGAACTGAGGGCCCAGAACTGGACACAATATTCCAGATGCGGTCTCACCAGGGCAGAGTAGAGGGGGAGGAGGACCTCTCTCGACCTACTAACCACCCCCCTTCTAATACACCCCAGGATGCCATTGGCCTTCTTGGCCACAAGGGCACAGTGTTGGCTCACGGTCATCCTGCCGTCCACTAGGACCCCCAGGTCGCTCTCCCCTACACTGCTCTCTAACAGGTCGTTCCCCAACCTGTACTGGAACCTGGGGTTGTTCCTGCCCAGATGCAGGACTCTACACTTTCCCTTGTTATATTTCATCAAGTTATTCCCTGCCCAACTCTCCAGCCTGTCCAGGTCTCGCTGGATGGCAGCACAGCCTTCTGGCGTGTCAGCCACTCCTCCCAGCTTAGTGTCATCAGCAAACTTGCTGACAGCACACTCAATTCCCTCATCTAAATCGTTGATGAATATATTAAATAATAGTGGTCCCAGTACTGACCCTTGAGGCACTCCACTAGATACAGGCCTCCAACTAGACTCCACCCCATAGACTACAACTCTCTGGCTTCTCTCCTTCAGCCAGTTTGCAGTCCACCTCACTACCTGATCATCCAGATCACACTTCCTCAGTTTAGCTGTGAGGATATCATGGGAGACTGTGTCAAATGCTTTGCTGAAGTCAAGGTAGACCACATCCACCACTCTGCCATCATCCATCCACCATGTTATTTCCTCATAAAAGGTTATGAGGTTGGTCAAGCATGACTTCCCCTTGGTAAAGCCATGTTGACTGCCCCTCATAACCCTCTTATCCTTGATATGCCTTAAGATGGCACCAAGGATAAGGTGTTCCATCACTTTCCCAGGGATGGAGGTGAGGCTGACCGGTCTATAGTTACCCATTTTAGTTATTAATTTAGTTATTCATTTTGGTGATTAATTTTTGTTCCTCAACTATCTTTCATTATTACTAAATTCAGACATGGTCATTTAAGGCATGATATTCAAGAAGAAGCAAGTCCAAGAAGTTACATATCTAATTCCAAAATAGTTTCTATCTATTTATTTAGATTCCAGCCATGTTGCCACTTTTACTTTGACGTGTTATAGCTGCATCCACTAGATGCCAAGAGCTGCTCAGACTTGTCATGGCTACAAAGGGTCCAAAATCTAATTACAAATGTTATGTCTATAGTGTTTGTCTAGAGCTTTGATTCTGCTAGGAACAAAATTGTGCAGGCATTAAGAACTGAATGTTTTATCAGGAAAAATACATCTATAAAACCTCAAGGGGATACTAATAAATTAGTTGGCATACAGAATATGCTGACTCTTAAGTGTTTGAAACAGTGATTTGGGGTTGAATTCTCAAAGGTGAGGTGCTGCCTAGCTGAAAGTATGTATCCTCAATAGGCCATTTGCATTTATAATAGTGTTTCAATGGTCCACTGCATTTGCTAAACAGTTTATGAAATTATGGCAAATTATCACTGCAAGATTATTGGATCCTCTCAATGACATGTGGTTGCATTGTGATACAGCTGAGATTGATTCCTTTTGTGTAGATTTGCATCTGAGAGGGTGTTCAGGTTCGTAATCTAGGTCTACAGTGTCTTCTTAGCGCAGTGCAGTACTTCATAGAGGCAATAGTTGAGACCTCCAAAGCAGTATAATAGTGATGCTGTAGTACTCTGATGAGTTTCTAAGTGATGTTCGCTTGGCTTAGTCATTTTTGCTGTGATGCTGGATTTTGATCAGTACTTTGAAAGTAAATTTCTGAGGAGCATGTGCAACATAACCAGACACTTCTTCAGTTACTCTTTTATCTAGCATATGCCAGACAAAATAAGTGCATTAAGTGCATACAAAAGTCTTCCAGAATGAGAGTGATCTTTATTTTTTTTCTGAATCTGGATTAATAAATTACATATATATGTATCATTTTATCCATCATCTTTATAAAGGCTTTCTTGACCTCGTTTTTACCAGGCACAGTGTCCAGCTACTGATTTGATAGGGTAATGCTTTGTAAATAATAGGAGAATTATCATCAGAATGAATTTATGGCTTGCATTTCTGTTTTCCCCTGCTTAGCCCTCTTTTGCAAGTGTTGTAATTGATGTTCCCTGCCTTACATTTTACCAGGTCTTTAGGACTAGTAAATTCCATTGTTGTAATTCAAAGCTTAATTTACTTGGCTCAAACTAACCATCTCCCAAACTGTGTTGCTGCAGTGACAGCTGTAACCAGCACTTGGCCTTAAAGACAATTTTCTTACACTTTCCCTCTTTGATCAGCTTGGCAGTTTATGGTTCTGTTGGGTTGTCTAGTCTGGGTCATGGACTTGCAGATTGAATGCAAGCCTCTACAACTGAACAGTAAATGTTATTGGGAATACCTAGCCAACAGCTGAAGACATCTGCAGTACTGAAAAGTGAGTAAAAATAAGATCTGAATTTTCGAATTACACTTAGTCTTTTGCTCTGGAATAAATTTTCTCCTTATAAAAGAAGACATGAACAACCCTTGGGTTTCAGTTTCTTATCTTGGGAAGGGTAAGCCATGCCCAAACCTTTTCAGTATTCTAAGAAAGTGTGTGACAAATAAAATATGTCTGAATATGGTCACCCTTGTACCACTGTTGTACTTTGCATGTATACTAATTTATTCCTCACCTCCTTTATCAGTAAGTGACTTCAGTAACGTATTTAAAGTGCTCTTCACCGGCTATTCATGACTGCCCTGCAGCACTAAAAAGCAGGCTCTGGCAAGAGGGCCTGCAGCTTTGTCAGGCTGCCAGGGTCTGGAAAGCAAATCCATTTTGAGGATCAGCCTAGTGGAGCATGAATAAAAGCAGTGCACCATTGAGTCTGCTTACCTGGCAGTTTATGCAGTCTTTAAGGCCAATTTTTCAGCCCTCCTTATCTCCATTTATAAATAGGACAAGGATTCCAAATAGGCTCAAGCTTTCAAATAGGCTTTTACTTACCCCTGGGGACTTAGCTTCTTCCTTTGACCAGGCATTTCTGCCAAATCACTACTGAAGTAACTCTCCCTTCTCTACAGGGCTTGCTGCCAGGTCATCACTTAAGCACTCAGAGATCCCCAAGTGACATCTACAATAATTTTCTTAACTTGGTCTTATTCCTTTTCTTCTAAATTGGCACTTCTCAACCCTCGTTGAACAAACCTGGCTGCCCTTTTTACCTGGCTACAGTTTCTCAGAACACATCCTGTCTGCTCACTAATATTATTCACATCAGTGAAATACTTTGAGAGATATTGTGTGCCATAAGCTGCATAAAAGAAAGCCATGCTGTACAGGCTGTGCTTTGCAACTGAATGCCTGAAAGGAGAAAGCAGTTGTCTGTTTCTTAGCATTCTTAGAAACTCTTTTGTTCTGAAGTTGCATGTTAAAAAGAAATAAAGCTGCTTTTCCATGGATATAAAACTCTAGAACTAGAACAACTCATCATTATCATTTGATGAGGTCACCCCTGAGTATCCTCTTCTCCAAGCTAAAGAAATCCAGCTTCCTCAGCCTCTCCTCAGAACGGAGATGTTCCACTCCCTTAATCATCTTTGTGGCTCTGTGCTGGACTCTTTCAAGCAATTCCCTGTCCTTCTTGAACTGAGGGGCCCAGAACTGGACACAATATTCCAGATGCGGCCTCACCAAGGCAGAGTAGAGGGGGAGGAGAACCTCTCTTGACCTACTAACCACACCCTTTCTAATGCACCCTAGGATGCCATTGGCCTTCTTGGCCACAAGGGCACATTGCTGGCTCATGGTCATCCTCCCATCCACCAGGACCCTCATGTCCCTTTCCCCTTCACTACTTTCCAGCAGGTCAACCCCCAACCTATACTGGTACATGGGGTTGTTCCTCCCCAGATGCAAGACTCTACACTTGCCCTTGTTGAATTTCATCAAGTTTCTCCCCGCCCAACTCTCCAGCCTGTCCAGGTCTCACTGAATGGCAACACAGCCTTCTGGCGTGTCAGCCACTCCTCCCAGTTGAGTGTCATCAGGAAACTTGCTGAGGGTACATTCAGTTCCCTCGTTTACAAATATGTAAAGGGTGAGTGTCAGGATGATGGAGCTAGGCTTTCTCAGTGATGTCCAGTGATAGGACAAGGGGTAATGGGTGTAAACTGGAGCATCAGAGGTTCCATGTGAACATCAGGAAAACCTTTTTTACTGTGAGAGTGACAGAGCACTGGAACAGGTTGCCCAGGGGGGTCGTGGAGTCTCCTACGTTGAAGATATTCAAGGCCCGACTGGACAAGTTCCTGTGTGATGTACTCTAGGTTACCCTGCTCTTGCAGGGGGGTTGGACTAGATGATCTTTTGAGGTCCCTTCCAACCCTTGGGATTCTGTGATTCTGTGATTTGAATTAGGTAAATAAGTTGATGCCCCTATTACATTTATTTCCCCAACTTTCACCTATCCAGTGCAGAAACTGTACCTGATCTGTAACTGAAGATACTGCTGCAAGAATCCTTACAGCGCAAACTTGCAACTTGTCAATCTGACAGTGACTGAAGGTCCAGTTCAGGAAATTTGAGTCCTCATCTTACTGTACACCAAAATTGCCCTTTGATTTTCCTTTTTCTTTTTTTTTGGTTTTGTTTTGTGGTTGGGTTTTTTTGTTTGTTTTGGGGTTTTTTTGTTTGTTTTTTTTTTTTTTAAACTTACATTTTATTTGCTTTTTCTGTGGGCACTAGCTTATCAGTTTACCAATAAGAGGTATTTCATGAGGATAATAGCACACATCCTGTTACCCAAATTTACCTAGATCTCTTTGAATTTATCTGGCAATGGTTAGCTGGCCTTTTCCTTCCATTGACAAATGCCTGCCACTGTTTTTCATAGGTTTTAGTCATTCAGTATGGAAGATCTTATTCTTAATATTAAAAAAAATGTTCTTAATTGTATATCTTCATAATACAAAAGAGTGATTTCCAATGTAATTATACAATTAAGCAGTACACTACAATATGGACGTGTGATAAATCCAGAGATGGTAGTATAAATTTTTAATATTGAGTCAAAGTCCTGTTGCAATATCCACAATGTGTATATTCATACAGAAGTTCCCCAGGGGATAGTTATTCAGAATTTCTTCTGCTTTCCTAAAAAGACATTAAGAAGACGTGGCAATTCCTGGTGGAAAGTAATTTTTGCATTAAGAAGCCACCAACTGTAGAAAAATAGGTGAAACAATGAATTAATTAGAAGTCCAATGTTTACTTTGAATAAGTGGAAATGCCAGAATGATTGAAGAATGTGTGCTGAAGACTGAGGAGTTCAAATGATGCATGGAAAACAAATATTTGTATTAGAAACCTGAAGTAGTTTCCTCTGTTTCTTTTCCCATTATTCCCAAGAGATCTACTTTTGTAAGAAACAGAGGTGTGTCTGAGCTTCTAACCAGGCGAGTAATCAGCAGCTGGTGACTGGATTAGCCTGGTCTGGGTGGATGGGTTCCAAGTTGCTCATTAATCTGGGAGAAGGTCTTTTGAACAGCAGGTCATAAAGTGTGTTGTCCAGAGCTGGGGAGAAGGGCTGCAAATGATGCTGTTGTCTCAAGCACTGGAATAGCTAAGTGGGGTGATGGATAAACACGATACAGAAGATACTGTAGAGGCTGGGAAAAGTGTACAGTAGTCTTATAGGATTTTGTACGAGGTGCATAAAAATGGTTTTAGATGCATGTCTTGATTCTCTAGGTATATCAACATTTTCTAAGTGAAGTGTACATGAATCTAAACCACACATTGCACTTGCATATTTAGTCTGATAAACGTAAGTTTACTCTGGCAAACAGTGGATGTTATTTAAGTAAGCTTGCTGCAAAAAATTCCAGGAGACAGAATCAGATTCTATTTGTCCTTTCAGACCATGTTTTTCTAAGAAATGGAAAAAAAAAAAAAAAAAGGAAAAGGAAAAGACCAGCAAAATATTCTGGAACAGTAGAAAAAAGTTTATGGAAAAGTACTTAACAAAACTATTTTGGTTTAGTTTAATTTAAACAAACTGCATCTAATGTATGCAATATATTATAATATATATATTAGACATATGTGATATGCTATAATATATATTATATATGTGATATACTAATAATTAGTTAATTCCTATAATATATTATTACAGGAATTAGTTGATTTACATTGGTTGACTTTCATTAGTTTTTGTGAGATTAAATATTCAGCATTGTAGAAAAACCTTTTATCATTAGAAAACCAAAAAGTCTAGCAGCAACCTCTTTTTATATTGGGGTCAAATTGCAGTTCCAATTTGAATATCTGGCAAAACTGACATTAAATTGAACAAGAAGAGAATACAGTCCTTAAAAAAGTGGCAGTGAATGAGGATCAGCCATGTTCACACATTTGGTGAAGATATGCATACATCCAGTGCCCTGAGCTAGTGGCATAGGGACACTTTGTTAATATTGCTACAGTAAACGTTGAAGTGAAATGACAGATTTTACTCTTGGGGCTCCCATGAGAAGCTGATGTGTAATCATTATTGAGATTTAATTTCTTTCCTTCTTTTAGCTAGAAGGAATGTAGAGATCAAAGACAGAAAGGAACCTGCAGTCCGTCTGAGGGCAGATTTGTGTGTAGCTTTCAGAATATGACTTGAATCTGTTTGCCATCTGGAAGATGGTGTTAATTGTCTTCGTTACTATCCAATGCATTAATCAGTAATATATGTGTTTCTTATGCATTGTTATAACAGGACTGAATCCTGTAGAGGCAAGGCTAATAAAGTTCTTAAACAAGAACAGAGTAAGTGACTCACCAGAAGACTTGGCTGAGGAGAAAACTGACAGTATGGTAAGTAGAAGCAGACTGGTTTGGGTATGAAAAAAGAGAAAGAAGGTGATGATGGTTGGACAGACAAGAAACTCTGCCAAATAAAAGCTTGGATCAGGTGATCTGTTAACTGGGAGGGACTGTGACAATAAGATGTCTCAGTGGGGAGTGGCTGGCATGGCATGGCACACCAGATATGTAGTTTCAGTGGAGGAGTTATCATCTCTTCAGTTGTAAAAACTCAGTCTATGACAAACTACATGGAGAAATCCTAAAAGATGTAATAAAATCAAGATGATATGGTAGAAATGTGGGAAGTTGGATGTATAATGGACATCTGACATAAATAGACCAATAGTTACATGCATATGGCAGCATTTGGCTTCCAGGAAAAGTCTGACTACATGGAATAGTTATCTATTATGTCTTTCAGCTACAAGATATCTATTATGTCCTTCAGCTACAAGATACAAATGACTTACCTCTTGATTTCATGAGAGAAAGGTGGTCAAAATGTTCTTCTCAAAAAACTTCTCAAGGTGTAGAGCTCTCCTGGGTCCAGTACAGCCACACAGTTGACCTCAGATTTCAGATCCATAATCACATTTTGACATCTCCATTTTTCTGATAGAACAACAGCATTGTTCACTGTCAATCATATGAGACAGTAGTTAACAAGGATGGTTAAAGGAACCTGCATAGTAAGGAACATGGTTGAAGCAGGAGAGGAATAAAATAGATAATAAGTTGGAGACAACCCATTTCTAAAATCTATGGTGTGTCCTTCAATGCAAGTCAACTTGTCCAGGCTACACTGGAGATTCTTTCTTTATACCTATATTTTGAAAGCAAGATAAACTTTCATATCCTTATGCAGATATCTAAAACTTATTAAAATCCCTTCAATGCTTTGTACATCTGTGTTTCAATACAAAACACCACCCGTTGGTCCTGGAGCTTTGATAAGACAATAAGGGAAAAGACTTTTGTAGTTTTCTTCAGTCGGGCAAGAAGTCTCAGAGGAGAAAGGGCAAAAATAGAAAGCATACTGGCATCAAAAAAAAGCATGTGCTTTTCACCTTTCATTTTTTCCTGCAGCTGTTAATGTTTTTAAAAGTGATTCCATTTTTCAATAATATTTTACTGTATAGAAGCATTGAGTGCTATCCTAGTTTAACTGCCCTGAGGCCTGCTCTGTGACATTTGTTTGGTGAAATTAAATAAATCGCAATCTGTCCAGGAACAAACAACAGACAATTTAACATGCAGGCATAGACCAGTGTGTTAAGAAATATTTCCTTTAGAAAAGAATCTGCAGTAACGAAAATGCTTTTGCTTTCAAAGACCAAGGAGGGTTAAAAAGGCATCTGTACAATGAATCAAAGCCTTTGAACAAACACCAGTAAGCTATTTCCATAACAAGAATTCCTCAGTGTGAGCCACACACACACACACATACATATATAAAAATATTTCAAGAAGATCTTTAAAATCGTTGTTTAATCTCCCATCTGGTTTTTATCACAGCGTTTGCTCTTTTAAAGATGAGTAGGTTTCATGATTGATACCTGCTCCCACTTGACACTTGCTTTCAAAAAACTACCTATGGGGAATTAATACTTTTTTACTTGGAGCACTTTGTGTATATTCAGCATGGAAAAAAAAAAGAAAGTTGTTTTTCTTTAACAGTTCTGATTTATCACACTGTTTTGAAACAACCTTGTGAGAGGAAGTAAGTGTGTCATGTGATGCAAAATAGTATAATGCAACATGAGTTACCATGGAAGCTTTTCTTGTAGAAGTATAATGTTGTCCTGGGTTCAGCAGCAGCAGTCAGTTTTTCTCCTTCTTAGTAGCTGGTGCAGCTCTGTGGTTTTGACTTTCAGCCTGGGAATAATACTGATAAAGCCAATGTTTTCAGTTGCTGGTCAGAATGTTTACCCTGACCAAGGACTTTGTGAGTCTCATGCTTTGCCAAGGAGGAGGAGAAGCCGGGAGAAAGCAGGGACAGGACACCTGACCCAAACTAACCAAAGAGGTATTCCATACCACAGCACGTCATGCCCAGGGATGTAACTGGGAGTTACCCGGAAGGGCACGTCTTCTTCTCTGTCGGGCTCATTTCCGGTATCGTATACCGGGCGGTATCGTATTCTTTTCCCTTGTTATTTCTCTTATCATTATTATCATTGGTGGTAGCAGTAGTGATTTGTGTTATACCTTAGTTACTGGACTGTTTTTATCTCAACCCGTGGGAGTTACATTCTTTTGATTCTCCTCCCCATCCCTGGGGGGGGGGGGGGGGGGGGGGGGTAGTAGAAACTGCGTGGCTGACTTGCCAAATGGCTTAAACCACGACAAATGTAAATTTGATTTCAAATAGCCAATCCTTTCCTCCTATTGACAGATAGCCTTGCGATTCAGGTATTTCTCAGCAGATCAATTAAGTAGGGCTAACATTGCTCATCATTAGCCTTCCTCTGTGCTGATTTTCCATTGTCAGCTCATAAATGTTATCATTAGAAGAACCTTTCAAAAGAGGTTACTTTTTTTAAGCATTTAATGTGCATTTCTGGGTGGATCATTACTGCTGTTTTATTATTATCCAGCATAAAAAAATCATACATCAGGTGTACTTGACATCAAGCTGTTTAACTAAGATTACTCTTGTTGGAAATGCACTGTGCATGATATTATGTACCATGTAATACAACCCAAGAAGCAAAAGCCACAGAAGCTGAAACAGCGCATAACTTTTTGTATCTTTAATGATTTTTATATTTCAATACTCAGATCTGCTTCCAATGAAATTACTGGCAGAATTTTGCTTTTTTAAAAACACCTGATATAATGCCTTTTTTTTTTTTTTTTTTTATTCATAGAAACAGAACTAGTTTTCTTCTCTTTTTCCCCTAGACTTTATTATTTCCAGTTAGTAGACTGAAATGATTGCTTCTATCTCCTGGGTCTAATAAAGCAATTTGGCTTTTTAATGGGCCTTGTTAGGGTTGAAGACCAATGTCTTTCTGGTACAATTTTTTACATTATTGGTACACTACCTGCTGAGTCATCAGCACAGAAACCAGAGGTTAATTTCACTTCTACTAAATGAAGCAGATAATCAGCCATCAGAGGTTGGCTCCTGTGCTGTAAATAAGTCTTGACAAGCTGAGGGACAGCACTGTGGATCACTCAGCCCTCTTCACACCATCTGTCCACAAATTAAGACAAAATAACGATATTAATTTGTTACATTTCAAAAGCTGTACTGACAAACCCACATGGGCATTTTTAAATGGCGATGAATAACTGAAAGATTTCACTAATATTCCATTGAGTCATGGCTTATAGTTTTTCAAACTTCTTTTTCAACAATGAACATGTGAAAAGTGTTTTGACCAGATGAACAGCTAATGACTATCAAAGCAAATCCATTCCAAAGTATTATGCTACAGAGCATTTTTTACTTAGGTTGGAAGTACTATGGCACAAGAACCTGATGGCACAAGAATCTGTTGGATTTCCCAGAGATGGTATATGGAGTATAAACTTTCGGATAATGCAGAAGCTGTTACATGGTTTCAGGAGCCAGAAATATTTAGGAAAAAAAAACCCAAACAAACAAACAAAACTAAAATGAGCTCACCAAAGTAACATATGGTAGAAAGTAGTTCCTGGGAATTGCTGAGGTGAGAGCATCCCTTATCTATTTCACTAAATCCATGCAGCATGAAGGCAGAGCAGTATTTAGATTGATCTTACACTAAATCACACTGTGGAAATGGGAATGGATGTATTTGCAAATGATCAGTTTTACAAATGCATTTTAACTATTTCTAACATATGTCTATACATGCGCAATAGTTCAAAAGGTTCAGAGTCCAAGTATGTATTAATGGCTGAAGTATAAAAATATTACAGAGCTATTCTACTAATCTGTAAATAAAGCACTATGAAAACAGGAAATCCAGAGGTGAATTGAATTGAAAGTAAATGACGGCACAAAGCAATTTTAGCTTTTCTCTGGAACAGTGCCACACAATAACTCCAAGGCTATGAAAAAACTACACAGCTGTGATTAATGAGTAATAATGCTTCCATAGCCAGATTAAGCTAACAGCTTTTTAAAGACAAGTGTTTTTATTTTTCTCTTGTTCATTCCTAGGCAAAGATAAAATTGGGCATCTTAACAGAATTTAACAAGAAACTTTTTTTGTATAATGTTTTTCTAAAATGGCTTTGAGGTTTCAGGTAACAGGTCCATAATGATACAGTGTAATGAGAACTTGGATATCTAATTTACCTGCTGACCTGAATTTAGATGTCATAATCTACAGATGAATCCTACTCTTATACAGCTCTCTTGGAATGCAGTAATGCTCTTCAGTGATGTTCATCTCTATGGGGATCAGAGGTAACAGGCTTAAATTAAGAAGCTAATTTTTCATCTACTAAACTTAGATGAGATAGAAGCCACCTACCGTTCAGAAAAGTACTTTCCAAGCATTTTTAATTAATGGTGATCAGATTCTCATTACAACCAGAGAAAAACCTGTCACTGAATTGCATCCTTAGTAAAAAAAACATACAGAGAGTGAATTAAGTTGTTACACTAGAGTTTTAGACAAGGTTATTATTCTATAAGAAACTTTTATATTATTAATTTAAATTGTCTATTAAATTGCATTCTTAAAATCCTCCAGTAGCTACGTGCAGTGTTAAAGTGTAAGAGGTGAACACTGTTACAACCTGACACATTATGAGATGAAAAATCAAATAATTATTAATTAAATGCCTCGGTTTTAATAAATTAATCCACATCATCATTGCACAGTAAGCAATCAGATTAGAAATTATTAAAATTATTTTTAATGAATTTGTTAAAATTTTAAAAAAATTTGTGCAACTAGAAATAATACATAATATACAAAACTATATACTTCAAGCTAAATCTGATTTCTAATGAAGTAGAAATGGGTGGCTTCACAAGAGCTAATTTAGCCTACATTTGCTTACTGTCAGGTTTCTGTGCTTTGCACTGAAGCATTTGATCCTGATGAGTTCTTGGAGCCTGGTGTCTGTTCAGATTTGGGAAAGTGGTGAGTCATACATTAGCGGGTTTTGATTTCGATTCAGGTGCAAAGGGTAGAGAGAACAGTATAGATGGCCTTTGTTACTAGTGACCTATGGTGTTACATATGTTTCCTATCTGAAATATAGAAAGCGAGCTACGTTCCTCCTAAATTACTGCAAACTGAAGAAAAGGAAATTAAATTTAATCTTCAATACCTAGGGAAATTTTCCAGCAAGTTTCTCCTTAATTTTATAGCACTGGTATTAGATGAAGTACATTACCTTACTTAACCTCTCCAAAAAGATTAGTTCCATTATTTATTAAACTGTATTTTCCCCTAATGTTTTTTTAAATTGAGATTAAAAATGTAATATACAAGTTCTAAGGAATTCTTCCTCACAGCTAGTCAGTGCTCCATTTTTATGATGAACTGATATTTGAGAAATACTTCACTGTTACACAGCTATGTCTTTGTCTGTAAAAATTATTTGGGAGCTGCAAGACAAAGTAGTTTGTTTGAGTTTTAAAGCTGTGTGGGTATAGTCTATAAATTGAAGCTTCCTTAGAGTCCCCCAGTATAGGCTCGAGAGAGAGTTTTATAATGAATTTTGTTCTTTATTCTCGCACTCTTAGTTTTGTGTAATTTTACTTTTAAATATGCTCGTACTACACAGAAATGATCACCCTCCACAGAGTACACAAGAAACAGATTGCATCAGCGTGTAAACACAAAAGGCATTTCCAAAGTTTTCTTGCATTTTTAGAAATTTTTTTTTTCTGTCTTCTATCTTCATTTTTTGGTTCATTCTTACTTGGATTATCAAGATGAAACAGAAGAAATTTAAAGGAAATTAAAACTTAATTTGCATGCAGCACTGGGCTCATTACCATGGGCAAATATCAGCTCCTTTTGCTTTGAGAAGTCTCCGTTATGACTTTGAGGAGTAGCTGCTTAACAGCCCTTGGTAAACTGTGTGTGCCATTTTTCATTCAGAATAATGAGTATTCAGAATAAAGCTTTGAGAAGCATTAGAAGGAGCTGCTCACATGCTATTTGTAAGAACCTGGTCAAAACATGAGCTCTTATTTACTTATTTTCTGGATAACACATCTATCAGGGTTTGCAGGATTGGTTTGCCCTTATTCCAAGCAAAGCTTACCTACTATTGATATTCTGTTGTTACTGTGATCTGGTCATTACCTGTGTTAAAGATGAGACAACAAGTGGAATCCCAGAAGAGGCAGAAGGACCACAGGAGAGCACAGGATGACATTTGAGAGGCTCACTGCATTTCTTTTGGTTCACATAGCAACAAGCATATACAGCCTCTGATGGCAGACCAACAGGGAGTTATGGGAACCTCAGCTGTCACATGTGGCAGTCATTCAAGCATTGTAGACAAAAGGACTTTGAACAAGTCCTTTCAATTGGTCATTTTTATTCAGTGCTGGCTTAAATGATTTTTTCCTTTAATCTTCTTACTCTGTGATATGTATACTACCTCTTTCATCAATGTTGATTTCATTCATCAAATAACTTTCAACAATCATCCTTTTGCACTAATTACATTTCCACTGACTGCATTTCCTTGGTTTATCCTGTTTCTATTAATGAGCCAGTGGCATGACTTTCATTTTTTTTGAGCTGTACCTGAAATGTTTCATTTTCTTTGCTAGGTTTCCCTCTTTCTAAAAAAAAAAAAAAACAACCAAAAAACCCAAAAATACCCAAGAAGAAGAAAATCCCTTATCCATATATATTAACCAAATGGCAATATTTTTAATATGTTAATGCCAGAAGCACCTTCAGAACCACTACAAACAATTGGCAAACTTACTCAGCCTCAGTAACTTGATATCTACAGGGATGCACAGACTATTGGGTCCTGAGTCTTGCAGTGTTCTAAGCCTATCAACTGAGAAAGGGAGTCAGTTCTTTATCAGTGGTTTTCAGATCTTCATGCAGAGAAAGCCAATGGAAAGCTGTGCCTCAAAGGGCTCTTCCATTTAGCACAATACAAACATACCTAGTTTCCTTCTAGGTGTACTTTGTGATTTTAAAATGCAGCATTAACAACTGAGGAAAGCAACATGATTACCAAAATAACACACATCTTTGCAAAGGACTAGTTATTGGAAAGAAAAAAGTTATTTATGTTAAAAAAAAATAAAAATCTTCTTTAGTCCCATTCCTATCACACCTAGGTGGAAATTTCTCCCCATTGTAGTCCTGGAAAAAGCTTATACTGCCAAAGTTCAAATGGTTGAAGGCCTTTTCCTGGCTGCTTTTTATTTCTGATTTCAGGTGTTAGGAGGTTAAGTTCTCGAGTCTTATCTGTTATGAAAATTACCCGTTGCCAAAAAAACCCTGTAGGCAATGGATAAAATTGCATAAATGTCAAAACCAGTTCAAATGCAAATGTAGACAAGGACAAATCATGTTTTGTGCTTCAGGAACTGTGTATTCTAGCTCAAAATCACCTCCTGCACTCTTCATCATGTGGACATATGTCAGTGATGTTCAGTGCCATACAAAAACAGTGCAAAAAAAAAAGAGAATATTCTGCTCATCACAGAAGTGTGAGGCTTCAGAAGGCAATGCCAAATGTTTTTACATTTAAGATCTTTATAAGTGATCAGCTTTAAACATCTTTGCATAATAGTCTCGGAAGAAAAAGACTTTTTTCCATGTTAGCATTAGTTATTTACAGACATATGCAAACAGCAAAAAAGTATTTAATTGAAAATATGTAGGAACATATCCTAAAATTTCCCATGGATTTCTTGTCAAGCGAGTTAATGTGTGTGGAAACACATGTACTTATTCAACATCTGTTTTAGTACTGGGGATACCATTCTTTCTGAGTCAGAGGTAAAGCATTAATTTTTCTTCTGAAATGTCAATTAGGGCAGCATCACAATGGCATAAGTTTGAATTTATATGCAATAATGGCCATAGTTGATGAAACAGTACTTATTATGTTTTGCATTTATTCTTTCATGTTGAATGTCACATGAGGAGATGAGGAATAGGATTCGAGATTAAGACAGCTAACTCTAGATGTGTGTTGTGTAAACTTCCTTTCTAGTAAACAGTCAATAGTCAGAGGAGCCTAGAGATTTATTCATTTGGTTAATCAGTAAACGTCAACTTTTACATTGAGTTTGATCACAGTATTTAAGCTCTGTTTTCTGTATTGGCTAGATCTCTAGCAACTACCATGGTGGTTGAAAACACTTAGCTCTCCCATAGACATGTAAATTTAAGTATCTTATTTAGTCACCCTTCCATCATCAGTTTCTATGTAAATTGTTATTTCTACAGTGCTTTCTTATGTTGATGTCCATCTTTAGACCATTCTTAAAGATGATGAATGTTATCCTTCATTCAGGAACAGGGAAGAGATTGAGTAATCTGCTTAGATTCCTTATCTGAAAAAGACTACTAAGAGTTTTGCATAGGATTTGATGATCAGAGGGTAAAATAATCATATTTGCTATCTATTCACAGCATTCATAGTCTAATGACTTACAGGCACTTATACTTTGGCAGTTTCTGGAAGCAGTAGAGACAAATGAGGAAGCTTTCAAATTACTGAAAACACATCAGCCTTTGCTGTTTATTGGATGGACTCTGACTTTGTAACACTTGGTTTGTAGCCTTATGTCTTCCACCACTGTGTCTTCATGTGTCTGCTTTATGGTATATTTATGTAAAATATTCCCTGTAGTGCCATCTTTGGGATTATTTGGCCCACTAACCCTGTTGCTCATGAGATTTACATCAGACTTTCCAGTTTAAATTCAGAAAGCATTTAAATGTGTTTAATTCACCCCTGTTTTGATTCTCATGCTTAATCGATATTTAAATGCTGCACAAATGACGATGAGATGTGCATAAAATTTTATTTATGAAGTCCACAGCTGATGGCATAAATTGACTTCAAAATTACTTGAGGCAGGGCAGGGGAGGAACCCAGAAGAATGAGAGAATGAGAAAGGAAAATTTAAAAAACCATAAATGGCGGAGAGATAAAATGGGAGAACATCTCCCTAGTGGCCAGCTGTGAAATGAAGAAGAACATGCTCCTCTCTTACGTATCTTCTCCAGTGCAACACTGCAGCATGTGGTGGTAACCATGATGATCTTTTCAGCCGTGCTTTTCCCCTGGAACTGTGTGGTTTTCCTCAGGACATGTCCAAACTCCCTGGGCTTTTTCCTGTTCATGATGCTTTTAGCACTGATGGGAGCATGCTTAATTAGGTGCAAGTGTTGCACACTAATTGGTTGCTGAATTTTGGGCAGGCATATTGGGTAATGCTTACCAGTGATTTATTACTATTTACAATTTTGTTCACTGTCTTCTGTTCCTGCAGTATAAACTAAAAGCTACAAAACAAAGGTTAAGTAAGGAGGGGTAGGGAAGTAGGGGAGGTGATTCTCATGCCAGTGAAGTAGCTTCCCATGAGAATCTGCTATAGCTGCGACACTGGTGTTGGGAGGTTCAAGGTCATAAGTATAAACTGAGATACACCACATGGTAACAAAAGGGGAAATTACTGTCACCCCAGTTTAGGTGAGAGGTTGCAGAGCTGGAAGTGAAAGTCAGACTACAGAATTGCAAATGGAAGGCACCTAGCATTAGGAAAATTAGGACACTTCAGGCAATGTGCAGTGTAAGTGTATGTGCTTACAAACAAGCTCCAACTTAGGTGCACTGAGAAATGGGAATGTTTTTCTGAGCTGAAGTCCATATGAGCTACATTGTAGAAGCGGTTTGATAGTAGTAAGGTAAGCATCACAAAGTATCTTACACTACCTATTGGTTTTATATCGACTGTTAGGAGTGGTCAGAAGATATCTGAGTGTAGTGTTAATACTTTAAGCTCTACCTAGATCAGGATACAGAATATACTTCTGCAGGTGCAGAATTTTAAGTACATGTTGTTTTGTGAAGTGCAAGATTTTGGAGAGTAAAGACCAAATGGAAATCATAACTTACAAAGATTTTTCACAAATAACATGCAGTAATTAATCCAGAAGTCCTTCACAAAGCTGAAATATTAGAGGTCTGGACAATTACTGCAGTATTTTTAGTTAGCGGTCTATTTACCTGTGATTTCATTTATTAATCTATTGATATGAAAAGCATACTGCTTTTAATTTGACAATACCAAAGTATTTTTACTAATTTACTGGGCAATAATAAAACATAAAGTCAATAAAACAAAAAGTCAAAAGAATTTACACTCTCTAACAGTGATTTAGGATTTCATCAGCTTTCAACAAACATCTTTATGTTTTACTTATTAAATGTAGCTCTGTATCAAATATTCTAGCTTGTGATATGCATGTCTGTAGGTATTACTAGTTTTATCAATGTACAAATTAGAAGAGTATTTCTGAAAACATCCCTGTACATTGAGCTGGCAGATCCACTGAAGTCAACGGAAGATTTTGGAGATCTCAAATTCCCAGGTTTTACAAAGTTATTCAGACGAGTGATACTTCTAAATATCAGTGATTACACTTTGAGAAGCAGGGATGGGAAGATTGGTGAAGGTTTATGGAGACATACATTTTGATAGCAAAAAACATTTTTTGTCATACCAGTTTATAATGCATGATTGCATTTTCATAGAATCATAGAATAGTTAGGGTTGGAAAGGACCTTAAGATCATCTAGTTCCAACCCCCCTGCCATCGGCAGGGACACCTCACACTAAACCATGCCACCCAAGGCCTCATCCAATCTGGCCTTCAACACCGCCAAGGATGGAGCATTCACAACCTCCCTGGACAACCCATTCCAGTGCCTCACCACCCTCTCAGTAAAGAATTTCTTCCTTAGATCCAATCTAAACTTCCCCTGTTTAAGTTTGAACCCATTACCCCTTGTCCTGTCACTACAGTCCCTGATGGATAGTCCATCCCCAGCATCCTTGTAGGCCCCCTTCAGATACTGGAAGGCTGCTATGAGGTCTCCACGCAGCCTTCTCTTCTCCAGGCTGAACAGCCCCAACTTTCTCAGCCTGTCTTCATACAGGAGGTGCTCCAGAACCCTGATCATCCTCGTGGCCCTCCTCCAGACTTGTTGAAACAGTTCCATGTCCTTTTTATGTTGAGGACACCAGAACTGCACACAATACTCCAAGTGAGGTCTCATGAGAGCAGAGGGGCAGGATCACCTTTGACCTGCTGGTCATGCTCCTTTTGATGCAGCCCAGGATACAGTTGGCTCTCTGGGCTGCGAGCGCACACTGCAGCCAGCTCGTGTTCATTTTCTCATGGACCAACACCCCCAAGTCCTTCTCCACAGGGCTGCTCTGAATCTCTTCTCTGCCCAGCCTGTATTTGATTTTGTTCTCAAACTGCCTTCGAATGCTGTCAATTATTTTCCAAATGTTGCAGTTGACCTCTAACCCCTGAACTGTTGTTCAATTCACAGAGTGTATGGCTCTCAGTTTTGTGATAGATTTGGAATCAATGTCTGCTTTCTAAGATAGATATGGATATGTATATTATTGGTTCCTTCCTATAGAAATTTCAACTTATTATGACTATTGACAGTAATGTATGGAGAGTTGGATGGTTATCAATCTGCTATATGGTACCCTGGATATGTCACTGGAATAAATATCATACATTTTTGTGGTAATTCAGAAAATATGTGTAACAGGGAGTGTGTTACTTACTAAAGATATATTAGCATCTCAAAACACATTTGATAAGGTATACTGAGACTTGATGTTAAGCATAAAATTCATGTGCATTGAGACATCCTTTCAGAGGGTGATAAAAATGATAGGGTATGAGGGTGGAATTGCATTGCCCTGACTCCGGGCCAGTAATTTTGGGAAGTTGCTGATGGATTTTTTAGTTTAATGCAGGGACTGACATTCTTAGGGTATAATTCATCCTATCTGAAGTGGCAGGTAAAGCATCTGTTGATGCTTTTTACTTTTCAGTAAGTGTGAAGAGGGAGAAAAAGGCTGATCTGGGGCCAAATATAAAGATATAGATGGTGACATTTTAGACAGGTCATACATGAGAGTGCTTTAAGAGACTGCTCATAAAATATACAGACATCTAACACTTTCCAAACAACATGATACTTGGGCAACCAGCTGATCAGGGTGATTTTGTGAGTGTCATGGGCACTGTGCTTACTCCATCCATAGTTGAATAGTAGGTGGCTGGCACGATCCCCTGAAATTAGCTTTACTAGGTATAGACAGTCTATTGTGAGGCCTGGTTACCTTTGCATCATAAGCAGATGGATCATGAATAATCTGTTTTAAAAATGCTGTCAAATAAAGCATCTTCCAAATTACGAGCTATCCAGATTGCATTTAGTGTCCATTTTGCACATCTACCTGGGATGATAATAACATTTTAGATTTCATTAAAGTTTTGTTTTCTTATTTCTTCCCTTCTCTCCAATATTATTTACTTCATCTTTCCTCTAAATAAGAAAGTTTGCTTTGCAGAAAGATAGCATACAAAGCAGACATCAACTCTGAACAATTTTGCTACCTACCGCTTGCTGTATGTATTTACAGTGATATAACAGAATTAATTTACTAAGGCAAGAATAATCTGATTTCAAAGATATGGCATATTTTCAGTCCTCCCAGACATCACCAGGCTTGTTTGCTGAGAAGAGGCTTAGATGGACTTCAAAATGAAAGCAAAATACTTAGAGTAAAACTTGAAACTAATGTCATCCTTTTGGCTCTTTGTTGGGAAGAGTTTCTGCTGCTTCATGTGAATCTCAGGTAAATATGACCCAATGCACTCTTCCTCTCAAACCTTGCAAAGTTACAGCCAAAATAAATTGCACAGAGAATGTTAATGGAGTAGTAGAGCAATTTTTATTTTTTTTAATTAATCATAGAAGATTCCTCTAATAAATTATCAGCAATAGTGTATTATTTTCTTATATTAGAAGAAGAAAAAACCCCACACAGTGTGGAAAAATTACCAGTCTTTAATTAAGGTTCTATCATTTCTGCTGCACTCTGCATTATTAATTTTTATGTTTTTACCTTTCCTGTAAAATATCATATTTGGCACATTAATAATTAATTTTCTTTTTAGTGTTACACCGAATAATTTTTCTATTCACTCCATCACTTAACCTGAAGAACAATATATTTCCATCTTTAATTGGCAAAAGCCTCAGGGGGGATTTTTCCGGTTTAGCTGTATCTGTGTGAAGTTTACTTTTGTGAAATACAAACTCCCACTATAACGTGAATCCCCTTGCTAAAAGAGATAATTCTCATTCCTAGGATAAATGGGATGAACTATTTTGTACAGGAAAGCCCTTCTTTATTAAATGGCTAAAGTGACTGAACCCCACTTTAGAAGATCATTGTCTGTACAATATAGAGATGAAGCACAGCCTAATCTGACTAATGCAGGTTCATCCAGGTGTTGTTCCTGATTTGCCATCAAAAGAAGTAGATAGTCCTTCTGACATAGCTAAGGATGTCTGATTAGAAGGTGTAACACGCCTAAATATAGCATGAATAGATACCTATCTCTCGTTGATTATTTGGGTATAGAAGCAGTTTAGGCTTGACCATTGAGCTTTGGGTAGTGTCTTGGTTTAAACCCAGATGTCAACTAAACCCACCCAGCTGCTTGCTCACTCCCCCACAGTGGGATGGGAGAGACAATTGGAAGAAAACTCATGGGTTGAGATAAAGTCAGTTTAATAGGTAAAGCAAAAGCTGCATGGACAAGCAAAGCAAAATAAGGAATTCATTCACTACTTTTATTCAGCAGTCATCTCCTGGAAAAGCAGGGCTCCGTCACACATTACAGCTACTTGGGAAGACAAACACCATAGCTCCAAACATCCCTCCTTCCTCTTTCTTCGTAGCAGCTCTTATTGCTGAGCATGATATATGGTCATATGGTATGGAATATCCTTTTGGTCAGCTGTTCCAGCTGTGTCCTCTCCCAACCTACTAGCTGGTGGGGTAGTCTGAGGAGCACGAAAGGCTCTGTTGCTGTGCAAGCACTGCTCAGCAATAACTGAAACATCCCTGTGTTATCAAGAGATGATTTTCATTACAAATCTACCTCCAAACCATCTACTATGAAAAAATTTAACTTTATCCCAGTTAAAACCAGTACAGATGGTCAAGGCTAAGTGAGATGAACCTGCACTGTAAAATTTTGCTGAACGTAAGTCCATAATGAAGTGCTTTGTGCTACTGGAATTAACAGTAACAAAGTTGGGAATTGCTCCCCTCCTCTGTTCAGGTCTCTTACAGTGACATGCAAATACTTTAAGCACACATTTTTCCCTTTTGAAAAGAAAAAGAAGATTAAATTAAAATATACATTAAATATACAATGAATTTAGCATTGGTAAAAAAACTAAACTTGAAAATCAAAAGAGAAAAAAAGGATTTACTGTATCAAATCCATTTAGATAAATGTACTGAAGCTTAAGTAGTAATGAAATGAGATTCATGGTGAATCATATTTTGTATTTGTTGTGAGATAAGGACTCAAACAAACTAAATAGGAATGTAAACATGCAAATGTTCATATAATTTGCTATGTATGTACCACTGTGAAAGAAAATTCAAACTATATTTTTGCATTTAATATGTATGCTTTTACATTGCAAGCATATTTTATTTTGAGTATCAAGCACATTTTTTATGACAATTTATTGAAATTTCATATGTATGCTACATAAGTCCTTTATGTTGGCTGAACTGGCAGAGCTCTTTTATTTAACTGGCAGAGAAACATATACACTCTGAAGACTATAAGTGAGTAAAACCAAGTTTCTAGACAATGACATTATCAGCAGGTTGGTATAGAGGCTAATAGAATTCCACAAGGGAAGTTCCCTTTTATCAGCTGAAGTAGATGCCTGTGGCAGATTGTTGACCCTGCTAAAAACCTTTGTCTTATGTGTTTGTAAAAGGAGACAATGCATTTCTCACTTTTCTCATGTTGCTGATTTGTATATTTTTTTAAATCAAAGAAAAGGAAAGCCATCACAAAATCCCTGATATTGATGTTTGCTGAGAACTGAGGTAATTTGATAACAAAATGTTAGTGTCTTTATCCTAAAAATGTGAAATAATCTTGTTTCAATAAATGAAAATTGATAAATTTCAAGTGCAAAAATGATTAATGTGCCTATACTTCTGGATAGGTAGCTGGAGAGATACAGGTAGGGGGTTTTGTTTTCTAAGGATTACTAACACATGTTTTTTAAAGGTCATCAGTTGAATTTTGTAATCAGGTAAAACTGTTGTACAAAATCATTAGTTTTGTCATGGCCTGTATCTATGTGTCCCAACATCCTTATATAACTTTACCTTTGGGAAAGGTCACCATACAGCTAGGTTTGGCCTGTATTTCCTTGAACCCTCCTGGGTTGCTCAGGCTTCATTCACCACCTTTGCTTCAGGCAGCTTCAGCATTCACTGCTGGCCTTTATGGCAAGGAGCCAGACCCCTGTTACCCAGCTTTCCAAACCTCCAGAGGTCAATTCTGGTGTCTTTGACCATTTCAGTAACTAAACACTAAGGCATAAATATTATGGATACTTTCGTTATTATCTAAACCAAGCCCTGTGTTTGAAGCAATTAATGTGATTTCTAAAGATGACTTTATAAAATGGTCATCCTTTATTTGAGAAAAAATGCTAGAGATGGAGAAATAATTTCCTCCCTCAGCATCCTCAACACTTTTTAAGCTTACTTTAAAGTCTGTAAAATGCCTTCATAAGTTCCAGGTGCCTTTTCTTGTTCTAGGTCTCACTGATTCCATCCTGGTAATGACAATGCATTCTTTTTACTTGCTTAATTTTGGATAGTAAAAAATTCCTGCTTTTGAGTGAGCAAATGTGGGTTTAGGAAAAACAGTTCCATATTCTGTTTTCTGTTTTCCTTTTATTATATTGCCTTTTTTTGTTTTGTTTTGTTGTTGTTACCTTGGTGGCCCGGAAATGCCTATGTGGAAGCCATATTACTATTGCAATATTAATTGCAGAGGATGAAAGAAGTGTGTTCAAGGTGACAACCCTCAGCTGTCTTTCTTGCATCTCCTACAATATTGTGGGAGCTAGGACACTAATCTTGTTAACAAGCAATTCTCTGAGACTTCTGGGTACATGCAGTAAATAGAAGCCAGTAAAACCAAGCAGAGTTCCCATTTTTTTCACACAAACAAGTGCCTAAAATGTGATATTATGCTGTGAAATAAGTCCAGGCCAGGCTGGACAGAGCATTAGGTGACACGGTCTAGGGTGAAGCATCCCTGCCCATGGCAGGAGGCAGGAGGGTTGGAACTAGATGATCTTAAGTTTCTTTCCAACCCTAACTATTCTATGATTCTATTTAATTGTTCCACAGGTTGTTTTTTCGGTTTTGGTGTGGTTTTGTTTTGTTTTGTTTTGTTTTTTCCTGTGGTTTTGGGGTGTTTGTTTTTTTTTTTTTTTTTTTAAGGTTTTTTTCTTAGGGTTTTTTTTTTAATTGTTACTGTTTTTACTCTTGGACTGTTATATTTCTTCTTAGAAAGAACAGAAACTGCTGCTTAACACAAGAAATGTCTTTAGAACAAGGTTGGACTGATAAGGTTTTTTTTTTGGTAGATGGTTTCAAGACATTATTTTCCAGCTTCTGTGAACTACTGCAGTAGGACTCAAATGATGTTGTCCATTGTGAACTATTGGAAGTCACTCCCTATGCTCAGTTTATGAGCCAAAAATAAAAGTTCTTTCACCCAGCCTCAGAGCTCCTATTTCATTTTATTTGTACAGCATCTAACAGATTTCATCTTGTGGAAGTTTATGTTTGCAAAAAGAGACAGGAAAATATTGAGAAGAGTAGATACGGCATTTTAAACCATCTTCAAACGGTACATTGCTTAAACAACAGCTTGGATAAATATATATGTGTGTGTGTATGTGTACATTTCATGTGTTAGACAAGATGGTTTATTCAAAGAGATTCAGCTTGAAAGCTTTTTTTTTTTTTTTTCCAACTACCATGGATGGTCTAATAAAATTTATTTGTCCCTATTAATATTGCTTTCCTTGTTGAAATAGACTGCTAGATAATATACATTATTAAATTGTTAACTCATATATATAATATAATAAATTATGTTATTTAATGTTATTTATTTTAGTTTTTAAGGCAACATTTAGTCTCTCCACTTTTCATGTTGAACAAAACCTTGTTCCACCAAACTTCCCAGTCATATTTCACTTTTTTCTTGTGTACAAATTATTTATTAAAAACTTATGATACATTCACAACCTTTATTAAATGTTAAGGGTAAAAGTCTATATTATCTCTCCAGTTACTCTGCAAATTGCCCCAATAACTCTTCAGTTCTGCACAGACTGAAGTACCGCTTACTGTGAATATACATGGTAAAATTTGAAATCTTGACACTTCATCAGTCCTAATACTATTAGGCTGTGTTGCTATCTATACTAACAAAGAGCAGGAAAAGAGTTGGTTTATTTCATACCTCAGGTCAAGAAAACTAATGGTCTTTCATTTCATGTCTCTAAAGACATTTCCAATGATGATAATAAAGTGAATTTAATTTGTATTGATACAATCTATCCTATCTTCCAAAATGCATATGCTTATGCAAGCGGATGTTGATACACGCGATTTGCACGGTTTTCTTGTAGAATACTGATACCAGTATATACATGGTTATGCTGAGCACCTTTCTTATTTCTTTGTATTCCTTTTTTTCTCTGGATCTCTTTTCTCTTGCATTTTTTTTTAGATCTTAATTGACAATTTTTGAAGACCTTGGTGTCTGCTGTTTTCTAGAAGACAATTACTTCCGCAATATCCTGTCCTATATTCTTTCCAAGCAACTTCACTAAGTGGCACTATCAGAAATGATATGTGGGATGGGAGTACAGCTTTCCTTGAGTACTTCTGTAATATGCCCGTGCTTGTTGCCCTACAAACATCAAATGATGTAAAGCAATCAGCTGATAGCAAGTGGAAGATTATTTGGAAAAATTGCTCAAGTTAATATTTATTGAATTGGGATGCAATTAAAAAAAAAAAATGCCAGAATCCTTAAAAACTTGTTTCTGAAATGTAGAAATGTAGAGAAGTTCTGTGCAGAGAGTATAAGATGAAGACTTACTTACAAATGAAATCCGCATTTTAGTAAACTACAGTTTACAGTCACCAGCAGGGAAAATTAGCACCTTTTCTTGACATCACATACTTTCTAGCAAGATGTTGCTTATCCCTTTTGAAAGGGATTTTCACTTCCCAGAAGAATTCTATATCAAAACGTTATTTCTGAGTGTTCTATTTCACACTGCATGTAGTGCTGCTTCTTTACAATAAGGGCAGTAATGCTGTGAGACTTAAAGCACCAAGCTAGACAAATACCTATAGAATTTCAGTACAGTTTATTTAACTTTTTCTGAAATGACTTAACATTTCTTAGTTTTGTGCTGGTAATCCTGGAAAACATTTTACCATGTCATGAATGTGGATGTTTTTTAGCAGCTGAAAGCAGAGCATGTTTTATCCAATACATTCCAAATTATGCAGGAGTAGCTTAAGGCATTTTGATCAGCATGCATAACCTGTCTCTGTCTGTTGTGGTTTCTAATTGTATCATCCACTTTTGAATTCTTTTTTTTTTTTTCTCTAGTCTTTCCATAAAGGCATACTTTTATTTATTGCTAATTTTACTGAACCTATTCACTTGTGAATTCAAAGTGTTGTCATTTATGTTCACCTTTCATTTTCTCTTTTGCTTGCCTTAATTTTCCATAAAGGATACATTTTTCCCCAGCCTTTCTAAAGCCGAGGTACTGTAGCTGTTCAGGTAACTCAATCAGATGCTATACCAATCCCAACCTTTGCAGACAGTCAGAACAAGTGGCATTCTAACCTCCTGGGGGTAAGCCAGCAAAAGGTCTCCTTTATTATGATATAATCTAAAATTTAATTGAAGTCTCTTCAGTAAAAACGAGATCTAGAGATGGCTGTTCTATTGGACTAATGCATTAGTCCACAATACTACTAGGGCACTAAGTTCAAAAGTTACTTCCTGAGCAAAAAGGAGTTTTTCTAGTCCCTTTTTCATTAGTTTCTGGGTGGGTTTTTTTTTGTGTGTGTGTGTATTTTTTGCTTGTTTGGGGTTTTTTGTTGGTTTTTTGGTTTTTTTCCCCCAAATGCCGCATCTAGTTGAAGAGATGTGATGATCAATGTAATTGAGCTGCTGCAGGTATTGCAGCAAATGAACTTGGAGACATTTCTGAGAGCCTACATATATTTCTCAAGCCAATAGAGTTATTCTTTCAGTTTTATAAGTAGTACAGTCCATGAACACATTAATATGAAGCAGGAAAAATAAATTATTTAGTAGTGTAAACAGGACAGCCTGGCATCACCACACATTTGACCATGTTTTCTGCCAGGAGTTTTAGCTGACATCCTGGACTGTACGTCAGTTGCCATGGACAATATACTTGAGTTTTAGCCTTCATCTGGTGAATGTGTAGTCTCTCACTATAGTGCAATATCACTGCTATTGGTAATACAATGTATTGCAGATATATATGAACCCAACAGTTGCATAAGATTAATAGATAGATACCATTGGAATAACCAAATCTGATATTTTTTTTTTTAGGAGCTTTTTAAAGTGTGTTGGTCAGGATCTAAGCCAATGTGTAAAACAGTATAATGGGTATTCAGTGGCAGCAGCAATACTTTTTCCAAGAAATGTCATATGTATCAACCTGTACACAAAAATATCACTGTATCTCCTGTAAAAGTGTGTGTGGAATAATTCATAATAGACAGAAATTTCAATCTACTGAAGCTGGTGTATGACTGAATTAGCATTTCATCTGGAAATTAAGGTTTGGGTATTGTGTTATTTATTACAGGAAGGCTATCTCTAGCTTTATTTCACATGCATTTCTTGATATTGTATAACCTGTTCTGTCTTTCCAGACAATTCATTAGAAAATAAATAAGTGAAGCAAAATGTATGAATCAGGAGTTATTTCCCCAAACCTGTTTTTTTAAAGGGTAGATTTCTAACATTCAGATTAAATCTGAGCTATATTAGATAGAGAATCCATTGTGGACTGGCTGCATCACGTTTTTTAAACTAAAACCTTTTAAGAATATTTTATGTCCTTCTCTAAGTGTATGGAAGAAATGATAATAAGGTAGACACAGTTAAAGGGAAGTTCTTATGAAACTTTCTCAAGCATTTATTTCTCCAGATTGCTTGTCTTTGTACCAGAACATGAGAGTCATTTGGTGAGAAATGGCAGGGCCATAAGTCCTCTGTGTCATTTTGTGAAGCAAAATATAATTTCTTCTCCCCAAGACTAGGTCCTAAAGACCAAGTGGGCCAGCTTTGTTTAGGTCTTTGGTCTTACTTTGTTAGAAAATCTCCTTAATATTTTTAAAAAACCTTCCATTGTGAAAGTGTCCCAAAGTGTCCCAAAACCAGGCTAGAATTTACGGTCAAAACCAGAAATATGGTTTTCTGCTTTCAGAATGTAATACTCAGGCCCAAAGAGACAGCTCAGATACTGCACGATAAAGACTCGGTTTGGGTCTGTCATTCCTGTATAAATGATAATTAGCACTTCTGTGCTAACACACAAGTAATTTGATGCTTTGAGAATTGTTTCTGTGAAGAAACAAATAAATTATTTTTAAGTGCTTCTAGATACGTGCCTTTTTGTGTGTGTATGTCATAGTTAACAGTGTGCAGCTGCACTGCACTTGTAGTAGAAGAAATAAAGATATAGAAGAGCCATTCAAAAAGCTTATAGGGAATTTAGAACTGTACATAAGTGTTTTCCAGGGCGCTGCTCATCTTCTACCACGCGCAAGTTATGTAAATATTGGTATGCATTCTCTTTCTGTATAAAATATTTACAGCTAATAGGATAAAGTGAACTTGTGTATGAAAAAAGGTGTTTAAGAAATGTGACACCAGTTGGTTTTTTTTTAATTTCATAAATATTTTACACTTAAAATTCAGTAAGATAAGGAAAGTAATTTGACACTGGGGCTGTGCAAAGCTCCATGATGCTGTGACTCTGTGACTGTGCCCTGCCAATTCCTTTTAAATTCACCTCAGTGAAGCAAGCAGTTGCCTACATAGTGAATTCAAGAGGGTTACAAACCTACCAGAACAGTCAAGGAATGTACTATGGTCAATTTAAGATAAGCTTATACTTATACCCATTCCTTCTTTCATGATTCAGTTTAAAACCTTCCTACTCATTACCTATACACCATTCCAACTGTATAATGGAACCATGGTATAGATCAGTGTCCTGGATTCAGCTGTAACAGTTATTTTTCTCCCTCTTAGTAGCTGGTGCAGTGCTGTGTTTTTGACTTTATCATGAGAACAACACTGACAACACACCAATTTTTTCAGATGTTACGAAGTAATGTTTACTCCAATCAAGGACTTTTAGTCTCATGCTCTGCCAGTGAGGAGGAGAACAAGAAGCTGAGAGAGAGCAGAGACAGGACACCTGACCCAAACTAGCGACAGGAGTATTCCATACCACAGCACATCATGCCCACTCTATAAACTGGGGGGAGTCATCCAGAAGGCCCAGAAGACTGCTGGGGTCAGGCTGGGTATCTGTTGGCTGATGGTGAGCAATTGTATTGTCCATCACTTATGTTTATTGTTTTCTTTTCCTTTTCCCCTTTTAGTTTTATATTCTCTTCCCTTGTTATTTCCCTTATCATTATTATCACTTGTGGTAGCAGTAGCGGTTTTGTATTATACATTAGTTACTGGACTGTTCTTATCTCAACCTCTGGGATTTACATTTTTTCGAGTCTCCTCCCCATCCCTCTGGGAGCAGGGGAAGGAAGAAAACGGGGAGCGAGAGAGCAGCTGTGTGGTTCTGAGTTACCAGCTGAGCTTTAATCATGGCAATCAGTTAATTTAAAATTCCAACCCACCTTTTCTATGCATATTTTAATGGCTACTATGGAGTATGTCAGTATGAATGGACAAATGAAGGGCGTAAGATTGCATGTTCAAGAAAGAATCATTTGTAAACCAGCAATGTTATTTCAGTTTGCAAAGTAATTGATCTAGGTATTCATATCAATGTAATAGCAGCAGCTTGTCATGAGCTAACCACATAAATATTTACTTACAGCTTTGGATCTTTTACAGTCATAGGTACATGTTCCAGGGCAGTCAGTGGACTAGAAAGTGAGTCCATAGTTGCTTGAGTGTCAGGCAGCAGTGAAGGATATTGGGACATTATAAAATGAGGCATTCACTGGCTGAAAACAACAGGCAAGCTTGACTTTCTATTAACTTTGTTGTCAATAACTGTATTCATACTACTTCTATTCCGGGAAAAATTTTCTACCTCCTTTCACTGTCTTGCAAAACTGTTCTGATGTCCTAGATTTAACAATAGGAAACTTGGTGGTGTGCCCAGCAGTCACAGGATGGGGCAGAAGTTTGTATCCAGATGGCAACAATAAAAACATGAGATGTATTCTCCAGTTACGGTATGTTATGTCCTTCATGAGATTTTCAGAGCTTAAGACATGCACACAATATAAATCAAGTATTCTAATGGGTCACTAATCCAGTCAAACAGGGCCCTCTGGCTGGCCAGGGGTTCAGGGCAGGAAAAAAGTGCAGCCACATACTCCTGTGCCCTGGAAACATAAGAGCTTTTCGGTGACTAAATTTTCCACACTTATTGATTGAAAGTAATGCAATATGTGGATGTATTCTGTCATATTCCTTTTCTTTTTTTTTAAATTTATTTTAATTATGTGCTGATGTGTTTATAATACATGTGGTGGATGGAAAAGCAACAATAAAATGTTTTATAAACATTTCAGACATATTCAGTATATATATTTCTCACCTTGCCTCTGAGTGATTAAATAGAAAGTGCATGTGTGTGCGTGTGTTACATGTTCTGTCAGCATCATCCACCTCAAAATTATCAGGTTTATGAGTTATGTGTTTACTGTTCTCATGGGGGACTTCAACCACCCTGACATTTGTTGGAGCGATGGTACGGCCCGGCACAAACAATCCAGGAGGTTCCTCAACTGTGTGGAAGACAACTTCCTTCTGCAAGCAATAGAGGAGCTGACAAGGAGAGGTGTCATGCTTGACCTCGTGCTCACCAACAGGGAAGGACTTGTTGGAAATATGGTGCTCCAGGGCAGCCTTGGATGCAGTGATCACGAGATGGTTGAATTCAAGATCTTCAGGACAGTGAGAAAAGCGTGCAGCAAGCTCACTGCCCTGGGCTTCAAGAGAGCAGACTTTGGCCTCCCCAGGAACCTGCTTAGTAAGGTTCCATGGGACACAGCCCTAGAGGGCAGGAGGGCTCAAGACTCTTGGTTGTTATTCAAGGATCACCTGCTACAAGCTCAGGAATGTTGCATCCCAACTAGAAGGAAGTGCAGCAGGAGGGCCAGGAGACCTCCTTGGATGGATAAGGAGATGCTCAGGAAAATTCAAAGGAAAAAAGAGGCTTATAGAAGGTGGAAGAAGGGACAGGTGGCCTGGGAAGAATACAGGGGTGTTGTTTGGGAAGCTAGGGACCAGGTTAGGAAAGCTAAGGCCCAGTTAGAATTAAACATGACTAGGGATGTTAAGGATAACAGGAAGGGATTCTACAGGTACATAGCAAATAAAAGACAGACTAGGCTCAACATAGGCCCCCTTCGGAAGATATCGGGAGAACTGGTTACCTGGGATTTGGAGAAGGCTGAGGTTCTTAATGACTTCTTTGCCTCGGTCTTCACTGGCAAAGGCTGTTTGCACCACCCAAGTCTTGGGACATGGACGCAGGGACTGTGAGAATGAAGACTCTAGGCCCAGTGTAGGAGAGGACCTGGTTCGAGACCATCTCAAAAACCTGAATGTACACAAGTCCATGGGACCTGACGAAATCCATCCGCAGGTCCTGAAGGAGCTGGCCAATGAAGTTGCTAAGCCGCTGGTCAGTCAGGTGAAGTTCCTGACGACTGGAAAAAGGGAAATATAACCCCCATTTTCAAGAAGGGGAAAATGGAAGACCTGGGAAACTACAGGCCAGTCAGTCTCACCTCTGTGCCTGGCAACCTCTTGGAGCAGATTCTCCTGGCAGGCATGCTAAGGCACATGAAAAACAAGGAGGTGCTTGGTGACAGCCAGCATGGCTTCACTAAGGGGAAATCCTGCCTGACCAATTTGGTGGCCTTCTATGATGGGGCTACGAAACTGATGGACAGGGGTAGAGCAGTTGACGTCATCTACCTGGACTTGTGCAAAGCCTTTGACACTGTCCCACATGACATCCTTGTCTCTAAACTGGGGAGACATCAATTTGATGGGTGGACCACTTGGTGGATAAAGAACTGGCTGGATGGCCGCACGCAAAGAGTTGTGGTCAATGGCTCGATGTCCAGCTGGAGACCGGTAACGAGTGGTGTCCCTCAGGGGCTGGTATTGGGACCGGTCTTGTTCAACATCTTTGTCGGTGACATGGACAGTGGGATTGAGTGCACTCTCAGCAAGTTTGCTGATGATACCAAGCTGTGTGGTTCTGTTGATACGCCGGAGGGAAGGGATGCCATCCAGAGGGACCTTGACACACTTGTGAGGTGGGCTGATGCCAACCTTATGAAGTTTAACCATGGCAAGTGCAAGGTCCTACACCTGGGTCGGAGCAATCCCAGGCACAGCTACAGGCTGGGCAGAGAAGAGATTCAGAGCAGCCCTGTGGAGAAGGACTTGGGGGTGTTGGTCCATGAGAAAATGAACACGAGCTGGCAGTGTGCACTCGCAGCCCAGAAAGCCAACCGTATCCTGGGCTGCATCAAGAGGAACGTGACCAGCAGGTCGAAGGAGGTGATCCTGCCCCTCTACTCTGCTCTCGTGTGACCTCACTTGGAGTGTTGTGTGCAGTTCTGGTGTCCTCAACATAAAAAGGACATGGAAGTGTTGGAACAAGTCCAGAGGAGGGCCACGAGGATGATCAGGGTTCTGGAGCAGCTCCCGTATGGAGATAGGCTGAGAAAGTTGGGGTTTTTGAGCCTGGAGAAGAGAAGGCTGCATGGAGACCTCATAGCAGCCTTCCAGTACCTGAAGGGGGCCTACAAGGATGCTGGGGATGGACTATCCATCAGGGACTGTAGTGACAGGACAAGGGGTAATGGGTTCAAACTTAAACAGGGGAAGTTTATATTGGATCTAAGGAAGAAATTCTTTACTGAGAGGGTGGTGAGGCACTGGAATGGGTTGCCCAGGGTGTTTGTGAATGCTCTGTCCTTGGCGGTGTTGAAGGCCAGGTTGGATGAGGCCTTGGGTGGCATGGTTTAGTGTGAGGTGTCCCTGCCCATGGCAGGGGGTTTGGAACTAGATGATCTTAAGGTCCTTTCCAACCCTGACTGGGTTCTATTGGTATGCACTAAGAGTCAGTATCACAAAAGAAAATAGGCATCCCTTACTTGCAGTATAAACAAACTAGCAAGCACGTTCTTTGGCAAAGACATCCACTGATAGTAGTAAATACCCCCATCTGCTGTATTTTCCTTTCTTTCGATAGCATTTTTTGCTTATGTTGCACTCTGCTCCATAGGAGGGGTATGGTTCATAGACGTAGAGCACCAGCCACTCACCCTCATTGCTAGGTTTGCCTATTGCTTAAGTAACTGAAGAGGTTTATAAGCTGTCATCCTACCTCTGTCTTGGAGGTCCTTCCACACCTTTTTCCTACTTTTGTTTCTTCAGCTTGCTTTCATTCTCCTCACATGTAGACCATCGAGTCAGGTAGGGTGACGAGGCTTGGAATGTCAGGCAATAAAATGAAAGAGATAGCAATATATTTTCCTTAGGTGCAAAAATGGATGAGTATCTATTCCTTGTCACAAAACCAGAGTTTAGTGATTTTAGCTCTTTTCTGGAGGCTGCTATATTTTTATTTCTTAGATCAATTTCTAGAAACAATTGGTGAAAACCATGGAAAAGAACAGCTCAATACAGGAAGATCATTCTGCACTCCAGTTAAAAATGTTTAAATGTTGTAATAAAGTTATCGTAAAAGGATCTTCTGTGTGTGTGTGTAGGTATCCTACAGACTTTGTTACTGACATAGTCTCCTGTGTTATTTTCAGGTTGAGTAACTGCAGGCATAAGTGACTTGAAATCTTCAGAAGAAAAAAGAAAGGCAGCGTTTTGAGTAATGGTGATTCCTCTTTTCACACAAAGGAGATTTTTAGAAGTCTGGTGACTGAATGGCATATCACTGAATATGGGAGCATGGTAAGGACCTGCAGAACTTTATTTATCCGCTAAGTTCACTGAGAGGCTAGAATGAGAAATCTGAAGTTCCCACAAAGCTACTGCCCAGATACCTGCCATTTAGAAACAGAAAATGTTGAGCAGGCTGAAAACAATGCCCAAGGATTAAACACTATGAATGTCAACATTAGGCAGACCAGCAAAACTACAATCCCTTTTTAATGCTTTCACAGCAGGCATATAAATAGATATTGTAACATGTGTTTGGGCCATTTACAAAAGCAACAATTTGAGAAAGAAAGCTAGACATATAATTCCCATAATGTTAGTAAACATTGCACATACTATAGCTTGAAATAGCCAATGTGTTTATACTTTTTCCTTTCGGTTTCAGAGCCTTATCATTAGGAAAAACTACTGGCAATGGAGAAAAGAGCAAAAAGAAAATGTTTATACATAAATACCTTCTGTATGTTCAGTCTTTTGCCCAGGGACTAGAATGTCTGTTCATTGACACTTCTCCCTGTCCAAAGGCCACCCTCGGGTTGACCACTGAACTGATACTCAAGAGTTCATATATGTCATTCTCATCACTGTTTTAACTAAGATGAATCCAAGGTAACCCTGCAGTCTTAACTAAAATATGTCCTTGAGGAATATACTTGGAATTCTGTTTAAACTATCTATTTTAATTTGCACATCAATTAACAGCAGGGTAATTCATCGTAATAGAGGCATTTGTGAGGTCTGCAGTAAAGTTCCTCAGCAGCAAGAGGTCTTCAGAGGCAAGGAGTGCTTAACATCAGATAACATCCCTACTGATTTGGTATTACTCTTTAAGACACTTAAATGAGGCAAGACATTTTTGCCCATATCAGTGCCCAATGCTACAGAAGATTTGAAGGCAATTTCTGACAGTTATTTTCATAATTCCTGCTAAACTCACACTTCTGAACATAGTCAGTTTAGATTAATGGCAATCTTGCCATACTGCTGTGGATGGCTGTCCAATGTGCATATTACACTGATGGAAAAGTTCTTTGCTTTCCTAGATAGACTGTGTGAAAAA
Organism: Psittacula echo; assembly: GCF_963264785.1. Lineage (NCBI taxonomy): Eukaryota > Metazoa > Chordata > Aves > Psittaciformes > Psittacidae > Psittacula > Psittacula echo. The sequence continues at coordinate 151,510,026 of NC_137735.1, read as the reverse complement.
ATAAAGATGAAAAAAGGGATTATGAGCACAAGAATCAATCAGCATATAAAGGGAGAAGCTGAAATTACTGGGTAACAGAAAGCAACAAAGACAGTTACAAAGGATTTCAGAAATATCAATGAAGGATTATCTGTTCTGGAAACCAATTTTAGCTATCCAACCTCCACCTTGTAAAGTTTCATTTCTATCCTAACCTCCAACTGACTTTGCCAGCACAGTCTATTGAATGTATTTATGAGACATTAATAAAATCTAAAGAGAATCTTCAGTCCCCTTCATCCTTATAACTTTTTACCTCTTGATATGTCTAGGCCTACATAAGCAATACTATACTTACAGTTCTCAAGTACTATACAAATGAGTCAGTTTTGCTAACATAGCTCCCATCCAAACTTGGACTCTAAGTAGCTAACTAAAAATGCTCGGTGCTGTCTAAAAAAAGATAACTTTGATATAAATCAGGATATCTTTAAAAAGACATAGAAGTAGATGCAAGTAACTTTGCCCACACTTAGAGCTGCCAGACCTGATGAGCCGTGACCAAGAACCATACAGCTGTGTTAAGGTAATAATAATCTGAGCTAATACATTCCCCTGGGAGGCTGATCTTGCTAGTTTGAACATAACACCAACCAAATGTGACTACATGGTTTGGAGCTGCCTCTCAGTATGGGTAGAATGAACCCAAGCTGACTATGTAGAGAGATGTTAATGCATGCTGAGGGGAAAAATGGGTTAGGGTAATTTAGATGGAGCCACATTCAGTTGAAATGCTGGTTTGTTCCTTGAGGTTGAATACTTCATGCACTTTGGTTGTTTAAACCAGAATATTATTTTTTTTAAGAAAAAAAAAAAAAAAAACACCCTAAATTGCTTTCAAAAAAACTGCTCTAAAAGTTTTTAAAGTAGTTTTTATTTTATTTTGCAATAAACTTTTATTTAGAGTTTTAAAATGATATAACACACCACTGGAGAAAGGACAATAATCAGCAGGCTTATGTTGAAGGAAAATTTCCTAAAATAACATTTCTATTTTTAAGAATTATAGCTCTGGATTATGTCATTAGAAAAAGTGATGAGATCTCTATCATTTTTGAGTCTTATGGAAAGATTTGGCAAACATTTGCTGCGAATTATTTTGGGTATAACTGAACCTCTTTGGAAAAGAGGAGGCTGGAAGAAAAAGTCCAGGGTCTACAACACTTGCACCAAGATGATGTATTCTTACATGTGAGACGTCACACAGAATGAGATTTTTTTATGAGGTACCTTTGACAGGCAGTACTTTCTGCATCCCACTAAAATTTGAAGTTAGTATAATGAAGGCTGTTCTTTGTGACAGATTCTGCTGATCACCCCAAGGCAAGTTTTTCTTCTTTGAGTCAGAGATTTTCTGGCTAATGGCACAATTAACTTGTTCATTTCCTGGGGAAAGGAAAATACAATCTGACACAATAGCTCAGAAAGACTGCTGATCCCTGCATAAAGGGAACACCTGAGATCCCTTCTTCCCTCACTCTCTCTGTTTCCCTGTTACAAGGTGGAAAGTACCAGAACATTTAGATCATCACAAAACCAACAGAGAAAAATAATATTTTTTTTTTAACTACTTTGAATAATTTTTAATTCAGCTACATATGTGATGGAAGCAGAACATAAAACCTCTAAATGCACTGTAGAGCTGAATACCTGTTCTCTTCACATCTCTAACAAGGACATAAATGAAGGTGTAAATTTATATTTTTGTAAATTTACTTTTTTTTTTCTGTCATCACTGGGTAATTTTCACTAGCTTAGATTCCTGTAGTCATCTGGACAGTGTGAATGAATTATCTCAAATGAGAGTTGAAGTATGTCGTGGTTTAAGCCAGTCGGCAACTCAGCCACGCAGTTTCTACTCCCCCCCCTCCCCCCCAGAGGGATGGGGAGGAGAATCGAAAGAATGTAACTCCCACGGGCTGACATAAGAACAGTCCAGTAACTAAGGTATAACACAAATCACTGCTGCTACTACCAATAATAATAATGATAAGGGAAATAACAAGGGAAGAGAATACGATACCACCCGTCGGAAATGAGCCTGACAGAGAAGGGGACGTGCCCTTCCAGGTAACTCCCAGTTACATCCCTGGGCATGACGTGCTGTGGTATGGAATACCTCTTTGGCTAGTTTGGGTCAGATGTCCCTGCTTCCTCCTGGCTTCTCCTCCTCCCTGACAGAGCATGAGACTCACAAAGTCCTTGGTCAGGGTAAACATTCTGACCAGCAACTGAAAACATCGGCTTTATCAGTATTATTCCCAGGATGAAAGTCAAAACCACAGCGCTGCACCAGCTACTAAGAAGGAGAAAAAATGACTGCTGCTGCTGAACCCAGGACAAGCAACTGCAAAAAAAGACTGATGTTTGTATTACTCCTGAATTTTGTTATGAAGCTTTAATCCCATACGTTCATGATTTTTTTTTTTTTTCTGGTATCACCTACATTTACCTAGCCACAGAAAATTTCTTATGCTAGAGAAGAAACATTAATGGCCCTCTGGTAATTTAGCCTTTTTTTTTTTTTTTTTTTGAAACCTGGTGTAAAAGATAAGAACCTATTTTGATATTTAGCTGTGTTGCTAGTAATTGATACGAATCAGAACTGATGAACTTTCTCTTTGACTACATTTGATGTTTCTGCTTGGTCTACGTATTTGAAAATGAGATCACTTTCATGCAAATGTCTAAGTTCAGATTTCGGTAGAAGTTAGACGGAATTTTTGATGGGAGTTTTTGAAATGTTAACTTGTTATACATTTCCTACCTTTCATAGAATCATAGAATGGTTAAGGTTGGAAAGGACCTTAAGATCGCTTAGTTCCAATCCTCCTGCCATGGGCAGGGATACCTCATGCTAAACTGTGTTGCCCAAGACTTTTTCCAATCTGGCTTTGACCACTGCCAGGAATGGAGCATTCACAACTTCCTTGGGCAGCCCGTTCCAGTGCCTCACCACTTCACAGTAAGGAACTTCTTCCTCATATCCAATCTAAACTTCCCTTGTTTAAGTTGGAACTGCTTACCCCTTTTCCTGCCACTACAGTCCCTAATGAAGAGTCCCTCCCCAGCATCCTTGTAGGCCCCTTTCAGATACTGGAAGGCTGCTATGAGGTCTACAAATGTATTTCCTGCATAAGGTTATTTTCTCTATCATCTCTTTCCAATAAGATAAGTTTTTTTAATGTCAACATAATAAACACTAATAAGAGTCTCCTCTAAAATCTGAACAGAGCTATAACTAAAACCACTGAATTCTTCCTTGATGTCATTGTATTCTGCTTGGTTTCTTCTATTTATGACTCTTCTCTCGCAGTGTTCCCTGTATAGACTTCAGGCAAAGATGAACTAGGAGCCAAAAGAACTGACTGATATAATAGATTTCAGTAGAATGTGTGAATAGCTGGAAGTTTAGACAGGTGGTTGTCCTGGATTTAAGGCTTTAGCTCCTGACAGAGCAAGGTGCTGGATGAATGTCACAATACACATGTGATTTGAATCCAGTCCACATTGAACACACCTGAACTTCAATTCATGTGTGTAAGGTGCACAACAGATGCTCTGAGAATAAATTGGCCTGACAAGCCTGTAGAGTATAGGGCTCATGCAGTGTGTGCTGTGGGTGCCTTGTATTTTTGCCTTGATTTTTCCAGAAAAAACACAAGTGAGGAGTGTAGGTGATTTGGCATGGAGTGCAAGAATAGTAAGAGGCTGCTCAACCCTGCAGCATCTGGAGCAGAGCTACATCTCTCTTAGTTTTGGTCCCAGCTGTCTCATAAGCATGCAAAGGTACCTTTTTTTAATAAAACATTACTGGATGCCAATGTAAGAAAGTATTAAAAAAACCCAAACAAAAAAACCCCAAACCAAAACAGGGGGAATGTGAAACACCTCATATTGCATTGCTTGCACGTTTGTTTTTCTTACTGGAAAATAAATACTGTGTGAAGGAGGAGACTGCAGAAAGGGTTGGGAGAGTTAAAGCAACTGACTGTTGATATGGAGAATTCACTTCTCCATATGTCCTGCTGCTATGAGAGAGTTCCTACTTGATTGCTTGGATCAAACGTTGCAAAGGCAATCACTAATTGTGTGCCTGGGCAGTAGCTGTGTGCTCCCCAACTTAACATCCTCCACCTTGTTTTACATAATTGCTGAGCATTCACATCAGCAACAAAAATAACTGAGAGCCGAGCTTTGTAAGTGTTCTGTACAATGACAAAAGAAATCCTGAATATCTCAAACTGGGTATACCAAGTGAAAACTTTTGTCTTTAGTTTTTTTACCCCTGCCTCTAGAAAATGGACATATGAATAATCACTTATCTGACACAAGTACTGTGAAGATAAATTATCCATATTTCTGAAACAGAACTACTACAATTAGAACTGCTGTAAGAAGCTAAATGTGAACTAATAACTGTTTTCAGAACTGAGGTCAAGTAATGTTCTGTAAAAAACTTTGTGGGTTACAAGCTGAGCAATAAAGGTAAAGCAAAATGCTAAATAACTCTCCATTAAAGTGGTATCATTCATACTGTCCACTGAATGAGACAGACAATCTTTCGTTAATTTGAAAAGACCAGAGTTAAACTAAACATTGTATAATTGAGGAAATAAAGAAGCTTAAACCGAATTTAAACTTGATATTTTCTATGCTGTAATCACCTATTAGTTCTCCGTCAAGGAGAGCACTGTAGATATTGAAAATGACTGACAGTCAAGATATATAAGAAAAGGTTATTAGTATGATGTTTTGTGGGAATGAGGCTTGGAGATGCTGTAAAATCTTATTGAACAGAGGAACACTTGGTAATGTAATGTTGTAGCTTTGATAAAGCAGTAGGAGAAAAGGATAGATAGTAATACAATTTAAAGAAAAACAAAGGGAACATGTAAGCAAATGCTGGTAACAAGGAATAAATCTCATTTCAGCCCTTTACTTGTTTGGGCTCTCTCCTGCTGAAAAACTGTAAGCTTTGCACATAATTAGAAATTCATGCTGCCACAATAAATCACTTTTCTGAACATACTGAGGCACCCTGACACAGGTAAGGCCAAGCTGGCAGGTCTGCTCTAAATAAGGATCTGCTGAGTAGCTGATATGAGCTTGTGATGCATTTCAAATAGACGGTGAGAATCCTTTAACAAGCATCCTCTCTGTTTTTCAAAGAGTTCCAGAGTTTGAATATTACTGATTTATCAGAACATTCCTGTGCATATACTGTACCTCAGTGGAAGTATGTTCATCACAGCATTTTGCTGATGAACTATGACTCCTGCTCTCCTAATTTTCTGATATTTGTTTTTTTATTTCCTGTAAACAGTTTGCAGCATGCATGAGATGTTTCTGTAGATGCACACAGGGAGCTTTTTGACCAAAAGACATTCAAAATGAATAAAATAAACACAGCTTTGAGAAAAAAAATAAAAAAAAAGAAAAAAGGTTCAACAAATCTCTGAAAGCAAACACTGCCATTGGAAATGTTGAGCACAATTACTTTCACCTTAGTTACATGAAAATCTGTTCAGTTCCAGATCTGGAAACAGAGAGGTACTGAAAAGTGCATTCATATGGTAAAATAGATTATCTAGGAGAAACTCTTAATGTCACCTACAATTAAAGGTGTTGCTGGTGCCTAGGGTGTCAAATGAGTTAAATGACTTTATTGGACAAAAGGACCAGATGTAGTGCAGTAAAACAAAGGCAGTGTGTGTCATTGCTTTCTTAGGCCTTTTCTTTATGCCATGTAGATGAACAAGTGGAAGACTAATACCTTTGGCAGAGTAACAGCTGTATGTGGCTCCACCAGAAGTGAGATCAGAAAGCTGAACACATTTGCCACCTTGACATGTCATATCAGTTGAGCGGGCAGATATGACTATAGGAGTAATAGGTGGAGGAGGGGGCGATAAAATGCAGTCATTTTAATTTGGAGGCACACTTTGCTATGTGCTGCTTTGTGGAATGACTCCAGATTTATATGAAAAAGTGTTAATCAGCCAGCTATTCTGATAATCCTTACACTACTGATGTTTAAAGTTTACTATTGGAAAGGATGGTGCATACCTGTTTCTTTGCACACTGCAATGCTATTCCCTCTCTCTGACCTGAAGTCAAAGACCTACTGAAAAGTTTTTCTAGCAACTAATATTTTCTGCACCATAATCCAGATTGTATTTTTTTTTAACCCTCATTGCCAACGTTCATCATGCTCAGTGTGTCTCAGGACACCCTCTCCCTACAACAACCTCCAAACAGGCTTGCAGGTGTATAAATTGGGATGCACAGGAAACAGGTATTAATGAGTTGACAAAAGAACTAAGTAACAAAAGATTTTGATATCTGGTTTCCAAAAAGGAACAGGAAAACCCATAGGTATATTCAGAATAAGATTTCTTCTGATTCAGAACACTATTATTTTGGCTGTTACCTATCTGGTGATTCAAGTCTCATTATACTTTTATTCATTTTTAATTAAGACCTTACCTGAACATCAGACTATATTTTGATTTAGGTTTTGAAATAATTTTCCAGAAAGTGTAGGTTTTTCTTAAGCTCACATCTGCCTTGAAAGCAGAACAAAGTGGTGCAAATCATCTAATACAGAAGAAAACAAAGCTACTAACCCTTTTTATCTCATAATCTACACTCAGATTGTGACTCTCACTGGCAAGAACAAATGAGGCTGATGGTTGATTGACTGGGGAATGCTTCGGCAACTGGACAGTGTTATGAGGCAATGCGGCAAGCAACTTTGGTCTTAATAACTTTCTATTACACAGACTTCTCGTAGCACAAGCAAAACGAGATTTGATTTATTTTTGATGGATCTTCTCCATATCAGTTTTAAAACTCATTGTTTGAGAAACAACAAAGTTGTTTTATTGCTTCCATAAAAACATCAAGTTTCAGTGCAGAATCCCTCCATATTTTGCTGCTAGTAAGAGAAGGCACTTGCTAAGAGGTGGGGCTTTTTTCTGCTATTTTAACTCCTAAAAGACTCTTAGATAATCTGTATTTTTTGATGTCCAGGAAATAAAAAAAAATGAAAATGCACAAGAGACCTGAGGTTATTTTTGCAAATAGCTGCAAAAATTTCCAGAAATATTTTGGCTTATATTAAGGGTCTATCGCACTATACTGATATTCTGCTTCTAGTAGGATGGTTTCCAATGAGCCATCTATTAAGATTTCATTTGTAACCTGATAAAGGTCTAAATCCTTAGCTTAAAAATCAATTATCTATGTCAATTTATTCCAAAAGAGAATTTTTATCTTAGTTTTACTATTGTGAACTGGTAGGTTTCTTAACTGTGTATATGTGAATTCCATAATCATGTCAAATGATACTTATGTTGTATAGCCTGTTGAAACCTTACTTATGTTTATAAAGAAAATCAGCAAGGAGTGACAAAACAACACAGAGAAAATAAAGGATTGGATGCTGACAGACTGACAGGAAAAGGATGACAGAAAATTCATGTGGATAATCATTAGATGCATTTGGAGCAAATAAAGAAGCATCTCTTTGAGTGTTGCCATAGAGGGTAAAAAAAGATGAGTGACTTTCATTCCCAGCTGAAACTGGGACTACACAGTTTAGGAGTGGGGATGTGGGGGAAGCTCCTTCCCAGTGACAAAGTGGGAGAAAAGTTGATGGCGACATGTGAGTAAAAAGACAAATACATTAAGCAGGAGATTATTAAATAAAGACTGTGGATCTGAACAGACATAGAAAGCATAGGAGCTAGCATTGTATAAAGGATACAACAGGACAGGATTGACAAAACTGTGACTCAATTGCTGGGGTGAGTAGCTTGAGAGAGGACGCCTGCAACACCGGAGCAGAGCGGGAGGAGATCAGCGTCCAGGAGACTCACCTCAGAGTGACAAGAGCCATTGAGGAGGGAGCCTCAAGTCCTCGACAGGACTTGCTCAGGAGCCGGCAGCTCAGCTCACGCGAGGAGCTGACTCATCGGGGGCAGAGCCAGGAGGAGTGGCACCAGCTGTGAGTGGTTAAAAACCTGCCCAGAGAGCGTGAGCAACCAGGAGCGCGGCGAACTGAGCGGGTCGAGGCAGTTTGCGCAGGCAGGCAAGCGGGATAACCTCCTGATGAAGAGGACTCGCCTGGAGCACAGGAGGAGGAAGGACTGCTTGCTTGTGCGGAGAGACGTAGATGGAACGATCGACCAGATAGATCATGGTCACAACACGATCAAAAGCTGTAGTGAGGAACAATGTGGGTACCCAGACTGAGTCTTCCCGCAGACATGCGGCCGTGCAGGTCTCTGGCTGCAGCGAATGCCTGAGCCTGGCACTTGTATTGGAGAGAGCTAGTGACACCGCTTGTGTGCGGTGTGAGCGAATAAATGATCTGCTGAGGCAGGTGGTTGAACTGAAGGAGGAGGTAGAAAGGTTGAGAGCCATCAGAGAATGCAAAAGTGAAATAGATTGGTGGAGCCACACCCTAAGGCAAGGGCAGAGGAAAGTGGTTGAACAAGTGATGGAGCCCCTTCCCTCCAACCATCAGATCGAAGGAGTGAACTTAAGGGACAAGGAGGTATGGAGGGAGGTCTGTCCTTGGCGAGGTAATCGAAAACCCTCGCAATCCCTTCCTCCCTCCCAGTTGCCCTTGAATAACAGGTATGAGGTCTTGGAACTACAGGGCCAGGTAAATGGAGATAGAGGGGTAGATCTATCTAGTGAGTCACCTAGGGCTTGTCAGTCACCCCCATGCCTTAGAACTTCCTCAACCAAGAAGAAAAGAAGAGTAATTGCGATAAGTGACTCCCTTCTGAGGGGAACAGAAGGGCCCATTTGTCGACCAGATCCATCCCACAGGGAAGTCTGCTGCCTACCTGAGGCTCAGATTAGAGATGTTGAAAGGAAACTCTCTGATCTGGTGCAGCCCTCTGACTACCAGCCGCTGCTGGTTTTTCAGGTTGGCAGTGCTGAAATTATTACAAAGAGGGCAAGGGCAATGAAGAGAGACTTCAGGGACCTGGGACGGCTGCTTAGAGGGTCTGGAGCGCAAGTGGTGTTTGCTTCCATGCCTGTTACAAGCAAGGGTGAAGAGATAAACAGGAAGAGTCTGCAGATTAATGTATGGCTACGTGACTGGTGTCAAAGGCAGGGTTTTGGGTTTTTCAATCATGGGCTGCTATATGAGACACCTGGTTTGCTGGTGGCAGGTGGGATACACAAGTCCCAGAGGGGGAAAAGGTTTTTGGGGCAGGAGTTAGCAGGGCTCATTGACAGGGCTTTAAACTAGATATGAAGGGGGAAGGGGAGATAACTGGGCCTGTTAGGGACAAGCCCAAGAGAAACACGCTAGGGCTTGAAGGATGGTGGACTAGGGAGGACTGTCAATCTATTGTTTCATTTGAGGGAAAGAATAGTTGTTTAGACCCTGTCCTGCAGGGGAAAAAGGGTACTAGGGCAAGAGTTAGCAGAGCTCACTCACAGAGCTTTAGGTTAGATTCAAAGTGCGAGGGGGTTGTAGCTGGGTTTGAACTAGTGGGGCATTGTTCTAGTATTAATGAAGACCAGAAGGCCTCCCGCCTCCCAGAGGTGCCATTAGTGTGCTTTGCTCGCTCCCTGAAATGCCTGTACACCAATGCACGCAGCATGGGGAATAAACAGGAGGAGTTAGAAGTCTGTATGCTGTCTAAAGGTTATGATCTGGTGGCAATTACAGAGACATGGTGGGACAGCTCACATGACTGGAATGTGGTCATGGATGGCTATGTCCTTTTTAGGAAAGGTAGGTTAGCAAAGCAAGGTGGTGGAGTTGCCCTTTATGTGAGAGAGCGACTAGAATGTATTGAGTTCTGTCCAGGGGCAGATGAGGGGCAAGTGGAAAGTCTGTGGGTATGAATTAAGGGACAGGCTGGTACGGGTGATACAGTTGTGGGGGTCTATTATAGACCTCCTGATCAGGATGAAGGAGTTGACGAGGCCTTCTACAGGCAACTGAAAGCAACCTCGCAACTACATGCCTTGGTCCTCATGGGGGATTTTAACTACCCCGATATTTGCTGGAAGACTCACACAGCCAATCATTCACAGTCTAGGAGGTTCCTCCAGTGCATTGATGATAACTTCTTAATGCAAATGATGGACAAATCAACTAGGAGAGGAGCGCTGCTGGATCTAGTACTCACCAACAAGGAGGGTCTGGTTGAAGTGGTGATGGTCAATGGCAGCCTTGGGTGCAGGGACCATGAGATGGTGGAGTTTAGGATCCTGTGTGGGCGGAATAGAATACCTAGCAAGGCCACAATTCTGGATTTCCGAAGGGCCAACTTTGGCCTCTTCAATCAATTGTTAAGGGAAGTCTCATGGGAAAGGGTACTAGGTGGAAAAGGGGCTCAAGCTAGTTGGTCAGCATTCAAGGACCACTTCTTCCAAGCTCAGGATCAGAGCATCCCAATGGGTAGGAAATCAAGTAAGGGAGCCAGGAGACCAGCATGGTTAAACAAGGAACAGCTGGGCAAACTCATGTGGAAAAAGAGAATCTATGGATTATGGAAAGAGGGGCTGGCCACTTGGGAGGAATATAGGACAGTTGTTAGAGGATGTAGGGAGGCAATTAGGACAGCTAAGGCCTCCTTGGAACTTAATCTTGCAAGTCGGGTTAAGGACAATAGAAAGGGCTTCTTCAAATACATAGCAGATAAAACTAACGCGAGAGGCAATATAGGCCTACTGCTGAAAGAGGACAGTGCCCTGGAGACAGAGGATATAAAGAAGGCAGAGGTGCTGAATGCCTTCTTTGCCCCTGTCTTTACTCCTGTAGACTCTCCCCGGGGGCCCCAGATTCCTATAGCCTCAGAAGGAGTCAGGATAAAGGAGGAGGTTGCTTTGGTAGATGAGGATTGGGTTAGGGATCAGTTAAGCAATCTGGACATCTATAAATCGATGGGTCCGGATGGAATACACCCACGGGTGCTGAGGGAGCTGGCGGAGGTCATCGCTAGGCCACTCTCCATCATCTTTGGTAAGTCGTGGGAAACAGGAGAGGTGCCTGAGTATTGGAGGATGGCAAATGTCACGCCTATAAGAAGGGCAAGGAGGAGGACTCGGGTAATTATAGACCAGTCAGCCTTACCTCCATTCCTGGAAAGGTGATGGAACAACTTATTCTTGACACCATCTCTAGACATATCAAGGATGAGAGGATCATTAAGAGTAGCCAACATGGTTTTACCAAGGGGAAGTCATGTTTGACCAACCTTATAGCCTTCTATGAGGAAGTAACGGGGTGGATGGATGATGGTAGGGTAGATGGATGGTGGTAGAGCGGTAGATGTGGTCTTTCTTGATTTCAGTAAGGCATTTGATAGTCTCCCACAGCATCCTAATAGATAAGCTAAGGAAGTGTGGGCTTGATGATCAGGTAGTGAGGTGGATCAAGAACTGGTTGAAAGGAAGAAGGCAGAGAGTTGTAGTCAATGGGGCAGAATCTAGCTGGAGGTCTGTGACTAGTGGAGTCCCTCAGGAGTCGGTGCTGGGACCAGTGCTGTTTAATATTTTCATCAATGACCTTGACGAGGGAACTGAATGTACCCTCAGCAAGTTTCCTGATGACACTCAACTGGGAGGAGTGGCTGACACGCCAGAAGGCTGTGTTGCCATTCAGACCTGGACAGGCTGGAAAGTTGGGTGGGGAGAAACTTGATGAAATTCAACAAGGGCAAGTGTAGAGTCTTGCATCTGGGGAAGAACAACCCCATGTACCAGTACAGGTTGAGGGTTGACCTGCTGGAAAGTAGTGAAGGGGAAAGGGACCTGGGGGTCCTGGTGGATAGGAGGATGACCATGAGCCAACGCTGTGCCCTTGTGGCCAAGAAGGCCAATGGCATCCTGGGGTGCATTAGAAAGAGTGTGGTTAGTAGGTCAAGAGAGGTTCTCCTCCCCCTCTACTCTGCCTTGGTGAGGCCGCATCTGGAATATTGTGTCCAGTTCTGGGCCCCTCAGTTCAAGAAGGACAGGGAATTGCTTGAAAGAGTCCAGCACAGAGCCACAAAGATGATTAAGGGAGTGGAACATCTCCGTTCTGAGGAGAGGCTGAGGGAGCTGGGTCTCTTTAGCTTGGAGGAGACTGAGGGGTGACCTTATTAATGTTTACAAATATGTAAAGGGTGAGTGTCAGGATGATGGAGCTAGGCTTTTCTCAGTGATGTCCAGTGATAGGACAAGGGGTAATGGGTGTAAACTGGAGCATCAGAGGTTCCATGTGAACATCAGGAAAAACTTCTTTACTGTGAGAGTGACAGAGCACTGGAACAGGTTGCCCAGGGGGGTTGTGGAGTCTCCTACGTTGGAGATATTCAAGGCCCAGCTGGACAAGTTCCTGTGTGATGTACTCTAGGTTACCCTGCTCTTGCAGGGGGTTGGACTAGATGATCTTTTGAGGTCCCTTCCAACCCTTGGGATTCTGTGATTCAAAGAATGTTTGCATAAGAATAGACCTGAGTGGAAACATATTTATAAGGATAAAGCCAAAAGATTCTTAACTGCTAAGGTCACTGGCATCTAGATAGCAGCATGGAGTCCTGAAAATGCATGCTTTGATGCAACCCCTTAGTTTTCAAACACACACCAGTTTTCCATTTTCACATGAGTTCTTGGAATGAATTGGGATTTGAAGTAAGACCTGGAAGTAACAGATATTTTCTGATCTTTTCCACTAATTGATAGAGGAAATTATCTCTTAAAAATAGTGCATATCATAGGTTAACTGAATAGCCCTCAGTAGATGCCTATTTCCACCAACTGCAGAAGGTACCTTACAGCCAGGGGACTTCTAACTTAGCCTCAGTTATTACATATCTAAAGCTAGAAGTGATAAACTGTGGACTCAGTCAAAGTTTATCAGGGAGACCAGGGAGAACCTACCATAAGGGTATATTTCTGACAGCTATATAACATAGAATCATAGAATCATAGAATAGTTAGGGTTGGAAAGGACCTCAAGATCATCTAGTTCTAACCCCCCTGCCATGGGCAGAGACACCTCACACTAAACCATGTCACCCAAGGCTCTGTCCAACCTGGTCTTGAACACCGCCAAGGATGGAGCATTCACAACCTCCCTGGGCAACCCATTCCAGTGCCTCACCACCCTTACAGTAAAGAACTTTCTATATCCAATCTAAACTTCCCCTTTTTAAGTTTTAACCGGTTACCCCTTGTCCTATCACTACAGTCTCTAAGGAAGAGTCCGTACCCAGCATCCCTATAGCCCCCCTTCAGATACTGGAAGGCTGCTATGAGCTCTCCACACAGCCATCTGTTCTCCAGGCTCAACAGACCCAACTTTCTCAGCCTAACAAGTTTTTTTAGGTTTGTATGCATTAATCACTTAAATAGCTGGCTGCACACTGAGCTGAGCTGCCTTCACAACACTGCCCATGCCTGGAGCCAACTGAACACAGAGTTTGTAAACATAAACACACCCTAGAAGCCGTGAAGCAAGTGGCTACCTTGATGAGAAGAGCATAGGAATACCTGTGAGAAAGGCAGATATATTTTTACTTCCATCTTGTGTAAGGATGCACTTAAGAGGTGAAATACTCTGATGAAAAGAGGAAAAAATAAATCTTTAATTACATGATTGTAGATTAATTTTCACAAAAATAAACTGCTATAATCAAGCACATATGGAAGAAGATTGTCAAACTTTATAAAAGCTGTCTTAGTCGAAAATCTGAACTGTCAACTGCCTGCCTTTGTATCATGTGTATGACGTAGGAAATGTTTATAGCTATAATATGCAAATTATTCTGAACATACAGGTACATTATGATTTTCTATCATGACGCCTATTGCTGGTTTCCTCCACAGTATTCTCCATTTCATACAGGAGAAATTTTAAAGGGAAGATATTGTTGTGCTCACTTCTTAATTATGATACCTAGAGCACATGGAACCGATAAGGGGCAGCTATTTAGTGAAAGGGACAGTGGATACAGACATCAATAATGTGGTTGTTCTGGCAACTGAGATCTTAAATCATACTTTTTATTGCTTATTTTTAAAAATATCTGTCTGGTTCACAATTTCCTAGTGTTCCATTGATTTAATTACTTTGATTTATGCATGTTTTGATGCCTGGTTTGAGCACTGTTTAAACACATTCAGTCCTCAAAAGTCCGTTAAATGAGTCTTCAATTGATTAAATCAAATTTTATAGTACAAGCAACTGCCTTTGTAAATAAAAATAAATATGCAATCATTACATTTATTTACAACTGAGAAATCAAGATAATATGGACCTGTTAGATGTCAGATAAAAGCATTGATATGCCTAGAAAATATTCAATTTTTATATTCATATAGGGATGGAATTTAGTTTGATAATAGGATTTGTCTTTATTCTGTGCAGGCAGTGACAATACAAATAACAACCTTAATTTAAGACAACTGGTGATGGTACAGCAGGTTATCTGCACAGATAAAATGACAGGAACTTCCTTTCAGAACGCAAGAGAGAAGAAAATGTTTCCTAGAATGAGTAATTGTGGGCTTTGATTCAGTTCCTGCTCTGCCAAAGATTTCTTTTTGTGTATTGACTTGCTGCATATACCCATACTCTTAATACCTATCCCTTTTTTTAAGTAGCTAAATATTTACAGTAACATGGTCTTCAGTTTTCTTACCTGTTAAAAAAGGAATGACTCTCCACAAACAAGTTTAATAATATAGTGTGAGGTGGTTTAGATATTACAATAAGAAGATATATATAAATAACACTGAGCTAAAGACTGTAGGGAAATAATATTGCTGGGGGATTCTGTTTCTCTGCACAAGCTGAAAGGTCAGCAAACAAGTGCATTTCTTTGCTGCATTTCACATGGTCCTTGATCTAAATTAGAACAATGTAAATCTGGATCCAGCGTTTCTCTATCGATGTTTCCTAAGAGCTACTACAGCTACAGGGAATTAGGGAGTCACCCCTTAGGAAAAGATGATCCAGGATTTGATTTGGTAAACGTGTACTGCCCAGAAACTGGGACAAGTGCTTTGAATGACTTTTTAAGACGCTATTTGCGTAAAAGAAGCACAAAATATTTCTCATGTAGTCTAATTCCACTGACATTTGCATTCTAATAAATATGAACTTCATATTTAAAGTCTGATTATTCATTACTCTGTTAACATCCATATGGCCTTTAAGCATTACTTTTTATCTAACATTTTGAATAATCATGTCCCATCCCTGACCTGAGCATCTCTCAGTGTAGCTGCAACCATATCCAGGTCCACAGTTCTGCTACTGGTGACCTAAGCAGCTTTTATTAATCTTAGTAAGAAAGGATGGTATATTATTTTCCCTTGTGATAAGTATCAATCACTCTGTAGTAAAGCAGTTACAGTGTATGAAGTCACCTGCTGGCAGTCCTTGTGAGCAGTTCATCTCTTTTGCTCCTGCTTTTTTAAAAGTTGGGGCTTTCAAAAAATAACTTTCTCTCTTTTTTATAATTATACATTTACATATTTGACTCTAAGGCTGTAAATTCTGCAGGGCAGGAAGGGAATCTAGCAGCTTGTTTACCACCCAACACTTTTTTAGTCTCATTTTGTACTAAGCCTGATGCAATCAGTTTCAGTTGTGGCCAGGGTGGGCTGATGTTGGTACACAATACCAGCCATTGCTCTAAAAAAGAAAAATTGACATGAAGTCAGTCTGTTCGGAGCTAGATTCAGGTCTAACTGGGGTATGCCAAAAGTCTGACATTATTAATTTCCAGAATTTGAGTTAGACCTTTTTTCATAGAATGATTAAAACTTCAGGCTCAAATACAAGTATGAAATTATGAACTACTTGTGTGTATGTGTAGGCAATAGATATGGCTATAAGATACTAGGAAAGAAATGAATGTGAGTAGAATGTGCTCAAATTAAATGAAGGATATGTGTTCAATTTAACTGAAGCACTACAAAAGAATCATAGAATCATAGAATAGTTAGGGTTGGAAAGGACCTTAAGATCATCTAGTTCCAACCCCCCTGCCATGGGCAGGGACACCTCACACTAAACCATGTCACCCAAGGCTCTGTCCAACCTGGTCTTGAACACCGCCAAGGATGGAGCATTCACAACTTCCATGGGCAGCCCATTCTAGTGCTTCACCACCCTTACAGTAAAGAACTTCTTCCTTATATCCAATCTAAAACCATGTTCTTTACTAGATTCTTAACACTACGTCTCCAGCCTTTTCAAGAAGTTCTAGGCCAATTCACAAACATGACCAACTTGGCAGACTAACAACATGGAGAAGCACAGGCTGTTCCTGGTCTGACCACTATTAACAACTATAAATTCACATTTCCTCATGACAGAGTTAGGCGGGGAGGGGTAGCAAAGTAATTAGTTGGCAAAACCATTGTTGCAGAGCTGCAGAGAAATTGCCACGACACCCTTCATTCTTCTGCAAAATAAACAGCCCCTTTTAACAGCCCCCAAAAGCACAATCACCATGTTGCTGCTGTTGCAGTAAAACCCCCAGCAGGCAAAGCCTAGCCAGGGACAGCCACCTAATACCATAGTTACAGTTGATATATATAAGATCTTAAAAAATTACTACATTACTTTTTTCACTAATGAGTTCAAACTTTAGAAACCAATCAGTATTTTGAATTAAATTGGCTCCAACCAGTAAATCTACTAACACTGCAAAGATGAACATACTGGTTGATAACAGATGTTTCATTAAAATTACTAGCAATATTTTCAAAAGTCATCCTAAAATACAGAGTTAAAAAATATAAAGCCTTGGGGCTGTTGCCTGACTTGAGCTAATGTGATGGATTCTCTTAATAGGAAAATGATCCTTGTCACTACTAATCTTCAGGGACTGATGCCATGATTGGTCTTGAAAGTAAACATAAATATTTTAATTGTTCTTTTCCTCAACACAACTCTCGTCACTCAGAACACTGAAGTCCGTTTTGTTTAAATAACAAATGGAATATGGAAAAATCAAAAGTTTTCTGTTTGATTTAGTTAATGATAAAGACATTGCTCTTCTGCTGTAACATACTGTAAAAAATCTTTTTTTTTGATTAAGTCTCATCGTAATTTGTTTGCTATTGTAATTTACATCCTGCAAGTACTATATTGAGTTATGTACCTTATATACGTGCAAAGAAAAGTGTAATTTAATTTAAGAATTGTTGTAAAATACAAAAAAGTTGCAGAACAGCATAAATGTATGTAATAAAATGTAGTAACCAATGGTAATTGAGTTTCAGAATCAGGCGATTAATCATAGTAGCTCAGTTAGCTACCTACTGTTCTTTGTAGGCATAATATGGGATTGATCATACCATACACTCACCAGTAGTGCTGAAAGTAGGTAAATGGATTTCAGTGGAAAGATCCTTGTCTTTTTTTCCCTTCCTCCTTCCCAGACAAATTAAGACAGAGTTTCATTAAAACTATAAGGACTTCCTATTCTGCTGGTATTTTCAGTTAGAGGTTATACTGTCCCCTGTTTAGTTGTTTCTTCACATTTTTTGCAGATGCAAAATTTCATTTTAAGCCCACATCATCTAAACATCCTAGACTTTGATGCCTCGCTACCAAGGGTTGCATTGGTATAAGGACACAATGACATCACACCCTGGAGATGATATGGGTCGTCAGGTGCAAGAAATGAAACTGTAATTGCTGCCAGTCCCAGTGTAATGATACTATTGCTTTAGGTTTCTAGGAGTAATATTAATTCTTAATCATCTATGCTGCATCGCCTCTGAGTAATTGGTAACACTCTGAAACAATCTTTTGAGGTGTTCCTCTGTAAATAGTCACAGAAAATAGACAGCTAAAGCAAAACTGGTTTTGTATTTTTCTTAGCACATGGCGTCTTGGGGTGATAGGGGATTTCGTAGCCAAGAAAAAGAAACCCCAAACCAACCAGTGAGAATACTGTTCATACTTCACATGTTAAAATACATTTTCCAGAGAAATGACTATCTAACTTGTTTGAAAGTCCTGGAGCTGTTGTTACCAGTAGCTCTTGGAACTTAGCTGTACAAAACAACTTGTTATTTACACAGTAATAAACAAACAAATACCACCCCCCCAAACCCAAACAAACAAAAACCAGGTGTAGGCTCTGTGATGTTTTTTATTTTTTTATTTTTAAACTAGTTCTGATGAAGTAGTCCACTAAGCTCCATTGAGGTGTATGTGCTGATGCTTTGCTTCTCCTGCTTCTGATTCCATGTAGATAGATAAGAAAACTTGTTTTGTTGTGCAAACCTTTGCTTCCTGGGGAGCAAGGCATTAACCGTCTGTAGCTTGGGGTGTTCAGTTATTGGGTTCGAGAAATCTAAATGAAGGAATAAAATGCAAAGTTGCTTTTAATAAGCTCATCACCAAATCTCTAGCCACAGCCACTGTGATTTCAGATTGAATAATCTACAGCGCAAAAAAGCCTAAAGGATGAGTGTGTATCCTGGTACGAAAAAAGAGAATTTAACTGTTTGTGATTGCTTAAAGAGACAATTGTTTTCTTGATTTTTGTTTGTTTGGGCTGAAGCCACAGAGCTCACATTCTTCTAATCATGTATTGAGCTCAAGAATAGGAGTGGGAATTGAAATGTCTTTAAAGCAACTTTGCACAGACCTTGGAATCAATCAGGCCACTTTCACAGCTACTTTAACTTACTCCCTGCTTCCTATGACCCATTATACTCACATTTAGCAGAGAATCACCATTGTATCCACAGATGCACTCTTCCCTGTCATTGATGCTTCCATTTGGCCTACAAATGATCTTTTTTTACCAGGGTCCAAGGTATTATTTATATCCCAGGGACTGTTATCTCCTTTTCTTTTTTTTTTTACATGGCATTCAGAAAAGCTCATTCTTTGGGCTTAGTAGCACTGAGCATTTTCTCATTGGTGTGGAAAACAAAATTAAGATCACTCACTTGTGTACATGTAGATGAATGAGGAGGTAGTACAGACCCCAGCCTCTTAGCCAGTA
Source organism: Psittacula echo (assembly GCF_963264785.1). NCBI lineage: Eukaryota > Metazoa > Chordata > Aves > Psittaciformes > Psittacidae > Psittacula > Psittacula echo. The sequence continues at coordinate 151,490,983 of NC_137735.1, read as the reverse complement.
TTCATTTTTGATTAACTTTTGAACAAACACTAACATTGAATAAAGTTATTGTGTTATAGACCAGTAATTTTATTTTTTTATGTGCCAAAAAGGAAACCTGAAATAGATTCACTGCTAATTAAAATGGATTCTGTGAAGCATATATGGATAATGGTGAAAGGTAATAAAAAGGAACTGTTGAAAGGCAGAAAGGTACCTGACTTCTTGCATGTTGACGAAGACTCAAATCCACTAACTACATGTGACATAAGGTATTTCTAAGTCCATGTCAAAGAAAATAAACAGCACCTTTTAGAGAGGACTTTAATTATCTCCATGATAGACAGTAATGATTATAGCCTGGTCTTGTCTTCTGCTTGTTCTTTTCAAAAGAGAAAGAACTTTTAGATGAGACTGTTAAGTCACATAGATATGCATCTTTCCATCCTGATTTTGGAGTCCAGTTATTCATTCACTGGGGGTATAGTGTGGCCCTGATGTTATTCAGCAAAGCTTAAGTTGTTTTTTTTTTGTTTTATTTTGAGGACTTTTAAGGACTACCAAATGACTGAAAGTATGGGTTGTAGGCTCATCATTCCCCCTCAGCAAATACAGGGAGTGGATCTGGATGAACCTGTTGTGTCAATGTTCAAGTATATTTTCCAGCATCAAACACACATGTCATTTCTCAGGCTTTGTTTCTTTGGTGGACTGTTTCTAAAAAGCCACTGGATGTCCCAGGAAGACAGAGAAGATTTTTTTTTTTTTTTTTTTTTTAAGAAACCTGATGTTAAAATGGAAGGAATACTGACAAGGTCAGAGTTTGGACTTATTGGTAACAGACTTTGAAGTGTCTGTTAAGAATAATAATCACAGATTTTATAGAACCATCCTTTATGCTGAATAACTAAGAATGTTCACTTTAATTAAGCAACAGTACGTGGGATGGAGTTTAAAATAAGAGGTAAAATGAGTTGTGAACTGAAATAAAAAGTATTGGGAAGAATGAGATAAAAAGGTTGTAAGGGACTTTCTGCAATTGATTCCACATCAAGGAATTTTCTCTTCAAGGAAGAAACACGTTCTTGAAGCATACAACTTATAGAAAGAAAAATAAGTGCTTGGCACAATGATTATTATTTGTATAAATTTCCATCAGGATAAGCTAGGAGAAACTCGTTCTATTGCATTTCAGTTTCCTAGAGAGAATAGTTAAGAAAAGGGTGATCTAGAGATGGTGAATATCATAGCAGCTAACCAGAAATTCTCTTCTGGATCTGAAACCCCTTTTTTAAAAAGTACTGTCCCAGTAATCTTCTGTTGTCTATGCCTTCTGTACTCTTGCTACCTATGTTTTCAAAAGATATCTTTGGTTTGCTTTTTTTGTTTTTACTAGTTGATTTATATCAGACATTAGGAAGAAATCCTTTATTGTGAGGGTGGTGGGAGACTGGAAGAGGTTGCCCAGAGAAACTGTGGATGCCACACCCCTGTCAGTGTTCAAAGCCATGCTGGATGGGGCTTGAAACAATCTGGTCTAGTGGAGGGTGTCCCTGCCCATGGCAGGGGGTTGGAATTAGGTGATTTTTAAGGTCCTTTCCAACCCAAACCATTCTATGATTCTATGATTCCATGATTCTATGATATTTTACAATATAAGTTTCTTCCAGTGAAGAGTACCTCCTCGTAAACCTGTTACAGGTTTAGTTTTTCTGAATGGATGTTTTTTCTCTGGTTTTAGTTGTTGGAATACAATCCTACTTAGGTTGTTTTGGGGTTTTGGTTTTGGGTTTTGAGTGTTTGTCTTTTTCTTTTGAAAGGTGTTCTGGATATCCCTGAAAGGATGTTTTGGATCTGTCGTGAATCTGAAAGATGAAATTAGAATTTGTCAGAAGTGCTCTCACAATTTCACAAGAAAGACAGCATTTACTGCACACCTTAGTATAATGTTCCAGTAAAATCCCTGAGTAGGAAAGCTTTTAACCTCAATTTTCATATCTATTACACTGCAAGAATTATTATTTTGTAGTATTAAACATTTACTTCTTGCATTTAATACAAAGCACTGTGACTGAATCTGGAACAGTAGAATGCTATAATTGGTAGCCACAAAATAAATGGTGCACTGTTGAATTGAATATAAGGTGGAATATAAAATAGATAATAGATAATTGGTCTTTTGCAAGTACTGGACTGTAGGATGAAAATTTTAATACAACAGTTTGGAGAAAAGGAGAAATAAAACCAGTACACATAGTGTGTTTCTGCACATATATTTATGCTTATGTACATGGGCAAATGTGTGCACACATTCAGGCACATATTTTGGTTGAAACAGTAAGCAATTATGCCACTTTTCCTGGAGATAAAGTGAGATAAGATAATAGAATATTAGGATTCTCCCTCCCACTAGTACTTGTAAAAATGTCCACAGTCTTTCCATGAATGTGCAAAGATATTTGCATATTTCTTCAATTTTCACATCTATGTGCATAGGTGTGCATGTATACTTTGAAAAATCCATAAGTGAAAGAAATACTCATGTCCATCTAAGTCCCAAAACCAAAGATTTGTGTCCCAAAACAAAGATGCAGGCAGTAAAAGGTATCAGTACTGACAATCCCAATATTTTTTCTTCTTGGAAGTTTCTTTTCTGATATGTTGTTGCACAATAAAAAAAAAAAAGCCATGATTGAGGGCTCCCAGCCAAGTTTGCTTCAGGGTTATCAGTGCAGCAGAACTTGGCCTTGTTATGTAGGGAATGTGTTTTAAATTAGAGCTTGCTTATAGCACTGCACAACCCATGTATCAATTAAAGTTCTTGTAAGTGGAGAAAAAAGGAAAGGTAAGAGAAGGAAAGAAAAGAAAAAAAACAGATAAAATATTAAAGCAAAGATAATATTTACTCGAACACCGGTAGCTGCATTTTCTCTCGTAATATGTTGATTTGCTCTACATTGTCCTTTAATTATATCTGCTTTCTTGATATTTTCCTCTGTCTTCCCAAACAGTCATTTGCCTCCTGCCAGCTGTCCTAGTCCTCTGCCAAAGGAGTTGAATGACAGTTATTTCTTGTCTGAAAGTGTATGAAGTCTGGCTGAGATGGAGTTAATTTTCCCCATAGTACCTCTCAGTGCTGTGCTTTTTATTGCTAGCTAGAAAGGTGTTAATAACACACCAATGTTTCGGCTACATCTGAGCAGTGCTTGCACAGCATGCTGTCCCTCCAACATTTTACTCTCACCAGTAGGCTGGAAGCTGGGTAAGATGCTGTGAGGGGACATACCTAGGACAGCTGACTTGAACTGACCAAAGGGATATTCCATACAACTTGGCACCTGCTCAGCAATGAAAGCTAAGAGAAAGGAGAACTAGGATGGGACAGTTGTTATTTACAATGTTTGTCTTCTGGAGCAACTGCTGGCAGTACTGAAGTTCTGCTTCTTGGGAAATGGCTGGGTATTGCCTGCTGATGGGAAGTAGAGAAAAAAAATTGTTGCTTTCCCTTGCTTCTGTGTGCAACATTCTGTGTGCAAACATAAAACTCATGCTTTATTAAATTCCCTTTACCTTGACCTACAAGGTTTTTTTTCTATTTTATTTTCTGCCCCCCTCCCCCCCCATCATGCTGAGTAGGGGAGTAATACAGGAGCTTGGTGGGCACCTGGCATCCATCCAAAGTCAACCCACCAGAGAAAGTCAAGGCACGTAAGAATCATGAGGAAGCTCATTATATCAAGTGCCAGTGGCAGGATCCTCCAGTGCAAAACACTGCTTTCCTGCCTAGTCATATATATATATATCGTGAAAGAAGATGTAATACTGCTGTAATGTTTACTTAGTGCAGTTTAGAGTTGTTATTTGTGCTGCTTCTTTGTTCAAGTCTAGCTGTCGAGGATAAAGAAATTACTCCCCAGCTAGTAAATCATAGAATCATAGAATAGTTAGGGTTGGAAAGGACCTTAAGATCATCTAGGTCCAACTGCCCTGCCATGGGCAGGGACACCCCACACTAAACCATGTCACCCAAGGCCTCATCCAACCTGGCCTTCAACACCGCCAAGGATGGAGCACTCACAACCACCCTGGGCAACCCATTCCAGTGCCTCACCACCCTCTCAGTAAAGAATTTCTTCCTTAGATCCAATCTCAACTTCCCCTGTTGAAGTTTGAACCCATTACCCCTTGTCCTGTCACTACAGTCCCTGATGAACAGTCCCTCCCCAGCATCCTTACAAGCCCCTTCAGATACTGGAAGGCTGCTATGAGCTGTCCACGCAGCCTTCTCTTCTCCAGGCTGAACAGCCCCAACTTTCTCAGCCTGTCTCCATACAGGAGGTGCTCCAGTCCCCTGATCATCCTCATGGGCCTCCTCTGGACTTGTTCCAACAGTTCCATGTCCTTTTTATGTTGAGGACACCAGAACTGCACACAATATTCCAAGTGAGGTCTCACGAGAGCAGAGCAGAGCGGCAGGATCACCTCCTTTGACCTGCTGGTCACTCTCCTTTTGATGCAGCCCAGGATACAGTTGGCTTTCTGGGCTGTGAGCACACACTGCAGCCAGCTCGTGTTCATTTTTTCATCGACCAGCACCCCCAAGTCCTTCTCTGCAGGGCTGCTCTGAATCTCTTCTCTGCCCAACCTGTAGCTGTGCCTGGGATTGCTCCGATCCAGGTGTAGGACCTTGCACTTGGCATGGTTAAACTTCATCAGGTTGGCATCAGCCCACCTCACAAGCGTGTTGAGGTCCCTCTGGATGGCATCCATTCTCTCCGGAGTATCAACCGAACCACACAGCTTGGTGTCATTTGGTAGCCCTAAGAGGAGTATTCATAAATATTTCATTCACGACTTTTTTCTTTTTTATTTATTATATTTACTTAGAGGTTTGTTTATATCTTTGGTGAAGCTTTCATATGGAAGGAAGCCATGACATAATAGCATTATTATAAGCATCAGTAACAAAGATAAAGAGAACAGTTTACATAAAGATTGAGACTTCCTTGCTGCTGGGAAAAGAAGAGGACATTTAAAGTCTTTGCCCTGAACGTTCATTTTTTACCATCTAAAGTGGAACAAGAATGCTTTCCCCCTCCTTTTTTTCTAACCTTCATTTTTGTCAGAAACGTTTATGTATTTTCTGGAACTGGAGCAGCTCTCCAGTTGTTCTTATTTAGAGAGAAAACCAAAGAAAGTTTTGCAACCAAGGCAATATATCTTACATGACTCAGATAATAGTTTTTAGTAAATCCTTTTTCTTTTTATATTCAAACCCAGATCAGCAGAAACTAAAATGCCTTTCCTCTCTGACAAAGTCTGTGTTCACAAAGGACATAAATTCTGTCATTATGGACCAGTTCTAAGTGGGATAAAAAAATCTTGACTAAAATTCAGCTACTTAAAATTCTGTTTATGAGATGTTTTATGATCATAAAGCATAAAGCTTGGCATCGAGGCTGCCCAGAGGACAACTGCACTAACTTTTATTCTAATTTGGTTTTGCAGGATTAGTTAAGAAAAGATTTTTTCCTTTAAGGTTTATTTTTCAAGAGGTTAGGTCATGACATTTATGAAATCCCTGTTTAAAATTAAAGAATTAAGGCAGAGATGAGTTGAATTAATGTATTATACAGTCCTATGATCATTCATAGCTGCTAATTAGCAACATGTTCTTCTCTCTTTCCTCTCTGAGGCCAGTTGAGATTGAAGATCAGTTCATTCTTTCCAGTAAAATTAAAAAATATATTGATTTTTTAAATTTCTGTAAGTAAAAATAAATACTTTCTTCTTTAAGAAGATTGCAGTAAACTGAAAATAAGAAGTCAGTCCAAGAGCTTCACTATAAATTCCAAATAAGATCTGTTGTTATTTTTCTGTAAGTCAGTGAGATAAAGCACAGTAAATTGATGTCTGCCTTCAATGCTTTCTCTGCTTTGCAGTTTGCTTTGTGCTGCTGTAAGCAATGCACAAATCAGAGCAATAAAAATCAGGGTGCCTTCCTCTTCTTCATAATTTATCTGTGTCATATTATGTCTTTTGGTTGTCAGCTCTCTTACCTTAGCCCCTGCATATTATTTCTTTCCCATCATAAACATTGGTGCCAAACAAAATCTTTAATTCAATTATAATGCCTTAAAAAATCCAACTGTGCAGATCCAAACTTAATAAACACACAACGTTACACTTTCTTCCCTCCACCAACAGCTAACATACCTCAGGGAGGTTTTCATCAATACTTTAAAATGGCTGGATTTTGACACAAGGGTGTTATCAATCCTCATTGAAATAATAGGACCCAAGGTCAATCAGATTTTTTTAAGGTTTTGCAGCACAAGCTTAAAAAATGTAATTAAGCATATTTGGCTTAGGGGTACTGCTGTTTGAAAGTGTTGGGTGCCTCAGTAGAATTGGAATATGTCGGAACTACTGTGAAAGTGTCCAGCTATTGATTTCCAAAAATTTACTGTGATAATGTGCACTTTTAAGGGGAAAGAAAGAAGAAGCTTTGAATATCTTTAAAATTTAACAAATACACATCAGACTGTGTGTTCTTACAACTGTTTTTGCAGTCTTCACCAGATTTATATGAAAGTTTGTCAATGTCTCAGTGTATTTATTTCTGCATTTCCAAGGATTTTGTGATTGAACTAAGTTTGGAGAAGAGTTCCTTATTTCATTCTAGCAAGCATATATGTTTAAAATTCAAATATAAATAAGATCTTTTTTTAACATTCAGAGCAATAGAAACTGTCACCTGAATATTTAATATATTTCATTCTGTATCTTTTTTGTATCTTTCTTATCATTTGTGTTTATCTTGTTTACTACTCTTGTTCAAAGAAGTCTCTGTTCTTGGTTTAACACAAAGAATTCTATAATGGGCATAGATTATGACCATGCAAGATGACGTAAATAAACACAGGAGCTGAATGCAGTTTATATATGTTGATTTTTACCTCAGAATATTTTCATTGTGCATCACCAGTCCACCAACTATGCATTTTCTTTTCCATCTTTAAAATTCCTGAAGATGAGTTTAGTGGAAATGAGAAGTGATTGAATTTAAAACAAAAAAATCTAGGTCGTAGTCATAAGCCAGGAAGTGCTGAAAGCTTCCCATCTGTTCTCATCCTCTTTTTTTTCAGTTTTGTTGTGTGATTAGTTTGTATGTAAATGGGAAGAGTAGCTTAATCATATGGTAGGAAACACAACAAAAATCTGAGAACGCTGTTTTGACTGCTGTAGAACATGTGACTGTGGTTCTGATGTGTGTCATTTCTTTCAATTAACACAGTAGCAGAACCTCATGCACTATTAACATATGATAGGACTGGGACACACAAATTAAGATATCTCCTCTCTATTCTAGATTTAAAATAAAAGCAGCCAAGATTGAAAACTTTTGACAACACTGGTCATATGATCCATAGCAGTGTGACAAAACTGACATGATTCAATGTAAGCTAATGCAGTTTAACTAATTTTATTGAAGGAAATATTGATATTCATGTCATTTAAGCTTGATGTTTAATGCTTCATCTAAGTCAGGGTTTACTTCATTAAAAATGAATAAAATTAAAATAAAATAATTAAAAAATTAAAATAAAATAAAAATTAAAAAATGAAAAAACAAATTGTTTTGAACAAATAAATTAATATGGCAAGACCAGAAATGAGGCTGCCAATAAGAGTCTAAAATTTTGTTTCAGGTTTTTCTCGTAGAATTTAAAGTTGGGCTTACTTACAGATAGTCTTGTGTACTATTCAAAAGAATTTACAGGATTCTAAAATGGGTTGCAAAAATCTGTTTCCAGTTTGATTTGATATCAAATAGATTCTTTGGTTTCCTAGTGAAGCAACCTTAAATTTATGAGGAAGTTTTAAATATAGTTAATTTCCATTATTCCTGGGGACTCCGATGCTATTAGATCTGGATCATCCAACTACATATTAGACCTCTAAACCTTAGATCATCATGTCTTAAATTATCATCATATTCACAGTATCACAGTATCATAGTATGCTAGAGATTGGAAGGGACCTCAAAAATCATCTAGTCCAATCCCCCTGCCGGAGCAGGAATACCTAGATAAGGTTACATAGGAATGTGTCCAGGCGGGTTTTGAATGTCTCCAGAGAAGGAGATTCCACAACCCCCCTGGGCAGCCTGTTCCAGTGTTCTGTCACCCTCACTGAGAAGAAGTTTCTTCTCAAGCTTAAGTGGAACCTCTTGTGTTCCAGTTTGTACCCATTACCCCTTGTCCTATCATTGTTTGCCACTGAGAAGAGCCTGGCTCCATCCTCGTGACACTCCCCCTTTATATATTTATATACACTAATGAGGTCACCCCTCAGTCTCCTCTTCTCCAAACTATAGAGACCCAGCTCCCTCAGCCTTTCCTCATAAGGGAGATGCTCCACTCCCTTAATCATCTTTGTCGCCCTGCGCTGGACTCTCTCCAGCAGGTCCCTGTCCTTCTTGAACTGAGGGGCCCAGAACTGGACACAATATTCCAGATGCGGTCTCACCAGGGCAGAGTAGAGGGGGAGGAGGACCTCTCTCGACCTACTAACCACCCCCCTTCTAATACACCCCAGGATGCCATTGGCCTTCTTGGCCACAAGGGCACAGTGTTGGCTCATGGTCATCCTGCCATCCACTAGGACCCCCAGGTCCCTCTCCCCTACACTACTCTCTAACAGGTCGTTCCCCAACCTGTACTGGAACCTGGGGTTGTTCCTGCCCAGATGCAGGACTCTACACTTTCCCTTGTTATATTTCATCAAGTTATTCCCTGCCCAACTCTCCAGCCTGTCCAGGTCTCGCTGGATGGCAGCACAGCCTTCTGGCGTGTCAGCCACTCCTCCCAGCTTAGTGTCATCAGCAAACTTGCTGACAGCACACTCAATTCCTTCATCTAAATCGTTGATGAATATATTAAATAATAGTGGTCCCAGTACTGACCCTTGAGGCACTCCACTAGATACAAGCCTCCAACTAGACTCCGCCCCATAGACTACAACTCTCTGGCTTCTCTCCTTCAGCCAGTTCACAATCCACCTCACTACCTGATCATCCGGACCACACTTCCTCAGTTTAGCTATGAGGATGCTGTGGGAGACTGTGTCAAATGCTTTGCTGAAGTCAAGGTAGACCACATCCACCGCTCTGCCATCATCCATCCACCGTGTTATTTCCTCATAAAAGGTTATGAGGTTGGTCAAGCATGACTTCCCCTTGGTAAAGCCATGTTGACTGCCCCTCATAACCCTCTTATCCTTGACATGCCTTAAGATGGCATCAAGGATAAGGTGTTCCATCACTTTCCCAGGGATGGAGGTGAGGCTGACCAGTCTATAGTTACCCGGGTCCTCCTTCTTGCCCTTTTTGAAGACTGGAGTGACATTTGCTTTCCTCCAGTCCTCAGGCACCTCTCCCGTTTCCCAAGACTTGGTAAAGATGATGGAGAGTGGTCTAGCAATGACTTCCACCAGTTCCCTCAGCACCCACGGGTGCATCCCATCTGGACCCATGGTTTTATGGATGTCCAGATTGATCCACTGGTCTCTAACCCATTCCTCATCGACTAAGGCAAACTGCTCCATTGACCTGACTTCATTTGAGGTCTCAGGAGTACAGGACTCTTCAGGACTGCCTCCAGCAGAGTAGACTGAGACAAAGAAGGCATTCAGTAACTCTGCCATCTCTGTATCTTCTGTCACCAGGGCACCCATCCCGTTCACCAGTGGGCCAACCTTGCCTCTGGTGTTAGTTTTATCTGCCATGTATTTGAAAAAGCTCTTTCTGCTGTCCTTGACCCCTCTTGCCAGATTTAATTCTAAGGAGGCCTTAGCCATCCTAGCTGCCTTCCTACATCCTCTAGCAGCAGCCTTATATTCCTCCCAAGTGGCCAGCCCCTCCTTCCATGACCTGTAAACTCTCCTCTTCCACTTGAGCATACCCAGCAGTTCCTTATTTAGCCACGCAGGTCTCCTGGCCCTCTTCCTTGACTTCCTACGTGTCGGGATGCTCTGCTCTTGAGCTCGGAATAAGCAATCCTTGAATGCCAACCAACTATCTTGGGCCCCTTTACCTTCAAGCAGCCTTGCCCATGGGATTTCCCCTAGCAATTGCTTGAAAAGGCCAAGGTTTGCCTTGCTAAAGTCCAGGGTTGCAATTCTACTTGCTATTGTACTGGTCCTACCACACAAGATCCTGAATTCCACCATCTCATGGTCGCTGCAACCAAGGCAGCCCTCAACCTTTACTGCTTCAACCAGACCCTGCTTGTTAGTGAGGATGAGATCCAGCAGCGCTCCTCTCCTGGTTGGCTCATCCACCATTTGCATGAGGAAGTTATCATCCATACACTGGAGGAACCTCCTGGACTGTGGCTGGGTTGCTGTGTAGTCCTTCCAGCAAACATCAGGGAAGTTAAAATCCCCCACGACAACCACGGCCTGTGACTGTGAGGTCGCTCTCAGCTGCCTGTAGAAGGCCTCGTCAACTTCCTCACCCTGACCTGGTGGCCTGTAACAGACACCCACAACAGTATCGCCCCTGCCAGCCTGCCCCTTAATTCTCACCCACAGACTCTCAACTCGCTCGTCCCCTGTCCCTGGACAGAACTCCGTACATTGCAGCTGCTCTCGCACATAAAGAGCAACCCCACCACCCCGCCTGGCTGGCCTGTCTTTCCTGAAAAGGACATAGCCCTCCATGAGTATATTCCAGTCATGTGAGCTGTCCCACCACGTCTCTGTAATTGCCACCAGATCATAATCTCCTGACTTAACACAGGTCTCTAACTCCTCCTGCTTATTTCCCATGCTGCACGCATTGGTGTACAGGCATTTCAAGGAGGGAGCTGAGCTCACCGATTTCACCCTAGGATTACAGGAGGCCTCCCAGTCTTCATCAATTCTAGAGTGCTGCCCCACTGGGGCAAGCCCAGTTACAACCCCATCCCCCTTCGAATCTAGTTTAAAGCTCTCCAAATGAGCCCTGCTAATTCATGCCCCAGCATCATTTTGCCTCTGTGAGATAAACCTTTCCCACGTGCTATCATCCGGACTGGAGCCTTATAAAACCAGCTGTTATCAAAGAACCCAAAGCCCTGCCCGCAGCACCAGTCTTGTAGCCAATTGTTTACGGACTGAATTTTCCCATTCAGTCCCACATCATCACTGGAAGATGGAAGAAGTGAGATCACTTGAGCCCCAGACTCTTTCACCATCCGTCCCAAGGCCTTGTAGTCTTTCTTCATCCCCCTCAGATTCTAAAGTAGGTATTCAAGACAGATGGGTTCATGTCTCTCTTTACTGATCCCTTCTTACTAAACGGAAGTCAGATCACTAATTTTCACTAGATAACTGACAATTGAAAAATTAGTGAAGAGAGCTGACTCTGAGCTCAGTTTGTAACTCATAATTTCTAAATCATTTATTTCATATATTCTCACATGCCTCTGGTTTTCATGTACATGACTATTCTACTTAATGTTAACTAAATGTTCCTTTCATGTAGTGTCATAGCCCGCTAATGATACAAAATTGGACATTCTATTCAGCTGCAACAGATAACTGAATACAGGTAGATTCACTACACCTACTTAGAAATCAGCTTTTGGATCTGTGAATTATTTTTGCAGGGCAGTGATTAAATGTGTGTGTGGGATTCATCAGTGTTTTAGAACTAACATTTGAGAGTATTGTGGAGCTGGAACCAAACTGTAAGATGCCTCGGTTAGATAGGACAAAGGGTAATGGCTTTATACTGAAAGAGGGTAGATTTGGATGGGATACTAGGAAGAAGTTCTTTTCTGTGAAGAAAGAACTTCTTTACTGTGAGGGTGGTGAGACACTGTCACAGGTGCCCAGAGAAGCTGTGGATGCCCCATCCCTGGCAGTGTTCAAGGCGAGGCTGGATGGGGCTTGGAGCAACCTGCTCTACTGCAAGGTGTCCCTGCCCATGGCAGGGGGGTTGGAACTAGACAAACTTTAAGGTCTCTTCCAACCCAAACCATTCTATGATTTTGTGATACCCAAAATTTGACAGTAAGGGGTATATAATGTTTCAATAGCAACTTGACAGACTTATCCTGGCAAATAGAAAAATGAAGAAAAAAAACATCTTAAATTTTCCTTAATTCCTGATGTGTATGTTTGAGTACTGCAAGACAAAACTGACAGTTGCTGTCAGCACTTTTGCAAAGACAGAGAACACAGGCTCTTTCAGCACAAACAGTCTGAATAGAAACAGTTTGCAGTCTGTGTTACAGCTGAAATGGTAAAAAGGCCTAGCACAGATACCACATCTCAGCTGCTGTAATGCCTTACCTCTGCTGTGCTATAGGGATGTAAGAGCACTTCTACAGGCTGAGCATCACATATGTTGCTTCCCCTGCTTATTCCCTCAGTTCCTTGGGAGTGTAGGTAGATCGCACAGCCTGGAGAGAGGTTGTGCCATGCTCTGGTTAGATTTGGAGGCTGAGGGGACCTGCCCTGCAGTCTGCAGACAAGGGGACTCACCAAGTAATGAGTCAAAGTAGTGGCATAGTTATAAATAAAAGCTTACATACTAGGCACTGAGTTTACTCTAGTGTCCAGATAAGAAGTAGAATTTCTTCCAAATGTTGTTTCACAAAAGATGGTGGCACAGGCTGCATGTGGGGTCCACTGTATTGCATACATTGACTGTAAATGGTAAGTAAAGGTTACTTTAATGGAAAACAAAACAAACCAAAAAAAACAAGGGAAAGGGAGACAAAGAGAGAGTGAAAGAAAAGGGAAATAGAAAACTTCCTGCAGTGGCTAGCTGGATGGAGAAGTGACAGAGTGCATGTTGATGAGTGTCATCTTGAGTGCAGCAGAAGGTCCCCAGACATAGTTTTTCCTTAGTACTATATAGTTTTCATAGGGGCCTGGCCAGGCTCCCTTCTGGAGAACCTGCCCCTGTTCCTGTTCATGGGGCTGCTGGTTGGAGCATGCTTTGGTCATGGCTATTTTCAGCTGTGTTTTTTACTTGTCCTCCTTTTCGTGTAGAATAAACTAGAAAATACAAAACTAGAAGTATGAAAGGGATTTAGGGAAGGGGCAAGTCTCATGTCAGAAGCAATCCCATGAAACTTCCCATGAGAAGCTCACTGTAATATCTGGGTATTCACAGATGCAAGACTCTGAGAACAATATCATGGGAACCAGACAAACCACTGGAACAGCCCCTGCAGAAACCCAAATCCACACATGAAGGGTTTCACAGTGCAAGTGGAAGCTAAAAGCTGTCTGTCATAAAATAGATCCACAGTAACATTAAAAGAAAATGGAAGAAACAAGAATTGTCAATATGAAATTAAACTCTAAAATGATGAGTTGCATTTGTTCAGAAAAAGTGTGTTTTACAAGTTTAACTTTTGTTCAAACAGTAAAATGAGCTGTCTACCCCACAAACAATAGATATTTTGAGAAAATTACATAAATATTTGGAAACTACTGAACCAAGCTTATATATAAGAATAATTATGAAATCAATGCAGATGCTTGTAGCAAAAGATAGATACAGTATTGAAAAATCAATGTTTCCAAGTTGAATCCGACTTATGAGCTTGGAAAAGAATCAGGTATTTTAAAAATACTGCCTTATTTAAGGGAAAATACTGTTGTCGTGTGTAATTATACTTATCTTGGATCACAGACTTAAAAAATGTCTATTGTGAGCCCAAATCCTGACATCTTGGCAAATTTTACCATATGCCTCAGTGTGCTCCATTACAGCAGTACATGTAGATGTGCTGCTTTCTCAGCCTATGGGTCCTCATGGCTACCTCATTTTAGAAAGCTGAGTTGCAAGGCCATGATTTTGATCTCTTCATCTCGGTAAGAGGAAATATGTTATTGATAGGATATTAGACATTAAATGCTTGTAATTTTTCACTTATCAAAGACATAAAATGTATTGCAATTGCTTTTCAAAGTTGCAGAGGAAATATATACTGCCTCCTTTGTTTTTAGTGAAATGCAGGCATTTTTCAGATAATGTTTCAATAGAAGAAAAGATGTTTTCTTCACTTCTGAAAAAAAATGCCAATTTTAATTTAGAAATGGGCTATAGCATTCATAGTGTGTGTGGGGAAGAGTGTAATTTTAAAGTTAGGTGTAGATAACTATTAACCACATACTTGCAAAGTGAAGATCAGCAATCTACTCCCACTTCCAGATACAAGTGTGTCAGTTTGTCATAACAGTAAATATGCTGTGTTTAGCACGTCATTGAACTCTGAGAGGTTTAACGCAATACTGTTCTCTGGACAGCTCCATTTACTGGAAGTGGGAAACCTTATAATGAATCAGCTTTGAAGCCAACTTTAGATATTACATGCATAATGGGACAAACTGTGTTGATAATATGGATGATTTAAAGTTTAATTAGCAATTTTAGGGGAGTTTAATGACAAATCATTGATTACATTTGTGACATCTGAAAAGGTAATTCTATAAGTTTCTCCCTTTCAAAGAAAAGGGAAAACAATGTATATGTATGTTATAGAAAAATTTTGTCTACAGTGTGTGTTTCTTGTTTGTTTGGGAAATCTGGGGCCCTGAAGCATCCTTATGATCGTCCCGTATTATGCAATGTGACCTTGAAGTGCTGTATAAATTGTGTCTTCAAGGCCAATGTTTTGTGGCTGAAATAGAGTGTCTCTATAGAAAGGCATGCATATCTATGTTAAAAATTTCAAACAGAACAGTTCTGGATAATACCTGATTTTTGTCACACATATTCTTCACTTCCATTTGGATTTTACTTCACAGAACTTAGCAGACTATGAACATGAATTTCCTTGAGTGGGTGGAATGGGGTGGAAATCATAGAATAGTTAGGGTTGGAAAGGACCTTAAGATCATCTAGTTCCAACCCCCCTACCATGGGCAGGGACACCCATCACTAAACCATGCCACCCAAGGCCTCATCCAACCTGGCCTTCAACACCGCCAAGGATGGAGCATTCTCAGCCTCCCTGGACAACCCATTCCAGTGCCTCACCACCCTCTCAGTAAAGAATTTCTTCCTTATATCCAATCTCAACTTCCCCTGTTGAAGTTTCAACCCGTTACCCCTTGTCCTGTCACTACAGTCCCTGATGAATAGTCCCTCCCCAGCATCCTTGTAGGCCCCCTTCAGGTACTGGAAGGCTGCTATGAGGTCTCCACGCAGCCTTCTCTTCTCCAGGCTGAACAGCCCTAACTTTCTCAGCCTGTCTCCATACGGGAG
The DNA here is from genome assembly GCF_963264785.1 of Psittacula echo. Classification (NCBI taxonomy): domain Eukaryota; kingdom Metazoa; phylum Chordata; class Aves; order Psittaciformes; family Psittacidae; genus Psittacula; species Psittacula echo. The sequence continues at coordinate 151,475,730 of NC_137735.1, read as the reverse complement.
CTGCTCCAGTCCCCTCATCATCCTCGTGGCCCTCCTCCGGACTTGTTCCAACAGTTCCATGTCCTTTTTATGTTGAGGACACCAGAACTGTACAGAATACTCTTAAGTGAGGTCTCACGACAGCAGAGTAGAGGGGCAGGATCACCTCCTTTGACCTGCTGGTCACGCTTCTTTTGACGCAGCCCAGGATACAGCTGGCGCACACTGCTGGCTCATGTTCATTTTTTCATCGACCAACACCCCCAAGTACTTCTCTGCAGGGCTGCTCTGAATCTCTTCTCTGCCCAACCTGTAGTCATGCCTGGGATTGCTCTGACCCAGGTGTAGGACCTTGCACTTGCCATGGTTAAACTTCATCAGGTTGGCATCAGCCCACCTCACAAGCGTGTCAAGGTCCCTCTGGATGGCATCCCTTCCCTCCGGCGTATCAACCGAACCACACAGCTTGGTGTCATCGGCAAACTTGCTGAGGGCGCACTCAATCCCACTGTCCATGTCACCGACAAAGATGTTGAACAAGACCTTCTCTCCCTTTCTCTCTTTCTCAGTTTCTACTCTTCCCCCTACTTTGTATGCCGTGTCTGGTTTTGTATCAAATATAGGAGGAAAAAAAAGTCCTTTGCAGTCATTCTCCATTTATTATATTGGCAGATTTTTGCAAATGTAGTCTTAGGCAAGGATCTCATTCAAGAATCCTGTGTCACATTATTAACGGCTCTTTCCACTTGCCCTCCAACAGTGAAATACATCTGACATGTCTGTAGCATAATATATGTCACGGATTGACGTTCTGATTGGAAACAACAAACACAACTGGTTGGTATTCTGTTATAAGAATACATTTCTCTACTCTAGCATAGAATTATAGATACTTACCCATTGTGTGACTGGTGCATCAGATAAGTACATGTCCCACAGGCACTATGCATAGGTAGAAGTACTTGAAAAACGTAGGTTACTTTCCAGATGAAGCTGGGTAGAAAAAAACCCAAAACAAACCCACAGATATTTCACTGGGGCAATAAAGGTAAAAATACCAACCACATCTGGGATATAAGGAAAAGCATGAGAAGGTTATGTAGAGAAATAAACAGAGAATAAAAACTTCTAGAGATTTTGTCCTTAAGGGAAATACAGGCTTGACAGACTTTACAACTGGTCTGAGCATAAAAGCTTTATTAACTTGAACAACAACAACAACAAAGGTTTTAAAATGTGTACTTTTTTACTCCCAGATCTTATTAGAAGAAACAGCTTAATAGTTCCCTCAGGTAACTGATAGTCATTGTTCAATATAAACAAGTGATGAGTTTTGGATGCTACAAGCTCTAGTGATGATAAACCAATTTCTGTTTCTTACAATGAAAATATTTTGGTTTTCTGTGTAAGTACTTTTTTATTTCAAAATCCTTTACAATTTCATACATGCGTTACAATCTATGAAATACACATTCTATTAGCACTGTGTTCCAGCCAGCCATCCAATGTGACATTCCTGGTCATATTTCTGTATGGGATTCAGTTGTATTCTTGTTATATTGATTTTTTCACCTGCATGTCTTTGAATTTGCAGAAACAGTTTTACCAAAGGATTGAGACATACACTGACAGAAAATGTGCTGTTCAGTGCCACTCCTTGAACGATTTAGTTCTTACCTTTGCCTTTACACTGTTACAAACTGAAGACTCTTACATGAAGTCTGCCTTACATTCAAAAGAATGTAAGAGAAGTATTCAAGAAGCTGCTAGCTCATATAATTGGTCTTTGCACGAGGCTTGGCTCTCTTTTCTGAACAAAAAATCAAAGAAAGATTGAATTCCTGGTTTAAGCATGGTGAATTTCCTCCGCCCAGCTTGCAAGGTGGGCTGCAGAGCAGAATCCTGGTTCTGCATGGAAACTGCCATATGGAAGGAAGTGTGGCCTCCTTTCCTAAGACACTGGTGACTTTAAGTGCCCTGGGTGAGTCAGAAAGAGCCCATCACTGTTTAAGTTAGAGTGATCTTATGCAACAGCATATTTTTTTGTAGGCAAGATGTGTATTCAAATATAAGCACATACATAGCTTCTCTTCTATAGTCTTAATCATTTTGCAATCTTAAACTGTTTGGCATATAGAACAACACCAAAAATAGAAACCAGAAAGATCTTTGGAGGGGCTTGTTTGTTCTGTTACATAGTGTGTGCTAAAAATCAGCTCGTTTTCTTCTTCTGAGCACTTATAAAAGCAGATGCTGTTAAGGCTTTGGATCAGATCTGAAATTCTCTTAAATCCATGTAGCTTTGTCAGATTCAGTATCATTACCTTGCTTCCTATACACAAAGAATCTGTATCCTTTCCAGGACAGATTTCATGAACGTAATTTGGAGGTGATAAAAAGGAAAATGTTTCTAAGCTACTGTGATCTTTAGATAAGAGGCATTTCCTTAAGTTAAAAAAGTATTATTATTATTATTATAAGTATGATAATTACAGTGTATGTTTTAATTGTAATTTACCAGTTTGATTGTATTTTTGTTTTCTTAGTAAGTTTTTTATTCCACAAATGTCAGCTTCTTCCAAATCACTGTCCCTTCCCTGATCATAAACTATTAAAAACAGAGAGGGGTATAGATTCAAAGTAGTGTGTGGGCGATATTAGCCCAATTCCTGTTATACGTGAGCAGATTTTAGCACATACCTCCCTTGCAGTGCCTTAAAAATGTATCCCTACATATAAAAATACCTGCATGGATGCTAATATAGAAAACAGACTTTCTCGGTTTTGTTAGAAGAGATTTGCATCTTTGAAGTGCCAAAAGTAATTCAAGTAAACCCTTTTGTAACAAACAAAAAAGAAGTCTAATTATACAAAAGTTCTCCAGAGTTTTATTCAAAAACCCCCGCACTTTAGGGTAATTTTAATTATAGCTTGATCCACTAATCAAGAAACATTAGAGAAAGAACATTAAAACCAAAAAGGAAAATAGAGCAAATAAAAAAAAACAATCAAAATATAGCAAAACATAAAATAAGATTCATATAGATATGGAGAAGACCCCTTTTACTCATTTCACCAGAATTTTTTTAAACATAAAACATGTACAAAAAATGTGAACTTTTGATGAAGTATTTTCAGAGCATGATGAGAATATATAGATGCATGATCACAATAATTGGGATTTTTATATCAAATTGGCATTCTATCAAAGGCAGAACACTGTCTACCAAAGATAAACATAAGATACTGCAGAAATATTTTTCACTTTCTTAGGGTTAAAGGTGGTAAAATAGCCCTCTCTGACAGACATTTCTGCATAACATAGTGTCTAGCTTTTCTCCAAAGTGTGGAACATAAGAAAATTATCTTATTGCATTTAGTAGGGAATAATGTCCATAATTCACCTAACTGCTGCATAATTCTATTATCTGTTTTGCATTCTTTTAATAATTTTCCAAAGTAATACTTAGTGCTTATAAATTATACCCATACATAAGTATAATTTGTATGTATATTTTTATATCTATTAACTATCTTTTTTTATTATTTTATCAATTTTACATAGGTTTCAGTTGGGTTAAATCCATAAGAACAGGGATATCAGAAAAGTTAATTTATTTTTGCTGTATTATTTTTTACTTTATATAATTTTATCAGAATTTGTGTTTCTCAAATGGACCCAGAGCCAATTTAAGATGTTGAAGAGGTGACCTTCATTACCATTTATGATGGAAAAAATTAGAATTTACAGTCCCAGACCAAAAAGGAATACTTAGACTTTTTAACACTCTAGTCAATCCTCTCATAGCACTCCTATTTCATAAAACACTTCTTTGTTCAAAAAGCCCCAAATGTCCATGCAGGTTGGACACATCCTTACCTGAAGAGCAGACACTGGCTTCCCGCATCAGCTCTGCCACAATTTAGACAGATGTCTAAGAAGCAGATGCCCGTCTTGCATATAATAGTCTTGATTATCACATGCGTCATGTAGCATAAGGAAGCAATTGACTTTCATTTGCCTGGATCTCCAAGAGAGAATTTAGCTGAAGTCGTTGCAATTCCTAACTGACATCTATATTTTTAAAGTAAAGATTTCAAAATAAACAAGAGATAGTCATCATTTCAGCCAAGTTTACAGGAACATCAAGTGATCTAATATTTGAAAGCTAGTTTTCTCATTAATTAAGATTTCTCTGGCATCTGGAAGCATATTCTGCAATAGTTTAAAATCAACCATGTAGACATGGTGTCCTGGGTTAAACCATGACACATAGTTTAGTGATGGACTTAGCAGTGCTGGAATAAAGGTTGGACTTGATGGTTTTAAAGGTTTTTTCCAACCTCTCTGATTCTGTGATTCTATGATACTTGTTTAAGAGCCATATAGGACCTACTCACTGCTTTGGGAAAGACAGATGTTTTTATATCTGTACAGTTCTTTTCTTTTTTTTTCCGGGTTTAAGAAACTTTGGTAGAACATAAGATCATGGATATAGGGCAAAAATGGAGGAAGACTGCCACCAACAGAAGCTCAGCTACTATCCAAAGCTAGCAGTGTTTTGTCTGTGAGAGACAGCAAAATGGTCTTCCAAGTGGGTAGAGATAGACTGATGTTTCTATTTAGGTATGCCTGAGGGAAAAAAGCACTTGAGGACTGAAATGTAAATATTTAGAGGAGTATTAAACTACATTTTAACAATCTCATGTGTATCACACTTGATGAAATGAAATAATATTTTCTGCTTCTTTAGGTAATAGTGTATGACATGTAAGAGAGACGTAAGAGAGTAACATTCGTTATAGCACATGTGATATCTAAGCATTTTCTGGTTTACTACTTTTAGAAGCTTTTATTAATACACTGGAGTATTGTACAGTTATATCTCAGGGTGGGATTAATTAAACATCGAACAGCTAGTTTAAGATGGGTTTTGGACAAGCTTAGAAACCTCTATGAAGACATCTGAAAGAAAGATCCTATGTCATTGTCATTTGAATGAATCTAACCCCAGAAGGTTTATTATATGCTCAGCTGTAAGTATGTGAGGAAGTGGATACCTGTTCATTAGAGCACTTACAACCATTGCTTGAGCAAGAGCTTAAACACATGCCTAACTACCTTGCTTAGTAGAAATGGGCTTTATGCTTGTACTTGCAATCTTTTTCAGGATTATTCTGGAGACTTTTGTAGCAATGTAATCAGGTTGCATAAATATTAACCAGGAAATTAATGAAGATTTAATAGATTGCCTTTATAACTAAGCAACAGAGTACTAGAGAAAGGATATAATGCTCTAATATATTTCAGCCAATGCAACAAAGAATAATATTTCACCATCACACTTTTGTTCTAAAGCAAGACACAGGGGTTTATGCAATTTCACTCCTCCCTCTCTCTTTCCTGTAAGAAGCTTGCAGGTTCATCAAATTCAGATATGCAAACAGACAAAAGCGATCCTCCTGGCCACCTAATTCTAATTCAAGCTACACTACTAGAAGACCACATTCTGCCAGAATGATTGCTTTTTCTGCATACTTATTAGTTAGCTTGGTGTCTGTACTGTGTAATCATTTTTGGATGTCCTTGAAAAGAAACTGAAGCTCAGCTGTATTGCAAGCCTTGCTGTCATCCAACCCAGCATATCACCCAGGTCAATCGCAACTTATCCATGTGCAGTGAACCACACAAAATCTACTGGTCCTTTATGCTATGAGTCTCATGTAATTTAGCAGAGCAGTACCTTACTACAGAAATCACAAATTAACTTTCAGGGGGTTTTGTAGCAGCAGAACAATTATATGTCATTAAATGTTCCTAAAAAAAGAAAAGGAAAAGACAAAGAAAAGAGAAAGCAAAAGAGAAAGAGAAAGAAAATATTCTCTATTAAAACCAATACCTTACTTAAACAATTTCTGTAAGAACATTTCTGACTTTCAATACTACGTAATATTATTGGAGATTTCTATTAGCAACACGTAAAACCAGATAATATAGAAAATTACAGAAGTACCCAATCCATAAGTACTGTTTAAGTATAGGAATAATTTTGGATTATTGCCTTTCTGCCAGGACTTGGAGAATAATTTGCATCAAATGGTACAATGAACAAATTTGGCTTCCTTGGTTTGTGAAATGGCAGCGAGCTGACTGGGATTCACTCTGGTTTATTCAGTATTCATATAGTGTGGTTAGTTGCAATTTATTATTTTTATTTCCTGTATTGAAATAATGGAAGGGAAAAACTACTCTTTCTTTGTTTATATGACATAGCTGAAAGACAAACATTTCAGTGCTTCTCGTGTGTTTCTCTTGGGACTCTGACTGCACCAGCAGCAGCTTTGAAGTGTGATAAGAAAGCTAACACCTAACCCCAAGTAATCACAAGTATTCACATTGACTAGTTCCTTCATCCTTTCCTCTTCTTTGACTCTTGCACCTTGATGAATAAGATATAAGATTACATTTGCCAGCTGTTAGTCTGATCATGCTGTTAGAACCCATTATTCAGTTTATCTGAAGTACCTTAAGTGACCACATGCTATGAAGAAATTCAGAAATATTTTAATTATTATCGGAAATGTTATTGGCAAATCATTAATACAATTACTAAATTTCCTATGAGGCAGGATTATGGGAAATACTTTAGCAATGTCCTCTTATGCTGGGAAACTGTCCCATCCAGTTTGAAACCAGTATCTCTGTTGTATTCCTTATGGGTATGTGCCTTGTATGAATCCTACTATGAGCTTTTCCTTATAATTTTTAAGAAGTGAGCCCAGACTTCATCACTTGTATAAGTGCTCTTGCTAATAACAAACACACAGTGTCAAATAATTTATTGGAATTTAATATATTTGAAATTCTAGTTTCTCTTTTAAAAGTTTTTAAGCATGTGTATGTAGGAGGGAGGCAGGTACTCAGATATGGGAGGAGTGGCTGACATGCCAGAAGGCTGTGCTGCCATCCAGCGAGACCTGGACAGGCTGGAGAGTTGGGCAGGGAGAAACTTGATGAAATATAACAAGGGAAAGTGTAGAGTCCTGCATCTGGGCAGGAGCAAGCCCAGGTCCCAGTATAGGTTGGGGAATGACCTGTTAGAGAGCAGTGTAGGGGAGAGGGACCTGGGGGTCCTAGTGGACGGCAGGATGACCGTGAGCCAACACTGTGCCTTTGTGGCCAAGAAGGCCAATGGCATCCTGGGGTGTATTAAAAGGGGGGTGGTTAGTAGGTCGAGAGAGGTCCTCCTTCCCCTCTACTCTGCCCTGGTGAGACCGCATCTGGAATATTGTGTCCAGTTCTGGGCCCCTCAGTTCAAGAAGGACAGGGACCTGCTGGAGAGAGTCCAGCACAGGGCAACTAAGATGATTAAGGGAGTGGAGCATCTCCCTTATGAGGAAAGGCTGAGGAAGCTGAGTCTCTATAGTTTGGAGAAGAGGAGACTGAGGGGTGACCTTATTAGTGTATATAAATATATAAAGGGGGAGTGTCACGAGGATGGAGCCAGGCTCTTCTCAGTGGCAAACAATGATAGGACAAGGGGTAATGGGTACAAACCGGAACACAAGAGGTTCCACTTAAGCTTGAGAAGAAACTTCTTCTCAGTGAGGGTGACGGAACATTGGAACAGGCTGCCCAGGGGGGTTGTGGAGTCTCCTTCTCTGGAGACATTCAAAACCCGCCTGGACACATTCCTATGTAACCTTATCTAGGTATTCCTGCTCCGGCAGGGGGATTGGACTAGATGATCTTTTGAGGTCCCTTCCAATCTCTAACATACTGTGATACTGTGATATACCTGAACACACAAAAGCAGAATGTGGTTTCATCAACTTTGGATTCTTGGAAGGTTTGATGGCTAAATTGCTGATTGTCACCTCACATGGGTAGAAGTTCCTCTATGTCAGACTTCAAAAAAGGAAGATAGAGAGGATGATTTGGATACTTAGGATAAAAACTGGAAGTGTGCACAGTTATATGTCAGTGCAAGCAAATGACATGGAATATTTTGAACATGAGCACTGGAAGGTATGCACACAAGCCTGAGATTTTTTTTTTAACTCTTTTTTGATAGATGAAATGTAAAAGTTAGAGTCCTTTTATCCAGAATTTTTCCAGATTTATCCAGAATTTATCCAGATATTTCTTGAAAGTTATTCATAAATGTTCCTTTTATGTTTGATAAAGAAAATAACTTCCAGAGAATGATTCATCCCGTTTGCCTTAAACATTTCATTTTTGTTCTTTCAGTAGATATTAGGTGTTAGTTTGACATCAATGGCTGCAGTTAGGTGGAACAAATTCCACTCACTGTTTATTATTTTACATATAATCTCCTGTATTATCCTTAACCTCTTTCATCTGCAGCAGGTTTCTGTGGAAGACTGGATATAAAATCAAGGTGGATACATCCAATGCAGCATTGTTATCACAACCAGAAAAGACATGGATTTTTTTTTTAATGTTTTTAGAAGGCCCTATTGAAATATTTTTAGGAAACATCAGTAGATTCCTCATGAGTGGAAACCATAGCAGAGATTATGTTATGAAATGCAAGACACACATTTTAGTGTTCCAGTGTTTCTGGAACACCTGATAATGCCAAGTGGAATTCTGGATGTATGTAGGATTGAGTCCTCTATGAGCTAAACAGAACATGTTTTCAATGCTAAAGAGAGAATTCTACTATGTGTCTTTTGCGTGAATTTATGTATGGCATCAAGCAATAAAAACTATGAAATCATCACAATGATGGATTTATGAGATCTATAGAAATCTGAATTCTTACAGAGATCACCAAGGAATTCTGTTTCAAAATCTAAAAGGCGGCGCTGCAGAATAAGCAGTAAGTTGGAATAGCAATGATGAAGTTGCTCGATATGACATTTCTTTTCTGGATGGCAGCAAAGATCAATGTACTTGCCTACACCTCCTGAATTATTATACCTTCCTACCAAGGAATAAAACACCTGTTACACAACTTCTACATTGCAAGCCTCTCACCATAATGAAGTAATAATGCATGAGTTTCAATGAAGAGGAGTCTTTCAGGTTAATATCAATTTATAAAAGTATTTGATACTATATTGTAGTGAGTTGGTCTGCATTACTATTTCAAGCAGTATATTTATTGCTAAAATGCTCAAATGCCGATAATTACCAAATGCTGTGCTACAATGATTTTTTTCGTTAGAGAGTTGTATGTAGAAATGAGGGGCTATTCATAGTCATTAAGTCATTTGAAATCTCTCAGAATAAAGGCCAGAACATTTTTTTTCTTGGAGAAAGATAAAGATGTTCCACTTCATTTTATAAAGCAGCTCCTATTTTGCCATAGTTACTTAGGAAGTTGAAAAACCTCTTTTGAAAATGTTCTACATGATGAACTTTTTTTATTATAATTTATCCTTATTTGGATTCATATGTTTTATTCAGATGTTATTAGCTGAAATTTTTCTAAATTTTTAAACCAAGCTGTCTGTATTTAAAACATTTTTTTTCTAGTAAAACTATTTTTTAAAAAAGGGCTTTTGTTTCCTGAATATGAAAAGAATATAATTTTGGATCTTCACTATTCTGGGTTGTTTGGGTTTTTTTAATTGTGATTTGACTTTTTGAGTTCGTCATGAACACTCTTACACTAAGCTGTATGAATACAAAGCTCTATATGAGACATAACATTGAAAAGGATTTGTTTGCTAGTATATTTGTGGGTTTAAACCATCCTTTATGGAAATCTGGACATGTTAAACACCTCTCTTAATGTGTGAAAACAACAGTATGTTGCAAGCTATAAAACACTATAAATAATCTAAGCTTGTTCTCTAATTGTTGGTTATTTTTCATGATAATTAGAACAATACTGCTGTATTTAAATACAGTAGGAGAAAAAATATGAACAAATACTCTGGTTTTAATGGAGCATCTTCTGGCACTCCCACATCATTTGAACTCCTCTTCCTCGTCACATTTAAGCAGACAAAATTGCCAGAGACTGGAGAGAAATAGCTACTCAACATGAGCAACCCCGCCTTCTTTAACAAAGGATTTGACCATTAGATTTTTTTCTGCTTGTGTTAGACAGCTAGAGGGGTAGGGGGTAAAGATAATAAGACCTGGAAAAGGGTCTTGAAGAATGAATAGAGTCTGTGAGAACCCAAAGGAGAGCAGGCAAGCTTCAGAAAAAATAGAAAGAAGGAAATTTCCATAGTTTGTTGCTACCCAAGCAGACACTGAAAATTTTTGGGCTTAGAGTAAAGCCACAGAAAAGGGACCACTCCTTCAAAGACAAGGTGGATGGGGAAGACATTTGTGTTTGAACTTCCAAGTCTTTCTCATCCCCCCAAAATGGAGTCTTCTCTGTTTAAAGACTTAGCTCATTCTAGCACATTATTTTGTGACCTAAGAAAACCTTCCTTTTGAGACAGTGTCCAAATTCAGTTTTTTCCAGTATTTTGTCTTTCAGCAGCTCATATTAAAGAAAATGTGCAGCTAGTTCACTTTACACAGCTCTGGCAAACAGGAGGTCTTTTCACATCTTGCTTACTCAGTGTAGGAGCTCAGGGACTGGTAAGACTCACATTTCTTCCAAGTGTCCCCTTTTGCTTCTCGAATTGGATAGGAACATGTGTTACAAGGCCTAAGGTCATAGAGAATTAGACCTATAGTTTTCTTCTTATCCTTCTCCTGGTATGTGATTGCTTTGAGCTGTTTTCAAAGTTACTACTTGATCTGAAAAAAACCCACGGTAACTTTACCTGGGATATAGTCATATGCTTTTGCTGTTCTGACTATCACCATATCATATAACTATCACCATACCATATCTTTTTTTTTGCAATGCACTGGAATCTGGAAACTCCTCCCATAGTCTTCAATAAGTTTTACATCCAGGCAGCTAATCGTAGCAAATTCTCTTTGTTTCAACCTGTGTAGATTACGGCAGTGTTTAGCTGATTAACAAATTTTGCAGTGTTGAGGAGCACATAGCTATATTGCTGAATTTTCATCCATTAGTAATGCTTATATAATATGAAGCAATATAATCTAATGGGATCTGATCTGGAAACCGCATCTTCCTAATATTAAATCACAAATTTTAAAAAGCAGCAAGTACTGGGAAGGCAGTGCTGTTGTATTAAAACTCACTGAATACCCTTACTCAGTGCAGTTAGTGTCTTAGGTGCATTTAATTCCACCTGAGCACGATATTTTTTTTTTTTTTCTCAAATTAACTTTTCTATGCAGTTGTTTGAGATGACATCAAAGTCCTTTACTGTATCAATTTAGATGGCTTCAAAGCCAGTAAATTATGATTTAGACTTTAATTGAAATTTTAGTTTTTCCACCTTTTTTCACTGACACCAAAATATTCCCTATTAAAAAGACTTTTTATAAAAAGTGAAGTAAGAGATGAAGGATAGATATCTCCAGGATTTTGAAAGCAGTTTTTAGCATGAAAAACAAGGGAGCAAGCAACAAGCCACAGGCACCAATATCTCTATGGTGGTCTAGTCACACAACACATCCTCCTCATCCACAGCCCAAAGCCATGCTGCAAAGGCACAGATGGAGTGTGAAGGCTTTTATAGTTACCAGTTTTGTGGAGTGCTACTGTCCCATGGCAGCCCTTTGTGAAGCACTGGTCTACAAGAATGTTCACATCACTTTTGCAACCTTCAGAGTGACTTCAGTAATTTTGTTTCCACATTGAGAAATATTTATCTCCTGGCTAGTTTGCCTTCCAGAACTGGTATTCTCCTGCGCCTGAATGGAAACCAGGTTGCCTCCAAATTGCTTTCTGTAAATTTATTTGCAAATATATTAGAAATATTTGCAAATATATTGCAAAACCCGTTTATGTTTACCTTTATAACCTACCATCATTGTCAACTTCATTTTGAAGGCTTGGAGAGCTGATGAACTTTTGGAACTGTTCTGTGGTGCACTTTTCTTTCCTCATTTAACTATGCAAAATTGATTCTATTGCAGGAGCTTTAAACAACTTTTTTTTTCCAAGGAAAAAGATTAAATAGTAGCATTAACAGATCACTGTGGCAGAATAATTTGATGTTCATTTAATGGAAGGAATAAGCACATGGATTATAAAATCAACATTCAAGCAAAGGTGTTGATCATGGATAAGAAAAGGAAGTTTAATGTGAAACAGAATAAAAAGAACAAAAGATGTAGGATGATCAATAACATAACAGGTTATATTGTATAAAAAATAATCCAGATGGCTTACTTAGGATAGATACCTAACTTTGAGACATGTACTCTTAGTTGCAATGAATCAGATGGTACGTAACTGTAGAATTCACAATTTGTAGGAGATAAGCATTCATGAAGACTTTTTCCTGTTTCCTAGTGAAGATTAAAAAAAGCAACTATTATTTCATAAAAGTTGCAGAAAAATAATTTGTTCTGTAGTGAGATTAATATATTATAAGCTGTAAGTGGAAGCATACTAAGGTGAAAACCAGATGAGTTCAATGACTGTCATGTTGATGCAGAAAGAATATTACTTTTTTTTTTTTTCCTAGTAAAAGACTGTATGTATTCTATTTTTCTCTACTATTTATACAGTTGAGGTAGGATTCTGAGCACAACAGAGCTACGCTACAATGTCAACTTTGCAGTCAGTTTGTTTTAGCTTACATTGATATGTTTGCATTTATACTGGCCATTGTACAAGGCTGTGTGTGCTGAAGATATTTGGCAACAGTGTCCTGCAACACTTGTGAAACTTCAGTCACAGTACAGTCTTATAGCATCTTAAGGACTGTAGTAGGCTTAAACTAGGCATCTACACCAACATCAGGCCCCAACAGGCTCCAAAGCCAGAGAGCACCTTCTGGCCATACCCAAAGGCTGGTGGCTGCCTAGTTAGACTCTGCAGGCTGCCTGTAAGAAAGTTTGCAAAAGTGAGATGGGTGGTTTTCTTTGGAGAATACTCTTGGACTTTGGACTTGGCTTCAGCAATGTAAAGAAGCAAATGTCACAGTTGTGCACAAAGGCACGGAAAGAAAAACTTAAAATGTTGAACTTTGTAGCCAGAAGAGAAGCTAGGGTGTCCTATTTCACTTTCAAGAAAAAAAAACCAAACAAACAACCCCAAACAAAATAGGAAGTGTTTAATTAAATAAAAGCAAACCCAAAAAGTTTCTCATCAGTTATTTCTCTCTCTCTTCTCTCTCCTCTCCTCCAGCCTGTCTTTTTGTACTTTGCTTCTGTCTTGAGGCTATTTTTAACTTGAGTGGAAAATTCTAAACAAAAATGAAAGCTTTGCCCTCAGAGAGTTGTTTGCATCTCATTCAACCATAGCAATCTGTAAAATCCCAGCAGCAAGAGAGGAAGACCAATTAGAACAGAATACATGTGTTGTGAACAGACATGTACAGGATCTATTGTTTTCCTAGTATAATTCTACAGTTTTGCTGCAGTCACATCTGCTGTAAATTCAAATCCCTATGGCAGTCTATTTATTAAGTAAGTCACACAGGCTGTTTTGAACATTGCAATAAAATACAACTCAAAGAGGATTTTCATCTGTGTCAGAAGAAGCTAAAGGAAGCAAACTCTCTTCAGTATTTCTAATACTTGTTTTGGTGGTACACTGCCGCTTTGTTCATTTGAAAAGTAATGGGCTGACAAACAGAGATATAAAAATCCCAACTTTTTTTTTTTCATTATTCTTATGTATTTTACTCTACTGGATAATTAAAGAGACCTTTCTATGATCATTGAGTATGTTTTTGTGTTTGTTTTTTCAGCAGCCTGAGTAAAATTAAAGTACTTTGGACAGTCCTGACACTGCCTTTATAGAAGCATATCACATTCATTTTTAAGTATCTACTGAATTCATTGAGATATTACCTACATTCCCAATTTTAGCTGCTTTAGTTGCATTATAATTTCATACCTTACTGTAGAAGTCTTTAAATCCTTGCAGGTGGTCATCTCACCTGCCTTTGAGGCATAGAAAATAATGCCTGGTTTAAACTAGTCAGCTATACTCCCTTTATGACGAATTGACGTTACTTCCAGTAGGAAATTTATTCTTGAGTGGCTATACAGAGTACCTAAATATCTGGAAGTCTACATTTGACCGTGTAAAGGAAGAAATTTAACTGCTTTCCAACTTCCAGCCTACACCTAATTGCTTATTCTTTTTTCCTGCATTTGCTTTGCAACTGAAGAATCTTCTTGGTTCATGTTCACTATTTTCTGTTACAATATTTGCAGTGTTCACAGTGACTGAGCCATGTCTACCTATCTATTACAACAAGCGCAAGATCAAAAATTCTTCTGAGTAGGGGTATGTCTGGGCTCAGGTGACAAACAAAGATTTAGAGCTGACTGTTCGTAACATTAGTGCTAAGCTGGTGAGGAAAAGACACGTTCTTAATACCTTCTTTATGCCTAATGAACTGATAAGACAGTAGGGATGTCAGATGCTTCTCAGGGACCTACAAGAAGATGGGAGAGATTATCTGTATTCATTCAGAGCTATGACTAATACAAAGATGGGAGGAGTGGCTGACATGCCAGAAGGCTGTGCTGCCATCCAGCGAGACTTGGACAGGCTGGAGAGTTGGGCAGGGAATAACATGATGAAATATAACAAGGGAAAGTGTAGAGTCCTGCATCTGGGCAGGAGCAAGCCCAGGTCCCAGTATAGGTTGGGGAATGACCTGTTAGAGAGCAGTGTAGGGGAGAGGGACCTGGGGGTCCTAGTGGACGGCAGGATGACCGTGAGCCAACACTGTGCCTTTGTGGCCAAGAAGGCCAATGGCATCCTGGGGTGTATTAAAAGGGGGGTGGTTAGTAGGTCGAGAGAGGTCCTCCTCCCCCTCTACTCTGCCCTGGTGAGACCGCATCTGGAATATTGTGTCCAGTTCTGGGCCCCTCAGTTCAAGAAGGACAGGGACCTGCTGGAGAGAGTCCAGCACAGGGCAACTAAGATGATTAAGGGAGTGGAGCATCTCCCTTATGAGGAAAGACTGAGGAAGCTGAGTCTCTATAGTTTGGAGAAGAGGAGACTGAGGGGTGACCTTATTAGTGTATATAAATATATAAAGGGGGAGTGTCACGAGGATGGAGCCAGGCTCTTCTCAGTGGCAAACAATGATAGGACAAGGGGTAATGGGTACAAACCGGAACACAAGAGGTTCCACTTAAGCTTGAGAAGAAACTTCTTCTCAGTGAGGGTGACGGAACATTGGAACAGGCTGCCCAGGGGGGTTGTGGAGTCTCCTTCTCTGGAGACATTCAAAACCCGCCTGGACACATTCCTATGTAACCTTATCTAGGTATTCCTGCTCCGGCAGGGGGATTGGACTAGATGATCTTTTGAGGTCCCTTCCAATCTCTAACATACTGTTATACTGTGACCTAAAACTACATGCTGCCCAAGCTCTGAATGGGACACTAGGTAGTAGTGAAGCTGCTTTTTTTCATTCAAGAAAACAATGCTTATTCCATTACAACAAGGAATATGTATGTCTCTGCCTGCCTTCCTCAGCTTCTTGTTGGTGAGTTTCAAGCAGAGACCTTCAGGAAGTGTAAGCTTTATAAGAATAGGTGCTTTTGAAAAGGAGGAAATTTTTAGTGATCAGTTTCTTAATGGTAAATCTCTGCAGTGCCTACAAAAAAAAAAAATCCTGTTTCTGCTTCCGATATTTTTCTGTTTCCCATTGTGTGTCCTCATTGCCACTTTAGCTTACTACCTTTTTTTTTTTTCAAGGATCCTCAGAACATACTGTATGAATGTATATTTGTGTCAGGGCTTCCTTCTAGAGTAACTCACTAGCTTCTTATGAGATTAGATTAAGTTCTTGTTGATCTGAGAATCACAGTTTAGCATATGACATTCCTTATTTATCTCACTGAAAGCTCAGCTTTTATCAGGTGTTTACCTATAGTCTCAGATTCATTTCTAGCAAAGCTGCTGTACATGACAAATAGTTCTCTAAGACTCCCCCGTAATGACTTTCTGCATTGTTATATTCATAAAAATATTATTTATTCCTTTTTTAAAAGAAGAATAAGATCAGTTATAAAATTGTTATTAGGAAGAGATCATGTAGGCTTATTCTTAGGGGCAAATCCATATTAATGCAAATTCTTCAAAAGAAACAGAGGAACTCATGCAAGGAAATGCACGTGATTTTTTTCTGTAGCTTTCAGTCTTAATTACTATATCCAAATGTAATCTTATTTATGAAATTAAAAAAAATCCAACATGATTTTCTAAATCTGAAGGCCTTGAAATTGAACATCAGTTTTGGGTCTCATATACGTGGATGAAGCACAACATTGTTTAGCTCCACTTGCAATATCTGCAATTACAAGTACAAAAACTCAGCTGTCAAACAAATTAAACTAAGCCTTGCTGCATAAAGCATGTTATTTAATCTCCATAATCTGTTTGCCACCCATTGTGATACAGCTACATTAATGCATTAAATGAAGTGATTTTATTTTACGGCTTGCATACAAATCAATATATCAAGTGAGTGAATATTAACTAACCTAAGCCCTAATTAAAGAACAATGAGACACTTAGGGCTGCTTTATCTTGATGTTTAGAAGTTATATATTTTTTAATTGTTATCTGAGGTCAGAGACTTTTATAATCAACCAGAATATGCAACTATTTGAATTACAAAATGCTACACCTCATATTAACAGCCTGGGCTAAGGATAAGTGTATCTGCAACAGGAGCATAAAGCTGTGCAGTCTTTTAGCAATATTTGTAAAGAGTATCTAATATAATTTCTTTCTATCTTACATTTTCTCAAACAGCATAGTACATGTCGTGCTTGCATTTGAGCATAGTTAGAGCAATAAATTACTGGTGCAATTACTGGTCAGTTATTACTGCTCTTAAAATTTGCATGAACACAGAGATAAAATTGTAGTTTTAAAAGTTTCATCATAGAAATTGTAAAAAATATATATTTTTTTGTTGGTTGGCTGGTTGTTTTTTTTCCCCAAAGGGAAAGTTAAATGAAATAGTTTTCATTTGAAATGAAATGGAAATGAAATGGAAAGCACTTGTTAAATATCCTACTTCTTCAAATTGTTTAGTTAAGGAATCTAAATGTCTCAGGGGTTTACCCCACTCATCTTCAAGGTAGATTTCATTCCACATTTTTTAAGTAGAAGTGCTTAAGTGTGTGCTAATTGTTTTAATAGCGTTTTGATTTGAGTGAAAGTGTTATGTTTATATTGAATGCATATTTATTTTGCTAATTTGTTTATATACTTCTTACTCTCCTAGAGATTTCTACTTCTTGAACTAACATCTTAAGTGTGCCAGATGAAAATATGCTTTAGCTCTGTGAGAAACTAGCAAAGCCAAATTAAGACAGGATGGCATGTGAGATCCTCTATTCTGTAGACACATTCTTTACTGGATTGCCAGTCTTTAGGAGTCATGATGAACAAGGCAGTTTGTCAGTCTTGAGGTTTCAGACAACCTAAGTTAGTTATACGGTTCACATATGTAAGTATTTCTCTGCACTCTTTAGAAGTATGAGGAAGAGTATAAATTGAAGTGTGACTGACTTTTGGTAACCTGAGTACTGGCAGAGTCCTGGAATGCTAATGCTTTTCTGCTGTCCTGGAAATCAGAATTATAGAATAGTTAGGGTTGAAAGGGATCTTAAGTCACCTAATTCCAACCCACCTGCCATGGGCAGGGACACCTCACAACAAACCACGTCACCCAAGGCTCTGTCCAGCCTGGCCTTGAACACCACCAGGGATGGAGCATTTACTACTTCTTTGTGCAACCCATTCCAGTGCCTCACCACCCTCACAATAAAAGATTTCTTCCTTATATCTAACCTGAGCTTCCCTTGTTTAAGTTTAAATCCGTTACCCCTTGTTCTATAGCTACAATCCCTGATGAAAAGTCATAGAATCATAGAATAGTCCCTCTCCAGCATCCTTCTAGGCCCCCTTCAGATATTGGAAGGCTGCTATGAGGTCTCCACGCAGCCTTCTCTTCTCCAGGCTCAACAGACCCGACTTTCTCAGCCTGTCTTCATACAGGAGGAGCTCCAGCCCTCTGATCATCCTCATGGCCCTCCTCTGGACTTGCTTCAACAGCTCCATGTCCTTCTTATATTGAGGACACCAGAACTGTACACAACACTCCAAGTGAGGTCTCATGAGAGCAGAGTAGATGGGCAGGATCAACCTCCTTTGACCTGCTGGTCACACTTCTTTTGATGCAGCCCAGGATATGCTTGGTTTCTGGGCTGCAAATGCATACTGCTGCCTCATGTTAAATTAAATCCCTTAATTTCTGGTTGTTCCACATATCTTAAGCCTGAGACTAAAGTCAGTTGTTATGCATAAGAAAAGATTACTTCTCTTCTAATTCATTCTGGCGGTGTCACTGCCACGAGGTTTTACCATCATTTTCTTATACGTTTATAAACCAAGTGCCTCTTTCTTCCAAGCACAAGACTGCCAAAGGTCACGTTAACTTTTTGAGAGAATCTTTATGAAGTCAGTGGAATTATGTTAGGAATCTTGTCAACTCTAATACTCTTGAACTTTATGAACTGAATCTCCATGTGCTTCTCCACATGTCAGGTTCCTTAAGTATTTTGAAAAACACCTTGAGCTGAAGAAACTCTGCCATTGAGTTAGCTGAGCAAAATAGAAGTTTGAGGTTAGGTATCTATCTGCAAGGTGAATCTATAAAATGCAGTCCCTCCTTCCATGATTTTAAAAAGTACACTAATATTTTCTTTGGGAAAAAAAATCATGTGTTTAGTAGTGTGATGGCTACAGAACATAAATCAATAGTTTTACTGGTATCCCTATTCTTTTTGAAGTTACAAGAGCAAATAGCTATTTTTACACAAAAACACCTTCTTGTCTCTCTTGATTTACAGTGATAAACTGACATACTATATATCTTCCATAGCAAACTTCAGTGTTTCCTCAAGTTATCCTTTTCTTGTCTCCTGTGAGAACTGAAGCTTCCTTTAGTCTACTTTTTTTCACTGTTCAATCACGTTTCCCTTACGTGTGAATTCTAGTTCTGCCCATGTGTGTATCCTAGGGCTGAGCTGAATACAAAGAGATTAGTGTTATAATATACATCTAATTAACAAAATCCAGATAAAGTTCTGAAGCAGTCTACTTTTGAAATTCATACCTAGTTTTGTTAAATGATGACTCAAAGGATTGTACACTCTTGATGAAATCATGATATCAATCATAAACACCTCAAATGGGATCAGACTTTTTCCCATGCTGAACATGTAAAAGAGTACTATACTGATTTATTTCATCTAGCACAAACTAGATTATAGAAAATTTGACATTTGTATTGAATATGTCTGTCTTTTACTATTACTTTTATCAAA
This sequence comes from Psittacula echo, assembly GCF_963264785.1. Lineage (NCBI taxonomy): Eukaryota > Metazoa > Chordata > Aves > Psittaciformes > Psittacidae > Psittacula > Psittacula echo. Next base: position 151,456,355 of record NC_137735.1, on the reverse strand, counting down.
TCATGACACGCAACTACATATTATCTGATACTTTGATGAAAAACTAAATTATAATATATAGATATAAAAGCAAGAAAATTATAGTAACTAGATATTTTTCTTCTGTCACAGTGTTAGATTCCTGATATTTTTTTTAATGCAATCTCTATTTATCTGAGAGTGGAGATAGAGGGACAGACAGAAAGAATGAAATGAGCGAGAAGAAAGGAAGAGGGAGAGAAAGAGCAAAAAGGCAAGAGAAAGAAGAAAAAGAGATTTGAGTGATGCTTACAGTGTTGCACAGAGAAAGTGCTTGAATGTTTTTGTAGCAGTTCACTCTGCAGGTTTGACTATGCTTAGTTTACTGTGTTTGCATAGCAAGGTTTAGGTAATGGGGAGTACAGGAAGGGCTCCTATGAGAGTCTGCTGAAAGCTTCTCCTATATCCAATAAAGCCAATGCCACCCAGCTCCAGGGCAGAACCATTGTCGGCCTAGCCCAAGCCCATCAGCAATGGTGGTAGCGCATCTGGAATAACACAGTTAACGAGAAAGTGGAGGGAATGCTGGGGGAACAGCAATAGAAAGAGGGGTGAGAATACGTTTGAGAGAGAAAGGTCTGCAAACACCAAGGCAGGAGGGCACAAGGTGCTCCAGGTGGTGAAGCAGAGATTCCCCTGCAGCCCATGGTGCAGACCATGGTGAGGCAGCTGTGCCCCTGCAGCCCATGGAGGTCCATGGTGAAGCAGATATCTGCCTGCAGCCCATGGAGGACCCCACACCAGAGTAGGGGGATGCCAAAGGAGGCTGCAACGCTATGGAAAGCCCAGGCTGGAGCAGGCTTCTGGCAGGACCTGTGGCCCCGTGGAGAGAGGAGCCCACACTGGAGCAGGTTTGCTGCAGGACTGGTGACCTCACAGGGGACCCAGGTTGGAGCAGTCCGTTCCTGGAGGTCTGTACCCCATGGAAGGGACAGATGCTGGAGCAGTTTGTGAAGAACTGCAGCCCGTGGGAAAGACTCATGCTGATGAGGTTCATGGAGAACTATCTCCTGTGGGAGGGACTCCACACTGGAGCAGGTAAAGAGTGTGAGGAGTGCTGTTCCATCCTCCTTAGTATGTGATGAACTGACAACAACCTCCATTTCCCAAACCCCTGTACTGTTGGAAGGAAGGAGGTAGAGAATCTGGGAGGAAAGTTAAGCTTAGGAAGAAAGAAGGGGTGGGGGCGAGGAGTTTTAAGATTTGGTTTTATTTCTCATTACCCTACTCTGATTTTATTAGTAGTAAATTAAACTGATTTTCCCCAAATTGAGTTTGTTTTGCCCATGACTGTAATTGCTGAGTGATCTCTCCTTGTACTCAACCCATGAGCCTTTTGTAGTATTTTCTTTCTCTTGTCCACTTGAGGAGGGTAAGTGATAGAGTGGCTTTGGCAGGCACCTGATGTCCAGCCAGTGTCAACCCATCACCTTTATGAACTCTGTGAAGACAAACACATGGCATATGTATTTGTTACTGGATCAAGAAACCCAATCAAAAGGAATGAAGATTAGTTCTGGTATCTGGCCATTGCAGTCAGTATCAAGCCATGGGAAAGTCAGGTCACTCCAGTGCAAAACTCTCTTTCCCCATCTCCCCTCTGAGTGCAGGAGATCCTGAGAGCAGCCCCACCTCCAGGCATGGGGCATGGGCTCCCCTTCGGCTTCTTTGGCTGCCGCTGGCAAAGGAAGGAGTGAATTGTCCTCCGGAGTATCCTTCAGAAGGTGAAGGTGAGGAGCCAGCATGATGCCCTGCTCACTGAGGGATCTTACCTGTGAGACGGTGTTCGCTGCTTGTAAAATGCCACCGGGACATTCTCTGACTCTCCTGGGGGGTATGCTGAGCTAATCTTCCCTGAAGGTCTTTTTTCATCCATGTATCGGAAATAGAGAGTCCCTGGGGTGCAGAAGAAGGTGAGCCTTTATCAACTTCACTTTTGTTTTGGAACTGTGATTTTAATACAAATGCAGCTCTCAGATTTAAGGGTCACTTAGTAAGTTTGCCTTTCTGGCTCTTACGTAGGCTTTCTTCAGTGATTCCATGGCTTATAAGAAAGTGAAAGAGGCTGTCATTTAAATATAAATTAGGTTTTAAAACAAAAGTAAAAACAAGAGAATGCTGTAAGCAATAAGTCCATGGTAGTGTACATAGAACAATGATAAATTTTAATTGGCTGCCTGTTACCGGATCTCCAATTTTTCACCTCACTTTCCATAATTCTAGATATGCCTGGAAGCTTTTATCCCCTCTTTCACCCTGTAATATAGAATTGTCTGACAACGACTGATAGCCACTATGAAACGTCCTAGGCCTCTGCCTAATGTTTCTAATAGCAAATAATTTCATTTGAAATAAAAGGAGTTGTCGAAGTATAATGAGCATTTCCCACATGCTTTGATTACATTGCACTGGGAAGTCAGTATCCTATTTATTGTACTAATTAAAGAACATTTCCTTCTACTATACCACTGTGTTTTAATAAAATATATCAGAAAACTTCTTTTTGTAGAGGTGGGAAGGAGGGTAAATCAGCATCTGAGAAAGCAAGTAATGTAATCTATGACATTTCCATGATGATATCAATTAGTTTTAACTACTATAAAAAACACATCAAACTTCTTTCATGAGATAGGTTTTAAACAGTAGCTAATGTTTAATTATTAAGCTACTTTTTTGGAATAGTCAAATCCTTATACCCTATGTGTATTTTCTGAACCACTCTGGAATCTAAGTGTTAATCTTTTACTTATCAAATGACTGAAAAGAAAATGTGACATAACATAGGCTAACAAAAATGAACTGTCTTGCCTTATGCTTGTTGTTTTCTATCTAAATTAATTCCACTGCAAAATGAGAAGTGAATAGTGGCACATGCAGAGAGTCCTGCCACAGTACCCTCCCTATCTATGAGCGTTGTTTTATTTCACATAAGAAAAGGAGAGCACTGTGCAGTGACAGCATTGCTGCTGTCTTTAGAGTCATCACATTAACTCTGTATCACCCGAGTGACTGTGAGTCCTAGCATGCTATCGCCTATCTGATTACCAACACAACAGTCACCACTAAGAGACAACGCTAAACATATCAGAGGCCATAAGGACAAGAAAGCAAACTAAAAAAATCTCGTTGCTTGTTCAAGAAAAACCTTTTCTGTTTTTTTGTTTTGTTATCCTCACATTTGCAACATTTTTCCTCAGCAGACTTTTCATCTAGCGTGAAATGTCAGTAATGGTGAAGAAAAAAAAATAATTACTATTGGACTATTCTGTAGTTGCATGTGAGATAAATTATCAAGCTGTATAGGAGTGATGAGACAAAGAAACCGGCAGAGGCACTGAATATTTAACCATGATTAAAAGACCTATGTAAGGTGAATTTGTCACTATCTGCTTTCCCCCATTATTGCCATTTATCCCCATGTTCCCTTACCTCAGGATCTGTCATCAAGCTGGATAAATGACACACAGAGAATTATTGTCTATCTACCAATACTCAAATAAATGAAGATATTTCAGTGGTGAAAAGCTACTAAAGTACATAAACTATATATAGTAAAGAATATAAATTAGAGTTATATTAAATATAACAGTATATAACACTAAAAATATTATTCTATTAAAAAATTTAGAAATTTATAGAATAGTAAGAAGTATTATCTGAGGCAATATGCATTCTTTCCTTAAAATAGAAAATTTAAAGTTATAAATATATGCAATAAACAGTCATATGTAAAGTCTTTGTATTCATCTGGTGATCTTTACTACTTACTAATATTCAGGCTATCAAGTTCCACAAAGCAAAATATGTTAAATAGCAAAAAATAACAAACCAGGAAAATAAATAGAACTTGTCATTTATTTTCTTTCCACTGAAACAAAAGACAAGTGCACTGTTTCCAAGAGTTCTGAGGTCTGTCTAATGTAGCCAGCTTCTGAATATCCATATAATAAGGAATTTGAACAGCCTGACAAGCCTTTGTTCTGCTGAAAGAGAATATATGGTCCTGGATATGATAACTCAGGTCACTCACTGAGGAAGCAAGGTCTTCTTGTGCATCATGTTAGAGAAGTTGTGGCAATCCAGTGAAGTTTCCATTGCCTGGAAAATGGGAAATATAACCCTAATTTTAAAAAAGGAAAAAAAAAAGACCTCAGTGCCTGGCAAAATCATGGAGCAGATTCTTCTGGAAAATATGCTAAGGCATGGGGATAATAAGGAGGTGATTTGTGACAGTCAGCATAGCTTCACTAAAAGCAAATCAAGCTTGAAAGACCTTCTATGACGAAGTTGCAGCATTGGCAGATAAGGGAAGAGCAATTGACATCATTTATCTGAACTTCTCCAAGGCATTAAACACTGTCCCATATGGCATCCTTGTCTCTAAATGATAGAGGCATGGATTTGACTGATGGACCACTCACTGGATAAGGAATTGGCTGGATGGTCACACTCAAAGAGTTGTGGTCAATGGCCTGATGTCCTAGTGGAGATCAGTGACAAGCTGTGTTCCTCTGGGGTCGGTATTGAGACAGACAAAGTTTAACATCTTTGTCAGTGATGTGGACACTGGGATTGAGTGCACTCTCAGCAAATTTGCTGACAATACTAAGCTAAGTGATGCGGTTGACAAGCTGGAGGGAAGGGATATCCTCCAGAGGGACTTTGACATGCTTGAGAGGTGAGCCAATGCCAACCTCATGGAGTTCAACAAGGTCAAACACAATGTCCTGCACATGGGCTGGGACAACCCCAAGCACAAATACAGGTGGCGTGGAGAATTGACTGAGAGCAGCCGTGGGAAGAAGAACTTTGGGGTGTTTACTGATAAGAAGCTCAACACGAGCTGGCAGCGTGCACTCGCAACCCAGAAAGCCAACCGTGTGCTGAGCTGCATCAAAAGAAGTGTGACCGACACTAGAGAGAGGTGATTCTTCCCCCCACTACTCCGCCCTTGTGAGACTGCACCTGGAGTACTGCCTTCAGCTCTGGGGCTCCCAATATAAGAAGGACATAGAGCTGTTGGAGAAATTCCAAATGAGGAACATGAAGATGATCAAAGGGCTGGAGTCCCTCTGCTATGAAGACAGGCTGAGAGAATTGAGCCTGGAGAAGAGACGGTTCCATGGAGACCTTCTAGAAGCCTTCTAATATCTGAAGAGGGCCTACAAGGATGCTGGAGAGGGACCCTTCATCAGGGATTGTAGAAATAGGACAAAGGGTAATGGGTTTAACTTAAACAGGGGAAGTTCAGGTTAGATCTAAGGAAGAAATTCTTTACTGTGAAGGTGGTGAGGCACTGGAATGGGTTGCACAAAGAAGTGGTAAATGCTCCATCCCTGGTGGTGTTCAAGGCCAGGCTGGACAGAGCCTTGGGTGACATGGTTTGTTGTGAGGCGTCCCTGCCCATGGCAGAGGGGTTGGAACTAGATGATCCTAAGGTCCTTTTCAACCCTAACTATTCTATGTTTCTATGATGCTATGATTCTTTGATTCTATGTTACCGATTATAAATTGGGCAGCTCTTCAGTTTCTAAGCATCTTGAGCTTTAGTCATCATCCCAATATTCAGTGACTTAAAAGAAAATAAAAGTGATAATGTGTTATGTACATTGTGGCAGTAGATTTTAATATCTGACAGACCGGCTAATGTAGGGTTTTTTTGGTAATTTTTTTGGTACTGTATATCTAGTTTCTATTCCTGTCATTATTATCATTTCCTTCATGTTTCTATTATGCTTGCTGAGGATTTTACAAAAATGTTAGTTTTTAGGAGAAATATAATTCCTAGTCACAGAGAAAGCCCAAACTTGTGGCATGGCCCAAAGATTTCTTTTTAAAGAGTTTTTACTAATTGGAAAGCTGCTTCCAAATACTGTACTCCCTTTTCCCATGTTAATAGACTCTCTGTATGTCCTCAGAGTATCTTTTGGTTTCCTCAGCATTGTACCTTTATTTCTTAACATCCATCATCTTTAACTGTCACTGCCTTGATCTGTAACATGGGGACATCCATGTGCTGTTCTCAGGTTGTGATTGCTGACCCTACAGACTGACTATGAGCTGTAGCTGCCTCAAGTGAAAGCCAGAACTCAGAATGCAAAGAGCAACTGGGTCCTCTTTATAAAACCTTGATCTATAAACTCTATCTTACAACTAATAAAATCTATCCCTTTATCAATGAGATAAAATGTTTAACACAATTTGACAGGCAAAAAGGAGTCCTGCTTCAAACCTTGCCTTTCTGCTGTAGTCACCCTTGTCTCTTTAACCAGCCTTTAACTGCCACAAAACTGTGGTACAAATTATATTCAGTATTTCAAGTCAGGTAATGGATGTGTGCAATAGTAGTAGCAAATAATTTAAAAGTGTGCTTGCTCTGCTTGGCTCTACTAGCAGCTGAGGCTGTCTTTCAGAAAAAAACCTCTGCTAGCGAAGTGCCTCATGTTTGTGGTACTCAACCTGAAATACTCGGGCATGGCCAATGTGTAGCATAAAGTGTGGACCATTGATGTCATAGGATCTCTTCTACTGAATATCAGGAAAGTAAATGTTGTAGCCTCAAATAGCATTAAGCACACACAAAAAATAAGCAGATATGTTGAATGCATCAGTTCCAGACTTATGACTACCTTTAGAGAATTGCAGATTAGTGGGATATGTAATACCAGCCTGACAGTAAATGTACACTTAAAAGTGCAGGTAATTTTTCATTGGCTTTTTTCTTTTGAAAATTTTAAAATTTTCATATCTATCCACAATCCTCATTAATTTAATAATAGACGAAATAAATCCCTCATTTAAATCCAAGGGTTATGCCAGACTATGGAATGATGTGTCACTTCGTTTTCTGTTAGAGACAATATGACATAACTCATTTTGGCATTAAATAATTCTATAAAAACCCTTCAGGATTTATCCTTGCAGGAACTGGATATATTTTGGGATTTAATACTTGAGAAGAAAGCGTGGGACTTGTCCTAATATATCTGAATAGCTGGTAGGTAGATATAAAATCTTAATTAGCAAGATTTTCTGCAACACAGGAAACACATACAAAGATAGACAATGATAATTAAGATAGGCTGGACATTAGAACATAATTCTTAGTCCAGCCATGCATGCTGCAAAGGCTATAGACCCAGTTGCTATGTTTACAGGATCAGCTAGGCATGGCAGAAATTAAATGGAATAACGGTGGAAGATATATACATTCTGTAAAACCAACACTTGCAAATATTTACCTCAGAAGATCCTGAAAACAGAAGAATTGGACCAGAGTAGTAAGTTAAAAGTATAGAGGAGAAAGGATATGAAAATTGAAGCATTGTTTGGATACCTGTGGAAACAAAAGCAGTGATGAAGAAGTATCAGTCATTGCTGTTTGAAAAGAATTTTTTCTGCAGTTCTGATTTTTAACCTATGAGTCACTAAAAATTTTCTACTAGGTAACACATGAAAAATTGTTATTAAGTTGGCTAACTTTTAAGAGGAGAATCAAATCTGGTGGCAGCAGGTAAATATTTTCAAAGTTAAATGAATGAGTTTATATGTTATATATGTCTTACAAAAAGATAGTAATGTGTGAAAAAATGTATAGGTCAAACAGGAAACAAGTATCAGGTGAAATGTAGAAGTTTTCAGTCCTTTTGAGATGTGTGGATTTGTATAGAAAGCAGTCCAAGATGTCCAAAATCTATGCTCCATATTGAAAACCTTGCAGTTAATGTGTTATGTCTTTTTTGGTGGGGTTTTTTTTTTTTTTTTTTTTTTTTTTACAGATAAATCTGCCTTTTAGAAGAAACAAGTGGTTTTAAGTGTCTTAGTTCAAGCTAGGATCATTTTCATATAATCAAAATAAAATATTTAGCAGTTCCATGAGATATAATTTGAAAAATGATAACTACTTGTTAAAACACAACTAATAAGAACAAAAGTGAACAAACTGGAAGTTTTACGAGGTACTGAAAGAGGACCTAAGAAGAAAATGAAACTTCAGTTTGACATAAAGAGGGAAAACACCAGAGAAACTCAGATTGTAATGTCTGAGTAACAGCATCAGTGGTGAATAAATAGGGTGACATTGGCACTTCCATGTTGTACGGTGCAGAGCGAGGAAAGTCTATTTGTTTCTGTGTGAGAAATATGCCAGATAAAAGAAGGACAAGTATAAAAAATACAGATGATTACAGCTGCAACAGAATGCTTGACTGTATAGAAAGAAACAAAGATCAAACATTATTTTAGGCTATTATGGACCAGAAGCACAATATCTAGGTACAGTAAATTCATAGAATCATAGAATAGTTAGGGTTGGAAAGGACAGTAAGATCATCTAGTTCCAACCGCCCTGCCATGGGTAGCGACATTTCACACTAAACCATGCCACCCAAGTCCTCATCCAACCTGGCCTTGAACACCGCCAGGGATGGAGCATTTACCACTTCTTTGTGCAACCCATTCCAGTGCCTCACCACCCTAACAGTAAAGAATTTCTTTCTTATATCCAATCTAAACTTCCCCTGTTTAAGTTTGAACCCGTTACCCCTTGTCCTGTCATTGCAGTCCCTGATGAATAGCCCATCCCCAGCATCCTTGTAGATTTAAATTCAGAGTTTAAAGGAGTTGAAGATTTGCACAAGTTATAGGTTCATCTGACAAAGAAAATGTTGTTAGTGGTGGAAACAGGAATCTTTTGGTGGCATTTGGCAAATGTTTATGTAAAAGTCTGCCAATTCATGGTTCATGATTCTCTCCTTCTTTAGGCCATAACTGAGGATGAGAAACTAAAAAAGCTTTTCTTTAGATCTGCCTGTCTTAATGTTCACATTCTTTCCTTCCTTTTTTATATTTTTTGGGAATAATAAGTTCTTTAAAATGCTTTGTTGCTTTTTATCAATGCCTTCTTCATTCCTGTCTTGCCTTCAGCAGTGTCTTTAATCTCACCAGTCTCACATGCATATTAAAAACATTTTATATGCAATCTTGATGCACTGCTCATGTTGCTCTGAACAGTTGCTGACATTTAGATAGCTCTGTTGCATCCACTGCCAGTTAAATTTGATTTTTTACTGGCTCAGTGACACCAGTTTTAATTATATTTTTATAAAGGTCATGTATATTGTTAGCCTAATGTGTACCTTCCAGTTTATGAAAAAAAATGGCATCTTGTCTGGGATACTAAGAACTAGTTGCCTGTGCCACAATAGGTGACATTATGGAGGAAAGGGTGTTAGCCTCCACTGAAGTTACTTTGAATTCTATTATCCCTTTTAATATTAGGACCACTTTCCTCTCTACCCCAGGAGTTAAACAGCAAATTGAGGCTCATTGTTCTTTCCTGCAAAGAAGGAGGGGGAAAAAAAAAAGATTATGAGCTTTTACAAGCCATGTGATGTGTGTACTCATCACAGACTTGGGTACTCTGTGTCTATTAGAAACCATAAATTAGATCTTGATTTCTTTTCTTTTTCATCATCATCCATCCCTTTTTTGGCTTGACTAATAATGAATACCTTAAAAGAAATGTGGCAAACAGAAAGGCTTTCTTGCAACAAGTTTTAACCTGCATGAAAGTGAGAAATCCAGGCTTCTGATCCCTTTAGTTATTTGTAAATATTCTCAGGATAACTACTTGCCTTGAGGCAGAGTCTAAAGTTATATTAAAAAGTTTTTTGACAATAGTAGATTCAAAACTCCCCTCCTAGATTTAACTTGTGTTTTGTCATTAACACTGTTTTTGTAGAAGTTAAACAATATGCTATGTCATTTCTTTCCCATTGAAGTTTTCCTGCTTCCCCTTCCATCATCGATATTCATTTAAAATCAGTACTAAAAAGGCATGCCTATACAAAATAATTAGATATAACCAAAAGACAGAAATAATAATCTTGCTTCTCTGACTAGTTCTGTGATGATTTACACACACTGAGAATCTGACTCATGTTTAAAAGGAAAGTCCATTGTGGATTAGAAAGAGAGAGTAAACTTCTTCACTGAAAAGATATTTATAATAGCCTTTGTATCACAATTATGTTTTGCTTGAAATACTTCAATAGCCAGCACTTTCTTCGAAACCTATTCTAACCTGTTCTTCAACCTAACATGGTATTTTGGAGGTTTTGCATGGATCCTGCCTCTGAAAAGGGCAAGGAGAGAAATAGACTATGCAATTTGAGGCCAAACTGTCATTACTGACCTTTTCAGGGAAGAAGAGAAGGAAACACTCTATAATGACAGAGCTGTTTCTTTCCCTAGAATATCACATGCCTGGAATCCAGCATTCAGACTGGCTATGACTGTGGTGTGCATGCTCTGCTTAGATGGGTCAGGTGGAAATGTGGATCCATACTTCTGCTATCAGCTTTCTTGGAAATCCTATCTGAAAAGCTAAATACTAACCAATCCACTAAATAGAAAGCTCTTTTTTTTTTTTTAATTGTTTTTTGTTTCATTATTTTTCATCACTTCTCACTGCTTATGATGTTGCATTTACATAGCAGCTTGAACCTGTTGCCTGCTGCAGTACATGTTTGTATCTCAGGCTTTTTCCCCACTGACCTCAGGATTGCAGTGGGCAAAAAAATAAAAAGGAAAATTTGAAAAACAGACAAACAAGAAAAACCTCTGGTTCATGCACTTTTAAGTGATTTGAGCTATAACGGTGTAAGCACATTGTGAATTCTACCAAAGCTTGACAGCAGCCTTTTTCAGTTTGAATTGTTATCCATTTCCACATCTGATACAGTGGATACTTCTTGAGCAATGAGTGCCATACTAAGAGCACATACCAAAGATACTGAACTATTTTAGAAAGTAGTTACTATTTCAAGACAACACAACTAAGTGAGGTTGAAAGAGGCTGAAAGAAGTAAGATGCAGAAGTAATGATGGAATTTGAAAGAGAGTCTCATTGAAACGGTTGGTTGGTTAAGGGCATGAGGTAGAAGGAGGCATGACACCAAAGGAAAATGATGACATGTGAGACGATTAACAACAAAGAAAAGAATGAGATGATTAACAACAAAGAAAAACAAAGAGCAAATAGCATAAATGTGATTATGTAGTCTGTTCCATTCATGGAGGGTATTATACTGTAACCACTGTGACTATACACAGGCATATATATCATACAGATATACCTAAATTAGTTTTGAAATAGCTAGATCACGCAATGCTTATATGTGGTAAAGCTGACATATATATACAAAAAAAGAATTATGGGCAGTTTGGAAAAATCAGAAGAAAACCAGCTACATTGAGTATAATCATATATGTGTCCTGCTGAAGTGATTGGTAGGGTAAAAGCATATTCTGAGGTCTTTAACTCCTATAGAATGAAGATAACAGGAACATAATGTTCATTTATTAATTTTGGATAAAATAAGATGATAGTTTATATACTGGAATTTGTATTTTATAATCATAGAATCATAGAATAGTTAGGGTTGGAAAGGACAGTAAGATCATCTAGTTCCAACACCCCTGCAGTGCGCAGGGACACCTCACACTAAACCATGCCACCCAAGGCCTCATCCAACCTGGCCTTGAACACCGCCAGGGACGGAGCATTCACAACCTCCCCGGGCAACCCATTCCAGTGCCTCACCACCCTCTCAGTAAAGAATTTCTTCCTTATATCCAATCTCAACTTACCCTGTTGAAGTTTCAACCCCTTACTCCTTGTCCTATCACTACAGTCCATAATGAAGTGTCCATCCCCAGCATCTCTATAGCCCCCCTTCAGATGCTGGAAGGCTGCTATGAGGTCTCCATGCAGCCTTCTCTTCTCCAGGCTCAACAGCCCAAACTTTCTCAGCCTCTCTTCATACGGGAGCTGCTCCAGTCCCCTCATCATCCTCGTGGCCTTCCTCTGCACTTGTTCCAACACTTCCATGTCCTTTTTATGTTGAGGACACCAGAACTGCACACAATACTCCAAGTGAGGTCTCACGAGAGCAGAGTAGAGGGGCAGGATCACCTCCTTCAACCTGCTGGTCATGCTCCTTTTGACTCAGCCCAGGATGCGGTTGGCTTTCTGGGCTGCGAGTGCACACTGCAGCTGGCTCATGTTCATTTTTTCATCAACCAGCACTCCCAAGTCCTTCTCTGCAGAGCTGCTCTGGATCTCTTCTCTGCACAACCTGTAGGCGTGCCTGAGATTGCTCAGACCCAGGTGTAGGACCTTGCACTTGGCATGATTAAACTTCATTTGGTTGGCATCAGCCCACCTCACAAGCGTGTCAAGGTCCCTCTGGAGAAACAGTTTAAAGCAACAGCTCTTAAATTAGTCTGAGTATTAAAATAATTAAATCATTTAAATCAAAATGATAGTATAATAGTTTAAAATAGCTTCCATTTTCTTTTTTCTTCAGCATCAGTGGTAGACTTTCCAAATTGTAGCAAGCTGGAAGCTGAGGAGTCAAGGTAATAAAAGATAGCTTAATGCTATAAAGATAATATATACTTCAGAGACTTGATGGCATTATTTAGCCTTTAATGACATATATTAGAGGAAAAAATACTATTTACAGATGTACATCAGAATCAGGAAAAGCTAACTTAGAAATTGTTCATTAGAAGTTTTCTTTAGACGATCTATATGCACCACTGTCAATGAAGACAAACAATAGACCACATTTGCATCCTTTTTCAGTATTACGCCTTAACAGTTTACTGCATCAGTAGTATTCTAGAGAATTTTGTGCCTATTGACAGTAGCACTAGCAAGAGTGCAAATAATAGTGCTAACAGAAATAACAAACATCTAGTCCTGTTCAGAAACTAAGATTTTGATGTGTTACACTTTATATACACAAAGTCAAAGATGACTCTTGTGACATAAATCTGCATATCCTAAACAGTTATGTCAATGGGTCCATAAGGAATCAGATGTTCTTCAGGTTGACCAAGACTAGGTTTAATATGTGAATAATATTACAAGCACACATTCATATATATTTAAAAAAAATCCATTTTATTCATGTTTTAAAATGCCTGCATAGGTATTCCATGCAACCCACTTCAACTTTCATTGCTCCAGCTTAGCAATGGGTTGATGAAAACATTCCGAAGTAAGCTTGTCCCCACATTTCCCAACCAATGCTTGTTTACCACTAATTAAGCTCCATCTTACGTAGAACAAAATCTTCATCAAACCTCATGTCTCAAAGAATAGATACACCTCACCAAGCCTTGCCCTTCTTAAGTAAATGATTTCCACATGCAGCAGTAGCAGTAAACTCTGAATTTGGCTCCTGTTACTGATCAGCGTAAACAATGGAGTAAATTGATACTTGAACACCTCCCAAGTCTCTCCTCATTGATGTATTGAAAAAGTGTACGGGCAAAGTCGACATATGACATCTTAAATCTGTTTAATCTAAAGATCCCAATAACAGAAGTCATAGGAAAGTGAAGTCTGCTTAGAATATTAATTTAATTAAAAACTTAAATTATTTTAAAATAATCATGTCACAGACTGTCTGTAGCAATCTCTATTTCTTCATCATCTTATGAGATCCATAAAAAGCAACCTTTGTTTAATAGCAACATCTGACATTTACTGCTGTGCTTCAGATAGTGTCCCTTTCAATTTATGAAGTCATAAGTGCATCACATGTCTTTTGGGGAGAACAATGTATTGCAACTGAGTTTGTTTTTCAAATATCATAACTATGTTTAAACCACATCAAAGCAGCTTCACAGTGACTGACACAGACAATTTTCATGCAGTAAACAGATTTGTTGGTAGAATGTATTTGAATTTGACAAGAATGAAGTACTGCCTGCAAAATAAATCCAAGTGATAAAAGAATGTAATCAAACATTTTCATAAAGGCAAAACCCCAATTGCTCTATTGATTCCACTAGTGCTGTTGGAGTCAGTTGTACCTAAAACATGTAACTCTGGATGGACTCGCATCAGATAGATAAATAGTTCTTGACTTGGGTTTTTATCAGAGAATGGTTTCAAACTCATATTTCATCTAGTGTTCAATACAATATTGAAAGTTCCAAGCATTTAAAAGTTATAAACAGGCATATAACTGTCTTAAAAAGTCATAAAATTTTATAAAATAATATCTTTTGAATTTTATTTACTTTATAATTTCTGCATTCTTAGGGCTTATTCATCCATTATTTTCTATACTTCCATAGAAATAATTATTTTCTCCAAGCTCATTTATATTTCAAGATTTAGAAATAGTCTGTGTCTTATATTAAATTACTGAGAATCGGCAATACTGAATGAACAGTAACACCTGCTGAACTTCCAGCAGTGCCTAAGACCATGTGCGTTAAAGCTAGCTCCAACATGTCAACAGAGCTGCTGTCTTTGCCTTGATCCTGCCATGGATGTCACACAGGACAGGTGTTAGGCATATGTAAATGTAAATGTGATCACAGCAGGCTCCAACCTCCGTAACTTTCTAAGTTAAGTGGTCTGGCACACACCAGTCTTCAGTAGCAAGTCTTGTTCTGCACAGCTTCTGCCTCCAGCCACCCCTGCTGTTACAGCGATGGAAAATGCTCACAGTAACACTACACTTCTCAGCCAATTTATTCTGAATTATGATAATAAGTTGTGCTTATTTTTACAAATTACGAACAATTTTACATTGTCTCTTTCACAGCACCATCATTTTCACAGCCCTCACTTTATTTAATTGCGCAGGTTTAAGCTTATTTATTTGATGTAATTTTACTAGAAATATGAAGTGTCACGTATTCTAGTCTAGAATTGGTTCTTTTGGCTCTTGTAATGACCTCTTGAAGATGAAATCACTAAGAATAAACACTCAGTCCTTTTTTTCTTTATTTTTATTTCCAGAATTCATGAAGAAACTGAAATTAAACTGAAACTTTTTGCTTAGCAACAATTTCAAATTATACAGTGTCTCATGCCAAAACAATATTGGAGTGGTGTTCATAAGGCTCAACAAGATCAGTACTACTACAGAAACATTGCCTTTAGAGAGCCATGACCTGCTGTGAGCAGATGGAGCACAAAGCATTCATTGCCCATGCAAGCCTGAGAGACATCATGACTGTTTTGTCTAGTGTGTTTCTTTAAGCAGTGCATAGAGGTGAATATAACATGAAGTTCGGAGATGGCTGTGTGTAGAAACTGCAAAATTCACACTGGCATACACTGGCGCAGAAACACAGTAGAGCTGTAGCACTTGGCACTTGAGTTCACTAGACTGTATACTTCACATCAGGCATCTGTATATATTTTGATAATGTGTGTTTTATTCTAATTTAGATAACTTAAAGCAATCATTAAAATAGTAGCAGATAGAATGCTACATTTCAAACAGATATAAATTTAGGAATCTAACTTTAGTTCAGGGACTAACTCCCGAAATTTAAGGTCCAGTTAGAATTGAACTTGGCTAGGGATGTTAAGGATAACAGGAAGGGATTCTATAGTTGCATAGAGAATAAAAGACAGACTAGGAACACCGTAAGCCCTCTCTGGAAGTGATCAAGAGAACTGGCTGCCCTGGATTTGGAGAAGGCTGAGGTACATAATGATTTTTTGCCTCGGTCTTCACTGACAAAGGCTCTGACCACACAACCGAAGTCTTGGAAGGCAGATGTGGGGACTGTGAGAACGAAGACCCTTGCCCCAATGTAGGAGAGGATCTGGTTTGAGACCATCTTAAAAATCTGTACACAAGTCCATGGGACCTGATGAAATCCATCCGCGGGTCCTGAAAGAGCTGGTGAATGAAGTTGCTAAGACAAAGTCCATTAAATTTGAAAAATCATGGCAGTCAGGTGAAGTTCCCGACGACTGGAAAAAGGGAAATATAACCCCCATTTTCAAGAAGGGGAAAATGGATGACCCGGGGAATTACAGACCAGTCAGTCTCACCTCTGTGCCTGGCAAACTCTTGGAGCAGATTCTCCTGGAAGGCATGTTAAAGAACATGAAAAACAAGGAGGTGGTTGGTGACAGCCAGCATGGCTTCACTAAGGGGAAATCCTGCCTGACCAATTTGGTGGCCTTCTATGATGGGGCTACAAAACTGATGGACAGGGGTAGATCAGTTGATGTCATCTACCTGGATTTGTGCAAAGCGTTCGACACTGTCCCACATGACATCCTTGTCTCTAAATTGGAGAGACATCAATTTGATGGGTGGACCACTCAGTGGATAAAGAACTGGCTGGATGGCCGCACGCAGAGAGTTGTGGTCAATGACTTGATATCCAGCTGGAGACCGGTAACGAGTGGTGTCCCTCAGGGATTGGTGTTGGGACCGGTCTTGTTCAACATCTTTGTTGGTGACATGGACAGTGGGATTGAGTGCGCCCTCAGCAAGTTTGCTGATGACACCAAGCTGTGTGCTTCAGTTGGTACGCGGGAGGGAAGGGATGTCATCCAGAGGGACCTCGACATGCTTGTGAGGTGGGCTGATGCCAACCTGATGAAGTTTAATCATGCCAAGTGCAAGGTCCTACACCTGGATCGGAGCAATCCCAGGCACGCCTACAGGTTGGGCAGAGAAGAGATTCAGAGCAGCCCTGCAGAGAAGGACTTGGGAGTGCTGGTTGATGAAAAAATGAACATGAGCTAGCAGTGTGAGCTCGCAGGCCAAAAAGCCAACCGTATCCTGGGCTGCATCAAAAGGAGCGTGACCAGCAGGTCGAAGGAGGTGATCCTGCCCCTCTACTCTGCTCTCGTGAGACCTCACTTAAAGTATTGTGTGCAGTTCTGGTGTCCTCAACATAAAAAGGACATGGAAGTGTTGGAACAAGTCCAGAGGAGGGCCACGAGGATGATGAGGGGACTGGAGCAGCTCCCGTATGAAGAGAGGCTGAGAAAGTTTGGGCTGTTGAGCCTGGAGAAGAGAAGGCTGCATGGAGACCTCATAGCAGCCTTCCAGCATCTGAAGGGGGGCTATAGAGATGCTGGGGATGGACACTTCATTATGGACTGTAGTGATAGGACAAGGAGTAAGGGGTTGAAACTTCAACAGGGTAAGTTGAGATTGGATATAAGGAAGAAATTCTTTGCTGAGAGGGTGGTGAGGCACTGGAATGGGTTGCCCGGGGAGGTTGTGAATGCTCCGTCCCTGGCAGTGTTCAAGGCCAGGTTGGATGAGGCCTTGGGTGGCATGGTTTAGTGTGAGGTGTCCCTGAGCACTGCAGGGGTGTTGGAACTAGATGATCTTACTGTCCTTTCCAACCCTAACTATTCTATGATTCTATGATTATAAAATACAAATTCCAGTATATAAACTATCATCTTATTTTATCCAAAATTAATAAATGAACATTATGTTCCTTTTATCTTCATTCTATAGGAGTTAAAGACCTCAGAATATGCTTTTACCCTACCAATCACTTCAGCAGGACACATATATGATTATACTCAATGTAGCTGGTTTTCTTCTGATTTTTCCAAACTGCCCATAATTCTTTTTTTATATATATATGTCAGCTTTACCACATATAAGCATTGCGTGATCTAGCTATTTCAAAACTAATTTAGGTATATCTGTATGATATATATGCCTGTGTATAGTCACAGTGGTTACAGTATAATACCCTCCATGAATGGAACAGACTACATAATCACATTTATGCTATTTGCTCTTTGTTTTTCTTTGTTGTTAATCATCTCATTCTTTTCTTTGTTGTTAATCGTCTCACATGTCATCATTTTCCTTTGGTGTCATGCCTCCTTCTACCTCATGCCCTTAACCAACCAACCGTTTCAATGAGACTCTCTTTCAAATTCCATCATTACTTCTGCATCTTACTTCTTTCAGCCTCTTTCAACCTCACTTAGTTGTGTTGTCTTGTGCATATTCTTTCTGCTGACTTTCTGGTGCATTATTTCTTTTCACTCTTTGTTCGCATTTTGCCTTTTTAGATTGTAAACTCTGGGGAGAAAAGTTTACACATGATTTTATACAGTACTTACAATCATAAAGATGCTGTATCAGGATAAATAAAAAATAATAACATCTGTTGTCAGCTTTCATCTAGATGAATATTTAAAGATATAAACTTGGCAGAAAAATTGAATCACTATTGAAGGCAGCATCTCTTTTACTCATTTAGAAATAATACCCAAAATAGCACCACATAGACTTTGTTATTTCAGGTCTTCTCTCTGAGTTACAGCATTCATTTATGTGACATGCATAATCAGAATGTCTGCTATTTCTATGAAAAAGTTTTATAATACCTGTTTATTCACTTATTCAGTGCAAATTCTCTAAACCCGAAGTTATATTTGCATTTTACGGCAAATGGTAAGATATGTGAATGAGGGACATGAGCAAATATTAATATCTTCTTCATTTATGATTAAAAGTATGGAAAAAGCCCACATTTTTAATAAGATGATGGGTAATTTTGTTTTCATTCAAATTGTCTAAAGCACAAAAAAATAAAGTTAGATGGGTCTCTTTCATTACTGTTTCTATTGATGAATATTTATAAAGGATTAGATGGATTAAAAGACTGACTTTTAACTATATGATCAATTATCTGGTATGAAGAGAATCATGTTGATGACCTGTACGAATTACTTGTCTTCTAGTAATATATTCATTCTGATTGATTAATGCCAGTACCATAAATGTGGCAGCTACCTTTCTGTAGAATTGCTTTTAAACAGAAAATTGTTCTTTTGCACTTATCCCATGTAAAAATTGAAAAGGGGGCTTTAGATAAAGACTTTTAAAAAGTATTATCAATAAAATCAGACTAAAAATAGGCAAACCAAAAATATTTTCAGTTTAATTCCAGATGATCATTGGCTAGCTGCGACCTTGGGAAAGACAGTTCTACCTTATACCAGCTCTGCCAATAAGCTTAAATTGCAAGTAAATAGAGCATAAATGTCTACTTTCATTATTCTATATGATAAATGTGACAACTTTTCCCACCATTTTTACTGTTAACTGTTTCTGAAAGATCTGATTATTTTTTGCACCAAAGTCCTTTTTTCTTCTCAGATTATCCAATCATTGTGCATAAGTTTTAAGGCTAGAAATGCAGCCAGACTTCTGGCAGATCATTCCAATGTAGTTCTATATGAAATTGCCATGGCAAATAGTACTGCCTCAAGTCTTTAGTTCTCCTAATTGGGCCATAGGAGATGATAATGCCTTTCTTGTCAGAGTTTATGATTTTAAAATGTGAATATAAGGAGAAAGTCATCAGGATTCATTTTGATTTTATTTAATTTGTCTTGAGTGTTGTCAGAGAGCACTGAATAATTCAGGTTTAGGTCCTCAGGGAACAGACCTTATCATCTACATAAGCAAAAAGTAATTTTTCAGATACTTATGATATTAAGCATTAAAAGTGATGGGAAAGAAATGTGAATATTAAGGCATATGGAATTTATAAAGGATTTCTGATCTGTGTAATGAATATTATCTTATATTTCTAGGTAATCACAACTAATCTGTGATTTCTTATATGAAATAAAAGAACAGCTTTTAAGAATCTTCCTAATTTTAGCTATAGAATATTTGGTTGACAAATAATATACATTTTGCCTAAGTTAATAAGAATCTATATTCCACCAATGAGTACTACATGAATCTGTAGCAATTTGCCCCTTAACCCTTTAAAATACTGATACAAATGACCTTGTACAGCAATTGTTCATTAGACCTTATGTATAATGGGTATAGACCTATTGTCTCCTTGCTGTAATCTTGTTTTGGCACAAAGTTAGCTCATGCATGCATATTTGTTTCCTAAAGTCTGATTTTTGTTGTGCCTTACTAATTCTGGTCAGTGTTGGCAGCTCAGCTGGGACAGGAGAACTGTCTGATCAGGTCTGCTTTAGGGATGTAGATGCCTCATGGTGTTCTTGGTGCAGCCTTTGTCCACATAACCCTGCTCATCAGGGTTGCAACATAGTAAACTCTGCTGGTTAATATGAAAAAGGTAGAGATTATTTCTTGAAAGCACAACTCACCTTGGTAAGCACTAACATGCTCTTGCAAATAATTATAATACTGTCCTAAAATCTCACAGCAATAAATTTTATTTTGCAGCCTGTTGAAAATCAGATGTTGTCTGACAATGCCAGCATATATGAAACAATAGCTATGAAGGATTTCTAGTATTTGTTGTTGCAAAGAAAGAATTTCCTTCCTTTTATTGGTTTCTTATGAGAAATATTTAATATATATGTTAAATAAAGAGCCAGGAAATGGTGTAAGATAGCAATCAAGCCACGGACTATGAATCAGCTGATCAGAGAATACGAAGGAAAGGTGTAACAGGAATGGAGAGAAATGGAGTGACAGAATGCTGGAATTCTGAGCCCTCCTGATCCTGCAGGGTGAGAAAAATGAATATATCTACTATCCAACATTTGAATAAAACAGCCAAAGCTGAGTGCTGCACAGCCATTTTGTCATCCCAGACAAGAGAAATAAAACAGCAAATGCAGAAAAGAAATCCAGTGAGAATTTCAGCAATGAGGAGCTGTTCACTGATTCCATAAAGCAGTTGTCACAGTAGACAGGGTGAAGATCACTGTACTGTCAGCAAAGCAGAATGTGGATAATGGCTGCCAACAATCCAGAGTTGGCAGTGAGAGTGGATATGCAGCAGAGGTCAAAAGTAGACTTCTGAATTGCAGGTAAAGTAGACAAAATCCAAAACTGACAGGAAACTGTTATGATGTCTAACATTTCCTGCCTTTTAATCAAGCAGGAGCTGATGGCTGAAAGTACAATGTGCTCAAGGCAATCTTATTCTATCTGAAAGAAGTAGCTGCATTGGAAGGAGAGGTCACTCATCATATAGCTGGGAACGGGTTCTGAGCTAGAGAAATAGCCAAAGATGTATGAGGCTGTGTTGAAGTTTTATCAAACAGCAGATGGTCTTGTCACATAATTTCAGACCAAAATCATGGTTTTTTATATTTCTCACTTTACAGAGAAAATATGAATTGACATGCCTAAATACTAATGTTTGTAACAGTGAATAAACTGGGGGTGGAGGCCTATAGCATTCCTTTTGTTCAAAGGAGACAGATGTGTACAAAAAATTGAAGAGTTTCACAAGTCCATGTATAACAAGGCTATAAGGAGTCCTTTAAACATTAGTCTAAGCTCCTGTGACAGTAACAAAATTATATCAAGTTTGAATATAAAATTCAATTCAAGTAGTTAAGTCTTCTATCCTCTATTGAGAAAAGAGGGGAAAAAAAATGTTTCCAAATGAAAACAGGAATGATCAAGCCACTGCCAGCGTCCAGAGCTTTTGCAATGACAAGTGATTTATCAGGGGATTTAAGAAACTGTTAGCAGCGAAAGGGGTCAATGCAGATTAAAAAAAATTAGAGGCTTTGCTTTAATTTATAAGTCTCTGGTCTCAAGGGAACTTGAGATTGAAGAAAGTGGCTATCATGATAGTCATCATCAAAAAAAACCTTTGTGGTGCACACGGAGGGATGCACAGCTCTCTTATAAGAGCAGTGAGCCTTGCAACTAGCTCACATCTCTTAGAAAGCCCTGATAGAAAGTCCCTTTCAGAATGCTGCTGTTATAATCCAGGCTTCTCCACTCTGGCACTTGGGATGGCACAAGAACATTAAAAGTCAGGAGCAGATGGCTGCAATTTTGCTAATACGTCAATATCCATTCTGTAACTCTGTGTGTTTGACTGTATCCACTTTCACAAAATGATGCATTCCCCTGGAGATACAGTTTCTGCCTTATGCTTGACTAGTGGCTGCAGTCATCTATACTTCATCACTACAGTGGTTAAGATTTCTTTCATACTTAGCGTTGGAAAGACTTGGAGGGCCATGATTTACTCAAAAACATATCTATATTATCACTATTAGAATAAAACCATTTTATAGAGCTATTAATTTACATGGCACTTTACATTTGTTTTCCTGCCCAAGTAAAAGTATCCTGAAATGAAAATGAAGAGGTAAAAACCAGGATATGTGCGCTAGATGCACTTCCCTTAACAATTGGGAAAATTGAAATACGAACAATTAGACGAGATACAGAACAGAGATGCTACAGACTTACATCTCACCTGGCTTATTTTCATCATACTTGTTAATGGGCACCTACCTATGTAATGTGATAAAGGAAGACCATAAGGTCTATTTGAAATTGTAATAAATGGAAAAGGCAAGAGTGTAGTGTGTTTGAAATGGGCTTTGAGGCAAAGTAGTGGGGGGGAGGGGTTGTCCAACCAGGCGCATTCCAATCTGGCAACTACCAATCTGGGAGCCCTTGGTCCACTGTACATAGCAGCTGTACCACAGGTTGAAGGGCACTCAGAGATATAAGTAACACCAGTAACATTCATGGTGACTATTTTTCAGGCAGTATGAGGGTGTATACAAGCGTTATAAGAAATCCTTTTTTTTTACCATATTAATGCTCCAAAACATTAAAAGACCATTACGCTTCTTGAAACACAGAAACTTGCTGATGATTGGTGCATTCTGGGAATGTCAGCAGTCACAAATTACAATTAAATAATGATTTGGTGTATTTTTAACTAATAATTTACTACTAGAGCTACTTTTATTCTTGTAAATAATTACAAGAGTGTGATCTTTTATCAATTTATGATTAAAATGGTTTTTAATTCATAATAGGGAAACAACTACATTTTAGAAAAATAAAAAACCTTGAAAGATATGGAATAAATTCAAGTTTAATGAGATGTACAATTAATAATATATTTGTAAGGTGCACCACATTTAAAAGCACTCATAAATGCATTTGGCATATTATTAAATTCTCTAATTATCTTACTTTAATACTCAAATAGAATTAGAATTATTTAGTGATTTAACAGAACATCTACAAAGAAATACATCAGTTTAACCTCATGGAAATGCTGCTCCTTTGGTTTTACTGCTAAAGCTACATATCCTTATATTTATAAATATGAATGGTGGATCATAGTGCTCCATTCAAATTTCATAATTTTTAACAAACTTGCATTTAAAGAAATAGCTAGAAAAGATTTCAGTAAATAATCTGAGGCAGGATTATTTGATTATTTCTTGTAACAGCTTCTATCTTTGCTTACTGACACTCCACTGTTTTGCTTGTATGAATACAGTGCTGGTTTTCTCACCAACACATTTCTTTCCAACATAGAATCTCTAACGGCCTGAATCACTAATTTTGTTCTGTTTGCAGACAGACAATGCAAGTAAGTAAAACACATGCTTTACATTTTTTGTCAGCACAAAGTTGGAATTAATGTTTTGCATATTTTCTATTGCTATGTTCAGCAACCCGTTGAAGAGAAATATGATTGGGTGAATGGAGACAGTCACGTTCTTCATTTCAGTGTCTTTTGAGACTATTCTGTATTGAAAGAGGGGTGTAAATCTGGCAGATTCTCTTTTATTATTCTGGAAAAATCAAAGTCATATTTTAACAGCCATCTTTGTGTATTCCAAATGTATTTCATTTTAATGGGTGATAGGAAAAATTGCTAAGTTGTAAATTAATGTGAGTTACCCAGTACATCTTTATCAGCCTAGCAATGATGCAGTTGGCATATAGCAAAATATTTGATGTGATTTTAGGTCTCTTATAATTTTGGCATAGACCTGGCAAGTTATCTGAATTCCAAAAGATTTTAGGATTTACTGAAGACAGTGCATCTCTCTTCTCCATACTGTAGTCTCAAGAATCTTGTGTGGAATCTTTGAGAAAAGAATTCTGGAGCGAATGTAAAGGGATTGAATATAAATGAGAAAAATATCCTTCAGTGCTTAGCTGAAATGTTGCATTCTAGTTAAAGTTCAAACACTGAATCTTTTCTGACTTCTTCCTTTGTTAATTAACTGGGAAATTGTACTTCAAATAGTTCTTGGACTAGGAAGACAATCTCTTCCTCACCTCCTACACTACACTTTATCTGTAGTGTTATATTTGACGAAACTCACATAAACAAAATATAATTTTTTTCTTATGGTTATTTATTTGCTGATGTTTGAATATTCCCAGATGAAAGAACTCTAGTGATCTAAATGTCCTGTATTCCTTCCTATATATTTACAACAAACCAGATGTAACATGTCAAATCTATATAACTGCCTAACTTAATTTGAAGATATAGTTAATAAGAAGCTGTGAATGAAAATATGCTTAGATAACTTTATGTTTGTATAACTGTACAAGTATCACAAAGGGGCAGGTTTTGAGCATAATATGCAAAGCATAAGATTTTTCATTTTGTTTAAAAAGATATGTAGCTATTCTAGGAGGCATTAATCAGTCTTTGTTATCCACCATTTTTACACTTGGAGACAGTGATTGTTGATGATTTTACCATCATTTTTAAAACCCCTAGAGAAGAGCAGATATGGGTGTTTAAGTGCCAGATGTTTAGATTACAGTGCTGCAACAGGAGAAAGTTGTACTTTAAACCACCAATTTTTATATCGTTTTGAACAGTAGTATGGGCAGCTATTACAATGATTTAGCACCCATATAAACCTTTCTTGCAGTCATTGCATAACACACTTTCTGGCTTTCCAACCCCATGAATTATGGACATTGAAAATAAAATCTTTTTTAGGCTAGCTGTTGTTAGTTATTTGAATGTTTGAGATTGTATTTGTGCCATATCTTCCCAGAATAGATATACCTTGACTTGAAAACTTTCCAAACCTTTAGCAGAAACTAAGCAGTGTGAAGACGCTTTTGATTAAAGATATTAATAGGTTTTTGGAACAAACTTACTTGATTTTTGAAAATTATACAAGAGAGGAATGTCAGAATTCAGTTCCAATTCAACTAATATTATGGAGTTGGGTTTTTTTTTTTTTTAGGAATGGTTATGTTTAAGTACATGTTTAAGTACAACCACAGGATTTCTTTTTTAGTTACATAACAGTCGGCTAATTTGAATAAATAAATATGCTTTTCTTGGGAAGCACATGGAAGAACAACAGAAGGTCATATTCTCTTCTATATAACTATGCTTATATTGCTGACTGTGCCTAAGGAAAGAACTTTGTCACTTATTTTAAATTCTCGGTATAGGAAATGACTTTGTACTTTTGATTAGCAAACTAATGTAACTTCTTTTGCCTTAAGAAAATATTGTAGTATTGCTATTCTGTTCTCTTCATTAAGGTTTCTCAACATTTTTTTTAATACCTGAATGTACATGGTTTATTTCAACAGATTTAAAGTAATGTGTAAGAAGGTTATTTTATTATTATTTTGAATTTATTGTTCACTTTTGCTAAGTAGGTATTAGAAGTAAGAAAAGTGATGATACACATTATTCCCTGGTAATAAATAACTACTGCATATAGTTCACTATGAAGCCTATTGCAATGCCATCATCTCCTGACCATCCTCACCAAGCCTGGTGTTAAAAATTTTGAGTCACCTTTTGTCGTTCTCTTTCCTGAGCAGGTTCTTCTAAGGAAAGCTGTGTATCTGTACCATCCTTTCTCAGTGGTGGGCTCATCCTCTCTTCGTCTCTAAGCAAAAAATGAGAACAAACAAGTCATTTCTATTCAAGTTTGGTGATTTTTATTATTATTGCAGAGAGAATAGAAAGGAAACAATGCAGCACAAAAAAGGAAAACAAGACAGCATGGGATGTACTTGGCAAAGCATCACTTGTCCACAACAGCTGTGTTTGTAATTGTACTAAAGATGTCATCAGCTCCATAAAAAAAGAACAAGCATTTTTCCTTGTTGCCAGCTGAAATTCACTTATGGGGAAAGTAGCTGAAAGATACCAATAATAGCAGTGATTTAGCACAGGGAGCAGATTTGTAGGGGACAGAGTTTTGGCATGTAGGACTTCTTACCATTAGTTATCTAGAAAATTGTTGCCAGCTGATATTAGGCTTTATCACAATTGTGATTTAGTGCATTGGGATTTTAGTTGGGTTTAGTTTGGTTCTTTTTTTGGCGTTTTTTGTTTGTTTGTTTGTTTGGTTGGTTGGTTGTTTTTTTCCCCTTTCTTTGTGTCATTTGTGTATACCTCTCGTGTTACAGCCTTCTTTGGAGTGTTTGAAATCTGATATTTTGACCTGTAGAGAAACCTGTGTGTACACCAATCCTTGTTTGAATTTACATGCGTACTTGGATGTAAGGCACATGTTAACTGGTTCTCATGCATTGCCTGTGGAAGAGATGGGGATTTCTTTGGCCTCCCATAGACTTGGAGAAGCTGGCTTGATTCAGATCAAGATGATGACACTGAAAGAGTTGGCCGATATGATTACAAGGCCACTATCAATTATCTGTGAAAAGCACAAGGATTGAGAAAGGTTCCATAAAGTAATTCATCTTTAAAAATACTGGGAATAAGACTTGGGGAACCTGGTCAGCCTCCTGACTCACCCTAGAAAGGTCTGAAAGAATGCTGTGTCCCTTGGAATACATTTCCAGTCATTTAAGGGTCAAAGGAAGCTGTACTGGATGACCTCCATAATTCTCTTACCATCAATATTTCTGTAGTTTGATGTTTCTACGAGTGTAAGAGATGATAGGTTCGCCAGGACACATATGAAACCTTTTCTACTATGTCTTTGGAAAATGACTCTTTATGGTATGGGAAATTACAAGTATGAGAAAGTAATGAAGTTCAGTCATCTGTCTTTGATCACTTTAACTTGTTTTTACTCACTAGGTCCTAATTGAGAACTACTTTTGGGAGTGAGAATTTAAGATGAGTGAGAATGACGATTTATTTTTGTGAGCAAAATCATCAAACTAATTTCTTAGGCTTTAGAGTTGAGTGTGTTATTTACGAAATCACATAGTGAATTCAATGGGAATGCAGGTGCCTAAGAAGAAACCACATTTTTAAACACATCTGCTGATTTGGATTCTCTGTAACTTCCTTTCTCTTCGGAGACAGAAACATAAACATCTTAAAGAAATAAATTCTTAAGGAAAGAAATTTGTTTAGAACAGTTTGGTATTAGGATATAATTACATAGTGTGACATTCTTAATGTATTGAATACTGTGTAGTTTTGAAAGCATTTTAATATATAATTACAAAACCATGTTAGGGCAATTATTTTCTTTATTACATTTTTACTGGAACCATGAGTCTACACAAGACATTTCCTACATTAAAAGCTTCTTTTCACTCTAGAAACATGACATTCGATGTCTTGAATGGGATATCTCAGTGTAAATGCTCTTTCAGTAGTGAGCTTTGAAGATACTTGTTTCATTGTGTCCTATGACACAGTGTGGCATTCTTGAGTGTTTCATGCTTTTGTATGGAATGTAAATGTTATGTTGATTCCACAATATATTACTCATGTCTACTGATTTTACTTGTTCTCCACCTCTTGTCCACCAGGATTTTTGTTAGCATGAGGAGTTAGCACTTACAAGTAGCATAATCTATGCTTAGGAAAGGAATAGGAACAAGGCTACAGTGACAATGTACAAGAAAGCTCAGGGACATAAAATGTCTTCACCTTGCTGACATAAAAAGCAATAAAAAAAGACTGAGTAAACACTTTTTTCATTAGGTAACTGAATTATGATTGTGGAATCAGGCTTATATTTCTTGCAGGATAATTTAATGAAGAAGAAGGATTTTTATAATGTAAAGGAATCTTGAATGCACTCTGTGCTGCCTTAGGAATAGCAGTGAGGTTGACTGTGTTCTGAAGACGCACTTCAGCCATTGCACAGAAAGGTCCTGTTGTTCTTACCATAGGGAAGTATCTGTTTAGCTAGAGCAATACAGATCTTTAGGTATTTTTGCACTCAGAAAAATCTGGAGAGTGATATATGATTAAGGGCAAAATTGTTGGGTCCTGGCCCTGACCTAAGCATAAATGTTTGGCCAGTATATATCATGGCCTCTTCCTCATTGTACAATTAGGACTAATTAACTGGGTCATTCATATTCCTTAAGAGGGGCCAATCACCTTTTTATTCAGGGGCAGACTACGAACCTTTACTCACTCTGATGTACTCTAATGAATACTTTCTAGCATTATTGACTTACGTGAATAATTGCAGAGGTAAAGGTTTCATGGTCCATCATTTAAGCTATGTTAATTACCTTTAGTTTTCCTGTCTATTGGAACTTTGGTATCCCAAATATCATAGAGCGGATGTCTAATGATTGGTCTTTACTCTGTTGTAGTCACTTAGAAATAATCCTTTTAAGGAGAGACATATTTACTTTATTTTGTTATGAAATATCCCTGTCAGGCAATTATAACAGATATACAGAGAAAAGGGTCAAGTTCATGAAGATTAATTTGTATACCTGGAGCAACACTGACACTAACAACCTATTATCACAAATATTTGCTGAACCTTAACTCTAGTCAGATCTATAGAAAATCAGACAAATACATGTCCTTCTTTGACAGCTCTTACGTGAAAACCTTTCTCCATTGGATTGTAGGCAAGCAGGTGTGGAAAACATAATTTCATCTTCCTTTGAGCTTTTTAGAGACATGTAAAAAAATTTTAAATTTTTCATTTTCATGATCTACACTCAGAACTTGCTTATGAAAACAGCTTCCAAGTTTTTTATTTTAGATACTTTCGTGAAGGTTGAACTACTGCACTTTTTTACTGGAAATAACACTGGCACTGGTGCCTAAAGTTTTTTTTCAGCTGCTATTTATCTAAAATGCCTAGATTTGTGCCTTCAATAAGGTAGACAAGTATTTCTGGTGTTTCAGTGGGATATTTCTAACAATATATTCCATAATATAGGAACTGTACCTATTTACTCCAGGGCCATATTTCCATGGTGTTACACACCCTGGTACAGAGAAACATTTTAGAATGAAATTACTTAACTTACTGGTAGTAGTTAACTGAAAGGTACTTTGGGTATGAAGTATATTCCCTTACCAAAGATTTTTGGAGACAGCTTAACAGAATAATATTTCTGAAATTGAGGTGACTATGGCAAAAAATGGCATAATAAAAGCTAAAGCTTTATTTGGGTCAGCACCAACCTCATGAAGTTCACCAAGGTTCTGCACCTGGTTTGGGGTAACCCCAAGCACAAATACAGATGGGCAGAGAATGAATTGAAAGCAGCCATAGGGAAAAGGAGTTGGGGGTGTTGGTTGATGAGAACATCAACTTGAGCCAGTAGTGTGTTCTCACAGCCCAGAAAGCCACCCATGCCTTGGGATGCATCAAAAGGAGCATGGCAAGCAGGCTGAGGGAGATGATTTTCCTTTGATCACCCTTGAAGTAGGTGATGCTACTTTGTTCTTGTGAGACCCTAGGATTCAGGGATTAGCAATGGTATAAGTTCCCATACAGCATCACGGATCATGTTTCCTATGTATACATAACAGAAAGTGTATTCTTACTCCACACCATCACATACATCAAGCACAGACATTAAATACACAATATAAGCATGCATAAATCCAGGTTAAAACACATATGTAAATAGAGCTAACCATATCAGACTAGATAATAGACGTGTTCTTACAGTTTAATTCTCATCATCCCTACAGGGAACTGTAATCAACACAGCAAAAACATGCTGAATTGTTCAGCAGGCTAAATTTACACATAGATTTTTAGGAACTGTCAAGCAATGAATATGATTCTGGATTTGGTTATTATTTTTGATGAAAACCTCTGTAGGTGACTAGAAATTAGTTCATTTCATGTACTTGGATGTCATAAAGAAGCATTATGAACTGAGGTCTTGAAAAACAAGAGGATGAACTTGGCTAGTGCCAGCTCAAGTGAGGGTGAGAGAACATTTTTGTTTTCATTCAAACTGCAATAAGCAGCAGAAATTACATATCCAGACTGTAGCAGCTTCTGAAAAAGCCTGAGATTTTGAAAAGTGTTGATGTGCTTATGAGAGTAGTTGTAAGTATAAACAAGAGAATTTATATTACATTTTTCTCTTAGCTTAGCACAGAAGAATACGAGAGAAAGGTTTTCTTTTGTTAATATTTTAATTTTCTTATCACTTGCTCTTGTAGTGGTAAAGTCAAGATATTTAAGGCAAAAAACTGGTGCTGCAGTGTGATCTCTAAACTAATATTGACCTAAACCAGTAAGTTCACTGAGCAGAGCAGAGAGTCATGCAGAGCTATATTCATGGATCTGAAAGAAAGATAATCATCAGCAAAGCTTAGCAGCTTGGTTTCAGCACAATGACAGTGTGATCATACTGCTCTTGTAGGTCCTGCTTGGGAATATGCATCCTCTGCCTCTTCTAAAAGTTCTAGACCTTGAGTTAACATGCAAAAGGCCATCTCGACTGCTTGTAATGAGCTCATTATTGTCAAGAAACATGTCAAATAAAAAGTATTTTCCACTGGAAGTTTTCTTTTAGACCACTGCAGTGCTTGGAGACTATGACTGTAAGAAAAGTTTGTAGAGGAGAAAATATCCTTGAAAAGTGTTTGTCAGCATGAGTATACAGGATGCACAGCATTCATGCAAGTAAGCTCAGCAAATAAGAGCGAAATGTGTGCCCTATTGTCTCTTTACAAACTGATGATAATGGTACAGCATTTACCTGATTTCCACGAACATCATTTATATATTTTGCATATAATTTATCTTAACTAACTTTAGATGTTTATATTGTAAACACCTATGTTCATGCTAGCAGCAATTTATGATCAATTACAAAAGACATTAAAGTGAGATTAATTGCAATTCAGATAGTCCTATTTCTCCACATTGTTAGACTATGCCTAATTCATATACAGACATCTACATTATAGATTTTTGGTTAGGTAAAAGTAGTCTTAATGCTGTATGTTTTTAAAGAACAAGTTGGCTGTGTTCTTAAACTGCTATTGAGATATCAACAGACATATGCAACAGCATTTATTTAGGTAAAGCCATGGAAATTTCTGACAGAAAAGATTTAATTTATAATTATGGCAGAACTACATTCAGATGTCTCCTTTGGTTCATGCACTGAAACTTGTGTGCCTTACTTTTTTGATACATATGTTTGTTTTTATCTATTTTATGAAATCATCAAAGCATTGACCACTGCTCTGATAACATAATTACAATGACTTTCCTTTAATTAAAGGCAATAAATCAGTACAGCATCTCAGTGCAATAATTACTGTTATTTTAAAAGGGACTCTGAATCCTACAAAACTCCTGTGAGTGAGTCAAAGACAAAAGATACTGCAAAATCTACAAAGTAGCAAATGCTAACATAATAATAAATAATTTAAGAAGTGATTTAAAATACAAAAAAAATTATAATGCAATCATGGGTTAACAGCATATATTTATCAACATAATAGTTCACCGACATATAATAGCAGAATTTTTGAATAAAGGCTATTGCTGTGCAAAATACTTTTTAGTAAATAAAAAAACCTGCCTATCATGTCATCTGTATGGTGATGCTGAATAGGGAGATTTCGGTCCTTGCTTACACAGCCAGAATGGTGTTGCTTCATGAAGGCTCCCATATCCGAGTGCTGAGGGTCTTTATGGTGCAATGGGGGAACATGGTGGCAGGGGCTGGGTATCCCTGCTGGGCTCAAGGCAGGGAGTGCCCTCAGGGATGGCTGCAGGCCCAGGGCACCCATCCCCTGAACCCAGGGGTTCAAGGCCAGGCCTCATGGTGCCAAAGACCTACAGATCTCCGAAAACACCACAAGACCACAGGGAACATAACAGAGCTCACACCTGACTGGCATGACAGGGTAGGAAGGACAAGGCATGTGGCTGGGCCTGGTACAGTAGTATGACGGTCAAGGCAGGGTCAAAGGCAATTGTCTTATCTTTAGTTTCAAAAATACAATAGTTTGTAACAAGTGTATTTGTAAAAAGGATGTATTTGCCTATTTTGTTGTGTGTAGCTGCCTATATGCTAGTGCTGCACTATGGAGACTTCAAAAAACTGTAGTTTCCATGCTAGTGTTTCATAAATGAAATTTTAATCTTATTTCCCACGTGGTTTTAGCCCAAATCCTTTGTTTTGTACATTTTGAGAATTTTGATGGATGAAGTTATCTATAATGACTGAGTCAGCTCTTTAATGACAGATGAAGCAGTACAGAGTAGTTACTTGGTCCTTATTCTCGGAATGACAGATATTGACCATTGCTTTCTGCCATTAAATTTGATCATGATGATAGAAGAAATTTAACTGTATTACAGCTGTGCATGTGGAGAATTATTAGACCATCAGAACACAATGCTGTCCTTTCATATCACTTCAGTGTACTTTAGATCCGTTTATCCGGAAGCTGGAGACAAAACTTCAGTGTTTGCTTTTTAATATATTTCGTGGTTTAAGCCCAGGCCATAAATTAGAACCACGCAGTCTGCTTCCCCCCCCACCCTTTCTTCCCCCCGCTCCTGGAGGGACAGGGAGGAGAATCGAAAGAATGCAACTCCCACGGGTTGAGATAACAACAGTCCAGTAACTAAGGTATAACACAAATCACTACTGCTACCACCAATAATAATAATGATAAAGGAAATAACAAGGAAGAGAATACAACACCTCACTGATCGATATCTTGCCCCCACCCCCCACCGTTCTAGCCCTTCCGGGTAACTCTCAGTTCTACCTCCTGGGCAGGACGTGCTGTGGTATGGAATACCTCTTTGGCTAGTTTGGGTCAGGTGTCCTGTCCCTGCTTCCTCCTGGCTTCTCCTCCTCCCTGGCAGAGCATGAGACTCACAAAGTCCTTGGTCAGTTTAAACATCGGTGTTATCAGCTTTGTTCCCAGGCTGAAAGTCAAAAACACACTGCTGCAGCAGCTACTAAGAAGAAGAAAAAAAAAATGACTGCTATTGCTAAACCAGGGCAATATAATAGTTTCATTATAGATGGCAGACTATCCTGGCAATAGTTATAGCTAAAAAGCCAGTATTTACTGATATTCCACTTTGCTGTATACGTAATATTATGTTTATTTTTCAGTTGAGCATAAAAGGAAGTGTAGCAGTATCTCTGTATATACATTGCTATACAGTCAGTATTGATGTTCCAGAGCTGGCCACTGTTCTCGTTCTTGAGAAATTATCTTCACATAAATTTTTAGGTTGTGGCACAGATCTCAGACCAGAGTTATCTCACTTTCTTGTACACATTTTTTAGCATTTCACTTAGTAGTTTTCTTTTGCCATTTAATCTAATCCTTTCAGACCCATCAGATACTTTTAATGTATGATAGAACTGTATCTAAAATTGCAATTATAAATGTATATTGTCCATCCTGATTCATGAATTCACAGCATACTCCAGTAGCTATGGGAATTTGTGGTCCCTTTTCCCCTTTTCTGCTAAATATAATGTATCTTGTTCTTTGTTAATGAAGAAAATTGATGGAATAACTGTGCTGAAAGAAAAAACATTGCAAGAAAATGGCAAGAAGAACAATGTTTAATGAATTGCTGTGATGCCATTATAAAACTTATTTCTCACATCTATTGCTTTGTTTTATGAGAGAAGGGTCAATTTTAAACACTCCCTGAAGGAATGTAAACAAATATTACTAGAGAAGTGTTAGTTAATCCTTGTGAAAGTACAATATTATGTCCTCCCTTTATAGTTAGGCGATAGAAGGGTTTTGAGATGTGTAATTTTTAACTTGAATAAATGAAGCGGTGGAGGACTGAGTATGTCAAAAAGCTTCTATGAAGACTGAAGCACACTATCATGAAATATACATGTTCAGCCAAATAATTATAATAATAATTATTTAAAAGTAACAGTAATTTTGCATTCCCTTATCACTAAGTTCTCCAGTCTTCCTCTTAATTTCTCTAGTTTATCCAAAACTCCCTTAGGCAAAGAGAAATGTGATATCACTTGTTTTCTCAGAAGAAACATAAAGTTTGATGATATTTATCATCTTAAGAGCTCACACTATTATGGTCCAGTGTTATAGAGATGCAGTGTGTTTGTGTAGTACAGATGACAAAATAAAATTTTATTATACGGGACCCTTTGATATGCTTGCTCATAATATTCCCCACAAGCAGGAAAAATCTAGCAATTTTTCTCATCTAAAGAGTTTGCGTCTGAGTAGCAATTATGGCATGGTCCATACTCCAGTATATCAAGAAGAGTGATTGCAAAGTAAATGCACAGCAGTGTTGTGATGCTTGACTTCAGTGTGCTTTTTTGCAAAAAGTACCTTTGGAGTTCCCTGAAAGAGTTACATATCTAAAAGGAGAATTCACAAAATATTTAAACCTGAATAGAAATCCATAAATGCTGGTCAATAAGAAGTGAAAGGAGGAATTTACCGGGGATGGTATGTTCCAGTAAGTGGGATGGTATAAAATTAATGTTTTCCTATACAGTTCTGGGACTAAGCTTCTTAACATTATAGTTAGGGACTGGAGAATTCAAACTGTTGCAGAGATATGTGGTGGGATATGAATATCATGATGGCAGTCTACAATTGTACCATCAGGAGATGCATCCAGAGAGGCAGGAGTCCCATTCAAGTTTTTTGATGAATAATAACTACATGATATAACAGTGAGCTGTACATTAAAACTACAGGAAATGTTGGTTTACCAAACTGTTTCCTAATAGGTTTCTAATATGCAGGAAAACTCTGGAGTTGTTAAGTTTTCTACTGAAAAATGCAATACAGTTTTGTATGTAATGTATATATATTTCCCATTTATGCATGCAAACTGTGAAGAAAACACAAGAATTAATGTAAAGTGCTTTCTGCTTTGTAAGAAAATATACAGAAATTTGAATGGCAGATGAAATCACGGAAGACAAAAGAATTTTAATGAGGTTGTGCAAATACTTGCAATGAGTTTTTACTGTAAAAAGGGTAAGTTCTGCAAGAGAGACACAATAAACTACCACATTAAATGATACAGAGATAGAAAATTATATAAGGCAGGGGAATGTTATAGCAAAGAGGTAGGAAAAAGAAGTGAAGAAAGAAATATATAGTTATTTAACCTTGATGTTCACAAAGAACCATTTAGTTATAAAAAAAAGAAAGCGACATAGATTTTAAAAGGAATGCAATAAAGTCAGGAAAACAACTGTGC
This sequence comes from Psittacula echo, assembly GCF_963264785.1. NCBI lineage: Eukaryota > Metazoa > Chordata > Aves > Psittaciformes > Psittacidae > Psittacula > Psittacula echo. Next base: position 151,421,338 of record NC_137735.1, on the reverse strand, counting down.
ATGTGCTCACCATTTAAAGAGAGGAAGTAAAGAAAAGAGAGAAATAAGTAACTATGGTTACTTCATCATAGATGTCTGAGTCTCAGATTAAGGAAATAGAATAATATACTGCCCTCTGCATTTTAGCAAAATGACGTCACAATAATACTGCTGGGTATCAGAAAGAAAATGCTTGTAATGTGAGAGAACAACTCAGGTTGAAAATACGTGATATGATTAAAACTCAATATTGAACGAGCAATTGACATCATTAAATTGAACTTCTCCAAGCCGTTAAGCACTGTCCCGCATGGCATAGAATCATAGAATCATAGAATAGTTAGGGTTGGAAAGGAACTGAAGATCATCCAGTTCCAACCCCCTTGCCATGGGCAGGGACACCCCACACTAAACCATGCCACCCAAGGCCTCCTCCAACCTGGCCTTGAAACCTGCCAAGGATGGAGCATTCACAGCCTCTCTGGGCAACCCATTCCAGTGCCTCACCACCCTCTCAGTAAAGAATTTCTTCCTTATATCCAATCTAAACTTACCCTGTTGAAGTTTCAACCCGTTACCCCTTGTCCTGTCACTACAGTCCCTAAAAAAGAGTCCCTCCCCAGCATCCTTGTAGGACCCCTTCAGATACTGGAAGGCTGCTATGAGGTCTCCATGCAGCCTTCTCTTCTCCAGGCTCAACAGCCCCAACTTTCTCAGCCTGTCTTCATACGGGAGGTGCTCCAGTCCCCTCATCATCCTCGTGGCCCTCCTCTGCACTTGTTCCAACACTTCCATGTCCTTTTTATGTTGAGGACACCAGAACTGCACACAATACTCCAAGTGAGGTCTCACGAGAGCAGAGTAGAGGGGCAGGATCACCTCCTTCGACCTGCTGGTCATGCTCCTTTTGATGCAGCCCAGGATGCGATTGGCTTTCTGGGCTGCGAGCGCACACTGCAGCTGGCTCATGTTCATTTTTCATCGACCAACACCTCCAAGTCCTTCTCCGCAAGGCTACTCTGAATCTCTTCTCTGCCCAACCTGTAGCTGTGTCTGGGATTGCTCCAATCCAGGTGTAGGACCTTGCACTTGGCATGGTTAAACTTCATCAGGTTGGCGTCAGCCCACCTCACAAGCATGTCAAGGTCCCTCTGGATGGCATCCCTTCCCTCCAGCTTGTCAACCGAACCACACAGCTTGGTGTCATCAGCAAACTTGCTGAGGGCGCACTCAATCCCACTGTCCATGTCACCGACCAAGATGTTGAACAAGACCGGTCCCAACACCGATCCCTGAGGGACACCACTCGTTACCGGTCTCCAGCCGGATATCGAGCCATTGACCACAACTCTTTGCATGAGGCCATCCAGCCAGTTCTTTATCCACCAAGCGGTCCATCCACCAAATTCATGTCTCTCCAATTTAGAGACAAGGATGTCATGTGGGACAGTGTCGAACGCTTTGCACAAGTCCAGGTAGATGACGTCAACTGCTCTGCCGCTGTCCATCAGTTTCGCAGCCCCATCCTAGAAGGCCACCAAATTGGTCAGGCAGGATTTCCCCTGAGTGAAGCCATGCTGGCTGTCACCAACCACCTCCTTGTTTTTCATGTGCCTTAGCATGCCTGCCAGGAGAATCTGCTCCAAGAGGTTGCCAGGCACAGAGGTGAGACTGACTGGTCTGTAATTCCCCGGGTCATCATTTTCCCCTTCTTGAAAATGGGGGTTATATTTCCCTTTTTCCAGTCGTCGGGAACTTCACCTGACTGCCATGATTTTTCAAATATGATGGCCAGTGGCTTAGCAACTTCATTCGCCAGCTCCTTCAGGACCCATGGATGGATTTCGTCAGGTCCCATGGACTTGTGTATGTTTAGGGTTTTAAGATGATCTCAAACCAGATCCTCTCCTACAGTGGGCCTAGGGTTTTCATTCTCACAGTCCCTGCGTTCGCCTTCCAAGACTTGGGTAGTGCAGTCATAGACTTTGCCAGTGAAGACAGAGGCGAAGAAGTCATTAAAAACCTCAGCCTTCTCCAAATCCCAGGTAACCAGTTCTCCCGATATCTTCCAAAGGGGGCCTACGTTGTCCCTAGTCTGTCTTTTACTCACTACGTACCTATAGAATCCCTTCCTATTATCCTTAACATCCCTAGCCAAGTTCAATTCTAACTGGGCCTTAGCCTTCCTCACCTGGTCCCTAGCTTCCCAGACAGCATCCCTGTATTCTTCCCAGGCCACCTGTCCCTTCTTCCACCTTCTATAAGCCTCTTTTTTCCTTTGAATTTTCCTGAGCAGCCCCTTATCCACCCAAGGAGGTCTCCTGGCCCTCTTGCTGCACTTCCTTCTAGTTGGGACGCAACACTCCTGAGCTTGGAGCAGGTGATCCTTGAATAAAAACCAAGAATCTTGGGTCCCCCTGCCCTCTAGGGCTGTTTCCCATGGAACCTTACTAAGCAGGCTCCTGAAGAGGCCAAAGTCTGCTCTCTTGAAGTCCGGGCAGTGAGCTTGCTGCACGCTCTTCTCACTGTCCCAAGGATCTTGAATTCAACCATCTCGTGGTCACTGCAATCAAGGCTGCCCTGGAGCGTCACATTTCCAACCAGCCCTTCACTGTTGGTGAGCACAAGGTCAAGCATGGCACCTCTCCTTGTCAGCTCCTCTATTACTTGCAGAAGGAAGTTGTCTTCCACATAATCGAGGAACCTCCTGGACTGCTTGTGCCGGGCCATACCGTCCCTCCAACAGATATCAGGGTGGTTGAAGTTTCCCATGACAATAAAGGCCTGTGAGCGTGAGGCTGTTACCATCTGCCTATAGAGCACTTCATCCACAGATTCCTCTTGATCAGGCGATCTGTAACAGATCCCCACGGTAATGTCCCCCATCGTTGCTCTCCCTTTAACCTTGACCCACAAACTCTCTGTTGGCTGCTCACCCGTCCTCAGTCAGAGTTCCATACTCTCCAGCCTATCCCTAACATAAATAGGAACTCCCCCTCCCCGTCTGCCAGGCCTGTCTTTTCTAAAGAGCCTGTAACCTTCCATTCCAACACTCCAGTCGTAGGAGCCATCCCACCGTGTTTCTGTGATGCCTATTATATCATACCCCTGTAGACATGCACACATCTCTAATTCCTCTTGTCTGTTTCCCATGCTACGGGCGTTTGTATAGAGGCATCTGAGCCGAGCTCCAAATGAAGCCGGCTCATTTGCTGGAGCGGCTGGAATATCTTTGCATCGCTCCGAGCATTTATTGTATGTGCTGGCAACTGACTGGGTGTGTTGGGATGAAACGATGCTCCCCTCCCCCAACACATCTAGTTTAATCCTTGTCTCTAAATGAGAGACATGGATTTGCTAGATGGATCGCTCGTTAGATAAGGAACTGGTTGGTCGCATTCAAAGTGTTGTCAATAGCTCAATGTCCAAGCCATTCAAGTGATCAGTGACAAGCGATGTTCTTCAGGGGTTGGTACAGGGACGGACACTGTTTAACGTCTTTGTCAGTGACATGGATGCTGGGATTGAGTGCACCCTCAACTGATATGCTAACACTACCAAGCTAAGTGGTACTGGACACCACTGGACACCACACAGTGACAAGCTGGAGTTAAGGGATCCTGTCTAGAGGGACCTTGACATGCTTGAGAGGTGAGCCTATACAAACCTCATAAAGTTCAACATGGCCAAATGTAATGTCCTGCACCTGGGCTGGGGCAATCCCAAACACAAATACAGGATGGGCAAAGAATGGATTTAGAAAAGTTAGGGTTGCAGCCCTGGGGAGAAGTTGTTGACTGATGAGAAGCTCAACATGCCCCAGCAGTGTGCACTCTCAGCCCAGAAAGCCAACCATATCCTGGGCTGCATCAAAAGGAGCATGGCCAGTAGACTGATGGAGGTAATTCTCCTCTTGTACTTCAGTCTCAATGAGCCCCACCTGGAGTACTGCATTCAGCCCTGGGGCTACCAACACAAGAGGAACGTGAACCTGTTTGAGAGTCCACAAAGATGATCAGAGGGCTGGAGCTTCACTCCTATGAAGATAGGCTGAGAGAGTTGGGCTTGTTTAGCCTGGAGAAGAGAAGGTTCCGTGGAAATTTGTAGCAGCCTTCCATTACCTAAAGGGGGTTACAAGAAATCTGGAGAGGGATTTCGTACAAGGGCATGTAGTGAAAGAACACGGGGGAATGACTTATAACTGACAGAGGATAGATTTAGATTAGGTATAAGGAAGAAATTCTTTACTATAAGGGTGGTGAGACACCGGAGCAGGCTGCCCAGAGAAGCTGTGGCTCCCCCATCTCTGGAAGTGTTCAAGGGCGGGTTGGATAGGGCTTTGAACAACCTGGTCTAGTGGAAGGTGTCCCTGTCCATGGCAGGGGGGTTGGAACTTGATGATGTCTAAGGTCCCTTTCAAACCTAACCATTGTATGATTTATGATTCTATGAAAAACCTCTACTGGAACCAAAAATTCTGGGGGCAATAGAGGTGACCTTCACAGAGATGCTTGTGATACATAAGAAGAACAAAGGAGAGTGGTATGAGACCTTTTTTGGTACTTATACCAGTGTTGTAGAGGAAAGAATTTTGTCTTTTTCAAAGAACACAGCAAACATTTCTTGGGTGATAGCTTAGCGTCTTTGTTTTCAATAGCCTCTCTTTAAGAAGAATTTGTACATATTGTTACAAGGCTTACAAACAGCAAGCATCAGCATGAGGGCTTAAAGCTGCTGAAGGAAAGAGGAAAAAGCATATTATGTTAACTAAAAAAAATCCTGGAAGCCATGTCTACTGCACAATGTAAATGAGAAGGTACAGTATTTTGGAAACAAGAATTGCGTTTAAAGAGCCGAGACACTGAAGCATTTGTACCTAACAGTAGAAGTATAATAAAGAAAACTGTGGTATTAAATAATATTAATTATGATTCTAATGTTAGGAAAATAACCATAATCCAGCAACCAAGGTCCTTTGGAGGGATTTTTTGAGATGGCAAAATCCATGTAGAAAGCAGCAAGAGGACTCTGTGGATGAAGCGCTCTACAGACAGATAGGAACAGCCTCACGCTCACAGGCCCTTATTGTCATGGGAAACTTCAACCACCCTGATATCTGTTGGAGGGACGGTATGGCCCGGCACAAGCAGTCCAGGAGGTTCCTCGATTGTGTGGAAGACAACTTCCTTCTGCAAGTAATAGAGGAGCTGACAAGGAGAGTTGCCATGCTTGACCTTGTGCTCACCAACAGTGAAGGGCTCATTGGAAATGTGATGCTCCAGAGCAGCCTTGATTGTAGCAATCATGAAATGGTCGAATTTGACATCCTCATGCCAGTGAGAAGAGCGTGCAGCAAGCTCACTGCCCTGCACTTCAAGAGAGCAGACTTTGGCCTCTTCAGGAGCCTGCTTAGTAAGGTTCCATGGGATATAGCCCTAGAGGGCAGGGGGGCTCAAGACTGTTGGTTGATATTCAAGGATCACCTACAACAAGTTCAGGAGCGTTGCATCCCATCTAGAAGGAAATGCAGCAGGAGGGCCAGGAGACCTCCTTGGATGGATAAGGAGCTGCTCAGGAAACTTTGAAGGAAAAAGAGGCTTATAGAAGGTGGAAGCAGGGACAGGCAGCCTGGGAAGAATACAGGGATGTTGACCGGGAAGCTAGGGACAAGGATTGTTATGAAGCTATAGAGTGATACAGGCAAGATAGTTGAAGATTGTCTTATTTTGAAGCCTAAATCCCTTTGATGACTCTGATCCCTTTTCTTCATAAGTGCCTTCTTTTTCTCATTTTTGTGGTCAGTGGCTAACGCTATATATTTTCTAGCCTTTCAGCTGATGGGGGACAGATAGCTGCTTCTGGTGTCCACTGGTAAACACTTAGCTAGATTAAGGTATATGTCTTCTGGTGAATTAAAGCAGCACTTCAATGAATAGGTTCTACCTATTCTTTTATACCCTTTTCTGTTTGCTGTCACATCAGATCCAACTGTCTCCATGCAATTTATGATTATCTGGTTACCAATGTAGCTTAATGAACAAGTAATTTTACTCTTCTCCACTCAACTTTAACAGAAGCTGACAACTTTCTTAAAAATTAGCTAAATGTTTTGCAGGAGTTCAATTTTGAAATGTCATGGGAAAACAGAAAGATTGCATATGACTGAGTGCTTGTGATGCGAGAACAGAAAACGGTAAAGGCAGAAAGAAAACAGACTAAGAGAAGCTAGTTTGTTGAGTACAAAAGTTGATGGTTTACTCTGTAGTTATGCACTAATGAAAAAAAAAAAAAGAGTTTTAAAAGTTTGCCCAAAAGGACCAACTTCAGTTTGCATCACAAAAATGTATCTTACCACAAATTCATCCTGGAAGCTGCTATGAAGATGCAATCTGTCATTTCAAAATTTGGTGAATTTTGTTCATCATTGGTTTATTTGAATTTTTAATTAACTACATGTGATGAGACAATTATAATTTTGAGATGAACAGGATTTATGCCTCTAGGCATTTTTCCATTTTATAATTGTTTCTGTATTTCTGTATTCTTGTGTGTGCTGTGCAGGGCAAAATAAACAATTCCTGTAATGGGGACTTTAACTCTTCTTTTGAAAGAATGTCCGCTCTTAAATACTGTGTACTTTTGGAGTATTTTTATGATGTTTAGCCCAGATTTTCTATATTCAGCTTCATTTTGGCAGTCTAGGATAATTCAGTGGCACTAACTTTGACACCACTTTTATACCAATCTTAGAAATATAACAGTCTTAGAAATCCCCAAAATTACCATCCAACAGAGACAAAAAAGGACACAGGAAAATATTCTTCGTTTATGATTATCTGTTGTCTACTATGATAATCTGTTGTCTACAGTCTCAGAGAATTAATGATGATAGGTTCCTCTGAAACAGTGCTGAGTAGCAGCAGTAGTTGCTTGTTTGCCATGTTTTGGCTCCAGCCATCTGGATCACAAAATATCACCTGACGTTGCAAATTCTACTTTATGCCTTTACAGAAAAGCATGTGATATAAGCCAGGAAATAAAATGTAATCTGTAGGACAGATAAGATCTAAAGACGAGAATACATTTACTTCCACTAGAGTATTAATATTTGGGAGCATAGTGAGAGATCTATGCTCTTAGAATAAAATCCTGATGTAAGGAAAAATAATAGCATACTTTAAGGTAGGTTAATAGAGCTTTTTGTCCTTGAGATAACACTTCTAATCTATTTTCATTTTGTGCAAAGGTACTGGGATTTTCAAACATGAAGTCAGGCACTAGTGTTTGTCATGTTGTTTGGCCTCAATAAAGAAAGTCAGAATATGAGTGTAACTTTTATTGAAAATGGCGGTATTTTTTTTTAAGTATTTAAACATTTTTCTCAGTTTTCATAGTGTTGGAATGATTTTTTTGGATAAGGAGATGGGTTTTTGAACTATATGTATTATAAAGAAGTTTTTAATTAAGATTCTTTTCTTGGGTAAGAAGACATGTTCAGGATAGGTTGGTCATATGTTCCATTTATGTTTATGATTCTACATATGTACGTGATAAGCATACTTTGAACTGGCAGACAGTCCTGCTCTGAATTGAATTTTTTCATTAGAGATAGATGTTGTTTGTTGTTTCTTTTTTTTTTTTTAATTTCAGTGTTTCACAGTAATATTGCCTTAGTTCCTTTCATGCCAGGTGCTCATGACAGAAGCAAGAAGTGAGTTCAGATCTGCTTGGGGATATTTCTAACAGAACTGAACCATGGCTTTAACCTTCAACCACACTGCGATTTCTATTCCAGGGAAACTAAAATTCCCATACCCACTTGTACACGTGTTCACAAGTATTCAGTATTCAGTCACAGAGGGACTTTCATAGAAAAAGAAAAGGTAAAAAAAAAATTCAAATAGGTCCGTAAGCCCCTAATCTTAAGTATATTTGCAATTTTGTAGTGCAATTAGTAGCATGGGGTATGGATGGTTCTGGCTAACAGGAAAGCACTGTTCTAAAACAGAGAGTGCAATTTTCCTCACATAGCTCTGACGATGAAAGTCAATTCAAATTTCCTATATTCTTGATATTGAAAGACTTGGGACCAACTTTAAACAAAGTCTAGCAATCATGTTTAAGTGTTTGGTCATTCAGACGTATGGAAAATACCCAAATACAGTTCCTAAATTTCCCAGTTGAAGTGCATCATGTCAAGTCATTTTGTATCACGTTGTCTAACACAATGTGACTAAAGCTGTGCCTCAGAAGCAGAAGTAACTGACAGTGCCCAACCTAATTCATGACAAAATGACCTTCAGAAGACCTACTTTGAGATATGTGCCATGCGATATTTTCATATACCCTTTCCTTTAATTCGTGTTGACCTGACTGCAGACTTTTCGCAGGGTCTTGAGAAGGTATTTGTAGACAATGTATTTGGTGTTATTGTTTTCAGAAACATCTGCCAATTTCCATAGAATTTTAACCAGAATTTCAATGTTTTCCATCTTGCAATCACCTGAACAGCTTGTCTATGAATATTTCAGAAATCTGGAAGTGGACTTAGTTTTTATCTTTGGAATTATACGAGTTTAGTTGTGATAAACTATGTTCACATAGCCAACAAAATACAAATATGTACTCTGCACACAGTTTGTGTTATATCTTTAAAGATCTCAGTGAATGTGGTAAATCAATTCATAAGTTGCAAAGGCTTTTTAAAGATCTGGCTTCAAATGGAAACTAAAGTTCTAAGTTTTGGATAATATATTAGATTCAACTGTGTTATCCTTATCCATTATCTTTTCTATATTTTGCATTCTCAAGCAATATTTTCAAGTATGTGCAGACACATAAATTTATCAGTAGGTTTGAGTTATTCACAAGATGACCTAATAAGCACAAAAATATTCTTTCTGTGTCTTTAAAATTAGTCTTTGATTGACAGAAGATGGTAAGTGCAACTGATGAGTTGCAACTTATTTATTCAGGTTTTTATAGTTATGAATAATAAAATAAAAAATTATGGGAAAACTTTCCACTAAATAATGAACAAAAATATTTATTTTGGACTTTAGTGTAACCTCTTTAATCTGAATATTAGACAGTGTCAGAAACCTCATAGCTTTCTATTATGGCAGTATGTTATTTGACAGTTGCACCAAAACACTACATTTGAGCACAAAAAGGAAATCTGTGATTGCTTTGTTGATTTCCTAAGAGAGGATTATTTTGCTGCATTGCTATAATCTGATACCGTATGTTAGTTAGAACTAAGCCATATGAAACATGACCCTGAAGGTCAAAAATAACTCTGTTATGAATTTAAAACAAATGTTTGAAGGGAGGAAAAGAGGTTTGCAAACACACAGTCCTGTATCCTGCAAATCTCATGGGATTTTCAACTGCTGACTCCTTATCTTAACATGTAAGATAATAACCAATTACTGTCAAAGTTACCAGACCCATCAGACTCCTCTTACATTAACCTTATGCACTGGTTCAAGAGAAATGCAATCAATCCACTGCTAAATTAATTGCTAATTTTAAAGTTATTATTAACTAATATGATTCCAAATTTGGCATAAATCATGTGGTTAAGTATCAAATTAGGTACCAAGAAAGGCAAAAGAATAGCAAGTTTTATTCAAAGGGTCTCATTATATTCATATATTCAGAGCGCTGAGAGGCCATAATTTTCACCTTGTATAGGTCCAAACCATATGAAAATTATTACTGTCACCAAAGGCCAGCAATAATTCTTTTAATTCCATGGCATATTAATGATCAACAACAAATGAGGCCCTTAAGTGTCTCATTTATTGTCTTAAATATGAAAATGTTTTAGAGATTAGAGGGGAAATTGTTTGAATTAATTAATTGAACTGGTGCTCAAGGGAACTGGTACAAGATTTTCAGACAAAGGCTGAGAATTTACAATAATGACATTTCTTTCATGGTTAGAAAATATAGCACCAGAGGGACTTTGAGGCACTCTTAACATTTTAGCTGATGTCTATTGAGGACTTGAGATTCGTCTAAAAGCATCAATTATGGCATGAAAGGCATCACATTAAAATGGCCATGAGGCCCACAGATTTCACCATTTAAGTGGGATCAGATAACTGACAAGATGAAAATTCAGAATGTAAATGGAGACTATTAAAGTAATAGGATTATTTATTAAAAAATACTTTTTTTGAGAAAGGTAACGTGCAAAGCATAAAAAAACAGTACTGTGTTGAACAAGGCTGACAATTAGACTGTGTAGAACGGACCTGGCTTTTTTCCCTCTTTTTTATGATCTCTATTAAGGTAAAACCCTTGGTTCATAATTGCAAGTCTGCAGCCTCATAATTCATAGTGGCCCAAGCGCTGGGATGGACCACAGTGGATGCTTTGAATTAGTTCAAGCTTCTAGCCTCATGTTGTTGGTATATTTGAGCATAGAAACATAGTATGTTTTTTTCGCTGTTTCAAAGTCATTGTGCGCATACAGATATATCAGAAGTTTTATCCGTAACTGGGTTAGGAAAAAAAAAGATCAAGCTAGGGCAGACAGTGCCTATGTTGATTTCAATTTCTATTATGATTAAGTGTAAATTAGAATATTGAGCAAATGGTTTGCAGGGATTTTTAATTTTTATTATTAATCAGCTGAAGTAGAATCATAGAATCATAGAATCATAGAATAGTTAGGGTTGGAAAGGAACTGAAGATCATCTAGTTCCAATCCCCCTGCCATGGGCAGGGACACCCCACACTAAACCATGTCACCCAAGGCCTCATCCAACCTGGCCTTAAACACCGGCAAGGATGGAGCATTCACAACTTCCCTGGGCAACCCATTCCAGTGCCTCACCACCCTCTCAGTAAAGATATTCTTCCTTATATCCAATCTAAACTTACCCTGTTGAAGTTTCAACCCGTTACCCCTTGTCCTGTCACTACAGTCCCTAAAAAAGAGTCCCTCCCCAGCATCCTTGTAGGACCCCTTCAGATACTGGAAGGCTGCTATGAGGTCTCCACGCAGCCTTCCCTTCTCCAGGCTCAACAGCCCAAACTTTCTCAGCCTGTCTCCATATGGAAGCTGCTCCAGTCCCCTCATCATCCTCGTGGCCCTCCTCTGCACTTGTTCCAACACTTCCATGTCCTTTTTATGTTGAGGACACCAGAACTGCACACAATACTCCAAGTGAGGTCTCACGAGAGCAGAGTAGAGGGGCAGGATCACCTCCTTCGACCTGCTGGTCATGCTCCTTTTGATGCAGCCCAGGATACAGTTGGCTTTCTGGGCTGCGAGCGCACACTGCAGCTGGCTCATGTTCATTTTTTCATCGACCAACACCCCCAAGTCCTTCTCTGCAGGGCTGCTCTGAATCTCTTCTCTGCCCAACCTGTAGCTGTGTCTGGGATTGCTCCAATCCAGGTGTAGGACCTTGCACTTGCCATGGTTAAACTTCATCAGGTTGGCGTCAGCCCACCTCACAAGCATGTCGAGGTCCCTCTGGATGGCATCCCTTCCCTCCAGCTTGTCAACCGAACCACACAGCTTGGTGTCATCAGCAAACTTGCTGAGGGTGCACTCAATCCCACTGTCCATGTCACCGACCAAGATGTTGAACAAGACCGGTCCCAACACTGATCCCTGAGGGACACCACTCGTTACCGGTCTCCAGCCCGACATCGAGCCATTGACCACAACTCTTTGCGTGCGGCCATCCAGCCAGTTCTTTAACCACTGAGTGGTCCATCCACCAAATTCATGTCTCTCCAATTTAGAGACACGGATGTCATGTGGGACAGTGTCGAACGCTTTGCACAAGTCCAGGTAGATGACGTCAACTGCTCTGCCGCTGTCCATCAGTTTCGCAGCCCCATCCTAGAAGGCCACCAAATTGGTCAGGCAGGATTTCCCCTGAGTGAAGCCATGCTGGCTGTCACCAACCACCTCCTTGTTTTTCATGTGCCTTAGCATGCCTGCCAGGAGAATCTGCTCCAAGAGTTTGCCAGGCACAGAGGTGAGACAGCAGAGCCTTTGCCAGTGAAGACCGAGGCAAAGAAGTCATTAAGAACCTCAGCCTTCTCCAAATCCTGGGTAGCCAGTTCTCCCGATATCTTCCAAAGGGGGCCTACATTGTCCCTAGTCTGTCTTTTACTCACTACGTACCTATAGAATCCCTTCCTATTATCCTTAACATCCCTAGCCAAGTTCAATTCTAACTGGGCCTTAGCCTTCCTCACCTGGTCCCTAGCTTCCCAGACAGTATCCCTGTATTCTTCCCAGGCCACCTGTCCCTTCTTCCACCTTCTATAAGCCTCTTTTTTCCTTTGAATTTTCCTGAGCAGCCCCTTATCCACCCAAGGAGGTCTCCTGGCCCTCTTGCTGCACTTCCTTCTAGTTGGGACGCAACACTCCTGAGCTTGGAGCAGGTGATCCTTGAATAACTAATCACTCAACTGTTTATTTAATCAACAAAAAGAAAGGGTAGAAGTTAAAAGCTATGCTGAAGATCAGTAAAGAATTTCTTGTACTGTTGATTACTGCCTGATTTTCAAGTCTTAAGATTTAAAAAAAAAAAAAAATCTCTTCCTGTTACTGAGAGGGTGCAACTCAGGATACTCCCTTTCAAAAATGTACTTAACAAGATTCATACCTGAAATCATGCAGCTACTGTAGGTTTGCATGCGTTTGGATTTTTTTGGGTGGCTTTTTTTTTTGTTGTTGTTTTTTCCTTCCCTTTTTTTTTTGTTGGTTGTTTTCTAATTAACTTGTTGACTTACAATAATGTAAAGTCCTCATTTTAGTTTTAATTTTATAACGTGATTTTTTCTGATACTGACTTATGCATACAAGGTTTTCCAAACCTTAGGAATTAATTGAGAGCCCTAAATTGATTTTACTTTTTAGCATATCTGGAGAGTGATTATACTGTCTAAAGGATGCCTGGAAAAGGAATTTGTGAAAGCTACTTGGCAGAGAGTACTGGTCCTTATTCCATGGAGGTGCTAATAACAACAGAAGCTTTAAGCCATGAGAAAAGAGGGGATAAAGGTGCCTCTTCAGGCCTGAAACTATATTTAATGATGTCCATCTTGCTCAGCAACGGCAGGAAGAAAAGCACAGCTTTCTTAATTGTGAATACACATTTCCCTTAGGTAACTTAAATACACATACTCAGGAGAAGCATCCTTCTTCCTCTCTCTCTCCTCTTACAAGCCTGTTCAACGAAGGTTGTGCATAGTTAATCTTGCACATGCCTGGTTAACAGAGTAAAAGCCAGTTCCCTGAATTAGATGCCTATACTTTACATATAGATAACAGGAACAACACTACATTAAAAAGGTCTTTCATACTCCAGGGGTCTGGTTGAACAGCATAAAAGTATGAGAGGAAGCACAAATCTCTCAAAGACATAGGAATCTAATGAATGGGCTCTGTAGAATGCACCTGCATCCTTGAAGGACCAGAGCTTAGAAACACTCTTTTTCCCAGAATAATCTAGCACAATGTCCTCTTCAGCTTAGAAAAACTCTTCAATCATCATGTACTGGGGAGAATGGTCTGTTGGGTTTTAGGGGAAGCCTGTAGGATAGTAGCAACCACTCTTAAAAGTAGAAGACTGTTAGTGGAAGTCTGAAATTATTTGGTTTTGAAAATCATCATCCACTTATATTGATTGGTATTGATTGTCCCACATCAATGTCTTTGTCCTTAAGAAAATAAAAAATATGTAAAATATTCCAGAATGATAGTTATTCCCCATTTGTAAGAAATAGATTGTATAAATATTTCCACAGTGCAGAGAAACACTCTGTATTGCCTTACAAAGCTTCCGCCTACTTCCACATGCTCTCTTTTTCAACTACATGACATTGCTCACTTTGCTAAATTATTAATATACGTGGTGACTTTTAAGAATATGTAAACTTTTCTACCAAGTGCATTAAGTGACTATTTCTTTGACAGGTATGCCTGCTTCTTTTCTTTTACTTGTGAAAAAAAAGGTCTATCTTTTCTATTTGAAATCACATTTTTGATAAAAGAAAAAATATTTTGTAGAAACTCCTCATTATTCATTGCTTATGTAACTTCATCTTTGGTTGTACTTCTTAGTATGTTCTAGTAATTTTGATGAAGCTTACTTCAGTTTTCCAGATGGTAGCTTACCCTGGAATCACCTAAATTTAACTATTCCTCCTCCTTGAAGAGCAAAACTTTCATGGTCAGTTTTAGATAGTATACCTAGAATCAGGCTAGTCTCTTATATCCGACTTAAAACTAAAAACTGGAACATAGAAGTATAAAATTCAGCATTTGGCTCTTTAAAAAACCCAAAAATCTTCAGTGATATTCTAACTTGTTGTGGTTTAAGCCCAGCTTGTAACTCAGAAACCACGCAGCCATTCTCTCACTCCCTCCACTTACTCCCCCCACTCCTGGAGGGATGGGGAAGAGAATCAAAAGAATGTAACTCCCACGGGCTGAGATAACAGAAGTCCAGTAACTAAGGTATAAAGCAAAACCACTACTGCTACCACCAGTGATAATGATGATAAGGGAAATAACAAGGCAAGAGAATGCAACCGTTCACCACCCGCCGACAGATGCCCACCCTGACCCAGCAGTGATCTAGCCCTTCCGGATAACTGTCCCCAGTTTATCTAGTGGGCATGACGTGCTGTGATATGGAATACCTCTTTGGCTAGTTTGGGTCAGGTGTCCTGTCTCTGCTTCCTCCCAGCTTCCCCTCCTCTGTGGCAGAGCATGAGTCTCAGAAAGTCCTTAGTCAGAGTAAACATTACTGAGCAACAACTAAAAACATCAGTGTTATCAGCGCTGTTCCCAGGCTGAAAGTCAAAAACACAGCACTGCACCAGCTACCAAGAAGGACAAAAATGACTGCTACTGCTGAACCCAGGACAGTATTCACCCCTTATTCCATACAATTCACGTCATGCTCAGATCCCACATTTTCAATATACCATCACTCTTATATATATACATATAGATACATCCACACACACACAGAAAGAGAGAGAGAGAGAGAGATCATTCTTTAGTGCATGGACCAATCCCTATAAAGCTGCTGAGTCCATCCAGTCCATGATGTCGGGCTCCATCTCTTGTAATGGTCTTTCAGAGCAGGAGAGAGAGAGTGTGATGCCATCAGTCTGCTAGGCCTCCCCATATTTGTACTTCAGCCATCGTCCTCCATACCAAAGAAGTTTTAACCACTTGGCTTGCTTAATTGCAGCACTTGTTTCACACTTATGAATAACCTGGGCAATAGTGTCCATTACTAAGTCCACCCCTCGATCATGAGTCCATTTCTATGTTGCACCTCTGCCCTCATGGTCTGAAGTGTCATGGGCCCACCAGGCTCAAAATAATTCACCTTCCCCTTCAGCAGTTTCTGCAACTTGTTGATGGGGATTCCATACACCTGCCTTCCAAATCCGATGCTTCCAAAGCACTGGAGGGGCCCAGTGGACTAGGTACTTGCCCATACTGTCCCACACACCCTTCCACTTATGACTGTCCAGCCTTGGGGAAAATCTCTTGGTCCTCCTATATTGTCGTCTAACCCTAAACAAGGCCCAAACCCGACTCTGCTTAACTCTTGAGATCAGACAAAATGGTCATAGGTAAAACACTCTCTGTATGTGTGCCAATGTGGTGATCCCCATCACAATCAGCAGGCAGTTCTCAAGGGTATCTAAAGGCCATTCAGAACCTTCAGAACTCTCAAATGATGCTGCCATACTTGTCACTGGGGCTGGTGTAGCTGCTGTGCTTGGAGCTGGAGCAGCTGCGCTGTCTGCTGCAATTGGAGTTTGAGTAGCTGCTGTACTTGTCACTAGGGTGTGTGGGAATGTCTCCCTCATAGGCTGACAACCCAAGGAAGGGTAACATGTGTAATTGCTATACACTCCTATTGTATACCTCCCAAAGTATAGAGGTGGTGACCACACTGGGAATGCAAGCCAGATCAGTTTCATGAGCAATGAGTCTATTGTATTGCAAGTCATTACCATAAAGTACAATGAAACAAGAATCTTAGCCCAAGCCCCCAGCCTAGTAACACAGCAAATACCAGCTGTAAGTAAGGTATGACATGCTGAAACTCCGAGATCAAGAGCAACAACTTTGAGAGCCAAAAAATCAGCATTGTGACGAGTGACTATTAATCCAAAAAAATGAATGCTTATCACAAATACAATTAGGCACACTCTGGTCAGATCTGTCATTATCTCAACCCTTCGTGCCCCACGTTGGGCGCCAAAAAAGAGCTGTTGTGTTTTAAGCCCAGCTTGTAACTCAGAAACCATGCAGCCATTCTCTCACTCCCTCCACTTACTCCCCCCACTCCTGGAGGGATGGGGAAGAGAATCAAAAGAATGTAACTCCCACGGGTTGAGATAAGAGAAGTCCAGTAACTAAGGTATAACGCAAAACCACTACTGCTACCACCAATAATAATAATGATAAGGGAAATAACAAGGGAAGAGAATGCAACCGTTCACCACTCGCCGACCAATACCCAGCCCAACCCGAGCAGTGATCTAGCCCTTCCGGATAACTGTCCCCAGTTTATCTAGTGGGCATGACGTGCTGTGATATGGAATACTTCTTTGGTTAGTTTGGGTCAGGTGTCCCGTCTCTGCTTCCTCCCAGCTTCTCCTCCTCCCTGGCAGAGCGTGAGTCTCAGAAAGTCCGTGGTCAGAGTAAACATTACTGAGCAGCAACTAAAAACATCAGTGTTATCAGCGCTGTTCCCAGGCTGAAAGTCAAAAACACAGCATTGTACCAGCTAGTAAGAAGGACAAAAATGACTGCTACTGCTGAACCCAGGAGACCCCTGAGTGATAGGTTTAACTATCTTTTATTAGATTATGGTCTACTGCAGGGCTGGAAAATTTTGTGGACACCTGGTGGCTCTCTTGTTACTAATTCAGTTCTAATATTTTAACATTTATTTTTATCAACATTTCTTTCAAATTATGTTTTAAAAGATAAATTAAAACCAGACAATCTTGGAAAACCGTGGAATTGCCTTACTTTCTAGCTGTTCATCCATTAGGGCTTTTTTATGGGATCAAAGAATGGTTTGGTTCTTAGAAGAGACCTTTAAAGATCATTTAGTCCATTCCTCCCTGACACTGGTAAGCGCATTTTTCACTAGATCAGATTGCTCAAAACTCTGTCCAAGCTGACTTCCAAAGACAGAGCATCCACTACTTCTCTGGGCAACCTGTTTCAGCGTCCCACCACCGTCATCTGAAACAATTTCTTCCTTATGTCCAATTTCAATCTACTCTCAGTTTAAAGCCATGGCTCCACATTCTGTCACTACAGGAAGACGAAGTTCTTTCCATTCACACAGCCTTCCCTCCACCCCCCCCCACCAAAAAAAAAAAAAAAAAAAAAAAAAACCAAAAAGTGAAGCTCAACTAGAAGATCAATATTGACTACACATAGTTGGCTGTGAATAACCCTGACTGGGAAAAAGTGCAAAGTCTGACATTTAAAAACCTGTGAAAATGCTGTTGCAGTTGAATCTTGAAATTGAAGGTAGCCTGGCTTGATTTCATCTGAATAACTTCGCCACAGTACAAATTTTTTAAGGGAGAGGGAAAAAAAACCCTAAGAAATAATGGTATTTTCCTGTCAACTTCAGTATTCCCCGTTTACTGGAAAATTTTGCAGTTCTTGTTCTTAATTGAACAAGCTTTTCCCTCCTTACTCCCCACAAGCATTCTAGGAAGTTTGCTAACTATTGAAAATTAGCTTTTAGTTCAACTTTTCTTGTATTTAAGTTACTGATACTAAAAAATACATCCATCCTGTTAAGTTTCTTAGCATACTGAGATATCAGATACAAATGATAAAGAGATACGTTTAAAACAGCTATATGCAAGCTATCTGCATATGCAACACTGAGCTAGAGAAGCACAGAGTTTGCTCTTGAGTTACTCTTGAGGGCAGGTGCTCTCCCCAAAGTAGTGGGGGAACAGCAATAATCTGGGTGATGAATAGCAGAGACAACCACCATCCAAGCTCATGAAAGGTCTGTATGAATTCATAGGCCAGCAATGTCTCACTAGTGTTTGCTGCAGTTAGGTCCTGAAGCTGGAGCTAGCTTTTTTTGTACCACTTTCATGCCAGCAGGAAATTCAGTCTTCTGAATTTAATGGAAAGACAGCTAAAACAAAAATAAAAACTTTAAAATATATTTATCTCCTATGTGCTAACAGGTTTGATTGGCTGAGAAAGTGTGTAACATGCATGGGAGAAACATCAACAAAATAGAATTTTACTGGAAAGAGCCCAGTGCATAGCTGTTGAAGTATTCATGGCTAGGTTTCTGAATAACTTGTACATCCCAGTTTTAATCTATTTTACACTGAAAAATTAATAAGGGATAGATACATAAGAAAAATAAATAAACCCACTACATTACTGTAAATAACATACTCTTCAATGTGAGGTAGAAACATGTAATAGAATTCCAAATATTAGTTATGGTCTTCTTTATAGGAGAGGAATTTATCAGACATCTGCTCCCTTTTTCCTCCAGATTTTAAGTTTTTTCCATATTTTTCTTCTCCATATTCAGCTGAACCAGAAAACCAAAATATAAATTATTCAAATAGCAGTCTATAAACTTTATCATTGCTTTCATAGTCAAAGCCATTGACTACATATCCTTATGAATATCATAGCTGTATCCGCTCAAATAGTAAATGATGAGGAATATTGTTGCTCAAGTGTGCACGGTGTTTTGCCTTGATGAGTTTGAACAGGAAATATGCTTTGATGAGATGATTGAATCTATTTGTAAAATACAATTTAATAAACCAAAACATTTTGCTGTAAGAGAGACTTCAGAATTAAACAAAAGACAGGATCATGATACCTGTGCATGATATCCTGGCACTGTCCTGCTGATATCCTGCTGTTTTCAGATCAAATGATGCTTCTCTAAAAATGGGGGTTGGAACTAGATGATCTTAAGGTCCTTTCCAACCCTAACTATTCTATGATTCTATGATCATCTGTAGCAATTAATCTTTTCATAGTAAGTAGTAGAGACAACTAATAAAGCAATTAAAGTCATAATTAATATAGTATAATTATTATACTGATATATGTATGGATATGAACATTAAATGTTTATATATCTTAACTGTTTGTATACATTAAAAATTTAATTATTATCTTACCTCAGTATTTGAGAAAAAATGCTGAAATATATCCATAACAACAAGAGATGCACATTGTCAGAGACTGAGCACATAGCCCTCTAAGAAAAACTGAGCAAGGAACTCCTTCTGTCTCATGAACTTAAAATTGTCATCAAGATATGGTTGGTTTAATTTTTCAATCCTGTAGTCCTTGCAGCTTTGAACATATTGTGAAGAACACCTTGAAATTCCTGGTGATTGCCACACAAATATTAGCCCTGAAGTTTGGCATTCCTTTAATTTCAAAATAATTTTTCCCCAAAGGAGCAAAAAATGTATTTATACAAAACTCAGGTCTGATAAATAAATTATTAAACCTGTTTTTTGTAATTTTCTTTGCATAAGATTTTTCACACTTCTTTGGTTTTATGTATTTTATTAATATATTTTTATTTTACTTTTGTCTTTGTCTTTTTACTATCATCTATGACAATGAGATTTTCACTTTATTTTTTTAAGAACAGAAATATTGGTTATTTTAATTTTACCACAATGAGTGTTTGCAATTTTATTCATCCTAATGTTAGTCATCAATAGACTACAGAAAGAAATACTTTCAGCTGAATATAGTTCAGGCTTCTTGGTTTTCATTAACAAAAAGCCATATTTTCAAAAGTTGATATGATAGAATTTATAACTGGAAAGAGCCTGTTGTTGTAAAATATTCACGTATTTTTAAGAGTGGGTTAAGAATCATCATCAGTAAGCATAACAAACTAGTAAGTATGATTGATAGTTTTCCTACAATATATTATTCTGAAATAACGTCTGCCCTACTCGATCTCCTTAAAGAGTCTCATATTGCGACAGCAAGAATTTGAAATATCTCAGCTAAATATGGCAGGGTTTGCTTTCATACACATAAAATAGGGCATACCATGTTTTCCTACAGAGTTCTGTAAGCTTGTTGATAAAATATGGAAAAGCGGTAATCGAACTTCTCATTTTTTATCTGTTTCTATGACTTTTGTAACTGTGCTGTATCACAGTAATGCAGTTTAGACTGAGAATATATTTTGTTGCTAGGTTTGATTGAATCCATTTAAACTTCCAAGATACTGCTGTAATGCCCAGAATCTTGCTATTAATGTGGTGAGTCATGTTTTGATTCAGTTATGTTCATCCAGTTTCTGCATATGTGACACTGATCTTATCTTTCCTCCACTCTACCCTGGCACTGCCACATAAAACAAATGATGCACATCTTAAACAGGAAAACTAAGAGCTAGAATATATGTAACTAACAGACTTGACCGAAAAAAAGAAAGAAGTGTCATTTGGCTATGCATTTCTTACTTGGCCATAGGAAGGATTAACTTTCTTGCTATCTATACAAAGTTTCAAGATAGGGATTCATAACTAAAAGCTAGATCTGTGAAGTCTGGCCTCCAAACACCTGTGCAGCAGTTTGATCCCAGCCTACTAAAATATACACAATAAGAAGTGATTAAATATACAACAGATGATATGCCTCAGACAGGCCTGCTTATCTTTCCAATATTAGCTTTCTTATACTGATTTCCAATGTATTAGTCAAGTCTTTAATAAGCATATATCAAATTCTACCTGCTCTTTAGAAGTTCGGTTTGTTTTTTTTAATCTGACTGGGACTTATCCTATGCACATAAACAATGAAAGTGTTATGTGTTTCCTGAGTTTCAAACTTTGAACTGCTGTTCTGCAAAACACAGATGATATTAACAGCACTACTATGCTAGCCTGCTTCATTTTCAGAATGAAAAAGTTTTTACTTTCAGCTTTTAGAGTATTTAAATAGATCTTGTCAGTGGTGGTCATAATTTGTTTTGTTTATATTTCTGTAGTAGTTCTGATTTATAATTTTTTTGGTTTTACTTTTTGTTTCATCACTACTTATTTGAAACTTGATGGAAAGAGAAGAAATGTATCCTGTACTCCTTTTCTTTTCTGCTTGCCTTAGAAAGTAGAAACTTAAAAAGTTATCTAGCTCTCTTAATAACAAGAATAAAAGGCTCATGCTCTGTTTTATGCACCTATCCAGTGTACATAAAATCTTATAGTGTAAAGCCATTTTCAAAATTATGTATGTCTTCCCTATTTCCTTTCTTGAAAACAACAGGAAAAGTCACAGTGATTGCAGAATCTTTGGTATAAATTACTTTGAATAGAGACTTAACCTATCTACTGAGATCCAGATCTGTCATAAAAGTGTAAATGTATGAAAGTTTGAACTGAATTTAAATTTTCTGCAATATGGTCTTCATACCCTACTTTTACAGAATGTATTAATCCATTTAACAAGCATCCATCTCTGAATTAATTATTTTGGAAACAGTCACTTCTTTTTTTTTTTTTTTTTTTTTTCCAAATGAAATAAAACCTAAGCTTGATAACCAGAATAAAAACACTGATTCTGTCATCAAGTTTGCATATATATATTCATGGACATACACATAAAATCATAGAATCATAGAATAGTCAGGGTTGGAAAGGACCTTAAGATCATCTAGTTCCAATCCCCCTACCATGGGCAGGGACACCCCACACTAAACCATGCCACCCAAGGCCTCATCCAACCTGGCCTGGTTGATGATGGAGCATTCACAACTTCCCTGGGCAACCCATTCCAGTGCCTCACCACCCTCTCAGTAAAGAAATTCTTCCTTATGTCCAATTTAAACTTCCCCTGTTGAAGATTGAACCCGTTACCCCTTGTCCGATCACTACAGTCTCTGATGAATAGTCCCTCCCCAGCATCCTTGTAGGCCCCCTTCTAGAAGGCTATGAGGTCTCCATGCAGCCTTCTCTTCTCCAGGCTCAACAGCCCCAACTTTCTCAGCCTGTCTCTGTACGGCAGGTGCTCCAGTCCCCTCATCATCCTCGTGGCCCTCCTCTGGACTTGTTCCAACAGTTCCATGTCCTTTTTATGTTGAGGACACCAGAACTGCACACAATACTCCAAGTGAGGTCTCACGAGAGCAGAGTAGAGGGGCAGGATCACCTCCTTTGACCTGCTGGTCATGCTCCTTTTGATGCAGCCCAGGATACAGTTGGCTTTCTGGGCTGCGAGCGCACACTGCAGCCGGCTCATGTTCATTTTTATATTGACCAACACCCCCAAGTCATTCTCTGCAGGGCTGCTCTGAATCTCTTCTCTGCACAACCTGTAGCTGTGTCTGGGATTGCTCCAATCCAGGTGTAGGACCTTGCACTTGCCATGGTTAAACTTCATAAGGTTGGCATCAGCCCACCTCACAAGTGTGTCAAGGTCCCTCTGGATGACATCCCTTCCCTCCGGCGTATCAACCGAACCACACAACTTGCTGTCATCAGCAAACTTGCTGAGGGTGCACTCAATCCCCCTGTCCATGTCACCGACAAAGATGTTGAACAAGACCGGTCCCAACACTGATCCCTGAGGGACACCACTCGTTACCGGTCTCCAGCCCGACATCGAGCCATTGACCACAACTCTTTGCATGAGGCCATCCAGCCAGTTCTTTATCCACCGAGTGGTCCACCCACCAAATTCATGTCTCTCCAATTTAGAGACACGGATGTCATGTGGGACAGTGTCGAACGCTTTGCACAAGTCCAGGTAGATGACGTTAACTGCTCTGCCCCTGTCCATCAGTTTTGTAGCCCCATCCTAGAAGGCCACCAAATTGGTCAGGCAGGATTTCCCCTTAGTGAAGCCATGCTGGCTGTCACCAACCACCTCCTTGTTTTTCATGTGCCTTAGCATGCCTTCCAGGAGAATCTGCTCCAAGAGGTTGCCAGGCACAGAGGTGAGACTGACTGGTCTGTAATTCCCTGGGTCCTCCATTTTCCCCTTCTTGAAAATGGGGGTTACATTTCCCTTTTTCCAGTCGTCGGGAACTTCACCTGACTGCCATGATTTTTCAAATATGATGGCCAGTGGCTTAGCAACTTCATTCGTCAGCTCCTTCAGGACCCGTGGATGGATTTAATCAGGTCCCATGGACTTGTGTACATTTAGGTTTTTAAGATGATCTCAAACCAGATCCTCTCCTACAGTGGGCCTAGGGTCTTCATTCTCACAGTCCCTGTGTTCGCCTTCCAAGACTTGGGTGGTGCGGTCAGAGACTTTGCCAGTGAAGACTGAGGCGAAGAAGTCATTAAGAACCTCAGCCTTCTCCAAATCCTGGGTAGCCAGTTCTCCCGATATCTTCAGAGAGGTCGCTTCCACAGGGGGCCTACGTTGTCCCTAGTCTGTCTTTTACTCACTACGTACCTATAGAATCCCTTCCTATTATCCTTAACATCCCTAGCCAAGTTCAATTCTAACTGGGCCTTAGCCTTCCTCACCTGGTCCCTAGCTTCCCAAACATATATGTACACGTGCACATATATGTAATCAGTGAAATTGCATTTTCATACATATTTCTTAGTTGTTTGCAAAGCTTCAGTTATAGGAATGTTTTTACCATAGCCCATACAATTATTTCGTACATAGGTAGTTTAAGAAAGCTCTATGGAATGTATACACTTCATACATATGAGGTCTTTTACAGAATGATTGACATGCATGAAACTTCAAATGCTCTGAGCTTTCTTAGTGAAATCAATAAGGTGGTACACAGACATACAAGTATTAATGAAATGTGTACGTAAAGATGTACAATAATTATAAAGGAGAATAAAAATGTGCATCTGGGAGTTCACAGAAGTGATTATTTTCATAAAGTAGCTATTATAAGAAAGTACCATAACTCCCTGTTAACATGAGACCAGAATACTTCCTGTCAGTCTCTCTTTAAACTTCCATTAAAACGAAAGTAACTTTTAAAATACTGCTATTAAAAAAGCATCAAAGGACTCTACAAATTTCCAGTCACTGAGCTAGTTTATTATCTTCATACTTTCTTCAGCTTCTATATCCTTCATTATATGCAAATTCTGCTTCCAGCTAGGGGAGGCTGATCTGGAGAAAAAGGTTAGAAAGCTTTGTGTTGTTGGAATTTCTTCCATGTGACACCATTTTACTAACTTCAGGAAGTCAATACATGAGGGCTCTGGATCCTGTATAAGAATCTGCATTATCACTGAAATGTACCAAATGGTTCTGCTGACGGTGGACAAAAAAGAAGTAAGAAGTTCCTTTTCACAGTATTACCTGCAGACTGGAGATGTAAAAAGTCAGTCATGTTGTTCTGTTCAATGCAGACATGGTCATGAAAACACAGGACAAAAATATTAGATATTTGCATAATCATTTCCAGTGTAGAACCACAGTTTTGTCCAAATGATGACCAACAGAGATGTGAAAACGTTGTGTCTGAGTCTCAGAGATGTTAACTATTTATGCTGGATTTACCTAACATAAAATGTTCAAATAAGTTAGCTTGATAGTAATGCATGCAAGGATCACCTGCAGTTATGTAGTAATCTTTACTATATCATAGGCATTAGACTTAAGCATATTTCAGAATCCATATTTTAAACTTCCAGAGGTAAATCAGAAACTACTCAATACTGCACATACTGTTTTATTTGTAATGTTAATTTGCATATGATGGTTAAGGTTAAAGACACATGAAAAAAAGTGACGGAAGTACCTTTACTCCGTTTAATTTAACCTTTTCATATGCAATTAATGAAAAAACATGTTAAAGATCATCAGTTTAGTGTGCCTTCCCAGTAGATTTTCAAAGCTATTGTTTCCTGAAATGCTAATTTTTTATAATGTACAGGTTGCAGCAGAAATTGCACAGATCCAGTTTGGGAGTGATTAATTTGTTTTACAATCCCACATCTTTTGAATAGACAGAAACAATGCCTGTTTTTTTCTAAGCTAATCAAATTATACCCTGGTGAATTTACTGAAGATAGAGAGTCAAGTTATTTAAAATGCTTTGTAGTGCTACTTTCAGCAAACCTAAATATCTGTTTTAAGTCTCTGTTACAGCAGTGTAGCTAAAATGATTCTTGCTGGAAAGCAGATTTGAATGTCACCTAAAAGCTGAAAACTGCTCTTAGGATTTTGCATTCAGTTAATTTTTCATTTAAAATGCAGCACAGTCACAACTCTATATTTCATAGCAGCTGCTATTTGTTGGAAGTAAAAATAAGAAAATCTGACTAATATTTGAACATAGAATCTAATGGAAATCAAATAATCTCACAAAACCTATTTGGTGCCAACATATAGAGTTGGCCATAAGTTTATTGACTTAGGACGAAAAGGTTTTTCTTACTGCCTTCAAATATAAACTGAATGAGTATTTCCATACCTCTAGTGCAACTGTATTTTGAGCATGTTAGACAAGGGACTCATGGTTTATAACACCACTTTCTCCCTCCTAAAAATTCTGTTTAGTACTAGGAAGAAAACAGGCTTAGTGTTTTCTTTCTCACTTGCCTGATTTGGGCTTTGGCAAGCGAGTACGAAAGTATGAAAAAAAGACCACAGTCCTACTACTTGGTAAGAAGTAACTCACATCTCCTTAAATCTCTATTGGTTTATTCTGTATTAATTCTATGTGGGTCTGTCCTGGGTTCAGCGGTAACAGATATTTTTCTCCTTCTTAGTAGCTGGTGCAGTGCTGTGGTTTTGACTTTAGCCTGAGAGCAACACTGATAACACACCAAAGTTTTCAGTTGTTGCTAAGTAATGTTTACTCTGATCAAGGAATTTCCAGTTTCATGCTCTGCCAGGGAGGAGAGGAAGCTGGGAGGAAGCAGAGACAGGACACTTGACGCAAACTAGCTAAAGGGGTATTCTGTACCACAGCACATCATGCCCAGTTTATAAACTGGGGCAGTTACCCGGAACGGCTAGGACGCTGCTCAGGTCAAACTGGGTATCAATCAGCAGGTAGTGAGCGGTTGTATTCTCTTCCCTTGTTATTTCCCTTATCATTATTATTATTGGTAGTAGTAAGGAAGGGGGGGAGGGGGCAGAGAAGAAGAGGGGGTGTGAGCGAACGGCTGTGTGATTCTGAGTTAGTGGCTGGGTTTAAACCATGACTGAGTCTCAATCTTTTTAAATTAATGAAAAATGTATGAATGGATGTATATATGGATGGTGAAATCCTGATTCTGCCCATGTGATAAGATCTCTGTCATTGGCTTAAGTGCCTCTAAGATTTCCCATGTGTTATGTGTGGGGCTTCCTGTGTCACAGGAAAAATTCTTTTGTCCTCGTGACTGACTAGCTTGAAAATCTTGTGAGAAAGCTGAAGTATTCCAAACCGTATGATTGCTATTGAAAAAAACCTAAAAATAGAAAAAAACCCACTGGATTATATCTAAAAGGTATACTAGAATGATGAAGGTGAAGAATAGAGTTCTCTTAATTGAACTGCATGACACCAACAAATGTGGTAGCTGAAATCTCATCTGGAGGAGAATTTTAAGTGATGTAAAAGTATGGCTGTCTTCTCCAGTTGCTCTGGCCTAGGATATTCCTGCCCAGCCTCTGGAGCCCAGCCAACTGCCATGGAGACCGTGGGCCTTTGCCTAGGTGTCCTGGGTTCAGCAGTAGCCGTCAGTTTTTCTCCTTCTTAGTAGCTGTTGCAGCACTGTGTTTTTGACTTTCAGCCTGGGAACAAAGCTGATAACACCGATGTTTAGACTGACCAAGGACTTTGTGAGTCTCATGCTCTGCCAGGGAGGAGGAGAAGCCAGGAGGAAGCAGGGACAGGACACCTGACCCAAACTAGCCAAAGAGGTATTCCATACCACAGCATGTCATGCCCAGGATGTAGAACTGAGAGTTCCTGGAAGGGTAGATCACTGCGGGGTGGGGGTGAGGTACCGGTCGGTGAGTGGTTGTATTCTCTTCCTTGTTATTTCCTTTATCATTATTATTATTGGTGGTAGCAGTAGTGATTTGTGTTATACCTTAGTTATTAAACTGTTCTTATCTCAACCCGTGGGAGTTGCATTCTTTTGATTCTCCTCCCCCTCCCTCCAGGAGCGGAGGGAAGAAAGGTGTTGGGGGGGAGGGGAAGTAGACTGCGTGGTTCTGATTTACGGCCTGGGCTTAAACCACGACAGTTCTTTTTGGCGCCCAACGTGGGGCTTGAAGGGTTGAGATAACAACAGATCTGACCAAGGCACAATGCTGATTTATTGGCTCTCAAAGTTGTTTCTCTTGATGTCACAGTTTCAGTATGCTGTAGCTTACTTAGAGCCGGTATTTGCTGTGTTAGTGTTTATCAAGTGTGGGCCTTGGGCTAAGGTTCTTGTTTCATTGTACTTTATGGTAATGGCTTGTAATACGGGCGGGCTCCGGCAGCAGGGCGGGATGGATGTGGCCGTGGACTTGTACCTGGCCGTCCCGCTGCTCTTCACCGTCCTGGCCCTCATCCTCGCCTCCGTCTTTGTGAGGCTGCGGGGAGCCGAGGGGGAGCTGCCCCGGGAGCCGGCGGCGGCCGAAGTGGCCCGGGAGAGCGGCCCCGGGGACCAAGCGGCGGCGGGAGTGGGGCCGGAGGCCGGGAAGGAGGCGGTTGCCGAGGAGGGGAAGGAGGCGGCTGCTGAGCAGCGGGAGGAGGCGGCGGAGGAGCCGAGCCCCACAGCCGAGCCCAGCCCCATGGCAGCTGAGAGCATTCCCCAGCAGCCATCCGCCGAGCCCCGTGAGCCTGAGCCGCAGGAGGATGCAGGAGACCCCGCAGCATTTCCCAGCAAGGCAGAGGAGGAAGATCTGGACTCAGAAAAAGCAAAGCTGGTGGTGAGAGAGCCGGCAAGTACAGCAGCATCATTTGAGAGTTCTGAAGGTTTTGAATGGCCTTTGGGTACTCTTGGGACCTGCCTGCTGATTGTGATGGGGATCACCATGTTGGCACACACACAGAGTGTGTTTTACCCACAACCATTTTGTCTGATCCCGAGAGTTAAGCAGAGTCAGGTTTGGGTCTTGTCTGGGTTTAGACAATACAGGGGGACTGAGAGGTTTTCCCCAAGGCTGGACAGTCATGAGTGTCACGGTGTGTGGGACAGTATGGGCGAGTATCTAATCCACTGGGCCCCTCCAGTGCTTTGGAAGCATCGGAGATGGAAGGCAGCTGTGTGGAGTCCCCAGTGACAAGTTGCAGAGACTGCTGCAGGAGAGGGTGAATTATTTTGAGCCTGATGGGCCCATGGCACATCAGGCCATCAGGGCAGAGATGCAACATAGAGATGGACTCATGATCGAGGGGTGGACTTTGCAATGGGCCTCCCCTGCTCTGAAAGACTGTTACAAGAGATGGAGCCCACCATCATGGACCGAATGGACTCAGCAGCTTTATAGGGATTGGTCCGTGCACTAAGATAAGAGTGCACTGAGATGAAAGTGATGGTATATTGAAAATGTGGGATCTGAGCATGACGTGAATGGTATGGAATAAGGGGTGGATACTGTCCTGGGTTCAGCAGTAGCAGTCAGTTTTTCTCCTTCTTAGTAGCTGTTGCAGCACTGTGTTTTTGACTTTCAGCCTGGGAACAGATCTGATAACACTGATGTTTAGACTGACCAAGGACTTTGTGAGTCTCATGCTCTGCCAGGGAGGAGGAGAAGCCTGTTGATATTTCTTTAATATCCATTTATCCCTTTTATTTCAGCCTCTTTTCTTCCAAATTCTTATTTCTGGTGAAGAATAGCAAGAAAGTTTGCGTACAGGACAGCTACAGAATATAGGGAACTCTGTCTATGACACATTAATTTGATCACGAATTTATTTACCTGGACTTTAGAGTCCCATAACCTTACTCCCATGTTATTAATATGTGTCAATATGCTCTGACCTGCTTAGTGCTGTATACCTGTGATAATGATTTTACGTTCGAGATTTGTGGAACTGCTCACTCCTGGGTTTTGCTTTGTCTTGCTGTATATTTTCTCTTGAACTCCAATTAGGATTTTGTGCTCTGCATTAAAAAGACTGAGTTCACTCCAAAATTCTCTTTTTTATAAATAAATAACATTTGAGGGTTTATCTCAACAATGCCAGAATGTCAAGGATACACAGGCAATATGTTACACTTCTGCAGTGAAGTCTTCTGTTTTAGAATTATACCTTCAATTCAGACTTAGAGAGCTTTTCTGCTGTGGCAAGCTACATGATTCAGGATGTCCGATGGAAAATTATAGCCATTCATCAACTAAGGCTAGGGAGTAATCTTTTACTATAAAACCTTCAGTTTCTGGATGATTGTAAAATACAGCAGAAGACAGAAATACTCCCATTGTACTCCTAACTGACTTCTTGCTTCACAGGAAAGAAAAACAGTGATACTGAAGTTTTCTTTTCCCTTTTTTTTCCTCCTCCTCCCTCTTTTTTTCTCAGATTTTTCATTCCCCTCCCCCCCCCTTTTTTTTCAAAATCCTTTAAATATAGGATTATGTCAAACATACTCTACATTATAGTCTGTGCTTGATCAGTGCCTGCTTTAACTTCTGAAGAATTAGACAGTCATGATAAGTACAGGCTTCCAAATATCTGGGAAGATTTGAAGCTGTTTTCTCTATATTGATTGCTTGGACAGAGACAGAAGATATAGTTGGCTGTAGCTGTTTCCTAGTGAGGGTAAAAAAAACCATGAAACTTTTATTTATTTAATTTTTTTTTGGTCAGAACTGTTTGGTTCACTGCAGGACAATGAAAGAGTTTTGATATCAGTTGCAATAAAACATATAGTTTCAACAGGCATCCCACACAATGTGAGATGATTGCTATTATCTTTGCTAACTCTTTCTGTTCTTTGGATTCTTTATATCTGGGGGGGAGGGGGAGAGGGGATGGATATAGCAGGGATAAATGGGAAATACTTTCATGAATTGAGTCTAAGCAGAAGTTACTTTTAGCTTCTGTCAGTTTCCAACCCATTATTTTAAAGATCCTGCTAAAGCATCAGAGGATTTTTGAAAATGTGTTTTCATAGGATCATAGAATGGTTTGGGTTGGAAAGGACCTCAAAGGGCATCTAGTTCCAATCCTGCTGCCATCGGTAGGGAAACCTTCCACTAGACCATGTTGCTCAACCAACCTGGTAGCGAAAGCATTCTTCACCAACACCACAGAGGAGAGCTACAGTGTTGAACCCCTGAAAAATAAAGATTTAATGAAAGTAAAATGTATTCTAATTTACTTCTTCTTCATGACAAAGGTTCATCAATAAATTAGGCTAGGTATATATCTTTGGAATTCTGGCAAGGAAAGGATACAGTCATTTCAAAGTTTTGGAGCTTTTTGGGTTTGCAGGTGTTTTTTTTTATTTTTGTTTGTTTGTTTGTTTGTTTGTTTCCCCAGATGCAGCTGTATCACAATAATGCTTGGTCATCACAATCATTAGGTAAATGCAGCACAGAGCTTGAAACTGAACTTGAAATTTAAAGAAATTCAAACTTAAGCTATACATATGAGAAATCTTAATATCTTGATGTAGAAGAGAACATTGTGAAGGTAATGCACACATGACAGCAGACACTTCAGTAGTCATGTAATTTTTTTATGAATGCATCTGCTCTTCAAAAAACTTAAAGTTTGAGCTTTAACTTTCTAATGTCCACACTTGCCCCATGACATAAACAAATATGACTTTCATAAAATAAAAAAACCACTCTTTGCTACTATTACTATTATTTTGCTTAATGTGCAGAACGTTTAATGCTTAATGTGCCAAGTCTGTTTGTGTATATGAAAAAGGGCTTGCTTTT
Source organism: Psittacula echo (assembly GCF_963264785.1). NCBI lineage: Eukaryota > Metazoa > Chordata > Aves > Psittaciformes > Psittacidae > Psittacula > Psittacula echo. The sequence goes on along the minus strand of NC_137735.1, from coordinate 151,390,485 downwards.
CCTCTTTCTTCCCCTCTCTCCCCACCCAGTGGAATTATATAAAGGCAAATAATTTTCACTTTAATTTTCCATGCATAACTTTATTTTTATCTCCAGTTTCATTCACAACTTTAGTCAATAACTGTTCTTTGATGATGTCACATAATATCCTTTAAGAAAGAACTGGAGTAACAAAAAACTTCCCTAAAGCTTCCAGATGGGATTTGAAATACAAACTGCAGCTGAAAAGTTCTCCTAGACACACATTAAACCTGCTTCTGATGCTTTATAATTATAAACTGTGCATCCCTCTCATTTAGGTGAAACTAAACTTTCTCATTTTTATTTGCAGCTCTGAAATAAAGTCACTCAATATATGTTTAAAGATATTTTTCTCCCAAACTGTGTTTGGGTGTCTATGTTGTGACTGCATTTATTTCCTCTAAGGCATGATGATTTTGAAACAAGTAAAAAAATAAATGAGCAAAATGTCACCTAGAAGTCTCTAAGGTGAAATGAATTTCCCAGAAACCAAATATATATCCTATTATCTTTTTATTAATGGGTAAGTAGGAAGGTATTTATCTTCAACTTCAGTAAAGACATTGTTTCATCCACAAGCCTTTATGCTTAAAATTTTTTTATAGGAAAAGAGGCAACATACTTTATATATATTTAAGCAGACAATAAATTATTGTTGATATAGCGGATGTCTTCAGAATCTAATAATTCTTAGCCCAGACTGAATAGTTATGGAATAAAGAAACACTAAAAATGTACTTAGAATTTTTATATGCACATTTAGTTTTTGCCTCTTCTCCCAGTAAGCTCACCCTTCCCCTTCTCCTCCTGATTGTGAGGTTGGAGGTTTAATCCTGGTTGTGTGGTTTTATAATGAGTCATTGTCATCTGGAGTCCTTCAGCAGAAGGAATATGATCTTGTAGCTAATTACTCGTTCTTCAGTCTAGGATTCACTTGGGGTCATTTTTGTACTTTTGTCCATATGCTTTCACATCTTTCTCTTTCTTCTTTAGCCTGCAGCTCCAGTTTACATCGAGATTTATTATGTGTAGTGACTTCTAGTATGTTAGACATTACTTCTGTGTTCTCCTTGTAGCTACTAAATGCTGTTTTGTGCAGCTCCAGGTCTCCACATCCTTATGTGGCCAAAGTTGAGTTGTTTATAGCTGTGTGGTTTCCACTGCCAGCCTGTGCCCATCTCTTACCATCCCATGTTCGTACTCCTCTATGCCACCCCCTGCATCTCCATTTCTTGAGACTCCAGGTATCTAGGTCTGTATATATCTATGCTACAACATAGTGAATCATTAAATATCTCATTATGCATGGAATAGCTGCTTGTTACTGCTATCTATATAAAAACAATTTTATGATTCTATGATTGCATGATACAAATATAAAGAAAAGTAAAACAAATTAGCCCTAGACATCTGCTCAGTTAGAGAAACTACAGTCACAGGTAAAACAAGTAATGTTGCAGATGGGTCAAAAAAAGTTTAGACAAAGAAAGCCTGACAAATCACAGTCCTGGAGCCTTGAAAATTCAGTGCAAAGGCAGACTGTTATTAGCCATGACAATAATTTATTACAGGCTATATTGTTACAAAATGAATAGTATCTGGTTTGGTGTACAAATCAGCAAAGGTCTTACAATGTATATAGATTATTTAGAGTACAAAGTGAATAAAATAACTGCTTGTAATGAAACTACAGAAGGACTATAGGAAGGCAAAATATTTTTTCCTTTTAATATTTTTGCTTCTGGAAACAATGGAATCATGCTTGAAATTTCTACAAATGAACCCAACCATAATCTTAAAAACTTCAAAAAGGACAGAAATCTTTCAAAAAAGATGAATCCCAAATATCATTGTAGTGCATAGATCAGTGCTGAATAAAGGGACATAGCAGCACTGTTTAGTATAACATACTCAATATCCTTCTCAAAACCTTGTCAATGAGTATTAAATAAATTTATTTAACAAACAAGGTCTGGTAGGTATGCAGCTGATGAGACACACCGTTCTTTCTATAACTTCTAGGTGTAATAAGAAAGATCCCTGTGGGATATTGCTATCTTTTGAAGACAATTTTGAAAGGTTGAGGATAGATGGAAGATAACCTGAGGCTTACATGATATAATAAAGTATAGTAGTAATATATGCATAATTTTTTTTCAGGGTATCCAACAAATTGGCAAGAACAGACAGGCAGCTTTTCTTTTTCAGTATTCTTTCTAATTTGATGTGCTCAGAAGACATGGTCTTCAAGATATACCTTGCTGTGATGCACACAGCAAGCACACAGGAGAAAGACAACCTAAGAACAACTGTTTTTGTAAATCTAAAAAAATGAAAGGAGGTGAGTTACATTGGTACTGATCATTCATACTTAACCTTCATGGTTTGCTTGATTGCCACATGGCAGCATGACTAACCCAAGGGTGCCAAAAATTACCTTTGATCAATAGTTTGAAATTGCAGCACTCGAACTTTCACCTTTAATTCTGTTGTGCTGTAGTATGTGTTCAAACATCAGCCTTTTAGAATTATTCGTTCTGGCTGCAGATCAGCATTGCATAGACAGCTGCAGACTGTTAAACATACATTTTTTTTCTATCGTGGAGTAGCAAAGGCAATTTCAATATAGAAACATGGTGGAGGTCATATATTCTCAGTTTAAGCAGTCTTGGGAACATTTGGTATCTCTGTGCCATTGATTTAAATTTTTCTCCATTTCTGATATTACAGAGCTCTTTTTGAAGTAAGCATAGTTATGTGTACGAGAGTTGGAGCATGTGTGATCCAGAGCCTTTTGAAATGCATGTAAAGATTTCAGGGGACCCCAGTGGGCTCTAGAAAAAGGTCACCAGACCACATTTTTAAAGGTCCTTCAAATCTTCAAAGACTCCAGACCTCTCTCTGCATTTCTGAAGTGTAATGCTAGGCTTTTGCAAATCTCTGCCTCACGTGTGAATGATGTTAGTGAGGTACAAAGGAGTTTGCATGGCTAAAGTAAAATCTGATTTTCTCAGTGATATGGACAACTTTTAAAACAGACTCCCCATGAAACTATATAATTCTAACTTTATTGTTGTAAGAAGCCATAGATGAAATAGAAGGTGTACAATGCAATAAAAGTGAGGTTTATCATTTCAGATCTGTGGAACAGGAAAAAACTCTTACTAATTTTAAGCAAATTTGGTCAAAGCACCACTGATTCTTATTTCTTACTCTTGTCATTTGAAACAGCAAGGCATCTCTAGCTGGTAATTTATCCCCCTTGTTTTACACACCTACACAGGAGGGCTGATGCCCCGTATGGAAATGTTTGGTTCTTTCCACTGACTCTGTAAATTGTTTAGGTTGAAGCTTAGACTGAACCTATTCAGTGTCTAGAAGTAGATAGAATGATGACTCATTTGTAATGACATTCCACCTTTCATATACACAGCTATAGTGATTTCAGAAGGAGTTTTGTAACATTCAAGCACAATTTAAGCTGCAACTCTATTACTATATATATATATATATATATGTTTAGACCTTTCATTTTACATAACTGCTTGGTTATTAAAAAAAGACTAAAAGAAAAAAAAATGTTCTCTGGTCTCTTTTGGAGTTTAGTCCTCATGTGTTGCATCTAGTGCAACAGCAAGGCACTCTTTTGCATGTTTGGCAGGTTTGTTTGGAAAAGAAATTCCATGGCTTCATAAAGTACCTTATTTAGAGAAATCTGTCAGATTAAAATTCGAATTCATCAATTCAGCATTATTTTGTCACTGATGCAGTGTAATACGCAAAAAGCCAGAGTATACAGAGTGAAATGGTGAATACTAGCCAGAACAAGTACTCAAGGAAAAAGTCATTAACAGTGTCAATCACTGGAGTCATTACCACTATCCTAAGTAGCCTGCAGCTTGACAGGGCTAGCTGCTAACAGACTTTGCCTTGTGCCTGAAATACCAGTGCCTAGAAAGTTTCTATTTCAAAGAAAGCCGAATCTCTCTAACAAGACTAAATATACAGACTTTTATGATCAACAATACTACTACTGGCTTCCTGCAAGAAAACGTAAATAGCTACAAGTATTTGAAGTTTGCCACAAAACTTACAGTGTTTATTATAAATAGAAAGTGTGTGATAGGAAAAGACTTAAAATTGCATATTTAATCAGTCTGTCCTTTCTGGTTCACTAGCAGCATTTTAGAAGTATGTTTTTTAACAGTTACAAATAGATGCTTAATAGGTATGAATACTATATTTTTTTTCCTTAAGAAAATATCAATATGAGGAAGATATATGTATACAAATATAATTCTATGTTTATACATGCATACAGATGCACAATATAAGATATGCCATAAGTCCATTTGAAATATCTTATATTCTGTCCTGGGTTCAGCAGTAGCAGTAGTTTTTGTCCTTCTTAGTAGCTGGTGCAGTGCTGTGTTTTTGACTTTCGGCTTGGGAACAGCGCTGATAACACCAATGTTTATAGTTACTGCTCAGATGTTTAGTCTGACAGGGGACTTTCTGAGTCTCATGCTCTGCCAGGAAGGAGAGGAACCGGGAGGAAGCAGAGACAGGACACCTGACCCAAACTAGCCAAAGAGGTATTCCATACCACAGCACGTCATGCCCAGGATGTAACTGAGAGTTACCCAGAAGGGCTAGATCACTGCTGGATCGAGCTAAGGATGGGCAGGTGGTATTGTATTCTCTTCCCTTGTTATTTCCCTTATCATTATTATTATTGGTCGTAGCAGTAGTGGTTTGTGTTATACCTTAGTTACTGGACTGTTCTTATCTCAATCTGTGGGAGTTACATTCTTTCGATTCTCTTCCCTATCCCTCCGGGAACGGGGGGAAGAAAAGGGTGGGGGGTTGTGGACTGCATGGTTCTGATTTACAACCTCGGCTTAAACCATGACACAATTATTTATTTTTTTTTTTCAGCAGAAAAGTTGCAGCAAACCTTTTATCCTTGAATGATGACTCATTTAATATCATTTTTAAAGTATTTTGTATTATAAAACCTCCAGTTGCCTCAGTATTAAATAATTGTTGGTCACCTTTTCACTGCCATCCTAATAAAGAACCAAAATGAATTATATTAAAGCAGGACGCTGAAATTTAAATATATATGTATATACAGTATGTGGCTTTTTGTATATCTATTGATACAATTTTTTCAAGTAAGCAATCAGCTGGGTGTCAGGTTAACTTTCTGTTCTATTCTATCAGGTGGGTTTTTTCTCTTGTTTCTCTTTCTCTAAGAAAAAGCAATTGGCACAGCATTTCATTCAGAAGTCTGTAGTACAACTGGCATTCAGAAGTGCTGTCTGTGATATTTTATGATAAAGAGATAAACATTTTTGTTCATCTGCTGCTGTAATCATTTTGTCTTTATCTTATGCATTCTCACCTGAAATTATTTCTATATCTGGACACCATGCAACACATTAAAAGTAGAGATTACTTTCAAGAAAATGACATGCACATTCTGTGTGATGGTCTGACATCTAAAAATACTGTCCAACTCAGACTATCTGAGGTTAATAATGAATATTTTGTATGAAACATATCTGGAAATATTTTTATTTTTCTAATAACAATATGTGGATACTATGTTTGGTTTAGCTAATCTGAGGAAGTGGTAAGGATGAGGTAGGCATGCCTGTTATGAGCCAGCCAACTAGCTGCTCTCTAGTGTCAGTAAGAGAACAGAAAGAGAGAAAGAGTGGGACCTCCAGCATTGCCCCTGCCGGGGCAACTATGCTGTAAAATGCTGAAAGTGTCCCTGTCTGTGACTTGACTGCTCATGGAGTGCTCTTAGACTAAATGCCTAGCTTTTAGGCAGCTAAACATGAGAGACACCCTTTCTGAACAGGGAACTCTCTGGATGAGACTGAAGGAAGTAGCGTGTGAAGTCAATCTGTGCTTGAGAGGGCAATAATGCCTCTTGTTGGAAGCATTTCTCATCTGTGGGAGTACAGCCAAATACATCTGTCTGCAGCCACAGTGATGGGAAACTATGAGGCCAAGGCAAAGTCTACAAAGTGTTGGTTCCTATATTTCAATTATTATGTGCCACAAAACAGGAAAATAACAGTAAAATTTGTAGGCTAGTTTTGCAGCTTACTGATGTCTTTATCCCACAGCATTATTCTCAGGAACCCGCCTACATTTTGTCTCTTTAAACCTTGCTGTGCTTTGTTCTGTGGGTTTTCAAGAAGTGCTTTCAGAGACTAACATTTGGGCATCTGTGTATCATTTAGTATGTTGAGTTTTTGAGAATCTAAATATGGCAAATGCCATACTGGCATTGCCATGTCAGTAAATAACACCCTGAAGACTGTAGAGGATTCACCTATTTAGAAAGAACTAATAGGAAACTTCAGAATTTCTCCATTATCATAGTCTCTCATGATAAATTATGCAAGGAAAAGAATGAAATACGTCTTTACAATGATCTCAGCTGGAGGCCTAGATCATAGTGATCTGTTTTTTTTACCCTTTTGTTCCCCAGATGGCTGCCTTCTTTAAGCCACTGTGTATGTTACTGTATAAGCCAACCACTCTTTTCTAAAATGAATTCAAGGGTAAACTTCACCCTGATGTGTAAGATAGGTACTATCACAGCAAAATAAGACAAGTATCCTTGCAGTTAACTTGTGAAATAACAAACTTCAGAAGCAAAGGTGAAGTTTACAGTTTGAATAATCAAAGAACATTTTCTATTGATCCTATTTAATAGGCTAGTAGTCTTGACATACTGATATAAATGTTGAGATTTATTAATAAATTTATTTTGTTAGAACTTCATAGATCTGCATTCAAGAAGTGCACTGTATATTTGGACTTTGGTATCTTTCTTAAATTTTCCTCTAATTTTTTCCCCTTCATTTATATACTTTTTTCCCTTCTTAATAACATGCATTACATATTATTTTTTTCAGCTTGCATCTTCTTTATTAATTTATGTAAAATAATGTTACTATTTGAAGATAGCGCAGAAACTAAATGATCAAATATCCTGTTTTAAATTATATATTTTGTGGTATTCCTGCTTTTTTAATTATTATTATTTGTAAAGGCAATAGTATTTCACAGCTGTTCTTTAATAGATGTTTCCAAAATGTCTATTTATCTTATTCAGAATATCTTTCCATCTTCCATCTTCCTGATGTAAATGTTTCTTAGTCAGATGGCTTCATAACTGAAGGATTTAACCTTTATGAGATCAGTAATTGGGTAGCATTGGATGAAGAAACTGGCATATCTTAACCATCGTACTCTGTTGAACAAACTACACTTGAGCAAGCTTGAAGCTTGTTTTATTTTTTTTAAACATCTTTCTTTTTTTTTTTTTTTTTTTTTTTTTTAATATCATATTTAGGCTATTCTTTCTTTCCAGCTGTCTCTTTTCTTTGGGTTTTATTTTACAGTGTGTATTTATTTTCATTGCTTCGTCATACGTTTTGCTTGTTCTTTTTCTGTGCCTATACTCTTACTCATGTTCTTCATTTCCCCTACTTTCTGAAGCCCTTTCACCTCTATTACCCCCTGAGACTGGCTGGTAAGTAAAGAGAATTTTCTTGACGTCTTTTAAAGCCCTTTGCTACTTGGTTTTCAGTCTAGCTTTTATGGTGGAAACCCATCCTAAGACTCATTGGGATTATCCATTTTCTATGCTTGTACTTGCTGTGGTTATTGCACGTTCATGTCAGGATAATAATGCCTGCAGCTGCAGGTTTGTAAAAGCAGTGACCAGTGGCTGATAAAATAATCAAGTAAGTTTACACATACACCCCCACACCCCTCTACTCCACCTCACTCCAGCTGTTTTTCTGAATACTATTTATTCAAATATAAAATAATTAACAATGCTCGGCATGCTTAGATTCCCAGGCCTCTCTTTGTCTTTGACATGGAGATTTGGATAGAACTTAGTATCGACAGGGCCCTACGAGCTCTAGGACATGGATGGCATAATACATAAAAACAATTGTTCAGTTTTATTTTAGAAAGATCTTTTAACAAGATATATATTCCATTTCAGTATTCTTCCTTTCCAGATAATGTTTCAAATGCTTTTAAGGCCTTTGTCATACCATTTCTACATGCTGGTGAAGGGGATGCTCAGGTTGGAGGAGACTGGCTGTGAAAATACCAAAGCTAATGACTTGCATCATTTCTGTGCAGGTATGGCTCAGGATGTTCTTCACTGGGCTATGTTGTTGGTGTCATCACTTGTTACAGTCTTCTTAAATGAGTTGTGGGGTTTTTAATTAGAAATTCCAAAAGCCATGTCACTGAGCAGTCAAAGATATAACAAACCTGCAATTCACGTGACATCTCTGTCTTCCCTTTGTCATGCATTTAGCTGTATTTTGCACTACTTTCTGATTACTTTAATATCTTTTTGCAGCCTTGCTTGCTAATAATTCTCTTTGCAGAGGTAGAGTTACTTTTTCTGTTACACCTGACTTCTCCAGTCCAGGCCTCTCTCAATCTCATCATGTCAGGAGTGCTGCCAACTGTCCTTTCCAGGCCTTAACAGACAGGCAAAAGCCAGTGCTGAAACTCTGATGAGAGAACCTTTCTGACAGAGATAAGCACCAGCTGTTGCATTACTCCACTGGGTTTTTTTAAAAGGTTAACTCTGCTGGAAAGCTCAGAAGCTGACTAGAAAATATTGAAAGGAGTGATGATTCTGTCTGTTATAAGAAGGTAGTGCAAACAGAGGGTTTTCTTGACTCTATCTACCCCGGTGGCAGTATCCTTTCTGACCTAATCAAATCCTGCACTTGCACTAAAACACTCTACAAAGGGCATGACTTGAGGAAAACTTTCTAGATAGAAACTACCACGCTGTTGTATAATGTTTACAAATCATGAGCATGTTCATTATTGTAAGAGGGAAATAAAAAAGCATGGGAAATAATGTCACAATTACTTGCAATCGGCAATTCAGATGTCATTAATCTACTATGCATGGGCTTGCCTGCAGTGCAAGGTCTTGACATTTTAATATATGAAACAATTACTTTGGTAGGTGAATTTAATGCATTTACCTGTAGCTGCTTCCTTTCCTAAAATATTACCTGGTAGGATATTATAGCGGCATTCTTGCATGTCTCACCAAGGATGCCATGAAGAGACAATGTTCTCAGTGCATGCAAGTTCCCATTCACCTCTCACCAAGGAGAAAGAAGTATTTAAAACTTTTGATAGTGTCTGAAGATGTAGCTTCAATTTATTCAATAATTCTATTATTTTCTATTCTGGATTATTTTATTTCCTTTCACAATTTTATTCTGGTTTTGTTTATTGATTTGTTTTTCCACCAGTGAAAAATCTAACCATATTATATGTTCTAGATGCAGATTTAAGTCTATTCAGGACACTTCAGATTCACATACTTTGTCCTATTTCTACTGAAGCGTAGTTATTCATATAAAGCTAACCTGCCCATGTTTCTATTCACGTTGCCTTCAGGAAACTCTTACTGGAATTAACAGATTTTAAGCAGTGAGAAATTGGAAGCTTGTGACTCAGAGGTCATTCCTATTGGGTCAAAAGCCCAAATACTCTTACCAGCTGATGAAATAAGGAAAGACTATGGTGAAAATGTTCAAAGCTGAAAAGACTATGAATTATGTCAATGCTGTTGCTCTTTGCTGAAATCCTTCCTGGTTGAAGTATTCTTAGCTGCTGAAAGGGGTGGTTTGATTCTACCTATTTGTCCTTCAGGCATGCACAGACTTTTCTTCCTCTTGCAATATGTATATATAAAATTCTTTATTTCTGTATTTATTAATCTAGAGTGAGATTTTCTACACCTTCAACTTTTGTCTCACCATGTTCCCAGATATTAAACAGTAACAGGAATAGCAACCAGTAAGTACAGTTCTCTGGTAGGTCGAGGAGCTATCAGGACAAGGTCCCAGTGTTAAAATTGATCTGTTCATATATGGCAACTCCAGCTTATGCAGGACCTTTGTAAACCCAGTATAGGGTTCCTCAGCAGTCACCTACTTTGGTAATTTCTTAAACAGCTTGGTAGCTTACCTCCCACTCTGGCAGGGAAAAAAGTTTTTGCACAAAAGTGGCAATCCCCACCACTTTTTAAGGGAGTTGTTAGGTTTTCATGTGAACTGTGCATTTCAATTCAGCTTTTTCAGTAGAAGTGGTCAGGTGTGACTTTAGCTGTGCTCTGTTATCAGTGGTGGCATAAAATATAGGTGTTTCTCATGCAAAGCCTAAAAGTTGTAAGATTCCATAGCACTGGGGGAAAAGGACTGGATTGTGAGTTCATTTAAAAGCTTAATCTGAAGCACCAGAATCACAAAACTCAAATAGTTATTTCTCCTTGGGAGCTTCTCAATGTATTTTCCACTAATAGTGGTACTCAGCCTATGACTTAATTTAATAAAATGTGCACCAGAAATCCAAGAGCAACAACATTTGCTGTTGTTACCAAGTGAGAGACATCTGCTCCTAGTTGTGGCCAGCCCTATACATTGTATATATGACAGTCTTCCACGGAAGCCACTGAAGATTCACTGGCTGAAGAACTTGTCCTGCTAATTTTCAGTGTTATGCAGTAGGAATATCATTATGCAGTCTACAGTAGCTCATTTGTGGCTCTTTTAATACAGAAAGAAAGTCAGTTACGAGTCAAATAACACGACTTTTCATCTCCCTCTGTTTTCTTCCTGAACATTTTCCTGACATTTTTCTGACAAGATCTTGTCAATAGGTATAAATATGGAATAATAGTTCAGTGACCCAGTGTTCACAGTAATTGCCATCATGTGTGAATAAATCTCTTCTGCTATGTTAATGAATGTTATTATAGGCTTTAGTGAATGTTATTATAGGGAATGTTATTTTGGTGTACGGGTTACAAAGGGAATGCTTGGGAAAGGGAAAAAAGTTTGATTTCCCCACTTTTGTGGTTGTAATGCTTAAATCCCAAGACAGCAAAAGCTGCTGCTTGAGGAATAAGTGCACTGAGAACATTTAGGGATATTGTTTTTATGGAAAAAGAAAACAGATATTTTCTTTAAGCGGAAGGTGATTCAATGTGTATTAATGAACCGTGTCCATGGGTGATCCAGATTTATTTGTTTGTTTATTTAAAGGAGAACCTCTGTACTTCTAGTTGGTTATCCCAGTTAGAAAACATTTTCTATTTGGCACTGCATGTTTAATTCGATAAAACAAATATCTAATTTTTATGTTATGAACAAATATTTTTAAATTATTCAGATTCAAGCACCATCAAAGACACAAATTTACTTTTTGAGTTATGGTGTTTGCAGAATAATCTGAAAGTTGGACGATTATTTTATACTTAGATGATGGCATGAAGATGACTTAGTTACTTTGTGAAGATCTAAGAAAGAATAAGAAAAGTACATCAGAGTACAGAAATTCAGTAACACATTGGTCAGAAATCCTTTTCTTTACTTGTGTACAGATATTGCAATAGTTTTGCTGTCTTTTGTTGTAGATATGGATATTGTGTGCAAGAATGCTGAAACATACTGGAAGCAATGTATGTTCCTTAGAATGGCCTGAAATGGGATACAGAAGAATGTAGAATGGAATCATGGAATCATAGAATCATAGAACAGTTAGGGTTGGAAAGGACCTTAAGATATCTAGTTCTAACCCGCCTGTCATGGACAGGGACAACTCACACTAAACCATGTCACCCAAGGCTCTGTCCAACTTGGCTGTGAACACTGCCAGGGATGTTCATTCACAACCTCCCCAGGCAACCCATTCCAGTGCCTCACCACTCTTACAGTAAGAACCTTCTTCCTTACATCCAACCTAAACTTCCCCTGTTGAAGTTTGAACCCATTACCCCTTGTCCTATCACTACAGTCCCTAATGAAGAATCCCTCCACAGCATCCTTATAGGCCCCCTTCAGATACTGGAAGGCTGCTATGAGGTCTCCATGCAGCCTTCTCTTCTCCAGGCTCAACAGCCCCAACTTTCTCAGCCTGTCTTCATATGGGAGGTGCTCCAGTCCCCTCATCATCCTCGTGGCCCTCCTCTGCACTTGTTCCAACACTTCCATGTCCTTTTTATGTTGAGGACACCAGAACTGCACACAATACTCCAAGTGAGGTCTCACGAGAGCAGAGTAGAGGGGCAGGATCACCTCCTTTGACCTGCTGGTCACTCTCCTTTTGATGCAGCCCAGGATGCAGTTGGCTTTCTGGGCTGCGAGCACACACTGCAGCTGGCTCATGTTCATTTTCTCATTGACCAACACCCCCAAGTCCTTCTCTGCAGGGCTGCTCTGAATCTCTTCTCTGCCTAACCCGTAGCTGTGCCTGGGATTGCTCCGACAAATGAAGAAAGGAATATTGCTAAGGTTCTCTAAACTTGAAATGGGATATGTTCCTACAAGTACAGGAAAGAAGAGGCAGAAATAAGCAGCTATTTCTTGCTATGTGGTTCCTGATAAAGGTGAAATAGATTGTATATTGAATGCAAAATGATATACGTTCTACATGGACTTTATAGTGATTTCTTTGATGCTGAGAAAATATATCTAAAAGATAATAGCATAAGATAGACCTTGTCTCCATTTTATAACAAATCTATATATTTCTAAGACTCTAAAGGCTGCTCACAAGTTCTAAATAGCACAAATAGTCACTGGTTTCAAGCTACCAGTTTGCAATCCTGAGCAAATCTGAATTTTCAAGTACTCTTCGTAGTCTGGAGCCTGATTGTTGGTTGTTTGTTTTTCTTTTTCCTGGCATTCCAAATTGCTAGATATCTAGCTGGCTTATAAGTCCACAGCTTCAAACAGTGTTCTCAAGGAAACTTTGGGGATGTTATCAAGAAAAAAAAAAAATATTTCAGTACTAAGTACCACCTTGTTCATATATTTGTTGGTAGTCCTAATGCCTAAATAAAACTTGTGAAACAGATGAAACTTAAGAATATAATACACAGTATCAAGTATCTGTGATAAAATAACAAAGCCAAAAAAACCCTAAAAAACCCCAAAACAAACAAACAGACCTCTCCCCCTCCAAAAGATAATACAGGAAAACAAAAAAGTGTAACTGTGGGTGCATCAGCAGGATGTGACAAAGAAGGATGCCTAACATTTTGTTGTGGTTGTAAAATTGCCACAGAAAAAGGAAATGTAGTGTGAGGAGTTACCAAGCAAATGGCAAAACCATCAACGCTTACCCTGGGTTCAGCAGTAGCAGTCATTTTTGTCCTTCTTGGTAGCTGGTGCAGTGCTGCGTTTTTGACTTTCGGGCTGGGAACAGAGCTGATAACACCGAGGTTTGGTTTGACCAAGGACTTTGTGAGTCTCATGCTCTGCCAGGAAGGAGGGGAAGCCGGGAGGAAGCAGAGACAGGACACCTGACCCAAGCTAACCAAAGAGGTATTCCATACCACAGTACATTATGCCCAGGATGTAACTGAGAGTCCATGGAAGGGCTGGATCACTGCTGGGTGGGGAGCGAGGTATCGGTCAGTGAGGTGTTGTATTCTCTTCCCTTGTTATTTCCTTTATCATTATTATTATCGGTGGTAGCAGTAGTGATTTGTATTATACCTTAGTTACTAAACTGTTCTTATCTCAACCCGTGGGAGTTGCATTCTTTTGATTTTTCTCCCCTTCCCTTCAGGAGTGGGGGGAAGAAAGGTTGGCGGGGGAAGTAGACTACGTGGTTCTGATTTACAGCCTGGGCTTAAACCACAGCAACACTATTGCAGGAAGGACTGTTGAGACCTCACCTGACCTGTTTATGTCACAGGTAGCAAATGTTCAAAAAAGGATGAGGTTAACCTTGAGCATGTGTGCATTTTAAGTAAGTTTAAGAAGATCATTTTAGGACACTCTCAAACGGGATGGAAAACCCATATAATGCAGCAGAAGGAAGATGAGCAGGAATCTATTTATTTTACTGACTGCGAATAACAGCTGGAGATACAGAAGTGCCCAATACTGAACAATACTGCTATGAAAAAAATATATAAGCCAGAAATTAATCAATTTAGTATGTAAATAAATTTATGGGTATTAATTTTCAGACTGTTTTAGAAGATGCTTGACCTGTGTGCTGATTTTGGCTGGGATAGAGCGAATTTTCTTTACACTAGCTTCTATGGGGCTATGCATTGGATGTGTGCTGAAAACAGCATTGCTAACAAAGGGATGTATCATCAGTTATTGCTGAGACATACTTACATGTCCTTGAAGCCTTTTCTGCTCTTCTACATACCCCACCAGTGAGCAGGCTGGGGATGCACAATAAGGTGAGAAGACAGCTGACTCCAACTGCTCAAAGGGAGATTCCACACCATCCAGCATCATGCTCAGCATATAAAGCTGATGAAAAAAGAAGGAAGGAGGGAACTTTAGGAGTGATGACATTTGTCTTCCCAAGTAAACATTACTTGTGATGGAGCCCTGCTTTCGTGGAGATGACTGAACACCTGCCTTCCCATGGGAAGTGGTGAATGAATACAGTATTTTGCTTTGCTCGCACACACAATTTTTGATTTACCTATTGAACTGTCTTTATGTCTTTCTCACTTTTACTCTTCTGATTCTTTCCCCCCTCCCACTGGGAGGAAACTGAGTGAGCTGCTGGATAGTGCTTCCTTGATGTCTGGGGTTAAACTACGAAAACTAATTTAAAATTACACTTGTTTATTGCATAAAAGAGTTGAAATTTTATCATACAAATGAAAGGGACTCTATTGGATAATCTATAAGATTGCTTTTGTCCTGTATTCCCAATGGGGACCTAGAAATTAGTTTCTTGACATACAGTGGAGGTGTAGAATTCCCATACCTTTTCCAAAGAGGCAATCTGGCAATAATTATATTTTTTGACTGTGAACTTTCTTTCCACTTCTTCTTTTTAAAGGTCCTTATTCCTAGAAATATCAGTATCAAACATTAAAATGTAATGGCATATATAGCTTACAAAACATTGATACTGGTAAAATTTTGTAAGTTGACACTCTATGTAAAGCACATTCAAATTAAATTCTGATGAGAGTTCTCTTCCATTACTTCTATCCTTGTTCCAGTTTTAATGCTGGAAGTTTACCTGCAACTTCCTATGCCATCTCTGCGATAGAATCATAGAATAGTTAGGGTTGGAAAGGACCTTAAGATCATCTAGTTCCAATCCCCCTACCATGGGCAGGGACACCCCACACTAAACCATGCCACCCAAGGCCTCATCCAACCTGGCCTTAAACACCGCCAAGGATGGAGCACTCACAGTGTCCCTGGGCAACCCATTCCAGTGCCTCACCACCTAACAGTAAAGAACTTCTTCCTTATATCCAATCTAAACTTCCCCTGTTTAAGTTTGAACCCATTATCCCTTGTCTTGTCACTACAGTGCCTAATGAAGAGTCCATCCCCAGCATCCTTATAGCCCCCTTCAGATACTGGAAGGCTGCTCCATGCAGCCTTCCCTTCTCCAGGCTGAACAGCCCCAACTTTCTCAGCCTGTCTCCATACAGGAGCTGCTCCAGTCCCCTCATCATCCTCGTGGCCCTCCCCTGGACTTGTTCCAACAGTTCCATGTCCTTTTTATGTTGAGGACACCAGAACTGCACACAATACTCCAAGTGAGGTCTCACGAGAGCAGAGTAGAGGGGCAGGATCACCTCCTTCGATCAGCTGTTCACACTCTTCTTGATGCAGCCCAGGATACGGTTGGCTTTCTGGGCTGCGAGCACATATTGCAGCTGGCTCATGTTCATTTTCTCATTGACCAACACCTCCAAGTCCTTCTCTGCAGGGCTGCTCTGAATCTCTTCTCTGCCCAACCTGTAGCTGTGTCTGGGATTGCTCTGACCCAGGTGTAGGACCTTGCACTTGGCATGGTTAAACTTCATCAGGTTGGCATCAGCCCACCTCACAAGCGTGTTGAGGTCCCTCTGGATGGCATCCCTTCCCTCCCGCGTATCAACCGAACCACACAGCTTGGTGTCATCGGCAAACTTGCTGAGGGCGCACTCAATCCCCCTGTCCATGTCACCGACAAAGATGTTGAACAAGACCGGTCCCAACACTGATCCCTGAGGGACACCACTCATTACTGGTCTCCAGCCAGACACTGAGCCATTGACCACAACTCTTTGCGTGAAGACATCCAGCCAGTTCTTTATCCACCGAGTGGTCCACTCATCAAATTGATGTCTCTCCAATTTAGAGACACGGATGTCATGTGGGACAGTGTCGAACGCTTTGCACAAGTCCAGGTAGATGACGTCAACTGCTCTGCCGCTGTCCATCAGTTTCGTAGCCCCATCATGGAAGGCCACCAGATTGGTCAGGCAGGGTTTCCCCTGAGTGAAGCCATGCTGGCTGTCACCAACCACCTCCTTGTTTTTCATGTGCCTTAGCATGCCTTCCAGGAGAATCTGCTCCAAGAGGTTGCCAGGCACAGAGGTGAGACTGACTGGTCTGTAATTCCCTGGGTCATCCATTTTCCCCTTCTTGAAAATGGGGGTTATATTTCCCTTTTTCCAGTCGTCGGGAACTTCACCTGACTGCCATGATTTTTCAAATATGATGGCCAGTGGCTTAGCAACTTCATTCGCCAGCTCCTTCAGGACCTGTGGATGGATTTCGTCAGGTCCCATGGACTTGTGTACTTGACTTTAAGATGGTCTCGAACCAGATCCTCTCCTACAGTGGGCCTAGGGTCTTCGTTCTCTCAGTCCCTGCTTCTGCCTTCCAAGACTTGGGTGGTGCAGTCATAGTCTTTGCCAATGAAGACTGAGGCGAAGAAGTCATTAAGAACCTCAGCCTTCTCCAAATCCTGGGTAGCCAGTTCTCCCGATATCTTCAGAGAGGTCGCTTCCACAGGGGGCCTACGTTGTCCCTAGTCTGTCTTTTATTCTCTACGTACCTATAGAATCCCTTCCTGCTATCCTTAACATCCCTAGCCAAGTTCAACTCTAACTGAGCCTTAGCTTTCCTAACCTGTTCCCTAGGTTCCCAGACAATATCCCTGTATTCTTCCCAGGCCGCCTGTTCCTTCTTCCACCTTCTATAAGCCTCTTTTTTCCTTTGAATTTTCCTGAGCAGCTCCTTATCCATCCAAGGAGGTCTCCTGGCCCTCCTGCTTCACTTCCTTCTAGTTGGGATGCAACACTCCTGAGCTTGGAGCAGGTGATCTTTGAATAACGACCAAGAGTCTTGAGCCCCCCTGCCATCTAGGGCTGTATGTCTTTTCAGAGCTTGTACAGCTCTTCCTGTATCACTCAGATCTGTGCTTGGGAGGACAGATGTGACAACTGCAGAGGTAAAAATCTTGTCCAGATTTTAGCCAACTTTTATAAGATTCAATAAAATCTTGGTAAGGAATCAACCACCAAATCTTCCTCTTAATTTGGACTAATCTTGAAACTGATTGCTGATGATTTCAGAATGCTGCTCAAAGGGGGTAACTGTTACTAATACTTCTTGTGCGTGTGCGTGTATGTGCGTGTGAGTGTGGGCGTGTGTGTCTCTGAAGGCAGTAGGAATACAAGGAAGTGGCTTGTTCAGCATCACACAGCAGATCCATAGCAAAACTGTGAACAGTTACCAGGAGTGCTAGTCTGGCACTCCAGTCTTCAGACTGCACTGATTTTGACAGTTTGAGCTCATACATTATTTATACTTATCCACAAAATAACAATATTCTACAATACTGAAGAACTGAATTAGGCAACTTCTTGCATTTTGAAAAGATCATTTTGAAGGGGCAAGCACTTTGCCAGAGCCTAGAGATGTTTTCCTAGTCTTAACTACTAGAACAAGAAGTTATTGCACAGCTACACTGAAGTGCAAAAGAGCTACAAAATCTTCCCTAAACCTCAAATTTTCAGCATCTAAACTGTAGTATTTTGATTCTTCTTTCAGCTAGTGGTAAACATATAAAAAAAGTAGTAGCTTAATGTTTTAGTGAAATCAAATAATAATGGTACAAATAGTATAAATACTTTAGAACGTAATTTTTTCATGAGAAAATCATAATGATATTAAAGGAATAAGAAGGAATTGAGATATCTTCTGTGACCTCATTCTTACATGGTATTTCAGTAGTGCTCTTTGAAGTGTGTATCAAAGGTGCTGTGGGAAAGCGGACTAAATGACAAGTCAGGAGTTTTTCATAACAACAATATAACAGATACATATTTACACATATATTTATTACATGTTATTTATTATAAATAGTAATGTATGCAAGTAAGAGAAATATTTTGAGGTTTCAGGTGAAATATTTTGTCTCTCAAATAGTTGTTGCCAATAGCTCAATGTCCAAGTGGAGTCCAGTGACCAGCGGTGTTCCTCAGAGGTTGGTATTGGGACTGGCACCGTTTAATATCCTTGTCAGTGACATGAACAGTGTCTGAGTGGACCCTCAGCAAGTTTGCCAATGACACCAAGCTATGTGGTTCGGTTGATATGCTGGAGGGAAGGAATGCCATCCAGAGAGGCCTTGACAAGCTTGAGAGGTGGGCCTGCGCAAACCTCATGAAGTTCAACAAAGCCAAGAGCAAAGTCCTACAGGATTGTGGGAATCCTAAACACAAATACAGGCTGGGTGGAGAATAGACTGAGAGCAACCCTGGGGAGAAGGACTTGGTGTTGGTTGATGAGAAACTGAACATTAGCTGGCTTCAGTGTGAGCTTGCAGACCAGGAAGCCAACCATATGCTGGATTGCATGAAAAGGGGCATGACCAGCAGGTCAAGCGAGATCATCCTCTCCTGTGCTCTGCTCTTGTGAGATCCCACCTGGAGTACTGCATTCAGCTCTGGGGCCCCCTGCACAAAAGGGAGCTTAGCGAGTCGAGAGAAGGGCCACGAAGATGATCAGGGGGCTGGAGCACCACTCCTATGAAGAAAAGCTGAGAGAGTTGTGGTTTTTCAGCTTGGAGAGGAGAAGGTTCTGTGGAGAACTTGTAGCAGCTTTCCATTACCTAAAGGGGGGCTACAAGAACTCTGAAGAGGGACTTTTTACAAGGGCATGTAGTGCCAGGACAAGAGGGAATGGCTTATAACTGACAAAGCATAGATTTAGATTAGATATAAGGATGAAATTCTTTACTGTGAGGATGGTGAGACACTGAAGCAGGTTGCCCAGAGAAGCTTAACGGTTGCTCCATCCCTGGAAGTGTTCAAGGCGAGGCTGGATGTGGAAAAACTTTGTCTAGTGTAAGGTGTCCCTTCTCGTGATGAGGGTAGGGTTGGGACTAGGTGATCTTTAAGGTCTATTCCAACCCATTCTATGATTCTATGATTTGATATCTTGTATTTAGGAAGACTTAATATTTTCTGAAGAAATGAAGAAAAACATTGCTTACATATCAGAATGGAAATAAACTAACAATATATGAGTTAAAAAAATAGAAATCCAATTCTTCTCTAAACTCACAGTTCACTTACGGAACTATTTTCTGCATTTTCTACTGGAAGATAATATATTTCATGCCACTCCAGAGAAACACAGAAACATTTAAATAGCCTAACTGAAATATGTATCAAGTAGTTATTGCTAAAGCTTCTTACAAGCTACAGAATTAAAGAGAGATTTTTGAAACATGAACAACTTCACAGAAATCATGAAAATGGCTAGATGTATTTTTTGTCTAGGTTCTTTTTTTCATAACAACAACAACAACAAAATTAAATTGACCTTGACAGGAATTGAGCATTAAAAACATTAACACAGTTCACTGCGTTCTGGGTAACTAAGAAACATCACTGGTTCTCTCACTACCATTTTTTATTTTTTTTTTACTGCGTTTCATCATAGAATGTTTAAAAGGAGAGGTTTTTGTATTGTAAGAGAAAGCAATAGTTTATAGCTTACTTTTACTGCTATTAAGATCTAATCTATCCCTCGTTCAGTCAATTGTATTTGACAAGCAGCTTCTTAAACTTGAACTTTGTCATGTGGTGACAGATAACTCTGCCTGTTTGTGCAATTTCCGTCTTTGCAGAGGCGTCACTATGAAGTGTCTTATTATTAATCACCAGCTTTATATATGATTTGTTCTACCACATAGGCTTAAAAAGGGGGGAAACAACAACAACCAAACCTGTAAAAAAACACTGGATGAAAGGAAAAAAGGCTTTATAGCACTACTTTGAAATGGTGGCAAAAAATTATTTCCTGAAGAGACAGAGAAATAGCAATTTGTTGGAAACGGAATGTATGGGAAATTAAATACCTGCTTTTCACATTTATTGATTTATGTTCCTGTAAAAATTTCAGAAATGGTGTAAGCCATACACTAGGTACATTTTAAGGACCATAAAACCCCCACATCTGAGTATACTACCCTATTTGTGGAAAATAGTTCTGGATCCATGTGATGAAATAATTCACTCTTGTTGGTGAACTTAGAACTAAGGAATTCAGATGTGTTTGGGTTTGTCAAGTTCTTTGTTCAGAGCTAAGTGCCCCAAAGTCCCAAAATGACCTTGCAGGCAATCTGCCCCAAATCCACAGGGCCCATTGTCATTCTTCCAGTGAGCCTCAGCCTTGCTTTGATCAGATCATCCGGCAGTGAGAATAATCCCTGTGTCCATTCAGTCTTTTCTCAATTTGCTAGCAGTACCAAGACAGAAACTGTCTGTAATCATACTTCTTTCTCTTCTACTTTGTCAAGGCAAAAAGAGTTTGTGCACTTTTCTGTCTGTGTGACTCTAAATAAAACTACAGTCTAGGAAAAATGGATTTTTGCATCCCTTCTTTTTTGGCGTGAGTGACTAGACAGAGCCATAGAATAAAGGCTTTATGCAGGGAAAACTACCAAAATCTGAAATCGATCTGCTACAGGTTTTGCTTTACACAGCTCACTTGATATTTTGTATAATTTTGTTAAGGATGGCTTTAAAACACTGTTATATTTAAAGAAGAAGTAATAATTCTGCAAATGTTGTATTTTTGTTTTGGTCATA
Organism: Psittacula echo; assembly: GCF_963264785.1. Classification (NCBI taxonomy): domain Eukaryota; kingdom Metazoa; phylum Chordata; class Aves; order Psittaciformes; family Psittacidae; genus Psittacula; species Psittacula echo. Next base: position 151,369,499 of record NC_137735.1, on the reverse strand, counting down.
ATTGGAGAAATAAACCATTTGTTGTAGTCACAAAGTTTTAAAATTATTACAGGTTGAATGCCATTCCTCTGGTATATGAAGATGCGTAACAAGTTTATATGAATTATTAAAAAAATAAATCCATTCTCTGTCAATAAGTCTACAAGGAATGGTTTTGCAGTTGTGACATTATTCAGTCATTCTTCATCTACTGTGATTTGGGGAGGTTTAGCTGAGAGCTGTTTGAACTTGTACATACAGATGGAGAGAGGGGCAGTATTGCTACACCACATCACATAAGTTTGCATGGAAGCAGCAGGCAAGGAAAGCTGGGAGGGAGGCCAGGAAACCTGCACATTCCCCAGAGAGGTTATAGGATTCCAGGATATTTATCTGAAACAACCCTCCAAGTTTAATTTACAGAGAAATTTTATATATCAAACCTCAAAGTTCATCTACAGGGAAATATTCTATTCCAAATTATCCTATTCCAAAATATCCTGTTCCTTTTGTTGTTGAGGTTTTTTTTTTTTGTTTGTTTGTTTGTATGTTTGTTTCTTCATTTTATTCTCAGCAGGTAAAATAAAATTTATTAGGTTCCTATATTATAAGAGAAATCTGAGATCATGATTTGAGGTCTTAGCAGCAGTCCAATGGGCTTAATTGGCTTGGGTTTGAAAATAAAACCAATTTCCAGAAATAAACTGGAGCAGAGAGTGGCTTCAGGACACTGGCCCTTGTGTCTACCTACCTGCTAAGTATTGTAAAGCTTTACATTTCTTTAAAGGAAATTACTATTTTTTTTATCTGAAACAGCTCTCTGTATTTCATGAGTTTCCAGCTTATGGTGTAGGATAGCATGTACAAGTAGTATGATATGGTTCTGAAAGAGACTTAATAATGCAGACTTCTTATTTGATGACCATAAGGTTAGAAAAATGCTCATTGTGTTCATAAAGCATCTGGTTGGCTGATTTAGCTTTTTATTTTCTTCAGGTGTCTGTGCAGCTTGTATCAAAATAAATACAAAAATATCCACAAATTTTGCATTAAAAGGCAAATAGGATCCAGTTTATCTCATATATTCCGAGCTGCTTTGTGGGTATACTAACCACAAATATAAGAGCATTGTCTATAATCACATATATCCCTTAGAAGAATTGCCATGATAAGACCAGATTTGAGACTGATTTAACATTGGCTGCACATGGATCACACATTGATTTACAAAAAGTTGCAACAGCCTGAAGTGTCATGATGCAGAAGTGAATTGCACCTGCTGTAAGCCTTTGGCTATAGAAAAGGCAGAAAGACAGATGTACATATTTTCATGTGAACATATCTGTATCAACAAAATCTTGAATTATAACTGGTTTTATCATAAAAAGTTTACTAGTTCTTGAAATAATAGCTTGCCATTTTCATATCTATATATTTACTAAGAAAATGAAGGAATTTTATGATTTATGAGGGCCCATACACAGCTTTCATAGAATCATAGACTTATAGACTCATAGACTCACAGAATCATAGAAAGTTAGGGTTGGAAAGGACCTTAAGATCATCTAGTTCCAACCCCCCTGCCATGGGCAGGGACACCCCACACTAAACCATGCCACCCAAGGCTTTGTTCAACCTGGCCTTGAACACTGCCAGGGATGGAGCATTCACAACCTCCCCAGGCAACCCATTCCAGCACCTCACCACTCTAGCAGTAAAGAATTTCTTCCTTATAACCAATCTAAACTTCCCTGTTTAAGTTTGAAACCGTTACCCCTTGTCCTGTCACTACAGTCCATAATGAAGAATCCCTCCACAGCATCCTTATAGGCCCCTTCAGATACTGGAAGGCTGCTATGAGGTCTCCATGCAGCCTTCTCTTCTCCAGGCTCAACAGCCCAAACTTTCTCAGCCTCTCTTCATATGGGAGTTGCTCCAGTCCCCTCATCATCCTCGTGGCCCTCCCCTGGACTTGTTCCAACAGTTCCATGTCCTTTTTATGTTGAGGACACCAGAACAGCACACAATACTTTAAGTGAGGTCTCACAAGAGAGCAGAGTAGAGGGGCAGGATCACCTCCTTTGACCTGCTGGTCACTCCCCTTTTGATGCAGCCCAGGATGCAGTTGGCTTTCTGGACTGCGAGTGCACACTGCAGCTGGCTCATGTTCATTTTCTCATTGACCAACACCCCCAAGTCCTTCTCTGCAGGGCTGCTCTGAATCTCTTCTCTGCCCAACCTGTAGCTGTGTCTGGGATTGCTCTGACCCAGGTGTAGGACCTTGCACTTGGCATGATTAGACTTCATCAGGTTGGCATCAGCCCACCTCACAAGCATGTCGAGGTCCCTCTGGATGGCATCCTTTCCCTCCAGCTTATGAACCGAACCACACAGCTTGGTGTCATCAGCAAACTTGCTGAGGGCGCACTCAATCCCCCTGTCCATGTCACCAACAAAGATGTTGAACAAGACCGGTCCCAACACCGATCCCTGAGGGACACCACTCGTTACCGATCTCCAGCCGGACATCGAGCCATTGACCACAACTCTTTGTGTGCAGACATCCAGCCAGTTCTTTATCCACTGAGTGGTCCACCCATCATATTGATGTCTCTCCAATTTAGAGACAAGGATGTCATGTCGGACACTGTCAAACGCTTTGCACAAATCCAGGTAGATGACGTCAACTGCTCTGCCGCTGTCCATCAGCTCTGTAGCCCCATCCTAGAAGGCCACCAAATTGGTGAGGCAGGATTTCCCCTGAGTGAAACCATGCTGGCTGTCACTAAGCACCATGTTGTTTTTCATATGCCTTAGCATGCCTTCCAGGAGAATCTGCTCCAAGAGTTTGCCAGGCACAGAGGTGAGACTGACTGGCCTGTAATTCCCTGGGTCATTCATTTTCCCTTTCTTGAAAAAGAGGGTTATATTTCCCTTTTTCCAGTCGTCGGGAACTTCACCTGACTGCCATGATTTTTCAAATATTATGGCCAGTGGCTTAGCAACCTCATTGGCCAGCTCCTTCAGGACCCACGGATGGATTTCATCAGGTCCCATGGACTTATGTAGAGGTTTTTAAGATGGTCTCTTACCAGATCCTTTCCTACAGTCGGGCAAGGGTCTTCATTTTCACCGTCCCTCCATCCGCTTTCCAAGACTTGGGTGGTTTTGAAATTTTCCACTGCCATATGCAATGAGAGGACGCTTCTTGTTTTTCAGATGTGTCATTAATTGGAACTTAGGATACAGTGCAATGACTCTCTCTTCAAATTTTTTAGACCAATTTCTGCAGTGGTTGCAAGGCAATTATTTTAATGATACACACTAGAGAATGCTAGTAAATCTGCTGACAAAGATGTGAGAAGCTTTTCTGTATTTACAGAAGGTGGTATGACATGACATTTCTGTACAGCTGATCCAAAATCTGAAGGGCATCACATTCTTTTGCAGCTTTGATAACCTTTTTGAGCTGACGTAGGGCCATTCTGAAGACTGAATAAGAAGTACAAGATCCTTTGCAATGCAATTTCTGTTGAGATTTAGCACACATGGTCAGCTAGTACTCATGTACTTGAAAATGATTCACCTTTTCTGCCACAGTGCAAAACCTATGTCTTGAAATATGCTGCTTATAATTTTATTATATTTTCTGATGCTACCTCCAAGGGATACAAGCCCTCTAAAAAGACGGGATGAACAACACAAGAAGGCAAGAACAGAAGTTCTTAAAATGATTCCTTTTGGTCAATTATATAAGATTCTCTGTGAAATGTGCATTCTGTAATTCAGAAAAACCAGTGGTTTGGCCACTGCTCCTTATTTATTTACTTATTCTTTTATTTATTTATTTACACTCTATATATTCTTTCCAGATTTACAAGACTCTCTTGTAGTAAATAATGCAGATCTAGCATTATCATTTGTTGTGAATATTTCTTTGTGCTGTAAAATTTGCTTTTTTGCTACTCTTCTAATATTAAATCTTTTGGATCATAGAATCATAGAATAGTTAGGGTTGGAAAGGACCTTAAGATCATCGAGTTCCAATCCCCCTGCCACGGGCAGGGACCCCTAAACTTTTTTCTAAGTACTGAACAATTATGAGAAAACAGTAAGAAACAAAATTCTTTGGCATAAATAATTGTCTTTCCTGTAGGAATGAAATTTTGTCAACAATCATTAAAATACAGTCACAAGCAATAACTATTCTACTTCTTCAGTCATCCTCCTAATACCTCCCAAAGGTAATGTAAGCAAATGTGAAGAAATGGACAGGGAGAAAACAACATGTTCATCATTTATGTGTCTTTAGGAATATCTGATTATAAAGACCTGAGTGAGTAATGACGATTTCATCATTAAGTCATTCCACAGGTGTTTTTGGTATAGCCATGAGGACTCTATAACAACTCTTTCCCCTCCTGCCCTCCAGATAAAATGATCATAAAATAAGTTTGTTTTAACCTGAAATGAGAGAATGTACTCTCAAAAAAAAGGAAGGATTTTATATTTGTAAGATTGAGAGGCCAGTCTATGTTTCAATGGATTCAGTAGATAACCTGCTAGATGAAGATTTGGTCCAAGTTAAGATCGTAAGACAGATTGATTCTTTGGAAACAAAACTACAAATTGCTGAGGTACTTAAAGACACTGAAATAAATTGACTTATTTCATATTCAGCACTGGGAGACTTAATTTTTTTAGTACCTTTTTATATTCAGATTTATACACAGCCTATGCAAATCAAGGTAATAATTGTAGTTAGAGCATGAAAATATCCTTCTTCCATTTGTGCCATTGTTTTATTCTTGTACAATGTTAACCATTTTTAATCTTTTTTGAAACCAGTCCCAGGAATATCTGCTCAGACAGAATTTGGGAAAGGTGCAAAATTCATAAATCATTCCTAGAACATACCATTGCAAAAGAAAATTTGTTTCTTAAACAAAAACTACTGCAAAACATGTAAGTCTAATTCTGACATTATTCCCAACGATAATGACACTTAATAACCATTTCAGATAATAACAAAGTTATATTGATTTTTCTGGACAATATATTTCATGTAAATAATTCTGATTACAAAATGGAAATGGAAGATTTTTGACAGACAAATTTTATGCATCTTTCTAATCTCATAATGTTTAATGTGTTTGCTATTTTTGGAAACTAACTATTGACATCAGATTTCATAAAGTGAATAGATTAAAAAGTGTAGATTGGTTATTTCAATGCATTTGGTAAATAAAAATATAAAATTCCACTTTTAGGATTTGAAACTTTGGGGCTTTTAATTTAAGATTAAATTTTATCAAAACAACTTTATTTACCACTTATAGGCTTGTTGCTACAATTTATAGTTGTATGCATAATTAGATGGAAAGCCAGTATTTTTCTTCAGGTTGAGACATCTAGGTAAGGTGTATGTTGAAAGCTTGCAAAAATGCTTCTTTTCACTTATTTGTCCTCTCCTTCAATATTTTAAAGTCTGATATGTATGATCAAAAAAGCCCTTTGAAACCAGGCATTAAAAGATTTAATGTAAAATTTACTGATTTAATGCAGTACTGCATTTCTTGTCAGAGACGTGGCAGAGAGCCTGCTTAGCATAACACAGCAGGAGGGCTAATAAGAGCAGAAAAGTGGGAAGAGCTAAAAAGGACTGTTTTACTTTTGTATAAGTCAGTATTTGGCAGAGAGATTTGGGATGTTAACAAATACTTTTATGTATGTTACTTTTGGGAAGCTGTAAAGAATGGGTAGGCATAAACAACAGGTCAGAAGAGAGATCAGCCATGAATTATCATTCATAAATTGATACCATTCATAAAACAGGGATTTTGCTCTCAAGTTGCTAAAAATCATAATGTTAATTTTTATGGTAACTTTTAAAAATCTGCATCAGACAATCCAAAGACCTAACAAAATTAGATATTAGTTGTGGTCATCACAAGGGAAATGAAAATGAGTTCTTGAGAACTGAAAATCTTGCTGCTCTCTTAGCAAAGCAGTCTCTCTGACCAAATTAAATTTGCCTATGGGGTAGAACTAGAGACTGGAGGAGAGGTACAGATTGCTATTCAAATGAGATGTTTAATGTTATTAGGTGCTTGATTCAAATAAATTAATAAAGCATAAAGTCTTCGTCCAGTTATTATACATGACAATTTGTGATATATCAGTTGAATATTTACAATATGTGCACAGTTATATTTCACTAACAATGTGGAGTAAAATGTCTATATTTAGGTTGGAATGAAAATGGACCAAACAACATTAATAACTCCTTAAACACATTAACTTATATTACTGCAGACAAAATGTGTACAAATGAACAGTTGCTTCATATCAGCCAAAATTGCTGCCGTAACCTGATTGGGAGGTTTAAACCCTGGAATTTGCCGGCATTGACACCAAGGCTAGTGTCAGTAGGTCAAATGACATGAGCTAAAAGGGGAACTAAAGAAAAAGGATAAGGACCTAATGGCAATGTCAGGTCATGAGACTGAGCAAGGGGCTTCTGTTGAAATAAAGCTTGTGTCAAATACTATGTCTTGGTAGGAAAAATTGATTGGCAATTAAAGGGGAGTTAGAAGCAGCATTTGAGTTCTAAAAGTCCTGTAAATTGATTGTGTTGGCTGGGACAAAGCATAACTCAAAGTGTCCAATTCTTGCCTAAGTACAAGAATATTGCTCAAGAAAAATGTGATAAGCTTTCAGTTCGAATCCAGAAGAATGTGCTGTTAGATGATCATCAGGTTATATTCAGAACTTGAAAGAAATGGCTGCAGATCTTATCATAAGTATATTTTTCGCTATATGTATATATATATATAAAAATAATAAAAAAATATTTAAAAGGTACTGAAATATTGCAATCATATCTTCCAGTGATAAGTTTATCCAAAAGAACTGTCTCTGGACACACCTTCAAATAAGAGCTCTGTACCTCCCCTGAGACACCTCAAAGGGAATTACAGGCAAGGAATTTTCTTCTGGGTGAGGTGAATTGTTATCAATCTTGCCACCTTGTCAAATGCACTGAGAAGAGTCTAGAGAGATGTGCTGGCTATTATTTCTCTGAAGCATGTCTCCTTGGAATGAAATTTGTTTGTGAAGTACACACAAACTTGTGCCTGTACTACTAATCATCTTTCCCTACAAAAGCTAATATCTATATCTACTTCAGGCTATATGATTTCTTTTCTTAACATTTTATGAAGGTGTTTTATTCCCTGTGTGCTGATAGTTCTCATAGGCCCAAGGCAGAAACGAACACAGTTCTCAAAGGAAAGATAATTATCATAGTTATTTAGCACTTATCTGGTTTTTGTGAGTGTGACCAGCTGATATGTTGCATATAACATTTTTACAGATGTTCTTCCAGTTGTTCTGCCAGGACTTATGTGAAAAATCCTTCTGCAACAAAAGATGCAGAAATATCAAATACATCAAACAGTTTGTACAGCTCTCAAGTAATTTTTCATGTGGGTTTCCAACTGATCCAATTGCAAGTACAGCAAAAACTTAAAAATGCATATTGTTTCATGGTTGAGAGTGACCTGAAGACATCTCTGGTTTATAGAAAAAATAATGACAATGGCAATGTTTAATAAAAAAAAAAAAAAAATCTTCCACTCTTTTTTTATTTCAATGGAAACTGGGGGTTCTGTACAAGGAAGAAGAAAGGATTGTACTATTATTTCAGCACACCAGAAAACATCATCCAAGCAAACAATCTAAATCCAGAGTCATGGTGTTGCAGGTTCTTAATTACAAGATCTGATATATTTTAGAAAATTGGATGTAAGGGTTTCCTTGGTCATGTGGATTAATGCAAGAACGCTGAGTGATAACTATATCCATAAAATCATAAAATGGTTAGAGTTGGAAAGGACCTTAAGATCATCTAGTTCTAACCCCTCTGCCATAAGCAGGGATACCTCACTTTAGACCATGTCACCCAAGGCTCTGTCCAATCTGGATTAATTCTTTCTGGCCTAATTCACACTCAAGTATCAAGCCATATATTTTGGAAGCAAATACTGCTGTACTTCCTGTTAGCTGAAAATCTGCGTGACTTAGTCATGAAAAAGGCCAGATTACTAACATCTCCCAGACACCTTCATTTTCCTGCTCCCGTACAATGCTTCTAGTACCTTCAGGTCTCTCTTGCACTTACCTGCTGTCACGTTTGGAAATGGCAGGAGGTTCTGTGCCAGATGCTGCTGATCCATAGTCACGTATGCTAGCTGACCAGCTGTGATGGGCCTGAACTCAGGCTGCAGCCATGGCTGTTATTTTTAGAGCATGTTGAGAACACTGAAGGGAGCTACAGGTTACAACAGGTTTTATTTGAACACAGCCTGTACAAGAAACTAGTTTGAATAAGGATAACTTAAAGGCAGATAGGCTTTGAAAAATATCCTTCTATCTCCTACCAGGTTCTTGAAAATATCTTGAAAATGGTTTCAAGCATTTTTCTCTCTTCTTTTTGCAAAATAACCTCTTTTCTGCTAGTATTAAGTTAGACAGTATGTCTACTTTCTGCTGTTTTCAAAATCTCTTCATCTATCTCATGCTGGAGACTTCTGATCTTCGCATCATTCATTTTTGTCAGGGAAAGAGAAGTTCCCCTCTTCTAGATAGGATCTCCTCCCCATGCCCTTCAGTTAAGACAACAAGAATACATTCTTTTTCCTGCCCAGGTGACTGTTTTAAAAGGACACAATTTACAATTCCTCACAAACAAAAGAACTGTGCTACTGGATATACCAGTCAGCAGGCTAAGAAAAGGTAACAGTTATTTTTGTTCACTGTGCTATTAAAGTATAAGAATTTAATACCTTTGCGCACTTAAATGTCTTCCTTGGGTTTGTTTTGAGTGGGTCAGCAGAATATTTTGGAGAAGGAGAATAAAAGATGGAGAAGTAGCCAAACTGCTGCCTAGAAAGTCTGGTGAAAGAAATATTAAGCTATACTTATATTTATTTTGTATATCTTACATATTTTATTAATGTCTATTGTTATTGTCTTACTACTAATGCTGTGATGCATTTTGTTCAGAGTACACTGTTTAGTTCTCTGTTGAATCAAATATCTTGCATGTATAGCTTTTGTTTTTTGTAGTTTTCCTGTGGTTAGAGAGAAAAAAAAAATATTTATATACACACACATCAGTTATTTTCTTTATTTTTACAAACTAAACACACACAGCTACCACAGAAAAATCTCTTTCAGTTTATATCTAAATCATTCCATTCACATTTTATATATGACTGCATCTATTCACTAGGAATAATTACTAAGTTTCCTTTTCTATATGGAAGCTGTATGTATTTCATTCTATCAAATCACTCTCCTATGAGTAATTGGTCAATTTTTTTCATATAAACCTACAATGTTTTGTTGGTGGTTTTGTTTTGGGTTTTTTTGTGGGTGTTTTTTTTTTTTTTTCCCTCTCCTTTTTATTTTAACTGTAACTCTCATGGAGAAACAACTAATGAACTGAGCAATAGTCAGCCTCATCCACAATGAAGACCTGACTCCTAGGGCACTGTCAGGGTAGATATGGAGAGTGACAGACTCATTAAAAAACACTGAAAGCTCTACACTGACACTTAGCTATTCCCCATTGTTCAGCTCTACTATACCAGGAAAAGCCAAGTCTTGCTTTCAAGCAGTCTGGTACAGATTTCCTCTAGTCCAGTTCAGATTTCGTCTAGTCCAGCTCTGCAAAAAGAATAAGTGCTAATTGTAATGTCTCAGGTCATTTTGCCCAAAAAATAGAGAGAAAAATAATCGCTGACATGCAGAAAGATCTTGAGCTACTTTTACTTCCCAGGACCTTTATTTTCTGCTTGCCCAAGTGAGGGTCCATGAGATCTTAGAGTTATTAAGTGTTAACTGAACAAAGACTAGAAAGAGATTTTAAAGCACATATGATACGGACCAAACCAACTTAAAATGTAAGGACCATTTTTGCAAAACTGCTGTTTTGTTGTAAGAAAGTATTTGCTGAATGAGAAGAAAAAGGAGTCAAACAACTTCATGTGTCTTCCCAATTCAGAAAACTAGAAATGAAATGTGCTGCTCAGTAGGCTACTCTTACTGTCTGCTTCTCATGTCTTTTAGAGTACTGTGAAGCCGGACAGTCAAGTGTGCATTAATGACAAAGACTTGAAAATAAGATTGCAGTTGTGCTTCTGTGTGAAGGGATATAGAGCAGGAATCATTATCCAAGATACAAAAGATTTTTTACTTTCACAGTGTTAGATAGATGTTCAAGTTCTCCTTGAATACTATTAAGTAATCATTCAATCAGTTGTCATCAGCAGCATAGATTCAAATGGGTAACTGCTCACCTAAACTTATTATCAATGGTGGCTTATTTGTCAGGTAACAGATGAAACAAATCTACACATGAAGTTGGAAAGGAAGACATGAATCCCTCAGCTTTTCTAATGCAATTTTCAAAAATGCGTAATACTAAACCTCCCTTAATTCTATATTTTAAAGCCATATAAACTGAAAATATTGGTTAAATTGATGCAAGACCATATGGTTTTGATGTATCTGAACATGTTGACCTTTTCAGTACAAAGCACTGGAGGAGACTAAGAGCATTGACCCAGGAAACACCCAGCACTGACCCAGGAAACGCCCAGAATTGACCCAGAAAACAGGAAACAGATACTAAATTTGACTCTGGAGACTTAAGGTCCCAAAGGACAAGGACTTTCTGGTTTGCAGCCTTTTGGATAGTAACATAATGTAGATTACTGCTGAGTCCCACATGACATCCTGTTCTCATGACTTGTGTCCAAGGTGCTTTATCCCTTACATGGGGCAGAAGGGAACATTCTAAAATCCAAACAATAAACCCCCAAAACATTTTGTGCATTACCTTTCCCTGAAACAAGTGACAAGACTTGAGTTACTTGCGTACAGTCTGTGTTCCAGTTTATGAAGGACCTATCACCTCTTTCTGTGGAAAGGGCAGGCTGCACTCTCTTGATGTTGTTCTCACCATCACACATTCAACTCTTCTTTGGAAAGAGAATGTAATCCATGCTTCCAGTCTTACAGAAGACTGTGAACTACCATGCGAATCATGCAAGATCAGTCACTCCCTGGAGTGTTTTAGCCCAAGCTAGAAACCTAATTACGATATTGTTTCTGTTTAGGATAGGATTAGTCTAAGAAATTTACTTCTGAAGCTTTGCCATTTCTTACTTAGTGCTGTGCACATATTCACTCCTTAGAATATGAAAGTATTAAAAAATATTCAAACACTATAATGAATGTCAAATTTAAGAAATATATCAGTGTTCCTTCAGGAAAAAATTCAGACTATTGTCACTTCCCAGTGCAGAGCAAAACCCAACAAACCATAACACTTACATTGTTCTAGCCATTAGTAACATTCATCTGGGCTGCTTCACACATGGAGTCTTGTTTTTCTTTTGACATTGGAGAATAATTTTTTTGCTTGTTAATTTATTATTTCCCTACAATTGTCATTCTTATTTTCTTCTTACCTTCTAGGCATGGTGACTGTTTATAATTTGCTAAAATGATGGCTTTCAACTTTTCTAGAAATTGATATATCAAGGGAAAAAATGTAACCATGTTATTTCCATGCAGTGTCTTTTGTGCAGTTCTGTTTTTGTTTTTCCCTCAGGATTTACTACACAGTTAAGAATTTGATAAGGTTTGTGCATCAAGAAATAAAAATATGCTCATTTAAGTCATAAATTATATGACAGTTACTTGATACTTGGCAGCTTCATGAGGCAGACACTGCCACATCACATCCAAAACACTAGACGACACACTAGATTAAAAGCTGTATACTTACGTAAAACCAGAAAATATGTGACACAAAAAGCATTTCAGAAAATGCAGCAGCATTTCTTGCTTATAGTTGGTGGGCTTTTACTAAAACAAAAGAAGGTAACAGAAGACTGAATTTTGTGGATCTTTCAGGGTATTCTGTGAAGCTCAGAAGTGTATTCAGATTATTCAGCCTGAGCATCTGTGAGTGAGACATGCCTATAGGGATGTGTGTTCAGATTTGACCAACCAGGACAGCAGGAACTTTGTGTAAATGGTGTCCCTTTTACACCAAATATTGGTCTTGATGTACTCTTTGAAGCTATTTTGCAGTTGTTATAACTGATGTTTGGACCTTCATTACGGTATAAAATTACAGACTTGTATACATGATGATAAAAGATGCAATGCCCATCTATATGGTATGTATATATGCAGGATGTTATGACAGTGTGCTTAGCTGTGGATGGTTTATCAGACCTTCAGCATTAATCGGTGTTAGATATGTTCAGAAGAAAGGAGAATCACAGGAATTCTACATCTGTCAGGTGTTTGGTAAGATGCACATCAACAGATAATCTGCACTTGCCTTCAGTGAGGTCAAAGGACTTTAAATAGACTCCACTGCATTTTACAGTGTAAAACCACTATGCTCCTGTGATAAGATGAATTCTGATCTTGACTGATTATCATTTCATTCTAACTGATCATTTAAGTTTTGTTTCTTTCTATATTTTTAACAGTAAAATTGGCAGTTCTAAAACTATGTGGGGTGACACAGGCAAAATCTGGATTTCTTCAAACACTGAAGGATTTGAACATATATTTTAGTCTGAGATTTACTGCTTTACTTATGCTTAAAATGATTTTTTTTTCTTAGTAATATAAAACAGAAAAGCTTTCCAATACCAGTTACAGTAGTAGAGACATTTGTTTTAAACTGTACGAAATGTGTGACATAAAATATGCCTTCTTATTCATAAATACGGGCTTTCAACTGAATGCATATGTATATATATATGATTTTTCACAAAACTGTGTCCAGCAGGAACCTAACGCATATTAAGAGTCAGCTTCCAACTAGTAAGAACTCTTTTGGTATCTCTCTAGAAGTTAATTTTATACATTTCCCATACATTTTTCTAACTTTTTTTTTTTTTTTTCTGAATAGCAAATTGGAAGATTTTCAGCATTTATTGCTTTGGTGCTCTTTAATTAAAAATAAATTCTAAGCAATCAGTCTGCAACTGCTAACAAGCATTCTTCAAAATTAAGACATAATGTTTGCCTTCCTATTTCATATTTCTCATACTGCCAGTAACATACTCATTTTTTTTTTCTCTGGACTGAATTGAATGAAGGATTTGAAAGGATAAGCTATCACCATATGATTAACATTTCCTTGCTTTTTGCAGTAGTACCAATTGCCTCCTATGTCAAAATTCAGTAATACATACATCTTTGATTACTGTTTTTTAAAGAACATACTTGTGGTTTGATCTTTTTGTGACATGTTAGGCTATGCCGCATCTTGGTAAGAATAAGAGGTAATGATAATTTTATTCTGCAATGATTACTATTCGTCAGTTCAATTCTTATATTTTCTTTTCAACAAGAATTACATAATGTTGTGTTTCTCAAAGGAACAACAAAAAGATGTTAAAAATTAAAGCACTTGAGTGCTCTTTCCAGCATTGCTATTACAATAATATAATCATCTGAATTGTCACTCTTTTGATCCATTTCAGTACCAAGAAATGCATCAAGAGATGACAGTGCCTGAGACATCCCAGAGACTTGATTGCCACTTATAAATTTTCTTACAGCAGCATTGTTATAGTAAAGGTTGTGTCAGCACTTTCATTATAATGCTAGTCTTCAAGGGGTGATAACTCAGCTGTAAAAATTGCTATAAGATCAGACTTGGCATGCAAGGTCGCAGTTCTGAAAGCCAGTTTTTCTAACTAGTCAAAATATTTGACAAATTAAAGACAGTAATGCATATTATACAAAAGTTTCTATTTGTTTAAAAAGATCAGGAATAATAATCTTAACTATAGTTAAGAATTAAAAATTACTTATTGCACTTCTAATCTAATCACTTTTTAGATGTCTTTCATAACTGATATTGTTCCACATTTTACTGCCAGAGCCATGCAGAAAAGTTCACCTGTTATTCTCAGTAACACCACTTTTAGGCTTCTAAACAAAAAGCAGTTCAGAAAAACGGACCACTAGTGTACATATGTTGACACAACTTTTGATGTAGTGAACCTATCATCACATTATTAGGTTTCTTGTACAGGAGAAATTCAGTCTGATGGTTATGTTCATACTTATTGTGGACTATGGAGAATACAGACTTTTTATACCTTTCTATTGCTAACTAGAGCACTAACCAAAATCTCCAGAGAAATCTGAAATCTTGGACAACACCCAGGTATGGTATACCTTTACAGGATGCTGTTGTTTGCATGCATTCCTTAACCATTGCTGAATTCTGAAGGCAGTCTTCCCACACAGCTTGAAGACATTCCATGAAACACCTTAAAGGCTGGTTTCTTCTGATGTATACAAGGGCTGTATCATCTTGTATCCACTGCTTCAACGCACTTTCATTTTCATTTGTGAAATGAAAATGCAGAGGAAGCTGTAGCCACTCCCCCCACTCCCTTTTGCTCCTGAATGCATACCTGACCTTTCTATGTGCAATTATTTGTCCAATCTTTATTTAGCTATTTTTAACAAAGGAAATGCTGTTTATTGACAAAGTTATTTCTGGGAAGATGGACTTCAAAATTAGACTTCTTAAAAATTTTATTCCCACACTAAAGAAAGATTAGTATGGCTTCTACTATAGGCTAATGGATTTGAATGGGTTTGTTTTCTGAGTATGGAAGGTGTATGAAGATATGGTCTGCTTTGGGTTTTTTTTTGTTTTGTTTTTTGGGGGTTTGTTTGTTTGGGTTTTTTGTTTGTTTATTTGTTTTTATAAATAGGAGCAAGGAAAAGAGGGAGGAAACAGAATGATATCTTTATTTGTCAAAACTGGGAATGTTTTTACATGCCCTATACTCTTCATTGAGCATAAAAATATACAGAAAGATAACTACATAATTCAGAAACAGGACAGTACAGAGAAAAGGATGACAGCAGAAAAAGAAATGGAGATGAAAAGTATTAAACTTTAAATATAAACTTATCCATTTACCACTTATATAATGCTTTAGACATCTCTAAATTCAGACTGCTGACTCTGTTTCAATTATGCTAGTCTGATATCTAAGGGTGGAAGATAAGAGTACTGTGATGAAGTAGTTTGATAGGTTTTTCTAGCAGATACGAACTTCAGTAGGTTTGTGAGTATGGGCAACAGATGAAATGAATCAGCATTTTCTGTCTCTATTTACCCTTTAGGACTGTTAAGTATGTTTGGAATGTGATTATTTTAAATTGGAATTGTCAACACTTTCTCAATTTTGTGATTTAAAAAAAAATCTGATTACTAGTTCTGATTTTTCTAACTAAAATTGAAGTATTCTATCAAATAAAGTGACTGCCCACATTTGCAGTCTCCTACATAACAGGGAAATAACTTCAAACTTCAAAATATGGCATGTGATACTAGTAAGTGAGTAATATTGTTCATGAAGAAGTATTTCACATAGCTAAAAAATATTTTGTTGATATCTCAAGTGGACCAATGGATCTCTTAAATTTTTCAGTAAAATTTGTTTTAGTGAGCAAAAAGGGAAACCGCTAACCATACAAATACTACAGCCATGTTTATTTTTTGGAAAAAAAAAAAAAAAAAAGAGTCTGAATTGAGAAACTTGAGTTTATGATTGCTTAGCTGAAATAGGTAGGAACAAATTTTAGCATGTTTAAAAGATAGAGTACAAAACCTACAACTGGATTTAAACTTTATACCAGGTGCTGCCATTATAATATTAGTTTATATATTTTGTCTGAAAATCCACAGACATCAGAAATTTTGGAATATGGATCATCAGGCATGTTTTTTCTGTCTTTGAACCATCTGAAATAATTGCTTTTTCTTTGTTACAATTTATAGCAATTCCTGATGAATAATTCTCTCATAATCACTGATGCAAAAGTCACAATAACACAGCATAATGTTTCTGACAGACATTAATTATTTATCTTTATTTTAAAAGAACTTTATCCATACTTTTCATCACCTTGTCATTTTATAAAATGAGGAACTATAAAAATATGTACCAAACCACACACTACATATTAATACAAAGAACATGTTACTGGCTCTTTAAATCTGAAAACTCTTTGAATTTATACCTGTCAAAACCAGACTGTATTTCTTGTATTTTTTGTGCTGAATATGAGAAGCTGGTGTCTAATACTCACTAAATATGTAGTCTTTCTGTGTGTTTAAACCTCCCAGATGTAAAGGCAGAATATTGCAGAGGGCAGTGAAGACATACTTTAAAAGTGAAATTTGATCCAGTCACTGTTGATTAGCCATCAATGTCCTGCATCAAGTGCTAATGATAATTTTAATAGAACAAGATAACATTTGAAGATTTGTTTAATATACACCAAGACACAGCCAAAATCAAAATGTTTTCAAGGGCTGAACTCAGTTAAAACTGAAACACTTCCACAAGGCTCTAAAAATGAGCTTGGAATTGTATCTACTTCTGGAAAATACTTTGATGACTTATGTCTCACACCTGGAATAGTTTTATGTTATCCAGCTGTGTTGTTTTCATCCTTGGTTCATCTCAGAACTGATCTTCAATGTAACAGTTGAATCTAACTTCTAGTATCTGAGAAAAACTGAGCTGGTCTTACCTTCTATTTCAAATATGCTTCTGAAAAGGTAATGCACATTGTAGTGTCTCAGTTGGTCTATTGTCAAACTATCAGCAAGCCTGCTCGCCCAGTTGATCAATAGGCTTTGAATAGTTTGGGACTCAACTGCAAGGCTAAGAAACAAAAAAGCATGATCATGTTACTTTAATTTTAATCTCATTTTGAGTACAGCATAAGCTTTGAAATCTTATTGCCCATGTTAGAAGTAATTCTCAAATCTGGCTCAAGAGAACAGACCTATGGCGATCTTGCACAAACTATGTGAGCAGAGAATACAGTTAAATGAAGTAGGAAATTAACTTTTTTTTTTAATATATCGCACCATCTACCCTTAAAAAAAAGCTTTATTTGTATCATGTAATGAGAAAATTTGTCTCTTTCTATCTGTGTAGTAAATTTGATTGACTTTTGAAATTATTTAGGGTTTAACTACTCAGTTTCTCTGAACTGATTGCATGTGCTCATCTCCTTTTCTTGTTATTATGGATTTCAATTGATTTCAATCAGTGTTCTTTATCTCCACAAGCTTTTCTAAGAGCTATTTTTCATGAATCTTTTGATAATTTTTAGGTTATTGAGTAACTCCAGTCCCACACTTGCACTATTATCTTTCAGTAATGCTTAGACTTCAACAGCCAGTGATGAAGGATGTGGATGGGCTTGAAGCCACACTGTGGAGATGATATGGAAGTAGATTAACAGTGATAATAAAATGTTGTATGTGTAGTTTTGAGAGTCTGAATAAAGCAGGATGATAGTTTAGGCAGTTTAATCCTGTTAAGGCACTGGATCTTGGTTAAGAAGATTCTTGATGTGATCTGTGACACTTATTTGGGACAACTTCCGCGGAGGATCCTTTGCCATGTCCTGCCTAGGGAATTTCTGAGCCTGGCAATAAATTCTGAATACTGGGGTTATAGTACTGAAATTGACAAAGAGAGTCTAAAAGATGAAATGCAGATCAAGTAAGGTGAGGTAATGACAAAGTGAATGAAATATTTGTATTCATTATATAACCTAGTAAGTTTTTTTTTGTTTGTTTTTTTTTTTTTAATACCACTTAACAGATGTGATGAAAATGCTGATAGATTGATTATATGCTAGCTATCCCTCCACAGAAGCTTGGAATGTGAACCTGAGTACACTCTATATACTAGGTTTGCTTTTAAGGTAGCAGCTGACTCCTGTTAAAAGTCATTGGGTCTGGCTGCCCCACTTCTAGTTAAACCACCTGGAATCTACCTCACAGAGCATTTTCCTCTCAGAACAAGGCAGAGACAATGAGAATTTTTAAATTCTCAAATCCTGATTGCCTCCACTTCCAGTTATGTCTACTCCTGTGAAATCCTGAATGCTGTTGCCTTCCATCAGTTCTTTTTGTTGCTTCTGCCAGGAGCGTTAGTTATCTTATTGGAGACTTTCATACACAGAGAGTTTACAACTTTTAAATTTTGAGCAATTGTTTGAGTGCATTTTATCTTTCATTCTGTTTTCCAGCAGTACCTCAGTGGCCCCTCTAACTGTGCTTGACAGTGTCATAGACAATATTACCTTTTTCCCTTGCTTCTATGTCAGAACTTACAGCATGCTGTCCTGGGTTCAGCAGTAGCAGTCATTTTTTTCTCCTTCTTAGTAGCTGGTGCAGCACTGTTTTTTTGACTTTTGGCCTGGGGACAGTGCTGATAACACTGATGTTTTCAGTTACTGCTCAAATGTTTAGTCTGACAGAGGACTTTGTGAGTCTTATGCTCTGCCAGGGAGGAGGGGAAGCCGGGAGGAAGCAGAGACAGGACACCTGACCCAAACTAGCCAAAGAGGTATTCCATACCACAGCACGTCATGCCCAGGATGTAACTGGGAGTTACCCAGAAGGTCTGGCTCACTGCTCGGTCGGACTGGTTTTCGATGGGTGGTATCATATTCTTTTCCCTTGTTATTTCCCTTCTCATTATTGTTATTGGTGGTAGCAGTAGTAGTTTGTGTTATACCTTAGTTACTGGGCTGTTCTTATCTCAACCCGTGGGAGTTACATTCTTTCCATTCTCCTCCCTGTCCCTTCAGGAGCAAGGCGGGTGCGGGGGGGAAGAAAGGGTGGGTGGGGGGGAGTGAACTGCATGGCTAACTTGATGACAGGGTTTAAACCACGACACATGCATAATATGAAAAAAACTTGAGTCTTTATGGAAGACAGTTATTTTCTACAGTTATGATCTTCTAGAATAACCCACTGCATACACACTTTAGCACTTAAGGATAGCCATAAAACACGGCACGAAGTTATAATGAACCCCAAAAGAACATCTGCTATTTTTGCAAACCTCAGTACCCACATACCTAGAGACAGCTTTTAGGTATGTAAACAAAATATTAGCTCCTCTGAATGCTCAAGTCCAATTCTTTGAGGTTTTGTTTGTTTTCCTTTTATTGGATTATTTATTGGATTCTTTAAATTGAACTAACCATACATTCACTTTGTATTATTATTATTCTAAAGGCTATTTTAATGTATTGAGGGGAAAAATACATTTTTCTTTCAGGAATTTTGCTTCATGGTCACCTTACCTCAACCAATATCTTTTTAAAAATTGTATTTAAAGAAATCAATTTTAAAGGAAGTGAATGTCGTCTAGCCTCCATGTCCATTCAACATTGGAAAAGCATTTTATGTTTTCCTCAGAATTATTTATTTGGGAAAAACTAATTAAAAATATAGACATTTTAATAATAGTACATTTTGAAATAATAAGTATTTCATACATAGTACATTCATGGTATAATAAAATAGTAAAACAATCAGCTTTTTGTTGTTCTTCGTGATCCAACATACTTCATGTAATATATATTAGGAAATAACACATGTTTCCATTTGAAAAACTTTCAGACAAAATTAGGTGATCAGGTTTTGCACAATGAATGTAATCTAATTAATTGTTTAAGAAGAAAAGAAGGATAGTTATTAATTTTTCAATCAAGGAGTAATATTTAAACAGAATGTAAATGAAAAATAAGTTCAAGATAATTGAACTGGGCAAGAGAGATTATGTTGTTACTGTACTATGCTAACACTGAGCACTACATTCAGCACAAATATTTTGCATCTTGTTTCTCCTACTTTGATAGTGTCAAAATAGCTAATGTTCAACTGCTCCAGTTTTGAATTAGATGTATGATAATTTAATTAAAGTTTAGAGTCTAGGAGCTGCTGAAGATCATACATAATCCAATTACTTTTTATTCAATTAATTTAATAACAAACCACTTTGGTATAATTACAGTTAATCCCCTGATTTTTCTCCTCAGCTGTTTATCAAGGGCCTGTAGAGTATCTTTGAGGAAATCATACTGGGATATAATTTCAACAATCCCCAGTGGAATTAATGCACTAAATGGTACTTAATTATGAGCAGTATTCCACTGCTGTATGGCTTAGATTTGAAGATGGTAAGAACACAAACGTAGTTTGAACTTTATGAGCCACTTTCCCTAGAGTATTTGGGAAGAGGAAACAGTAGTTTTTTCTCCCACTTGCTGATACTGAACAAAGAAATGCCAGGATATAAGCTAAATTGAATCAAAGACAATAATTGCAACCAGGCCCTTCTAACCATTGCAGCTGTTTACTGAATTGTAAATATCAGAAATTACTTTCAGCAGTATCATAGTTTCTTATGCATACAGCAAGCTGGTGTCTGAAATGGTGGATCCCTGACAAGATAAAGCCACAATTTCATTGTTTTCTGGGTAAAATTGAAAGTGCACACACAATCCATTCGCTGATTGTATCAGTCTTTGAATTTCTCAAATAAATACTGAAATTTCCTCTTTTTGTTGTATGATCATTTTAAGCAGATATAGGTACTTCATATGTAGGATGCTGCATCTGCAGGAATGGCTTTAATCCAGCATGTATTCAGAGAAATTTAGCATTAAACATGGCATAAGACTATTCGAGACATCCCGTTGATAGGTTAAATACTTGCTTCCTCTGCAGTCCAGTACAGAATCAGCATCTTGCCAGACCTTGAGTCATAAAACAGAGTGGGAACACTAAAGTTCTGAGCAAAAAAATGAAATTAAGTGCTTACTGCTGAGATTCTTGCACTCCTGACTAGAAGTGTGTTACTATTTTATTATTATATTATTATTTAGTAGGATATTAATCAAATTTTATACAAAGCTATGGTTCTCCCTGTCTGAATTAAAGTTTCTCTCATTTTAGAACCATTAGTTATTGCCTAGTCATTTCCTTTTTCAGCCACTTTTCCTTTTACTTTGATAGCCTAACTTCAGTGTTAAGATGCAGCAGAAAGGAACTTTTTTATTTTTCTAAATGTGATGCTGTAATATGTACCTGTTTTCACAGGTTATTTTTCATGGCTAAGGTAAAGTAACCTGGAAGATAAGTCATGAGGAGGGTTTTGAATCTGCTTCCTGTTCTTCAACTGTTAATAGTAATGTGTGGTGAAGGAAAGAGTAAATTCACTGCTAATTTTATTCTTATTAAGCTTAGGTGATTTTGCCAAGGCTGACAAAGAGAAACCCCACCGCTCACCCCCTTCCTGAATTAACAATTGATGCAATGGAAAAGCCTAGATTCACCCATTCTATCTGACGTAGGGTAAATATCAAGATGTGCTCCTTTAATGGTCAGAACAGTTAAAAGTCAGGGATATGTGTTTGATGCAATATACATTTCCGTCATTCTCCATTGACTCCTGCAAGTGCTGAGTGGGAGCTAAAACAGGAGTGGAAACCTAAAACCCAAGGCTTCAGCCTTAGATATGTCCAGGATGAATCAAGAGACAAAAGACATGATTCGTCAACTAATCTGGCATGAATACTTCAGATGAAAAGTTTAGAATTTGCTAGGTCATATGTGCTGCCATGTTGTTTTCCAGTCTTTGATTTTCTGATAGTGGAAAGGCAGGATGTTATAGGGTCATTTCACTACTTTCGTTTCAGGGGCAAAATTTTCCTCCTAAAAGAATTCCTGAAAAAAGAAAGTGTGTTTATGTGTGAATTTCTGGTTTGGCTCAGGAGAAATAATATAAAATACTGAAGAAAAAAAACTTTTTGAATACATTTACTGATGAAAATTCAGGACAATTTCTCAGTGATATATACCAGCATTACTCCAATATATCTATTCTGGAAAAAAGTTTGGAGACTTAATTTTCCTCTTTCTTACATTCATAAAGACATACAACTACTTCAGGAACACCCTCTTACTAGTTCCCTTCCCTCATATCCATATTTGTATTTAAAGTCAATCCATTATCAATTAGTGTATTACAAGTGAAATTCATAGTCTTTCATTCATTATTCATTGTGAAAAGATGCCAAACTACCGCTGATTTACTGTTTTGTATTTTACTGTCGTAAAAGCTTTCTCCCATTGTTTCCAAATAGTAAATGGAAACTCAAGGGATCTGCTGAAATTGAAAATTATATAAATTTAGGACATAAAAAAAAAAATAAAAATGCACAGGGTAAAACACAAAGCTTTCACTGAGTTAAAAAAATGAGGCTGATGATAGAAAGGAAAAGAGGCACATGTCACCTCAAATTTCAAACTTTCTAATGAGGTGAAATAAGAGTCTGACTGCAAAAGTGGAATTAATCTCACTTGCCTGTTTGATGTTACCCATGTCCATATTTTATTGAAGGGACCTTGACTGTGAAAGAAGTAGACTCGGTATTGATTATGATCAAAACACTTCTGGCCTGGGTGGTGGTGGCTGGTTGTGTCACAGCAGCAATTACACAACACTGCTCCCCAGAGACTTTCACCTACTTGTTAGATGAAATCAATAACATCTAGACAAGCACTGAAATGACATTTTAATGTTTACGAAGAACATTGCCACTTCAGGTCTGCCTTTGAAAAAGTTTCTAAGGGTGATGGAGGGGGCATATGGAGGGTTCTGTGTAGCAGCTAAAGGCAGTTACTTTCAAGCAAAGTTACTAGTCGTCACTCGAGAGGGCTTTGCAAAGACTATGTGTAACTACTTTGTGTAACAGCGCATTTTGACAGAAACAATCTATCTGCAAGAAGTTTTAGGGGATGCAGTACATTTAGTGGGATGATGATTATGAAGAGAGTTGAGAAAAGAGAGGTCCTGGAAGGAGTTGCATCTTCTCACCCCAAGAGATGGCACAAGCCAATATGACTAGGCCAAACTGAAAGGCTGCAAGTGAGAGCAGTTAGCTACATATATCTCAGTGCTCTTTCTTCATGCCTTTATACACAACATGCCCTGCAGTGAGTCGCAACTGTAGCAGCACTGTGGCAACACTGAACTTTTACTTGGGCTTTGCAGGAGGTATTTGCCATTTTAGCTCAGGGTACATCAGTGAAAAGTCTAGGCATACATGCTTTATGAATTGCTCATATGGATCAAGGGAAGAGGGGGTCCCTCCAGCAATCAGGTCTTCTTGGCCATTCTCTGTTGGCCTTTCCTTGAATCTTCACCCTCGCTTCCACCCAAGCTTATAATTTAAGCAATGTGCCTTACATTGTGATCAGCTGTGCACCTACCATACTGCAGCTGATGGGGCTGGGGGCTTTGTAGAGACCCATGAGATTGGTACAACATTGCTCTGTCACAGTAATGCTGACAGAAAAAAGAACAAACAAACAACTGTGCGTGGATGCATTTGGTGTCTTTATACAAGGTACTGGCTATTCTGTTTGCAGTGGACTGCATCAGGAAGATCTGGTGCTGGCCTTTCTCATGTTCAGTGAGTTGGTCTAGGTGGACCACAGGTCTGTGCCAGTATGGCAATAGTATCAGTAACACTAACCTGTAAAGTTTAGTACAATAGCTACCATTTTCAAAGGCAGACAACACATCTGTAGCATTAACTATAAAACTGAACAGACTGTAATTATAACAGAAGCTACTGCTTCTAAAAAACCTTAGCTATTTTTTAGGATAGTGAGAGTGTGGTAAAATACAATTAAATGAAAATTCTCTGAGACCTGTCTGTTCTTTACCTCTCTTTTCATGTAAAATGTAGTTCTTCATTCAGTGAAACACTTAACCATGTATTTAAGTTAGCCATAACATATTGAACAAAGGATTTATTGATTAAAGGTTTTTTAAAAAAAATCTTAAAATTTAATTTTTGTTTAATTTATCACTGGAAAAAGAGTAATTTGAATATACTCTTAATTCCTTTAAACAGGGATACAGGAAGATGCAGAGTGAGATTTGGCAGATAAAGTATGAGTTAGGCAACTTTTAATGCCTTTATTTCAAGACAGCAATAATTTCTGCACTGGTGATTCAAAAAGTCACAAAAGCACCTCCGTGTTTTTTCTGAAAATTCTCAAATACCTAGATTTAGATAATGATACTTAAGCATCCAGGCCTGGCAATGAACATACTCTTCTGCTGTTGTGGTTTAACCCCAGTAGCAGCTAAGCTGGTAGCAGCTGAACCCCACACAAACGCTTGCTCACTTCCCCTCAAATGGTTAAGAATCAGAAAGGAAAATGTGAGAAAACTTATAGGTTGATATAGACAGTTAAAGAGGTAAAGCAAATGCTTCACACACCAGTAAAGCCAAATAAGGAATTTGTTCGGCACTTCCCATGGGCAGGCAGATGTTCAGCCTGGAAACCCAGGAAAGCAGAGCTCCGCTAAGTGCAGAGATTACTTGGGAAGACAAATGCCCTAACTCTAAATATTCTCCCTTCCTCCTCTTCCTGCTGCTTTTGTTGCTGAGTATGACATCATATGGTATGGAATATCACATTTGTCATTCAAGGTCAGCTGTCCTGGTTGTGTCCCCTTGCAGCTTCTTGTGCACACTCAGCCTACTCTCTGGTTGGACAGTGTGAGAATCCCCAAAACCTTGACACTGTGTAAGTACTGCTCAGTGATAACTAAAACATCCCTGTGTTTTCAAAACTGTTTTCATTATAAATCTGATATACAGGACCATACAAACTATTATGAAGAAAATTAACTCTATCTTTGCCAAAACAAGTATACCCCCTTCAATTTCCTCATGAGTTAGGAAAGCGCTTAAGTACTTGCATCTTTCCGCAGTGCCTGTAGGTTGCAGGAAGCAAGAGTTCCTTGCAACCTGGGAACAATTGCCTTTTCAGATAGACATGACTTAAACCCATATTTCTCATTTTTTAATGAAAATGCTTTCAGTATCAGGATAATGGCAAATCCAGCTCAACGTCCTTATTGAATCTAGGACAATAAGGCCTCACAATTTTTTTTTAATTACTAAAGTATAAATAAGTTACTTGTTATTTATATCAATTGTTATAGTTAAAGATAATTAACTACTTATTTCTGCTATTGCAAAAAATATAAAATTCAACTTGAGAAGTACAGAGGTGAGATTGGCAGGTTCTTTCCATTTGCTTTATGATATATAAATAACTTAATTATCAGATTAAACTATACTTTTTCATACATATATATCAGTAGATACTCTATAGCTCATTCACAGAGAGGTTATTCTGATAGATTTTCTTCCTTCTTCAGTTTTAAAAGAATATTGCAAAACACACAAAAAACACACATTTAATCTGTAGTAATTCAGATCTGTAGCAGTGTTTCTCACATGTTAGCTCAAAAAAGAAACAAGCTTTATAAAATATGAAGATCAGTTCAAATTTCTGACTTTTAAATGAATCAGATTAAATGGATAAGTGGCATGAAAAGTGTTTAATACCTTGCTGAACCGTGGGAGATCTGTCACCATTCTGCCAGTGTGAACTGAAAAGACCCATTAACGACCTACCTCATGCAATATTACCGCTGCTACATCAAATGGGTCTGCTTGTTATACTAAAATAGCCAGCACCAAGAATACTGCTGCCTTACAGCTCAGTGAACAATAATAAATCAGTGAGCAGCAACTGCCCTCTGGAATTACTGCACCTGCTGAAACCTTCCCAAGTGTCAACAGAATCCCAACTTTCCTGGCTTCTGCAGGAGTTGATGTGGAATAGAGAACAGTATCACTCCTGTTTGCTTTTTAACAAGCAATTGAGAAGGTAGGGAATAGAGATGTTCCTTTTCTTCTTCACCTTTGTAACTTCCAAAGCAATCCTGAAAGGAGATCTCTGGAGTTAAATTTTTCAATAGATGTTCTTATTATTGTTTGCCTTTTCACTCTGAAAATGTTTAATCAACTATAGGCGGCTTAATATATTTGTGTTTAAGAATTCCATTTCTCTTGTTGACTCAAACACTGGTATAGGTCTTAAAAAGATGGGTAAAGTTTGCATGGATATAAACACATTTGTGTCTTCTACACGCAGTTTGAGCATGTTCAGATTCAATGTTCAGTAATAAAGCTGGGTACTTCCTCTTGGTTTCTGAATTCTGTATCTCCACCACTAGAGCCTTTGTTGAAAGCATGTCTGTAATGAAGCAGTATCAGCCAAACCATAAGCTAAGTTTATGATAAAACTGAAAATAAAAAACCCCAAACCCCAGCAACTCAAAAATTGTGTGTACAATTAATAGGAGAAAGTTTTTTCACTAGAAATTTCAAACTGCATTTTCTTTGCTTAATTAGCACTTTGAAGAAGGACAGTATTTGCTAATGATATAACAACAAAATCCTTAGATAAGATAGTAAACATAACAGTATGCATTCTCTATGACCTGTAGTGTAACCAGAAGGGACCAGAGTTGATATTTTCCTTGGAAAAAACATGAAATAAAATGTATACACCCCCCCAATAGTAAACCCTTCTGTTTACTTCATAAAAAATAAGGACTTCCAAAAAGTTACTTTAAAAGATAGTGGTAGCCTGGAGAACATAAAGAAAGACTACAGAGCCCTGGGAGAGGCGGTTAGGGGCTCTGGAGCTCAGATTGTCTTTTCATCAATTCTTCAGGATACAGAGGAAGACCTTAAAAAAACTAGGAGGATTGGCCAGGTTAATAAATGGTTAAAAGGATGGTGTCATAGTCAGGGGTTTGGGTGTCTTGAACATAGGGTCCAAGTTAGTAGGCCAGGTCTACTGGGGGCTGGTGCAGCTGGTCTGATAAAGAAGGGGAAGAGCAGTTTTGGTAGGAGGGTTGCCAGGCTGGTCAAGGATGTTTTAAACTAGACGTGTTGGGGGAGGGGGGCATCATTCCATCCCAACACCCACAGTCAGTTGCCAACACCTATAATAAATGCTTGGAGCAATGCAGAGATATTCCAGCTCCTCCAGCCAATGAGCCGGCTTCATTTGGAGCTCGGCTCAGATGCCTCTTTACAAACGTCCGTAGTATGGGGAACAAACAAGAGGAATTAGAGATGTGTGCACGTCTACGGGGGTATGATATAATAGGCATCACAGAAACATGGTGGGATGGCTCCTATAACTGGAGTGTTGGAATGAAGGTTACAGGCTCTTTAGAAAAGACAGGCCTGGCAGACGGGGAGGGGGAGTTGCTATTTATGTTAGGGACAAGCTGGAGAGTATGGAACTCTGTCTGGGGACAGGTGAGCAGTCAACAGAGTGTTTGCGGGTCAGGGTTAAAGGGAGAACAGCTGTGGGGGACATTACTGTGGAGATCTGTTACAGTTCGTCTGATCAAGAGGAATCTGTGGATGAAGCACTGTATAGACAGATAGGAACAGCCTCATGCTCGCAGGCCCTTGTTCTCATGGAGGACTTCAACCACTCTGACATCTGTTGGAGGGACAGTACAGCCCAGCACAAGCAGTCCAGGAGGTTCCTCATTTGTGTGGAAGACAACTTCCTTCTGCAAGTAATAGAGGAGCTGACAAGGAGAGGTGCCATGCTTGACCTCGTACTCACTAACAGTGAAGGGCTCGTTGGAAATGTGGCGCTCCAGGGCAGCCTTGATTATAGGGATCATGAGATGGTTGAATTCGAGATCCTCGGGACAGTGAGAAGAGCGTTCAGTAAGCTCACTGCCCAGACTTCAAGAGAGCAGACTTTGGCCTCTTCAGGAGCCTGCTTAGTAAGGTTCCATGGGATATAGCCCTAGAGGGCAGGGGGGCTCAAGACTGTTGGTTGTTATTCAAGGGTCACTTATTACAAGCTCAGGAGTGTTGCATCCCATCTAGAAGGAAATGCAGCAGGAGGGCAAGGAGACCTCCTTGGATGGATAAGGAGCTGCTCAGGAAACTTCAAAGGAAAAAAGAGGCTTATAGAAGGTGGAAGCAAGGACAGGTGGCCTGGGAAGAATACAGGGATGTTGTCCGGGAAGCTAGGGACCAGGTTAGGAAAGCTAAGACCCAGCTAGAATTGAACTTGGCTAGGGATGTTAAGGATAACAGGAAGGGATTCTATAGGTACATAGAGAATAAAAGACTAGGGACAACGTAGGCCCTCTCCGCAAGCTATTAGGAGAACTGGCTACCCTAGATATGGAGAAGGCTGAGGTTCATAATGATTTTTTGCCTCGGTCTTCACTGGCAAAGACTATGACTGCACTACCCAAGTCTTGGAAGGCAGATGTGGGGACTGTGAGAATGAAGACCCTAGGCCCACTGTAGGAGAGGATCTGGTTCGAGACCGTCTTAAGAACCTGAATGCACACAAGTCCATGGGACCTGACTAAATCCATCCATGGGTCCTGAAGGAGCTGGCCAATGAAGTTGCTAAGCCACTGGCCATCATATTTGAAAAATCATGGCAGTCAGGTGAAGTTCCCGACGACTGGAAAAAGGGAAATATAACCCCCATTTTCAAGAAGGGGAAAATGGATGACCCGGGGAATTACAGACCAGTCAGTCTCACCTCTGTGCCTGGCAAACTCTTGGAGCAGATTCTCCTGGCAGGCATGCTAAGGCACATGAAAAACAAGGAGGTGGTTGGTGACAGCCAGCATGGCTTCACTCAGGGGAAATCCTGCCTGACCAATTTGGTGGCCTTCTATGATGGGGCTACAAAACTGATGGTCAGGGGCAGAGCAGTTGCCATCATCTATCTGGACAAGTGCAAAGCATTCGACACTGTCCCACATGACATCCTTGTCTCTAAATTGGAGAGACATGAATTTGATGGATGGACCACTCGGTGGATAAAGAACTGGCTGGATGTCTTCACGCAAAGAGTTGTGGCCAATGGCTCGATGTTTGGCTGGAGATCGGTAATGAGTGGTGTCCCTCAGGGATCAGTGTTGGGACCGGTCTTGTTCAACATCTTGGTCGGTGACATGGACAGTGGGATTGATTGCGCCCCAACAAGTTTGCCGATGACACCAAACTGTGTGGTTCAGTTGATAAGCCGGAGGGAAGGAATGCCATCCAGAGGGACCTTGACATGCTTGTGAGGTGGGCTGATGCCAACCTGATGAAGTTTAACCATGCCAAGTGCAAGGTCCTACACCTGGGTCAGAGCAATCCCAGACACAGCTACAGGTTGGGCAGAGAAGAGATTCAGAGCAGCCCTGCGGAGAAGGACTTGGGGGTGTTGGGTTGATGAGAAAATGATCATGAGCCGGCTGCAGTGTGAGCTCACAGCCCAGAAAGCCAACCGTATCCTGGGCTGCATCAAAAGGAGCATGACCAGCAGGTCGAAGGTGATCCTGCCCCTCTACTCTGCTCTCGTGAGACCTCACTTGGAGTATTGTGTGCTGTTCTGGTGCCTTCAACATGAAAAGGACATGGAACTGTTGGAACAAGTTTGGAGGAGGGCCATGAGGATGATCAGGGGACTGGAACACCTCCCGTATGAAGAGAGGCTGAGAAAGTTAGGGCTGTTGAGCGTGGAGAAGAGAAGGCTGCGTGGAGACTTCATAGCAGCCTTCCAGTATCTGAAGGGGGGCTATAGGGATGCTGAGAACGGACTCTTCATTAGGCACTGTAGTGACAAGACAAGGGGTAATGGGTTCAAACTTAAACAGGGGAAGTTTAGATTGGATCTAAGGAAGGAATTCTTTACTGTGAGGGTGGTGAGGCACTAGAATGGGTTTCCTAAAGAAGTTGTGAATGCTCCATCTCTGACAGTGTTCGAGGCCAGGTGGCATGGTTTAGTGTGAAGTGTCCCTTCCCATTGTGGGTGGCTGGAACTAGATGACCTTCAGATCCTTTCCAACTCTAGCTATTCTATGATTCTATGATTTTATGATTCTATTCTATGATTCTAAGGTACCCTTTTAAAAGCCACCTTTCTGAAAGACAGTATATTGTGCTTAAACAATATTACTTTTTATGTAATGTATTATAACTTTTAAAGCAGAGCAGTTCATAAGGATATATTTGTTATGAAGTCATTAAGACTTATGCATTCAGGTGTTTATTACAGGTCTGGATATGGCTGCTTTTTAGTTTTCTTACAATTTTAGTAAAACTTTTTGTTGTTAGAAAATAACTGCAATAAAAGTATTTTTTTTAGATTTTTTATTAAAGTATTTAATGTTTGACTTTCTACTTACACAATTAAATCAGGATTCTATACTTTCCATGGGCTGCAGTATTTTTGCATTCATTTTGAATTCTAATAGCTGTAGATGGCTATGTACATTGAAAAACTGAATTTTAATATAGAAGCAATCTATGGGCTATGTCCTCAGACTTAGTTCACTTCCATTGAAGTGGAGACTAGAAGGAGGACTTTTATACTCTCTTATGTGTGTCATCAGTACTGGAGGTGATCCTAAAAAGGATTCAAGTCAACTGTACTTTGTAAAAGGGCGCTCATCAACATTAGTGTTTTGAGTAATGTTATTAGAATAAATGTTTGGGGTTTTGCTTTGTTTTGGTTTTGGTTTTTTTTGTTTTGGTTTTGCATTTTTTTCATGGGGTGGTGGGGGTGGTGGTAGTGGAAGATATGTCCATTTGAAAAGAAGCTCCTGCTCATCTCTGCTTAATAAACTTTGGAGGTTCACATTGTGGAGTAGATCAGCTGCAGTGCTTGCTAATTTAGTTGTGGTCAAGTGGGGCTGCTCAGAATTACTTAGCTAACTTTACAGGGGAAAAGAGATTTCTAAACTGTTTCTCATTTGTAAATAATTTTGTATCTCAGTTATTCTTTTTCTTGTGTTTGTTTAGCTATACTTGTTTATTTTTTGTTGTTTGTTTTTGTTTGGTTTTTAGGTATTCCCTGGATGTGAATTACTTAGAAACTTTTAATCTTTTATCTATCTGTGCTTGCTGCATTCATAGGGATCAATAAAAATAAAAAAAGTCTCAAAATATTAGGCAATTTGGAGATCAAAGATGAATTTAGCAGAAGTCATCAAGCAGAAAGATTAATATGAAAATGAAAAAACAGAAGACGTACAATCCTACTTACTTACTGTCAGGTAATCCTGAATCTCCACATTAGTGCTGTCACTTAGGCTTTTGCAACTTAAATGTAAATAGAATTTTAAAACACTCCTAGATAAAAAAATAGAGGCAATTAATACTTATTTTGCACCAGTATTAAGATGCAAAGTATGCAAGATTCAAAGTATTTATGGATCAAGCTCATTTCATTCAGTTTTGCTGCATAAGCAAAACTATTCTGGAATAACTATTATCCTGTTTGAAACTTTGGAGGAAGAATCCTCACCCTTTTATAACCTTATTTTGTCACTGATGTAATTTCTAGAATAAGATGAACAAACATGTCATGAAAAAAGTTAGCAGTTAATAATTTTACACTTTTTCGTGTGTGTGATATCCTATGGTAATATGATTCAGATGTGTCTGTGTGAGGGCATCTGTGAGGGTAATCTGTGCGTCCATATTCTGTCCTTAGAGGAACAGCATGATCTGAATTGGAGAGAATTTTCAGAGATGATCTGATCCAGCTGCCAGCTTAAAACAAGATTTTACTTTAGGGTCAGATAAGGTTGCCCTTGTTACACTTGAGTTTTGAATATTTCCAAAGATCGGGATTCCACAATCTCTGTATCCAGCTTGTCTCATGGTTTAAACCCTCTCAAAGTGTATTTTTTCTTTCTTTCTTTCTTTCTATGGCACCAGAATTTCGGAAGTTTGAAGTCAGAAGTTTCTTATCCTTCTTTTGCACACATCCTAACTCTGCCTCTTTGCAAACCCCATTAGGTTATTTAATATAATGCTAATAGCTTTTACCTTTCTCTTTTCACAACCCAATAAACCTGGTTCCTCAGCTGCTTCTTATATAGAATCACAGAATCATAGAATAGTTAGGGTTGGAAAGGACCTTAAGATCATCTAGTTCCAACCCCCCTGCCATGGGCAGGGACACCTCACACTAAACCATGTCACCCAAGGCCTCATCCAGCCTGGCCTTAAACACCACCAAGGATGGAGCATTCACAACCTCCTTGAGCAACACATTCCAGTGCCTCACCACCCTCTCAGTAAAGAATTTCTTCCTTATATCCAATCTAAACTTCCCCTGTTTAAGTTTGAACCGGTTACCCCTTGTCCTGTCACTACAGTCCATAAAGAAGAGTCCCTCCCCAGCATCCTTGTAGGCCCCCTTCAGATACTGGAAGGCTGCTATGAGCTGTCCACGCAGCCTTCCCTTCTCCAGGCTGAACAGCCCCAACTTTCTCAGCCTGTCTCCATACAGGAGCTGCTCCAGTCCCCTCATCATCCTCGTGGCCCTCCCCTGGACTTGTTCCAACAGTTCCATGTCCTTTTTATGTTGAGGACACCAGAACTGCACACAATACTCCAAGTGAGGTCTCACGAGAGCAGAGTAGAGGGGCAGGATCACCTCCTTCGACCTGCTGGTCACGCTCCTTTTGATGCAGCCCAGGATACGGTTGGCTTTCTGGGCTGCGAACGCACACTGCAGCCGGCTCATGTTCATTTTTTCATCGACCAACTCCTCCAAGCCTTTCTCCACAGGGCTGCTCTGAATCTCTTCTCTGCCCAACCTGTAGCTGTGCCTTGGATTGCTCCTCACTTCTCTAGCCTGTTGCAACTGCTACCCTCAATTTGTTTTCACTCACAAATTGCTGAGAGCTGCTGAAAGCATTGCATTTCAGGTCTGTGATCATTAATTGCTCTGGTGACAGTTATCAGCTACTGGTCAAATGCTGAAGTCTTTAATAATTTTCTTTTCACCCATTTAAAGAAAACTTCAAATTAATTACCACAGTAACAATAAGCTTTATATATATGTGTGTGTGCAAGTGTGTATTTTGTTTAGAGTCTGATTATTTTGTGTATAGCATTTACTTATTCTAAAATGTTCAGTATATATGTATTCTAGAGCTCATATAGCTTACTGAAAATATTCATAATGATTGGTTTGATTTTGCTTGGGTTTTTTTGTCTTATTTGTAGTGGCTGAACTGATGTTCTGAAGTGATTAACTTCAGAAATTTTACCAAATGTATTTAGTAGTTAAGTTTTCAGTCCAGATTCAGTTAGATTTTTTGGAAGGACTGCTATCACCTATGAAGACAGCTACAGCAGGCTTTTCGTGTAATTGTTGGTTAATTTTTACACTGCTAAGTCGTTTATTGTCTAAAAGTGTGTTGGGTTTTTTTAGTTGTCATCAGGGGAAGTTCTCGTCCAATATTAGCATTCTTACAACATCTTACTTAAAATAGCATTTCTCAGACAAGATCAATAACTCCAAAAGCAAAGTGTTTTTTTCTTTCAAAGGATTTTAATATATATGCAAAACAAAAAAATAAAAATTGTGTTTTCATTCTAAACTGTAAAATAATACTTTAATCTAAAAACAAGTTTTATTTGCAATATGAACTTTATATGGAATAACCCCCCAATGATCAATTAATAAATATTACTAAAAGCCTGATTTAGTTAATAGTTGAACTCAGCTGTACCACCGTCCCTACCTGCTAAAATTATTATTGCCATATGAACCGGAGAAAATTTGTTTGCTTTCTTTTACAGTGTCAATTAACTAATCTTGTTTAATTCTACAATTGCTGAAAATAGTTATATCTTGTATATAAAATAAACCAAACTGTCATCTGTGTTATCATGCTGAATACTGAAAGAAAAAATAATGATAGGAAATTATAGCAAAATTTAGATTAAACCCTTTTTTTCCATATCTAAATTTAAAGAAAGGTAGCAGAATGCCACTACAGAGATT
Organism: Psittacula echo; assembly: GCF_963264785.1. Lineage (NCBI taxonomy): Eukaryota > Metazoa > Chordata > Aves > Psittaciformes > Psittacidae > Psittacula > Psittacula echo. The sequence continues at coordinate 151,335,832 of NC_137735.1, read as the reverse complement.
TTAGGTACATTAGTGCAAAGACAACATTATGCTTCAAATTGTTCATGACAGAGCTGGATCAACAGGCCAACAAATTATTCACATATGATATAGCTGCTCAAAGACGAGCTAAAAATACATTGCTTTCTTGAAGCTCTAAGTAATCAATAAAGTCAGAGAAAATAACATTCAAATGAAGCTTTCTGATTCTGCTGAGCCCGTTAAAGCAAAACAAAACTTAACCTGACATGATCAGGAAGACTGAAAACGTGTGGCTAATGCCTCTTGTGATGCCTGATTAGCAGATGTTCCCTTTTCTGTGCTTTTGTGTCTCATCTCCTGTCAGTCCTACGACAGTGGAAGAATGAAATTACGGATAAAAGCCACCACCACACAGAAATATTATAATATTAAACTTCTTAAAGATTTGTAGATGCACAGCAAATCAGTTTAATTGAAATCACTGGGATACTTTAGTATAAGTTTTTCACAGATTCTATTTAACATTGAGGTATCTCCATCTTTGCTGTTTTAGAATCTCAATAGACAACAGATAATGATGCATGGTTGATTTTGTCCTCTTCTCCAGCTCTTGCCCTGGCAGTGCAGTGTTTGAAAAAAGATGGCCATAACCAAGAGTATAGTATGAAGAGAAGCTTGTCTGAAGAAAACAAACAAAAAATTTGTGTTTTTCTTCACCAAGGCCACACAGTCAGAAAAAAAGTTTCTGTTAGTCATCACCTGCTGTTTGAGTGGAGAATTGTTCTGTTACTGAACAGTGTGTGCATGATTGAGAGAGGAACAAGAAAAAGTCATAGCATAATGTTCTAATAAATTCTAAATTAAAAAAATTTTTTTAGCGTTTATTTAAATGGTAAACTAAAGTAAATGATTGTATCTTACTATATTGGTCCCATAGCATTTGTGAGACTAAAAGCTAGACTCCCTCCCCAGACTTGCTTCATCTGAGAACCTGGGATATTGGTTTTGATTGTTTGAAAGCTAATCCTCAGAACCCATTTTCAGCTATGATATTTACTCCATCTTCACATCAGTGATCAACCTTGTGAGCAGGCATGTTGCTAAAGCCAACAGATGAGAAAGAATTTCTAAAAGTGAACCAGCAGGTGCTTCAGATAACAGGAGCAAGAACCAGCCCAGCAACAAGTAAATAGCACCTCCGTAATACCTGCATCTGCAGAGTGAACGATACTCTCTAACAATAATAGGGAGCTGAATGAACTTCAACATTTACAAAAATTGGACCTGATTAACTGATGATGTTCTAGGATGGTCATGTTCTTTGTTTTGTATTTTAGGTGCAATGTTTCAGAACAAGGTGAAAATAATCAAAGGGGAAGTGAGCATATCCTTTTATATTCCTATATTAAACAGTTTTCTGGTATGAAAATGTAGATCCTGTATACAAATAATATAAGACCTAGTTGATAATAATAACGGTAACAATATGATTAGAAATTTAATATGCTAGATATCAGACAATAGCAAATTAATTTGAAAATACATGGAGCATTTTCTTCCATTATATTACCATTTCTAGACAGGACTAATACTTAGGCATCTTCTCATGTATTGATACTAGAATATACTTTAATTTCCTTTCAATTTAACCATAATAAGAAGCTGGAATAAAATTACAGGAATTCTCTGTATTTTCAGGAGTCAGAGAAAGATTTACATTTAAGCAGATGGTGAGTTTCGGAGCTGAAAACAATTGGAAATTTGGGTCATTGAGACAAAAGCACCTGAAGTACAAGCAGTCAAAGTGTATTTATTATTTTGTAAGTGGCCAGTGTTTCACTGATGTCTCTCATCAGTGATTATACTTGCTGTTGAAGAAGCAGCTTTGTGTATGAATTATAAGTTTACAGAGTGTCCACAAATCTTAATATGTAGTATGTAAGCAAGTTCTCAGGGAAATTCAACAGTGTGGGAGTTGTTAATAACTTTTCATTCTGTTCTTACTTACACTGTGTGCATCTATTTAGCCTAGCAGAAGATTTTTATGAAGAGATTTTACATTACATGTTATGTAAACTAAGATGTAGATACCTAACTGTTGAGAGGATGTTAAACTGTGAAACAGTATTCATAAAATAAGAATCTCTATTAATAGGTAGCGGTATAAAATCTGTATTAAACCCTTCAAATTTATTAAAATATTAAATCTAATACCAGTTCATGGAGCATGCCCAATAATAATCCCTATTGATGCATAAATCAGTGGCATATTCTTTTTTTCCTATCCAGCTTTTAAATCATAGAATCATAGAATTGTTAGGGTTGGAAAGGACATTAAGGTTATCTAGTTCCAACCCCCCTGCCATGGGCAGGGACACCTCACACTAAACCATGTCACCCAAGGCTCTGTCTAACCTGGCCTTGAACACCTCCAGGGTGGAGCATTCACAACCTCCTTGGGCAACACATTCCAGTGCCTCACCACCCTCTCAGTAAAGAATTTCTTCCTTATATCCAATCTCAACTTACCCTGTTGAAGTTTGAACCGGTTACCCCTTGTCCTATCACTACAGTCCATAAAGAAGAGTCCATCCCCAGCATCCCTATAGCCCTCCTTCAGATACTGGAGGGCTGCTATGAGGTCTCCACGCAGCCTTCTCTTCTCCAGGCTGAACAGCCCCAACTTTCACAGCCTGTCTTCATACGGGAGCTGCTCCAGTCCCCTCATCATCCTCGTGGCCCTCCTCTGCACTTGTTCCAACAGTTCCATGTCCTTTTTATGTTGAGGACACCAGAACTGCACACAATACTTTAAGTGAGGTCTCACAAGAGAGCAGAGTAGAGGGGCAGGATCACCTCCTTCGATCAGCTGTTCACACTCTTCTTGATGCAGCCCAGGATACGGTTGGCTTTCTGGGCTGCGAGCTCACACTGCAGCCGGCTCATGATCATTTTTTCATCGACCAACACCCCCAAGTCCTTCTCTGCAGGGCTGCTCTGAATCTCTTCTCTGCCCAACCTGTAGGCGTGCCTGGGATTGCTCCCACCCAGGTGTAGAACCTTGCACTTGGCATGGTTAAATGTCATAAGGTTAGCATAAGCTCACCTCACAAGAGTGTCAAGGTCCCTCTGGATGGCATTCCTTCCCTCCAGTGTATCAACCGAACCACACAGCTTGGTGTCATCGGCAAACTTGCTGAGGGCACACTCAATCCCACTGTCCATGTCACCGACAAAGATGTTGAACAAGACCGGTCCCAACACCGATCCCTGAGGGACACCACTCGTTACTGGTCTCCAGCTGGACATTGAGCCATTGAACATAACTCTTTGCGTGTGGCCATCCAGCCAGTTCTTTAACCACCAAGTGGTCCACCGCTCAGTTTTAGCTAAGCTGGATCCTTTGTTAGAATAAGTTTTACCTATATGATGCCCTTATTTTTGAGATCAGAAATTCAAACACAGCTCTTTACAGTCTCTGTAATTGTGATTTGAGGTGTAAATATGCTGCTAAAATATAAGCTGATTTGTCTGCAAATGTAAACATTAAAGTCCTATAATACAGTGCAGCAGTTCAGTCCTTTTAGTCTTTTTCCACTAACATCTAAATTAAAAAAGAAACAGAAAAGTTCATTTGTATAAGACTATATTGCTCCAACAATATTATTACCATGCATTTTACTATTCAGTCTTTGAAAGATGCAAGCCATCTAAAGTGTTGTTACTCTGGATAAGACTGATACTTATGTTGATGTTTAGGTGCACTTTAAGCTTTTATTAGTAAAGAGACACAACTTCATTTCTGACATCATAAATCAGGTTATTAACAATGTCCAGTTTGGTTTGTTTTTTTTTTTATCTACCTGTAACTATTAAGGCAAAGTAAGAACTTAAGCCCAAAGACTAAATTTGTTTGAATAGTGCAAACAAGCAGTGACATAGCACTGAATAATACTTAAAATAATAGTACTAAACATGTTAAGTGTATATCCGAGTTGATAAATTTTGTATTGGCAAAACTAGAAATGTGCAAGCTTCATTTTACTCTTGGTTATAAAAATACATTTAAACCTAGCAGGTTCACTTGCTTTTAATTCAAGCAAAATCCCCTTTTTTTCATTTCTACAAAATTGAAGAAGAAGTAAAGTACATAAAATTGCCAGTGAAACTGATGAGAGTTTGCCTGAATGACAGTGAAAAAGAACTCATTAAGATTGCCATGATTTGGCCATATATAACATGAGTTAAAGATTAACCATGTTGATAAGATTTCTCTGCTAGAAACTAATAGCCATGCACTATGCTATACGAAATCACTGACATCACTGGCACTATTTTTATTTGGCAATTATAAAGGAACATGTTAAATTTTGTTAAAGTTGTTGCTTAAAATAATTCTGTTCCTGAATTAGCTATAGGCATTTTTTTTTGCTTTGAAAACCTAGAAAGTATAGATAATTGATTCAAACCAGCAACCCACTCTTTCAGTTATGAGCAATGTAATTGAGAATGGACAACAAAATTAAGTAGCTGTCACAGTTTCCTCAGCTATTGTCTTTGGAATTCAGAAGTCGTGCAGATTTTAATTTATGTGCTACCTGCTGCTACTGTAACCAAGTAATACCACGGTTTGGTGAATAATTCAACTTGCCAATTATGTAAACAGGATTATTTGGAGGAATGAAGAAACAAAGTTATCAAGGTATCTTATTTATTCTGGAAGCTTCCCCATGGTGTCTCCATGTGTATTCCAAGCATTTCTCATCTTGTACGTCTTTATATTATTCTCTTCACATACACAGTATTACTGTTATTTGTTAGAGTAATGTATTATGTGCATAGCATTTATATAGAGAGCTATTTTTACTTATTCATACAAAGCAGTGAGTCATTGATACTGTGGTTAAGCTGTATAAAGGACCATATGAAGGCTTATATAGTAAAGGACTGCAAAACCAAAAAGCTACAGATTCACATATAAAATTCTTTAGCTTTATGAGTGGTACATAGTGATCTGACTCTTACAGGGTGGAATTTTCATGTTCATTTATTTTATTTTAACTTAATAATAGAATATTAAACTATAGAACTTAATAATAGAATATTAAATAGAATAATATAATATTAAATGCTTGACCTTCACTAGTGCCTTGCAGGGCTTGGGGACTAAGGCTTATTCTTCTTCAGGATGATCCCCATTGCTGGTTATTCTGCCAGCAGCTATAGTTATAGATCTTAACTATTGTTCTCCCCATCCGCAGCTATAGTTATAGATCTTAACTATTGTTCTCCCCATCCCCTATAATCTTTTAAAAAATTAATTAACTTCTTTCTTTTCTATTATGGTTTCTTTGCTTTAAATTTTATAAGAAGAGATTTTTGAGAGCTATTTTAGTAATTTCAAGTGGATCATTCATGTAAGTTAATTTCTAATCTATTGTATGAATAACAGTATGTTTGTGGGAAGATAAAATCCTCTATTCTATTTGTGATTGTTCCTTTGAGGTTTTGGGCTTAGAATTTTTAAGATGTAAGTGATTAGAGCAATATCTTGTTTGGACGGCAAATTTATCTGCCGTTTTTGTCTGTTTCTCACATTTTACATTGTTAGCATTGCTGTTTGCCTCAACTATTGTCAGTATTAAAAATATTATCTTATTTCAGATAGTGTAAAACCCCATCTTTTTCTGATTGTACCTCACCATAGGCAACTTACTGGTAGGATGGATGGCATTATTAATATGCAGTTAAAAATAGCAGCAGACAAATCCTGTAACGTTTACTTTTCTGATATCACACAATTACTGTAGAAACCATCTGCTCTATGGTGGAACAACTTACTGTCAAATATATCAATTTTTTGATAACTTTGTAAAGACTGGACATTGGCTGCTGCACTAAAATTAGATGAAAAATTGTCTGGATGGATTGTATATGATGTTGAAATATGAAGGGTATGGTATTTGTGCTTATTCCTCTTCCATATTACAGTCAGCAGAAGTCCTGCAGGTGGTCTTCTTTTCCTATAAAAAGGAAGATGTGGCTGGCGGAGAGCATTTCTAGCTCAGTGAGATTTCAAAACATTCTACTACCTACCAGCTCCAAATTAGCTCAGATCTGGTGATGAGAGACATAGATGATACTTAGGGAAAGAGCAGGGTAAAGAACCCAAATGCTGAGAGAGATGAAAATGAGGCTTTGTCAGTGTTTGGTGGCCTGGGCTCTTGCTAGAATTCTTTGAACCTGGATTAATTTAAGCAGTGTTTTCATTACTAGGAGTTTTGGTTGCTATACAGTAAGTAATTGGTTTTAAAGACAAGCAAGGGATGAACAACACTTATACATCAATGCAATCAAAATAACAAGCATTTATTTTAGAGGTTTCAGTTCATTTGTTTTCTTGGGTAGGAAATATTTCTAAAATGCTGGGGAGTCTGCTTTCTGTCATTACCCTGAATGCTATTCAATGGACCTAGGTCATAACACTTCAGCACATAGGAGATCTACTGACACGTGATTTCAGTAAACAAAGCTGCAGAAGGAATTATATCAGGGAAGGATTTTTCCAAATTATAACTGTGAATCACAGCTGCTAATATAGATGAGTTTGATGACTGAAGCTGCAGTGTGCATTCAGGAAAAGGTGGAAAGGGAAGCCAAGACTAGTGGCCCACATAAGTGCACCAAAACCCAAACCCTTGAATACAGTTAGAATTACTTATGTTTCTGTAAAAAAGCAGTGCAGAAGTAAGAAAATGATTCAGAGAGGAGTTTCTTCTTAGACTAGTCTTCAAAAGTAAGTCAGAATTTATCTTAATTTTGAAGGAGGGCATATACTTTTGGTGATTCACTTTTTTTAATGAATCGAGCCCTCTTTTTGCTCTTCAAAGTCAACCAAAGGATTCAGCCTATTTCAAAACTCATAACAACTTAGAGGTTGTTTTCTTAATGCTTCGATAACATCTGTCCTCTGTGGCCCTTAATACCAATCAAGCAATTCCCTTGATTCACTCATCAGCAATGAAAAAGAGACTAGGCTGAAGCTCAGCTCAGAAGTTCAGAATATTGTTACATGTCAATGAACAGATTCTTTTCTCTGTATTTGTGGTATGCTTCCTGTGAAGGTCTCTATTTCTGTATGAATGCATATTTGCACATTTTGTAGCAAATTAGGATGCTCCAGATTACTTTCCACTTGGATGAAGGTCCAACCCTTCATGGATCTCAATGTGCAATTGTACACATGTATTTGAAAAGGTGACAACTGAATGAGTGTTGTCCTCAGTAAATTCTAAATATATGATGATCTATCACAGGTGATAACAGCTTCTTGGTATTGGAATGGATTCTCTAACAATGGAAACCAATCTGCCAAATGAAGAATTGCTGAACATATGTTAGCATTGTTATTTAAAGAGGTTCTGCATGCCAAAGACTGATAATGAAGCAGTAGCACACTTTGCTAAATCGTTTTGTAAGAGGAGGGAGAGAGAAAAAAATGGAAGGGTGAAATTTTGTATATTTGAGCTCTTCTGCATCTGGTTCCATTGGCTAAGCACTGTGCTATTTTGTAACACTGGCTGAAACAAAATGGTTTTTCAAAGTAGTGAAAGTGTATTTGAAATTTCAAAGTATTACTTAGGTGGCTTGGGAGGTTTAAGTTACTGTGCTTGAATGCACTCATGGATAGAATGCCAAATTTAAACTTTTTAACACATTCAAGGTGGGTTGATTAGGACTGTAATCTTCAAGGAATCATTTCCACCCTTGGTGGCTTTGATTATGCAGGCCCATTTTTCTAAGTATGTAAAGCACTTTCTATCCTGTACATGCCACAAATAGTGATGACAGGCAATCAATACATGCAAGAATCTGTTTCAGGTTATACATATGCTTAGTAAGAATAATTATGCTGGTGATGTTTCATAGTATGTTAAGTTACTAAAGATCCCTGTTCCTAGACTTTGCTGAAAAGAAAGAAACTGACATCTGCTCATGGTTGAATGTAAGACACTGGGATTTGAATATTGAATCCTCAAAACTTGTAACATTATCTCTAGAATGCTACTTTAAGTTTTCTGTATATCTTTCTTTAGAACTTTAGTATATCCATTGTTAACAATTCTGTCTGGTTTTACAGATTGTTGCCTCCTGGGTGCTTCACTATTAACCTGTGAGTTATCAGGATTTTCAATTTTTCTCTTTACTGTTCATAGTGGTGAAAGCCAATCAATAAGGAGAAACTAAAGGTTCTTAGAAATAAGGTTCTTGTTTATCCCAACACTTATTAGATAGATGAAAAATTAAAAATGCAAACAGAATCTTAAGAGCAATTAAGAATTTGAAGTTTGGAAAAACTCCTTATCATAAGAGATTTAAATTAAAGTCTGCTTAGTTTATCAAGAAGTAGGTAAAGATTTTATTTGATTATTATGCATAAGCACCTCTGTAGGAAGAAAATACCAAGTATTTAAAGGTTTTTTACTAGACTAGAAAAAAGAAAAAAAAAAAGAAAAGCCATGGCAGTACTGTGAGGTACTTGATGATCCTGATGGCAATAATAATAACTGTAACTACCACCAGTAAGAGAAAAAAACTCCATAAGAATAAGGCTCACATTTTTAACTGTAAAGATAATGGAGTCTAGAAAAAAAAAAAAAAAAAAAAAAAAAGGTGGATTTTTAATTCTTACTGGCTTCAACTTGAATGTGGATAGAAGGCACTGTAGCCAAACACAAGTTACTGGAGTTAAAGGCATTGCTAAGCTAAATTCTATGGACCTTGAGAGCAATTTGGTGGCTCTTTTTGGCCTTAAATTTTCTAATCTATGTGTAAGAGTCTGTTACATTCAGTTAAACAACACTAAGGGACTCAGAATGCTCTGTCCCAACCAATTTTGTGTTCTTCTCTAACTCTGACCATATCGCAGATGGAATGCGGCACAAATGGCCTGCAGTATATGAAACCAAGCAGTGTGGTTTCTTCTTGGGTTTACATCTCTTTCTTCTTGCCTCCAAACATTGTTGTTATGATATTGAACATCAGAACTGACCACGGTTCATGCATATATCTCCCTGTTTATGTACGTACATGTTGGATTTTGTGCATGTCTATTATTCATACACACTGTAGGTTTATACAGATTAACCAGGTTTGCCAGTACCTAGCCAATAACTGCATTGCTAAAGCCCAGGCCATCACTGAGTCAGAGCTGGAGCTTCCTGAGTTTCCAGTTGGAAGCTAGCATAAGCAGGCTCATATTCTCCACTGTTTTGTTGAAAATCACTAAATTTCTCCAAATATATGTTGCACATCCTGATTCATGTCAATTTCAGTATAAGAAATCAAACCAAACTAAACAAACAAAAAAAACCACAACAAATTATTCTATCAGCAATGGTAATAAGAAGTAATAAGAAGGGGTTGACAGTGGGATTGAGTGCCCCAACAAGTTTGCCGATGACACCAAACTGTGTGGTTCAGTTGATAAGCTGGAGGGAAGGAATGCCATCCAGAGGGACCTCGACACGCTTGTAAAGTGGACTGATGCCAATCTCATGAAGTTTAACCATGCCAAGTGCAAGGTCCTACACCTGGGTGGGAGCAATCCCAGGCACAGCTACAGATTGGACAGAGAAGAGATTCAGAGCAGCCCTGCAGAGAAGGACTTGGGGGTGTTGGGTTGATGAGAAAATGAACATGAGCCAGCTGCAGTGTGCGCTCGCAGCCCAGAAAGCCAACCGCATCCTGGACTGCATCAAAAGGAGAGTGACCAGCAGGTCGAAGGAGGTGATCCTGTCCCCTCTACTCTGCTCTCGTGAGACCTCACTTAAAGTATTGTGTGCAGTTCTGGTGTCCTCAACATAAAAAGGACATGGAACTGTTGGAACAAGTCCAGAGGAGGGCCATGAGGATGATCAGGGGACTGGAGCAGCTCCTGTATGGAGACAGGCTGAGAAAGTTTGGGCTGTTGAGCCTGGAGAAGAGAAGGCTGCATGGAGACCTCATAGCAGCCTTCCAGTATCTGAAGGGGGGCTATAGGGATGCTAGGGAAGGACTCTTCCTTAGGGACTGCAGTGGCAGGACAAGGGATAATGGGTTAAAACTTAAATAGTGGAAGTTTAGATTGGATATAAGGAAGAAATTCTTTACTGTGAGGGTGGTGAGGCACTGGAATGGGTTTCCCAAAAGAAATTGTGAATGCTCCATCCCTGGCAGTGTTTAAGGCCAGGTTAGACAGAGCTTTGGGTGGCATGGTTTAGTGTGGGGTGTCCCTGCCCATGGCAGGTGGGTTGGAACTGGATAATCTTAAGGATGATCTAACCCTAACTATTCTATGATTCTATGATTCTAAGGTACTTTCTTCCTGCATGCAGTTTCATCTTTGACTTTGGTACTACATTTTATTCCCCAATATTGTAGAGGAATACTCCCCACTTATTTTTCTCGCAAAACCACTCTACTTTCACATCTGTTGAGTCACATTTAATTGACATTTTCCTTTTCTTATGTTGTGCAGTTTTTCAAGCAATTGGCTTCTATCCTTAATCTTTTATCAACAACAAATTGCATTAATGCATGGTCTATACTGTATCTTGTGAATTGCTAACAAATATACTAAGTAATACAGGCACTGGCTCCTGAGGTCTAAATCACAGTAAATGTCATGTTTAGAACAAGTTATATCTTCCTTTTTTGCTGGTACTTGGTTAATGTGAATACAGAATTGAATCAGCTCCAGTACCAGTCACAGTTCTACAGTCTTTGATTACCTACTTATTCTCTGACCATTTACTTTTAGTCTGCTTTCCTACCCTTATCCACTTTTTTTCTAATAAATTAAAATGTTGCCTTTCAAGTTTCTTTGCAAAATCTCCTCCATGATAAAATTCTTCAAAATAGTAAGTTTGTGGATCTAAGTGATCATATTTGCTCAGTCCATATATTTTTCAGGTGCTTTCTCATCATGCTTTTGATTAAATTCTTTGAATGCTTTCACTTATAAAATATGCATGTTTGAAAAGTTGCTTGGGAAACACCTTTGAAAATTGGAATCCTTATGAAGATGAAGAACTGGAACCTCTTTCAGAAATCATCAAAAACTTCTCTTCCTCTTCTTGCTCTTTCAGCAGCATGTTTAACCCACCTGTCAGCTGAACCAGTGTCAATGAACCAATGAATGATGCATATTTACAAAAGAGGATTATGAAATTAATGTGGTGTTATCAGGGGTTATGATTCACCACGCAAACAGTGTTTTTTTTTTTTTTTTTGCATTACACTTCACTAGCTTTGCTGTTGTTTTTGTTGTGGGTTGGAGGTTTGTTTTTTTTTGCAGTAAATGATAACATTGCAGTCTTCTTGATTTCAGAATCTTTAGGGAAAAAAATTGATCAAAAATTCTGTTGTATATATCAAGAAGCAAAGCTATGTAGGACAATACTTTGACAATAGTAAAAAAAAATGACAGTGTCCCCAAGTTGACCTGTGTTTCTAATTTCCCAGTTATTATGCCATCCTATTTTTTCTGAAATGTTAAAAATGTTCAAAATCTTTTATTTTGATGGCCCAGTGTATGTTTTATCATAAAAAAGAATACTATCCCTATTGCTATTGCTCTTAAATACAAACTCTATTCCCTGGAATGAGAAACATCTGAAACAAACAAGTGTCAATTAATCAGTCAATACAAATATCAATTTTAATGCATGACCTCCTAAGACAGAGCTATTTGGGATTTTTTGTCTTTGGCTCAACTAATGTGTTTGAAATGGGGTTGACATTTGCAATGGAGATTCAGAATGCAGTAGGCTCCTGAGGCCAAGCCATAGCTGACAGAGTGGGAGTAAGAGATCAAAAAAATTCAGCAGAGATTTGCAATAGAAAATATTTATTTTTTCCTTATTATAGCTTAAGATGTTGGGGGAAAGCATCAATAAACAAATGGCGTACAACTCAGGTTGTAAAACCTGACAATCTAATACTCAAGTAAAAGGAGACCGGTAAATGTTGCTGGTAATGGAAGGTGACTCTAAAGTAATTGTATTTAAGATGCATGCATATAAATTAACGATCTGATTATTATTAGAACTGAATACTTCTTGCAAATATGATATCATGTAAGAAGTTCATTATTATCTTGTATACTTAATGTCAATACTCTCAATATCTACAATAACTTTACACTTAAAAACTAGGCCTGATTTACGGCATGTGTGAACAAGAGTGATGCCATCTGAAACTCTAACCAACTTATGCATCACAAAGATAACAACACAATGTAGAAATGAATTAATTAATCATTTGGTCTCCTAGACCAAAAAATGGTATTTCAGCAAGCTTATGTTATTAGCTGAGAAACCCTGTTTACCCAGCTTTTCTTTAAAATGTACCAGAGGAATGCGACATCACCCATTTACATTTCTGAACTCAAAAAAGGGGTTGTTTTAAGTCAGAAATTCTGTTTGGTTGCAAAAAAGAAATGTGTTTGTTTGTAAATTCAGATAGATTCAGTTCTGTTGAAAATTTGCAAACTTTAAGAGTCAACTTACTTTATTATTTTTCATTAAATATATCATCCTTAACGTAGAAATAAAAATGAAGTGAATGGCTTTTTAGCAGTTTTAATATATGCCTTTATTATTCAGAATTAATACATAGTCTTATTTACAATGCAGAATAAATAACCTTTTGTCACAGTCACTTTAAAAAGTTCCATAAAAGTAATTAACTCAAAAGACTTTTTTGACTGTCATCGAAAACCTTTCTAAAACAGTAAGGTTAAACCACCTTCCTTATTATTCAGTAACAGCTTTTCAGATTATTCATTAATACATATTCAAAAAATGTAAATAATTTTTGCTGGACCATAATTTTTTTCAGTAAAATTTTTATTGTTAGAGCATTTTAAACCCGATCATACTGTACGTCTGAGTGTTAATTTCTTCCTTAATTAAACTAAAATTGCCAGTGGAATTTGCTTGATGTAAAAGAAGCTGCAGTGAGTAAAAAACCATGAATTTCAATGCTTTAGAGACCTGTTGTTATTTTAGGGATACAAAAGAAAAAAGAATTCCACTGAAGAATGTTTTTAGTGCTTAACAAGAAAAGACATATTGACTGTTTTCTTTCTATAGTTTCTCATTCTGAAGGGTTTCTGCTTTTTTAGAGTCTTGCTTTCTTCTCCTCTCCTCAGGGACTATTTTGGTTTTGGTTTCGTTGTAGTTTTAGTTTAGTTTAGTTCTGTTTCTTTTTTTATACTGGGACTTCCATAAAACTATAAATGTGGGAACACTCATGAGTTTGAAGTGCATTTAAATATTGTATTTTTCAAATTCACTAATGCTTGCTTGTAGGAAAAAAGGCTATTAAGATATATTATATAATTATAGAAGATATAAAATGAGTAAACTATGAAAAGAAAATTTCTTCAAACTCTAAAAGGGTTATTAAAATAATTCAAAATATATTAACAGCAAACAGCAAATCTTTATTTTATAAAATTGATTTTATAGGAAATTTAAGGAACTATTTAGATATTTCCAATAACACCGCTGTATTGCTTTTCATTCATACTTTTTTATGATTATCTCATCTTTAAAAACCATACTGAACAGAAAAGATGAACCATCACTTTCTTCCTCTGTAATAAAAAATGCTTAACCTATGATGATGATGATGAAGAAGCCCACCTATATTTTTTTTCCAAATGATAATTAAACCTATGGTGATTATAGCATGACATACTTAACTGCATGACATCCTTAACTGCATGACATCTATCCAAAATGGTGATTTCCTTCAAGTGAGAACTGTCAAGAACACAAAATAATGTTTGAAAAGTGTAATGATCTTACCCATTTTTGTTCCAGAGCATTGAATTGTACCATAACATATGAAAAACCCCAGAAAATTTATAAGATCATGGTGTACTCTGCAGCTGCAGTATAGTACAGACGCACACAAACTCTCTTTAGAGTAACTCCAATGGGTAATCAGTGGTCTGGCACCAGCAGCACAAAGTTCAATACTGTCTGAAAAATCTTTCAAATCTTGACAAAACTTGCAAACCTCGACAAATCTTTCAAACCTGGGACCTCGACACACTTGTGAGGTGGGCTAATACCAACCTTATGAAATGTAACCCTGCCAAGTGCAAGGTCCTACCCCTGAGTTGAAGCAATCTCAAGCACAGCTACAGGTTGTGCAGAGAAGAGATTCAGAGCAGTCCTGTGGAGGACGACTTGGGTGTGTTCGTCGATGGGAAAATGAACATGAGCCGGTAGTGTGCTCTTGCAGGCCAGAAAGACAACCGTATCCTGGGCTGCATCAAAATGAGCATGACCAGCAGGTTGAAGGAGGTGATCCTGCCCCTCTACTCTGCTCTCGTGAGACCTCACTTAGAGTATTGTGTGCAGTTCTGGTGTCCTCAACATAAAAAGGACATGGAACTGTTGGAACAAGTGCAGAGGAGGGCCATGAGGATGATGAGGGGACTGGAGCAGCTCCCATATGGAGACAGGCTGAGAAAGTTTGGGCTGTTGAGCCTGGAGAAGAGAAGGCTGCGTGGAGACCTCATAGCAGCCTTCCAGTGTCTGAAGGGGTGCTATAAGGGTGCTTGAGATGGACTCTTCATTATGGACTGTAGTGATAGGACAAGGGGTAACTGGTTCAAACTTAAACAGAGGAAGTTTAGATTGGATATAAGAAAAAAGTTCTTTACTGAGAGGGTGGTGAGGCACTGGAATGGGTTGCCCAAGGAATCTGTGAATGGTCCATCCCTGGCGGTGTTTAAGGCCGGGTTGGACAAATCCTTGGGTGGCATGGTTTAGTGTGAGGTGCCCCTGCCGTTGGCAGGGGGCTTTGAACTTGATGATCTTAAGGTCCTTTCCAACCCTAACTATACTATGATTCTATGATTCTGTGACAGTCTCAATTGACTCAACTCTAGAAGATTTACCAAAGTATCAGGAAGGTTTAATTGCACTAGAGGCAGTCAAAGAGAAAAACTCTCAGATGACACAATGTGATCTGAAGAGAAGTTAAATATTATTAGGAAGCTAGTCCTCAATAGACTTAAAAACTACAGGACAGTTTAATCATATAAATTGTGGAATATTAAAAAAAAATACCAGTTTGTTAAAAATGGGAATAGAAACATCAAGTTTTTTTCAAAATATTAGAAACAGAAATAGAAATCATCTGACTAGGATTCAAAACTAACTTTACAGAGAACAGCATTTTTTGTTATTAAAGATGACTGTGTTATGGCAGTAAATGCACAAAAAGACAATCCACCATTCCAAAACTGCAGTACAAAACTGCTGAGTTACAAACAGAAACGCTGTATCTTGGAGAAACTATACAGTATTTACATATGTAATATATATATAGTGTTTAAACTCTTCTGGGTGAAAATGAACTGAATGCAATTTCTGTTGGGCTGTTGATGCTGGGCTAACTGAAGTCAGTAGGATTCTTTCACTTGACTTTATAAGGTTTTGAAACATATTCTGAATTATGCAATATGAAGCTCCAGTTAGGCTAAATATAGTTATGTAAAGGTCCCTTTACCTGGTTTAGTGGGTTGACTCTCGCTGTATGCCAGGTGTCCACTAAAGCCACTTTATTACTGCCCTCCTCAACTGGTGAGTGGAGAGAAAAAGTAATAAAAGGTTCATAGGTCAGGATAAGAACAAGGAGAGATCACTCAGCAATTACTATCATGGGCAAAACGGATTTGCCTCAGACCAGAGCAGGATGAGAAATAAGACCAATCTTAAAATATCTTTCCTCATTACTTCCTTCTTCCCAGACTTAACTTTATTCCCACATTCTCTACCTTATCCCCACCAGCAGCACAGGGGGACAGAGAATGGTGGTTTCAGTCAGCTCATAACACTTTTCCCCTGTTTCAGTGTTGGGTCTTTCCCATGGGAAACAGTTCTCTGTGAAATTCTCCAATCTGAGTCTTTCCCACAGGCTGCAGTTCTTCATGAAGTGCTCCATCGTAGGTCCCTTCCATGGGTGCAGTCCTTAAGGAACAGACTGCTCCGGTGCAGATTCTCTGTGGGGGTCGCAAGTCCTGCAGCAAACCTGTTCTAACGTAGGCTCCTTTCCCCACAGGGACACAGGTCCTTCCAGAAACCTGCTCCATTGTGGGCTTCACACAGGGCCACAGCCGCCTTTGGCATCCCTCTGCTCTGGTGTGGGGGCTTCCATGAGCTGCAGGCAGAGATCTGCTTCACTATGGACCTCCATGGGCTGCAGGGGCACAGCTGCCTCACCATGATCTGCACCGCTGGCTGAAGGGGAATCTGCTCTGGTACCTGGAGCATCTCCTGCCCCTCCTTCTGCACTGACCTTGGTGTCTGCAAAGTTGTTTTGCTGACATATTTTCAGTTCTGTCATTGGATGCAGTTGCTCTTGCACAGAATCTTTTCTCCTTTCATAAATATCCCAGAGGCACCACCACCATCTCTGACGGGCTCAGCCATGGTTAGCTTAGAGTCTGTCTTGGAGCCAACTGTCATTGGCTCTACTAGACAGAAGGGGAAGTTAGAATCATAGAATCATAGAATAGTTAGGGTTGGAAAGGACCTTGAGATCAGCTTCTCAAAGAAGATATCTCTCTAACTCACCTCAACCCCCCAAAATCTTGCCATGCAAACCCAATATACCTGTCTTTAATGACCTTAAAATTAGACCTTGTTTGTTTGTTTAAATGCAGTACTTTTTACTCCCTCAATATTCAACAGGTTTGAATAATAATTAGAATGTAATTCAACCCATTGTAAGGGAATTGCAGTTGACAACAGACTGCACCTACATGAATATGTTGGCACAGACCAGTAGTTTTGAAGCAAGCCTGTCCACCCGTGGATGAGGTGGACCATGTCCGAGATTTGAAGAGATGGGACAAAGCGTGCTGGCTATGCTGAATGTTCTGCTCATTCCAGAATTTCATAGTTCTTAGAAGCTGAAAGGATTTCTGCTGTCTTTAAATTTACATTTGCTTTAAAATGGATGATCAGACTTCTTTTTCCCCAATAAAAGCTTTGCTGAAAAGACTCAGCCTTTAAACTTTCTTGATATCTTATGGAAAATAAGATATGAATTTTGTTACAAATTCAAAAGAACTGAGTTTCAGCTTCTAACTGAAATTTTCTCTTTACAGCTTTTAGCTTATAGCCATTGTCCTGCTTAATAAATCTTGTGTAACAGCTCTTACTATCTAGAAAAAAACAAGGTTCCTTTTGGTCAAGTTTGATTCAGTGGACCCAGCTGATTCAAAGGAGGAAGCAGAAATTTTAGAAAACTTTTCAAGAAATTAATTACTAATTTTTTAGAAGACAGGATGATGTGAGATAAAAATATTTAACCAGTTTATTTTCCTGATATTATGTTTATTTTTAAAGTTACAGAATCAGTAGAGTACATCTAAATACTAAAATACTGTTACATGCTTGGAAACATGCATGTGTATTTATAGATGCAAAATGTATACCTGTAATATAAAAATATTTACTGTTTAAACACATTTTAAAGGTCTTTCTTAAAAAGAAATATATATTTTTAGATCCTCAGAATGCTTATATTTCAACATTTTTAATTTATCCTTATTTAGAGTGACCTATATTCCACACATCTATCTTATTCAACCAAAGACAGCTCACTATATGTTTAATTTTAAGCATTCAAAACGTGTCATTGAATTCAGTTAGACTGCTAGACTTAACATTATGCCCATGTTTAAATGCCTTGTCAACTTAGACTGCTACAATGATGAGAAAAACCTTGTCATATCAGACAAAGGAAGAATAGATCCTGACCTACATATCTTAAATATGTATTAAAATTGACAGCGGTCTTTCCTGAAAGTATCATGCACCATGACAAATAGTTTCTAAGTATTGACCATGTGCAGACACAGCAAAAATATCAGTCTCATCCTTAAATGAAAATAGTTACTGATTATTGTAGTTAAACTTGCTGATTATTGTAATTAAAGTAAGGCTAAGGTTCAGACTAAGCATTTCAAATGAGCTCAGTGAATAACTAAGTTGATTTTTAAATAGCTAGCATACAATCTCAAAATTCTTTCAGTAGTCATCTACTAAACCTGAAATGCAATAAAATTTTAAGTACATGCTAATATAGTTGGGGATCTATATCAGTCTAGTAAAAACCATGCCAACTCATTGAAATGATAAAACAGAATATTTAGGGTGCATAATAAAAGCAGGAATAAGTAGTTCAAGGATTAAAGGAGTATTTTATTACATTTTTAATACTCCCAATTAGTGAAAAGTCTTTATGACTTATATCATAGATTCACAAGGAAAAAATTCCCAAGTTCTATTCTCACTATCTTGAATATTACATTTCTGTATATTTGTTGTAGATGTCTGTAATTTTAATATCTTCTGAAAGTTCCCAACTTTATCAGGGATTTTGTTCCTGAAAAAAGTGAGCTAATAAAAATTCAGCCAATCTAAGTGGTCATTCCTTTAAAATTTGGAGGTCTGTGTTGGACTGGTGAATGAAACGTGGATTTTGTAGTCAAAGGTTTTTGCAGTGTAATTTCCTTGAAAAAAGAAAAAAAAGGGAAAGGACAAAAATAATTAGTTATTATGCATTCTAGGGAATTAAACAATGCTACTGATGAAGATACAAATGGTCTCAATTTGCCACTGGTGGCAGTCTGGCCATGCAATAGCAATTCATTCAGCTTGCATTCATTCACTGTTATCTTGAATCTGGAGCTTGGCAGAAAACAGAAAAACAGAAAGGCTGGTGCAATCTGCTTTTGTTAAGGGCCTCTATCTGGGGAAAATATAATTGAATGAAGCAGAAAATTCATACAATAGTCAGACTAAAAGATTATCTGTTGAAAAAGGATGCATTTGTTGGAAGGGTTCTCACAGTTGGTAGCAGATGGGAAGGGGGATTGGTAAGGATAAAGAGGTTGGGTAAGATATTGTGGAACACATGACAGGAATAGATGGTAGGGTAGCTGAAAGATGAAGAATAGGATGAGGCTGGCAGACCTGCTTGCCCCTGTTCAGCAGTGGCAGTCCCACTCTGGCTGAAGTGCTTTTACTTGCTGTCGGATTTCCAGGGTCTTACACCTGAGGTCCCTTTTACCAGGGTGCCATTTGGAACTGCTTGAAGTTAAATGCTGTGTATTAAAAGTATTGACAGCTGCTTGGCAGGCCTTGCCTTCTTAACTGTACTTGAGGGAACTGTACACGGTTCATACTGCTCACAGTTTTACCAAAGCAGCTGGGACTTAGTCACAAGACTGGGATTTTTATTTTTTTTTTTCCTGGAAATCTTAGAGTTGTTATAGTGACTCCAGAAAAAAAAAAAAATCTCTGGGGATATCCCAGTAAAAACTGGGATAGGGTATTTGGTTATTTGAGATCTGCACTTTCTTCAGAGTCAGTATTTGTTTCATGCATTCCTTCAGGAAGTCCCAAATGCATTGCCATGGAAAAAAATTCTGTTGTGAGTGTATAGTCAGTAAGCAATGACATGGCAGACCTCCAGGGAGAGGGTCTTCCTGCAGTGGAAGTGCAAGGTGTATCCAGGTGCTAGCAGTAAATAATAATAAAAAATGGATAATGTCATTTATTTGATGATCCACAAAAGCTTCACAGAAAGGGATATATTTTCTATTTCTGAATGAAACATGGATAAATGCTGTTATGGTTTTGCTTTTGAAAGTATTATTAGCAGATCCTTTTGCTGAAAGAGGGGAAGGCTGCTTTGCGTTTAGGATAAGGAAAGAGACTGCCTGTAGCTCTTTCTGCATATGTCGTGCACTGGCATGCATTCTTGACTTATCTGGAAGTTGTAAGGCTATGCAGCAAATGTGGCTACACAAATAAGTTACTAACAGAAGGAACCACAGAGCAAGAGCTCTAGTGAGAGGGGACTGTTAGAAAAAGGGAAATCATTAAGATGAAAACAGTCAGGGCAATCATAATTATATGATTGTAGTATTATATATATAGATTATATATATATATACTATATATATATAGTATTATATATATAGATTATAGTATTCATTAGAATACTAGTTAAAACCATAAACCAGTCAATGGGGAAACGGTAAACAGAGGAAGTTCTGATCAAGAAAAAAAATTAAAAAGGAAGCAGTAGATGCAATTGGGACTGTTCAGAGGTGTCTGCGGGCAGCTCTGTGCTTGATCACTGCACCTCAGAGCAGGACACTAAATTAGTCAATTTGCTCACAAGTCTATCTGAATGCTACAATCAGGGAATGTCTTTAGCACACAATCTAAAGAGAAGTGACATTTTGCCTTTCCATGCCTTAAAATCATTGGCCTGGACCTATCTTGCCTATTCTTTAGCAAGGAAGACATCCAAGATGATGAAAGTGATTTAGACCTTATATAGGATGAATGATCTCTTGGAAGTGTCCATTTTCCTCTCTAACTAAAAGGATGCTACAGATAACAGAGCTAGCAATAGAAGAGTCTTAGGTGCTTCAAGGTACACTGGATGAATGCGAATGAAAATATTTACATCTGGTGCCCTTATATTTATGGCTGAGTTGTGTTTTGAAAAGTTTTTAGCCATCATTCATGTTTGTTTTTTTTGATTTCTCAAAGTCTTCAATGTTAGCCTTGCTACTTGCACATTTGCCGTATCAAAGTCAGCAGAAGGTAATTATCCCTGCTGGTGCCTTGCCAGAATAACAAGGCTAACTTCATGTGGAGAAAGAGACAACTAGCAGCCAGGTCTTCATGTGATGCTAGTCCTCTTGTGTATAGAAATTAACAGATGAATGACTGAGATTACAGTTATAATCACAAGAAACTGCAGATCAGGATATGCACAAATATTATGGCAAATAATTTTCTAACTTTCAATCACTGTTGGAAACTTCATGACTGATTCAATCAGCCTCTTTTATCCCTTCTGTCCCACAGACATGGTGATCATTCATGGGGCTCCTCATAGAGCATAGTTCACAGTTCATAAAACATTCAGTAGCTTTTAGCATTAAAAAAATGGTTAAATCCAAGCTTCAGCTACTAACTTATTTTCACCAAAGATCTGCTAAATAAGCAAGGCATAAAATTAATTACATTTTAATTAAATTTCTGAAGTTAATCACTGTAGAGAGTCACTGATAATATAGCACATAGCGGGTACTAGATAATAGATTACAACATGTTGTAATGAAATGAAAGTTTGAGAGTATTTTAATTGACTTAAAACTAGGGAATACCTAACTTTTGTAAGTAAAGTTTGATCAGATGTAGTCAACTTCCTTACAGTGTCACTATGCTTAAATTAAAAAAAAATCATCCTGCTGAACTTTCCTAATGTTTGTCAGAACATTAAAAAGTGATGGAAAATGTGCAGCCCTCTAATTTTCAGCATTTTCTTTCTTGTTATTTTGAATAATTCTGAGTCTTTACATGGAAAGTTGGGTGATTTTGCCAAGCCTTACTTACTAGTCAGATATTAACAGTATATTAAAGAAAAAAGGAAACCTGATAAATTTATATGTAGGTCTCATTCCTTAAACTAAAAAAGGTTATAATGATTATAGTACAGTATAATAATAACAGTCATAAAACATCTTTCATTTTTTTATCTGTGTTCTTTTTTTAATACATTCTGGTCTTCACTGTTAAACGTTTCTTTCCTCCCTGTCTTCTCCTTATTTTCTTTTTTATTTTGCCCTTGCCAGCAACGACAGTTATATCAGAAGGACCTATGCAGTTCACTGTCCATTGCCCAGCTTAGTTCTTTCCTGTAGTTCCTCTTCCAGTCTGTGGTTGTATTTCACTTTTCTTAGTTTGGTCATATCTAGTTATTTTTCTATTATTCCTCATATTACATTTTTCAAACATATTTTCTCCTATATGAAATCTAAAATGCTTGGTTTCATGCTTTCCTTGGTATTTTAAGATCTTTTTGGAATCCTAAAGAGGCCCCACACAGTGACAAAAATTACAAAATTGGTTGCAGCATAATATGTTAGCCTAAGTTGTTGTCATCGTGTATTGCAGTATGCTAACATCAACAACAGATTGAAGTTAAAGATGATCTCTACTGCTTTTCTGCAGTGTGTCACAGTGGCCATACTAGGTGAGGTCTCCAACAAGGATGTCTTTTCTTGGCCTTAAACTTTTCCAGTCAGTCACAGGTTCTTTGCAGGTACTCACTTTCCAACTGGAGTGGGACCTGTCACATACCATGACCTATATTGCCATCCTATTTTGATGGAATCCTGCTTTCCTACTTTCTTGATTTATCCTGCAAAAAGTTGAAAAGGATGTCAGAGAAACTCCTTTCTTGAGAATAAATTTGGTTTAGAAGCGTCTCATGACCTAACGAGATTTATTGCATAAATGACATTCATCTCTTCTTGGCCAAAATTTGCCAAATACATTTAGTTAAAATTAATCTCAACTTTGTTTCTGCAAATTGAAGGTCTCAATCTTTCATTCATGCAATTGGATGAAAGCAATCGAGGGTGAATTGGCGGAAAGGTGAAGTAGAGTATTTTTTCTATGTTTATTGGTCCGTAATGAGTGATTGCACCAAAGTTCGTAGCTCAGTGGCAACATGGAAAAAACCCTTGTATTTTAATGAGTAACCTACCACAAATATCTGCTTTCTAACATATTGAAAGAGGATCTTCTGTGATAACAAATAGGTTATTAAATGACATTATTTACTTCACAACAAAAATGGGGCACAAATCTATATGTGAATATCAGGTACATAAATGCAACATGTGCTTACCTTGTATGAACTTGTGCATACTAATGAACTTAGCTCTTCTTTATGAGCTGTATTACCATCTCTTATTTGATTTGAAAGCTACTTTTGAGCATCCTAGCACACCCAGATTCCAAGATATCCAGCAATGTACAGAGCATGCCACCTGTAAGAAAGAAAGATGACTGAATAGTCCACTGTCCTGGTTTCAGATGGGATAGAGGTAATTTTCTTCCTAGTAGCTGGTACTATAATGCTGTGTTTTGGCTTTAGTCTGAGAACAATGCTGATAACACATGGATGTTTTAATTGTTGCTAAGAAGTGCTTACCCTGATCAAGGATGTTTCAGTTTCCCGTGCTTTGCCAGTGAAGAGGGGCACAAGAGGCTGAGAGGGAACAGAGCTATGACAGGTGAGTCAAACTAGCCAAAGGGGTATTCCATAACATGAAACATCATGCTTAGTACATAAAGTGGGGAAGTTGGCCAGGAGGGTCTGATCATTGTTCACATTAGACTAGGCATTGGTCAGCAGCTGGTGAGCAGTTATGTTGTGCATCACTTGTGTTTCTTTGGTTTTATTCCTCTCTTTCTCTTTTTCCTATTTTAATATTTTCTTATTTTATTCTGTTATTATTATTACTGTTATTATATAATAATATCTTACTTTGTTACAATAAGTAAACTGTTCTTGTCTCAACCCTGTGGTTGAAAACGTTTTTAAGGGCACAGAGTACGATGCTATCAAGTGAATACGCTGTTGGCAGAGGCTTGCTACTAAGAGGTAGTGTTCTGGAATTATGTTAATACTTTTAGCTAAATTTGCTTTATAAGTAAGCTGAGAATGCTCATTGTCATTAATATTATAAGAAATTTAGATGATAATATTAATGCTTAGAGCAATTCCTTTTATTTTTTTCCTATTTTTTTAATAATATTTACTATTGAACATGCTTATTTAACTAATGGAATATTGATAGACTAGTTTTCTTTTGAACAGTTGAAGTGTGCTACTTTTTAACTTTTTGAGGAAGTACAAAATACAAGGAATTTTGCTAGCTTGATTTTTAATATACAAATGAAAATGCCATATATGCAATATAGTAAGGCTTGAAGTGAAAAAGGAAGTGAAGTAGACGTTTACTAATTTTTTTATATGTCTTTGAAACCCTGGTGGTTGAACATGGGAGCGCTTGGAAGAAAAAGTGTATAATAAGTGAGTGTATAAATTCTGGTGTTTTTTCTAGTAAATATAGTAGTAAAAGACTTCTGGTAAACCTAGAGATTTGTGAACAAAATAATTAGAATTATTAGCATCCATGATTTTAGCACTGAAAATGCTAGTTCTAAATAGCTTCTCAAATATCTAAAGGCAGTAAGCATGAGACTTAAATTCACCTGCATGTATGTTTTTCACACTAGCTATAAAACATAGTTGAAGAAAAGATCAGTGACTTCAGAACAATTACTCCTGATTGATCATAGTCTATTGCAAGCAAATGATCCTTATCATCTTTATCATGATCAGATGTAGGCTTGATAATTAATATTGCTGTATGAAATACTTTAATGACTTGCTTGCTTTCACAGTAAGTCAACATGTTGCTGTTGTCTGAAAGCAGAGGTAGGTAGATATTTACTCTGTGACAAAAAATTAGATTTGTAGGTTTCATATTTTCAGATGGTTGATATGCAAGAGACACATGATGGACTTTGGTTGGTGAACTCCTTAGGATCTGCCTACAATTAACATGGGAGAGTAAATTACATCTCAAAATAATTGAGTGTGTTAAATAATTCTGGTCTAATATGTGATTTCTCCCATGCTTGTATTTGAAATAGAGGAAAACTATCTTGCTTAATAAAATAAGTACCAAGTTTTCAAAACCAGTACATGGTTTTGACAAAATCGCAATTGTTCCTCCTTCCCCTTGTATGTATTTCCCACATTTTCAACAGAATTTGTCCTTGTGATAAGAAATAGATGACAAAAGACCATTTTTTTTTTTTAATTTGTTTGTTTTGTAATGAAGGTAAAACTTCACTGGTGCAAAGAAATAAAACAGCTTGTGAAAAGGTTTAACTCATTTGCAGCTGCATCAGGTGGCTAAGTTCAGATAAGACAATAGAATAAAAAATGCTGTTTCCGTGGCTACTCACAAGTAAGTTTCAGGATTCATTTTTTCTCTGACACTTGAAGCAAAAACTGCAGCTTCTTTTCCCAGTTCCCTCTCACTAAGTATTTTGTTTATCAACATTGTAACACATATAAGGAGTCATTGTACATGATGACACTTAGGAGTTGTACAAGAACATGTGTATGATTGCTCACTGAGCCATGAAATTGTGAAATTTAATAATTTAAAAGTTATGGATTTCTGCTTTGCTTGCTAGATCTTGTAGACATCAAATATATTCCTGAAATGAATTATTAAAATTAGTGACCCATCCTTATCACCACCATCTCCTCCTTCCTATATGTGTCCCCTTTGTGGACAGACTGCACATTTCATGGAAAATATGCCCCTGGATATTTTTTTTCTCTTTCAAGGAGACTTCTTTCGAGGACAGTTCTGTGAAGTTTAAATTCAGCAAACCTGTCAGAGGAAAGGACTGAGGATAAGAAGAAAAAAGAGTGCTTTTGAACAGTTGCAGAGAATTTAATGGAGTTAAAAACAACAAAGAGATCTATAAAAATTGAATAAGAATTCTGTGGAAACTTCTCTAAAACCCTGCAGAACTTAATAGAAAGTGTGGTGCTGTACACTGCCTTGCTTTTAATCATATCATAGATTCTATTATGCTATTACACTGAGCTACTAAGTGTTATAAAACTGGTTTACAAACTCAAGAAAAATGGAGTCAGACAATCGTGTCTCAGGCTGTGCAGAGTAACTTATCATTTGGGTTTGGGAAATTTAATTGTTTTTCTGTTACGTTGTTGTCCTTTGGTGCTATAGAATTTACTTGAGAAGCAGGTATTTAGAAGTGGCTGTACATTTTATAGTAAACTGATGGTTACCTGGGGCAATGGCAGATGGTGTGAATGATTGTGAGGGATGTAGAAAAGACAACAAAACTTATTGTGGAGATGCAGCTGACTAGATTCTCCAACATCAATGGCTAAGCTGGTGATGTATCAAATTAGTTTGAAACTATTTGCTATATTTATCTTCCTGGAGCTCAACTAGCAGACAACTCATTCCTAGGAAGTGAATGATCAAAGCATGCATGTGTAAGTTTCTATTCCAGCAAACTTGGAATTTATCATGTTGTTAAAATAGGACAAGGTATCCTGACAGACAGAGAAAAAAATCTACATGGACACATGCAGACATTCACGTATTCAGTCTTCCTATGCTCTAAGATATATGAGATATGTGCCAGACAGCACCATGATGACTCTATTAACAACATTAGTAATGCTTTGTGACCTTACTGATGTAGTCCATCTCTCAAAACAGTGCTACCAGTACTCTTTTCTATTTCAAAACGGAATGTAACATTCCAGCTTTAAGTCTGACAGAGCAAAGCAACAAGAGACACAACTTTACAGCTTTTCTAACATAGTTTACTACTGATGTGTCCAAGATTTTTAAACAGAACATAAATTTGACTTCAATCATTAGGTATTATAAATATTTTGCATTTTGAAGTTATGGAGAACAATACTTTTGGTGGGCATACTGTACCAGAAGAATACTGACTGAATAGTAGTCTCAATGAATAGCTTTCATTAAAAGAACTTTTACCACTACCTTCAGCTAGAATCTCAGATAAGTCCATAGTATAATGGATCATGAAATGAGAGTCACTAAAGACTGAATCTTTTAGAACACAAGGCCTTTGTGAGGGAGTATTTGCATATTTTATACCGTAATCTAGAAGTGCTGGAAAACTATAGCAGAACCAGTTCACAAAAAGTCCATGATTCTTCACAAAAAACTAACAAAAGTAATCAAAAATGTGGTATATCTCACACATTGTCACAACTTGCACAGAAAGACAAATGTCCTTGCCTTAAATTTACAATGCAAATTTCGACTGTACGGAATTCATAATATGTTTCTTAATTGAAGCAACAAAAATGTACTTCAGTGCATTTCAAATTTTCAGTAAAGGAAGTTTGTTAACATAGCTGGAGTAAAATGGAATAAATCCCAATATAGTTAGGGATTATAAATATTAAAAGATACAAGGACTTGAAAAAGAGAAGCTAGACTTCCATTTTTCTGGGTCCAGACCAAGAAAGTTTACACTATTTCCCAAGTCTCAGTGCAGCTTCATTTTAAACTGAAGATATTAAAGCAGTCTGAATTTTTTTTTTAACTGCTTACATATGCTGTTTGGCAAAAGTTCCAAACATTGGATTTTGGAGCTCTGGGGCAAATTTACTGCTAAGAACTGGGGACCCAGCTCTGCAGTGGGCTCTTTAATATTGAAACCTCTCCCCAGAAGCAGACTACTAATATTACTGGCTTTGAGTGTCCGCATTTGCTTTGTTCCCCTACAAGGTTAAAATTTTTCCATTTCACATCTTTTCCATTTGTATCTTCATGGAAATCTTTATGAAAGCAAAATCAATGTAAATGTTTAAACATCTAGGGAGCAGGGTTTGACACTGACTGTTGAAAATAATTGCTAAAGTTTAGTTCATTCAGATCTTTAAGAGTGATGGGTTATTTTTCCTTTTAAAATGTCCTTTAATACTCCACAAAATACCAGTAAAAATTTGCATTTTATAGTATCAAGGACAATTTTTGTCTTGGCTTTAAATTTCAATACTGTAAACATTTTTTTGTCTGAAAAGGACTTGCACAGTGCAAGAAATGTTCTTGCAATATACAGCACATTTTCAACTGATTTTATTTTTTGAGGAGAAAACTAAACTCATTTTCTTAGATTAGAACATGCTGCAATAGGTTAAATGTAACTATTTGATTAGTTAGACAAAATACTTTTTTTTTTTTTCTTGAGAAACTCTTACTGCAAATCTTAAAAGGTTACCTTGTTATTTCCAGGCTTAGTCAATTGTAAAATAAATTAACCATATTCACACACATGCTGTTTTATAAGAGGAGTAGTGGAAAGGTTGCACACACCGAGGAATCTATATTTCAGATTCAAAAAAAAGAATAAAAGATACTGGCTCTGAAAATTTAATGTACATCTCCTGCCACCTTACTGATGTCTCATGGAGCTAGTCCAAAATGTATAAAAGAAAATCTTTCACTGTCACATCAAAAATTATTCTGCTAATGCTTTTAAAAGGCGGTATACATGAGCACACACACAGACTTGCATGAATTTAAATAACATAGGTATTATTGTTATCTTTGTTGTTATTATTATATTAAGTACTCTAGGTATACTGAACTTCAGGTCACATGAATGCTGAAATGATATACCAGCATTTCCATATCTCTGGAATAGAAACTTCCTTGTACTTACTCGTGTGAGTAGTTTCAGAGATGTTAATGATACTACACTGATAGATAAAGAAGGCAAGACTCTGTAATTAATTTTATTTCCAGCTGTTGAGATTTCAGACTATAATTCTAAGCTCTCTAAGCAAACATCTTCCTTTACTTTTTTCTACGCACAATGATCAGAGGTGTTTTGGAGATTGGCTGTGTGCCCAGTTTCCACAAATGCCAAAGACTCCTACACATTGAGTTAATTAAAATTGACTGCCTGTCTTAGGCAGAAGAAACAGGGTAAATTCTGGCTTGTTCTAAAAAATGATTGAACAATTTAGGCAAACAAAATAACTTGCTACTAACCTAAGGAATAAAAATAATATATTGCTTCACCTTGAAAAAACAGATAATATTTTAATTTTGTTTTCACTTCTACCTCAAAATCTTTTTTCTGGGTTTTTGGGGTTTTTTGTTGTGTTTGTTGTTTTTTTTTTCCTTTACCCTGCTGCAGTGAATTGTAAGTTGTTAGTTCTGTACATCCCAAGGACAGGAAGACATATATCAAATGAAGGATATAGACAGATTTTACAGACTGAAGTTATAAATGACAATAAAAGTCTAATTTTGCAGGTGTTTAAGCCTTACAGGTATCTCTCCTTTTGACTGAAACTTCTCCAGTGCCTAGTGTGACTTTCTCACTCAAGTGCACCAAAAGTGCTGCAGTCTACACAACTCAGTAGCTATCACATGCCTATAAGCAATCAAGTACCAAAGGTCTCGAAAGGACATTTAATATGCATTTCCTAAGAACAACTTGCTGACATTGACAGTAAAGCTCCCTATGAACTGAAACGTGTTCAAGATTTATAGCATTCATACGCTCAGGTTCAATGCCCTCCTCAGGTTAAAGGGTTGCAAATCACACGTTCTTGAAGGTGTTTTTATTTCTAGTGTACACTGTAGGCTGAGGTTAGCAAGGGAAAGCACTCCCTGCTTCTTCTTCTGTTCCTCCACAGGAAATATTATGTGATTCAAAGGAATATACAGAAAGAGGCGACAGAAGAAATTGGTGGGAAGTGAGAAGAAAAGCACTAGATAGTACATTATGCTATAATTCAGCATTTATAGTGTTCATAAATTCTGTCTTTGCTTCATGAGGTTCTTTTATACATTTTAGTAACCAGTCTTCTGGTGACAAGTCACCAATAACTGAATATTTGCGTGCTCAGTGCCAAGCCCACAAGGTTATGGAGTCCTGTGCTAGGTGTTTCTAATGGGTCTTGAATTCTTTGTGTAGTTGTGAATCTTCAGCTGACAGACAAAGAAGATTTCTGAATAAAAATGTCCTATAATTTGCTAGAGATTTATTCAGGGTAAAAGTGACATGAGTTCGGTGGTAGATGACATCATGTCACAGTTTTACTTTAAAAGAAAAAGCCTTCACTTCTAGAGGATCCATCTCAGGAGAGGGTTCCAAACTCTGGATATGAAAGAAGTGTGTCTTTATGTAACTCCCTAGCCACTCCTTAGGGTTTCTTATTGATTTTATATGTGACTTCCACAGCACACTGGCTGCTCTGGTTTGCAATCTAAGATTTTAGTGTCTCCCTAAGGACACAATAGATGCCCTCAAATCAAGATATACCCTCAAAATGTTTTTAATAGTATATTTTTGTGTTTTACCAAGAGATTTTGATATAAAAGCATATTTTTTATTTGTTCTAAAACAATCCATCTACTAACTGATGTTATTGCTGTACGTACACACACAATTGTGATAGTGTGTCACATCCAGTTCGTAAAAACAGTGTGATACTAATTTTACCTATTGGAACGATCTGAGGATCTAAATAGTATTATTAAATTATCATAGAATTATAAAATGGTTAGGTTTGGAAAGAACCGTAAGTTCATCTAGTTCCAACCCCCTTGCCGTCCTGGTAGTGTATTCAAAACACAAGACATGGAAGGAATCAGGCAGACTAATGTTAGCCTAGGCATGTTAATCTCTCTAGTGTTCTTTCACGACATGGGCTTATGGGACTTAGGATCCAGTTTGGAAGGAGAATCTGAGAATCAGCTACTCATGTGCAGGGGTCTGTCTGTACTCAGTGCTGCAAGTGGGACTAATTTGAACAAAGTAGTGCCAAGCCACAGGCCTTAGGAGGAGAGTGGTAGTGTAGATTAAACTGTTACAGATATGTTTTAGGGTACCAACAGCATATATCATACTGAAGTTGCTACATTGCAGGAGCTATAAGCAAGTCCAGACAAACACAAGGTGGAGGTCTCATCTTGTTTGATGTTCTTAAGCATATCTTTGCATATACATGTGGTATCCTACGCCTTCTGGATTTTTAAGGAGAAATTGAGGTTTTCTAAGGCTTCTTAACAACTGCCAACTCAATATATTTCTGATCTGAATCACTTAAGTCCTCCCAGCACATCCAGGAATGAGAACGTTAGTTTTGAAAATACCCATTTTAACTGCATGGCTCAGTATCTTTGGATTCAAGCACTACAAGTTGTACTATTCACATGGTGATGCAAAAAGATTGTAAAGCTATCTTTACATACATATTTTATACCACATGGTACAAAATCAAGCCTAGTTTATGGATGGCAAACTAAAAAAGAAAATGCCTCGGTTCTGTTTAAATATGTGTCTTCCTTTCAGAAAGGAAGTTTGTTCCTGTGCAAATTGCTCTGTACTTTTTAGAAAAGAATATTGTGTATAAACTAGGCATCAAACAGTATTACTGTTTGGAAGGGTGCTGGAGGAATTGCAAATAAAATTAGTAGCAGATCAAAGGTTAAAAAAACATTATATGTTGACGAATTAACTATAAAAGACAAAGAGTAAATGCTGCTATACAAAAATTAAGAAAAAAGAAAAACTAGTGAAGGAAGATATACATTTGACTCTAATTCTGTGATCCATCCAATGTGGTTTCACAATAGAATCAAGCTTTTTATTACTCTAATACTGAAATATTTTACTTTTTTTTTATTTTTTTTTTATCTACATTCATTAGGTAAAAGACTAAATGTGCCTTCCTAAAATGTAGGCATTCTTCTTAACAGAAGAATCTGCACACAGTATAAATTTAGTCCCCAACTTGCTTTCTAGCCTGTTTTTCCACTATGTTTTCAAATGATGATTGGATTAAAAGTTTCCATCTGCGGGGATTTTTGAATGGAGAGAATAAAAGAGAAATGTGAGCAAATACGGTCATGGCAAATGTTTGTATAGGTAATATTCTTCACTATCATTTCACTGTTAGATTATTGTTTGCCTTTGTCACTGAAACTAAGAACAAAAATACCACTTGCATTGCACTGAAATCAGATAAGTAAATCACATTTTAAAGGAACAAAAATATGATCTTTTTTTCGAGCAATTATAAGGCTCAACTTTGACAATGAGAAATTTCATCAATATTTTATAGAAATATTTTCTTTTGCATTTTTTACTACATCTGCAATGCACAATGTTAGCTACTGTGAGAAGGATAAATTTATCCTTGCCTGTAACTGCTCCTGGTACTTCATTTAGAGCTTGTTTAGAAGCAACTTAGATACATTGCTGAATTGCAAAACACATACCCATTATTTTTTCTAAACTATTTCTGAACATTGTTTTTTAAACTGCTTTCCTCCCATTTGTTCATTGTTTTATCATTAGTTAATTTTACCAATAAGATTACATGACCAAACAACATTTTTTTTTAATTTCTAGAATAGAATTTTAAATTAATGATAAATTTTAGCCTTTAAATGTAAATCTGTTTCAAGCCTCAAAGAAGTAGAAGTTTGAAAATGGTCAGAAATCAATGAACTTTATTACAATAAAAATTGAAACTAAATCCTTTGCTAAGGAAATTTTTTATCTATCCAAAATTAAATGCCTGAAAATGTAAAGTTGTGAACTGCATTGAGTATTATTTTAAATAAAACTATCCTGAACTACTTTTTTTTTTTTTTTTTTAATATATATACTTTGTTTTATGTTACTCAGAATCATTAAATGAAAAATACATAGAAATAACAGAAAAGCATTTAATATGGATAATAGTTACAGGGAAAAACTTATAGGTATACTATATGTGAAGAATTCGATTGTTCATCAAAATCTGTTTACAGTCTTCAAAGTGATGTTGCTATTAAATGCCAAGTTTAAGTGAACAATGAAGTTTTTACCTGAAGTGCACAAAGAACCATAAATCAGCAATGGTTTGAAAGTGAGGAAATTATTCAAACTGTTGTATGAAAAGGTGAGAAACCTGGCACAACAGTGAGAAAGCTATTATAGGTTTAAGATAAAAATCATTACTTGAGAGAAAAATTTAATTTGTTCTCAATTTAAAAAAAAAAATTGATTTCTTTCTCATTTTCAGTTTTCATTTTCTTATAGAGGTAACAAAACTGCTAAAAAGTTGAAGGTAACAGGATGAAAAGAAATTGTGCACCATCTCTTTAAGACTATTTCTTTTTTCTATTATGGCTTACTACATACGCACATACTCTTTTCACATATATTTTTTAGAAACTCTCTGCTGTAGATGTAACTGCTCTATTACTCATTGGTGTGTATCTATATAGAAATTGTTAGGTACTACAATAGGAAAAAGAAATTAAAAGCAAATGAAAAAAGCTCACTGTTATTTGAGTCTCAAACCTTCTGAGCTCAGGTTCTGTGGCTCCTCTACTACTGTCTGATTTGCATTACCCAAATCGCATTAAAAAAAAAAAAAAGTCTGAATGAGAAAAAGGTCTGGAATTTGCATCCTGTTCTGTTTTGAAAGTGCTACTCTCAAATATGCATAACATTTAGTCCTGATTATTTTGTTCTCTTTGCTTATATATTGATGGTAGATGATGCATAGTTCTAGTGATCACATTATGTGTTCTGAAGGTGAGTTTATAAGTTTTGAAAATAGAAGAAGGAAAGCAGGTAGAGAATTCTTGAGCTTGGACAATCTTAGATGCTGGTTATAAGCAAGAAAACATGGTAAGTTTCATCAAAATGCTTAATTGTTAATTCATTGTATCAGTTTTCTCTACAGTTGGCTTGAAATTCATATTTCTATGTGATCTTCAAAGCAAGACATCTTTTACATTTCTAGCCTTTTTTGATTATCTTAAGTTTTTTTTAACAAGAGAGGTAGAAACACCTTTTTCATACTTGTGAAACGTCTGTTCTTGATTGATGTTTAGGAAAAAAAAATCATGTTTGTTCATAAAATTAGCTCAGTGTATGATGTACATCTATCTGTTAGGGATGTATAAACAGATGTATCTAAACAAATGAGACCAGTAAGATGTTCTTCATTTTTTCTCCCCTTCTGTTTTATAACAGCAGAAGTTGCAAAGACATTGAGCAAACACTACTTTTACCCTCCTTGAAGTCCTGCCTAGATGCTTGCTCTAGTCCTATATGTGAGACAATCATAACAATCCAAGGACTGTGTTTTTATTTGGGTGTGGACATATAAATCTGAGATAGGACTTTGAGGGAGATATGTCAAAAGAAGTAATAGAAACTTGCTTCTCAAAGACATCCAGAGGAAGTGAAAAAGGATTCCATAAAGTTTGTAGAAGATAGCCAGTGCTATGCTCAAGGTATTGGAAACTAAGATCTACAACAGCCAGTCAAAGATTGACATGTTCACCAGGATCTGCCTTAAATAAGCTGAAGTTGTTGGGATCAGGGCTACCTCTTCAGTCCTGCTCCGACAGTCTGTTGCTTCCATTTTCTTTTTAGCAAAGGAGTCAACTCTAAGAATGTCCTAAAGAGCAGCAGAACTAGGACTTTTGCTATAAATCTTAACTCTAAATCCCGTACTCAGGTCACAGACATTCTTTTGCTTTGCTTTTCTTTCTCTCTATAAGCGTTAAACTGGACATGTGATGTTAAAAGAAAAAAAGCCCAACAACCTCCCCCCCCCCCAAATAAACATAAAGTAAACCCCAGTCATATCTGTATTTACACTTTATTTAAAGAGTAAAGTAAAGCCCAGCCCTGCAGGATATGTTCAGTGAGGCCTGACCTGACAATAATTCTTAAAGGCAAATTTTATGTAACCACACTTCACTTCTCATTTTCCCCTAACCTTACGTGTTCATCAGAGAGTCTCTAAGATAGAAAAATCTTAACATTGGAAATGTAATTCAGCTGCCTGGAGCTTACTGCTGACCTAGGGACTCTAGGTCATTGACTCTATCCAGGGTATGTATAATTTTCAGACTGAACACCTTTGTTATAGTCTAGCTATTTGTTCCAGCTCACACCGTCCTGTCTGGAGTCATTGCATCAGTCGCACTCCCACTGATGCCATTCTCCACTCTTTCCTTCCTTTCTTTTTCTCTTCTATCTGACCTCCCTCCCCTCATTGATCTTCCTTTAACAAAAATCCACTTGAAAAAATTAAAGGCTAGAAACAGCTCAAACAGAAAAATGGAGAACCAGCGGCAAGACTGCAAACCAAGATATTATTTGTTCTTCACTTGTCAGGCTCCTCTCCATGGTCTACAGAAGACTGCATAGCTTTTGAGATGCCTTACAAATTCTATTTCAACCACACATGATGAGTAAGTGATAAGTATATTAATTTAGTACTTTTTTCTTTTTAGCAGAGAAGGCAAGTCCTAGAGGGCATCTGATCTGTGATTATGGCCATAAATTCCTGGCTCTGTGTCTTGCTCTCAGGTCACACACACAATTTCTGTTATGCTTTTTCTTACTTCAGAAGTTAAAATGAAATCCTGCTAAGCTACAAAACATAGAAGAAGAAATTATAGCAATTTTTATGTTCTGCCTGCTGTCAGTAATTACAGCATGGTTAAGAAGTTTAAGAGTTTTTCTTTAGCTATTCAGTTTGCTTATTTCTTTTTCTCTAGTACTGACAATGTAGTGAGGCTAAGAACAAAGCTCAAGGATATAAATAAGCTTAAATTCTGCTTCTCACACTACATAAATTTACTCCATTCAAGTTGAACGAGTGAGAGGGAACAAAAATAATAAATTTTTCACTGTATATTTACCAGTAGCAAGACCCACTTTTTTATATTGTATTTTAGGGTCAGTGACAGAACTAGGACAAACAGATAAAAAGAAGTAAGAAAACCCTGAATCGTTAGTCAATGCTATGACAGTGTCCTGGGTTCAGCAGTAGCAGTCAGTTTTTCTTCTCCTTCTTAGTAGCTGTTGCAGCACTGTGTTTTTGACTTTTGGCTTGGGAACAAAAAAAACTGATAACACCGATGTTTAGACTGACCAAGGACTTTGTGAGTCTCATGCTCTGCCAGGGAGGAGGAGGGGCCGGGAGGAAGCGGGGACAGGACACCTGACCCAGACTGGCCAAGGAGGTGTTCCATACCACAGCGCGTCATGCCAGGGGAGGTAACTGGGAGCAACCCCGGAAGGGCACGTCCCCTGGTCGGTCGGGCTGTTTTTTTCCGGTGGGCGGTATCGTATTCTCTTCCCTTGTTATTTCTCTTGTCGTTGTTATTGTTGGTGGCGGCAGTGGTGATTTGTGTTATACCTTAGTTATTAAACTGTTCTTATCTCAACCCGTGGGAGCTGCATTCTTTTGATTCTCCTCCCCGTCCCTCCAGAAGCGGAGGGAAGAAAGGTGGGGGGGGGGGGGGCAGTAGACTGCGTGGTTCTGATTTACAGCTTGGGCTTAAACCACGACAGACAGTGAATAAACTAAGAATAATACAGCACCTACAGAAAAAAACCCAAACCCTACAGGTTTTTTGCAGTGAAAATGAGTATCTAAACCCCAAGCAGTAGAATAATGCACTGGGTTAATAGCAAACTGTGCTGTTTGCACACTAAAAAGAAATAAAATATTCCTTCGACAACCAGCTGTTAGTATATCTAGAAAGGAGCTAAAGGATAACATGATGCAGCTTTGAGTTAGTGTCCAGTGAATTAGTATGCTGCAGGTGTAATCAAATCAAACTTAGTACCTTCTCCCTCTCTCCCAACAATCCCCAATTTCACTTTTGTAGAGAAGGAGGCAAAAAGCCATTTTCATTCTATAGGATTTAAGGTTCTCAGGGGTTCATTACAGTTGGTACTGATTTGTCTCATGATTACATTTCTTTTTGAGAATGTTTCCTCCTGCTC
Source organism: Psittacula echo (assembly GCF_963264785.1). Taxonomy (NCBI): domain Eukaryota; kingdom Metazoa; phylum Chordata; class Aves; order Psittaciformes; family Psittacidae; genus Psittacula; species Psittacula echo. Next base: position 151,299,545 of record NC_137735.1, on the reverse strand, counting down.
TTTGTTAGAAGCCTAAATAGAGAAGTTTTATCTTTCCTCTGGAGATATGCCTTTTGCATAGCACAATGTACCATTTACAACAAGGGCTTTAAAAGATTTTCAAGACGAAATAATGGGATTTCCTAACCTTGCCATAGTGTAAAAGGGTGTATAACAGAAATTCCGAGCTGGTGAGTAAGGTGTTATCAACTTTATATGTTGGCAAGCTGGACACTACATTTGGGGAACAGGGCTGTAGTACCATCACATCTTTGAAAAAAAGGGGCAGAAAAGATTAGAAAAGTAACTTTTCAACAACAAAATAAGGAATGGAAGTGAGTTGAATGATGCTATCCTTGCTGAGGTGGTACCCTTCAACAGTATCAAGGTTGATTAGTAGAATCTAAGTCATTGTCATCTGAGAGACTCAGTTTAGAGATTCAGTTGTATTCATGATGGTCTTCTTGGAATATAGTAGATAAATACTCAACACAGGAAACTCTCATGTTCCTCTCACTAATTTTAGTATTCATTGAGAGGAAAAGTTTCAAACCATCAAAATGATTTTTTGCAATTATTGTTCACAATCTGATATTGAGAACTCTTATGAGCTGGTTGTGTATATGCTCACCAATGTTGGAAAAGATTAAAAATGCCTTTAAACATTCAAACACAACACTTACCTAACACAGTGGCCGGAGACTTTTGGCCTCAGGGTTCTAGAATACTGAATGATACAAGCTAAAACACTTTTTATCAGCACAAGATCTATAAGTTTTTTCCTATAGTCCTCTGAGGAAATGAAAAGATGGTGAGGTGGTCAAAGCGTCCAAATAAGATACGCTCTGTTGAAGAGTTGAGATGAGGTTAGAAGGATTTTCTCGGTTATACCTACTTCAGAATTTTCCATTCTTTAAATTTTTTGTTAAAAGTAACTAATTTTAATAAAATAATATTCCAGGGGCATGATTTTTGTAAAATTTTAGTTATGTTTGTAAATACCTAACCATTTTTCTTTACTTGCCCTGGCTCCTTCTAAAACAGCCAGAGAAAAATAATATGTTCCAATTATCTTCATTCTGACAACAGACCAAAATTTTGTATACTGTATGACAAGCATTGCTCAGGGACTACTGCTACCTCTTCTGTGCATGGAAGTATAACATAGCTGCTTTGAGTTGTACTAAACAAAATATCATATATTTACTGTAAACACAATAAATCATGAAGACATTCACCTTTTCTGAATCTCTTTATTTTCTTCTGCTACTATTCATGGCAGACGTCTATGGCCATGTAAATTTTTTTATGTGTATCTATTTATTTATTTCTAAGGTGAAACTTACAGGTACCACACAAGTACACGTACATGTGCTTCATGATCTGAATGCTTCTTTCTCTGTTGTTAATCCTCATAATGTCCTTATAAAACAGCAATATAATGTTCTCCTACTTCAGATGAGGAATAAGGGCAAAAAAATCTACTTACAAAAAATTACAAATAGTAGCTGTCTCAGATCAAGAATTTTTAAACCCACAGATTTCCTTAGTCTTATCTTGATCTTAAAGCCTAACTGATCATCTGATTCATTTTCCAGTTATTGGCAATTTTCAGAAGTCCAGATCAGTCTGAAATTCTAAAACTCACACTCTATAGTTCATATATATAAATAGCTTGCTATATGAAAGTCAAAATTCAGTGTTCTGAATCATAATAAAATCTTGCAGAAATTCCATCACTAAAGTAAACTCATAAGGGTTTTTAATAAATCCTTTAAGATAAGCAAGAATTAGAATTGTTTGTAAACTCCCTGCAATTAAATTTTTGAGGTCCCACCAGGGCTAAAGAAGGTCTTTAAAACAGTTATCAACAGTTGTTATACTAAGTTGAGAAAAATCCAATATATAATCCTTTAAAAAGCAGCTTGCAGATAATTTTAGACAGGGTTTAAGTTCATTGTAAACAATAAAAAAAAAAAAAAGTCTGAGAAAGAAACAAATTCATGGGCTTACAAATTACATGTCTTTAAATATGTCTGCCTTTCTTACAGAAGTACATATGAGCATATATGTACGTATGAACATGTTTTGTACATGAGTACATATACCTGTCCTTACATGAGCCAGCAATGTGCCAGCCGCAAAGAAAACTAATGGTAAGCTGATGGAGGAGTGTTGCCAGTAGGTCAAGAGAGATGATCCTTTCCCTCTACTCAGCACTGGTGAGGCCACACTGGAGTGACTATCTTTTCCAGACTAAAAATCATTTGAGTTTCAGACCATTGATAAAAGGAAAAAAAAATTCAAGGGCTTTTTTCTTTATTCTTTTTTTCTCTCTAGTTTTTACGACGTAATTAATTTCTCCCTTTCATTTAAATTCTACAGTAATTTATCTAGAAAGAACATGTACATTGTGAAAAACATGAATTTCAAATGTTTTCATCTCAAGCCTCTGACTGAGATATGTTATAATAGTTAGCATACAAAACCCAGTAGTTATCTGATGTCTTGTCCAGATCACTTAAGGCAAAACTAAAATGTTCTGAAAGTGTTATTTATGTTGAAGTCCGTGACCCTATAATCGTTGAGCAATATTGAGGTGCTTTTGAGCCTGTGAGGAATTTTAGGATATTTTTCAATAGGAGAAACAGTCATTGAAAGCATATTTAACTTCTGTGCTTAGGAAAGTGTACAAGAAGACTTCATGGTATAAAGGTGGCACATCAGCCTCCTAAGAGTTAAACTACAGATGAAAACAGAATTTTGTGTCTAGTAGAGTGGTACACAAGCTGCATCAATAGTTCAGCATGAAGAAGAGAAGGCTGTGTGGAGGTCTCATAGCAGCTTTCCAATATTTGAAGGGGGCCTACAAGGATGCTGGAGAGGGACTCTTCATTAAGGACTCTAGCAACAAGACAAGGGGTAATGGGTTTAAACTTAAACAGAGGAAGTTCAGGTAAGATATAAGGAAGTTCTTTACTGTAAGGGTGGTGAGGCATTGGAACAGGTTGCCCAAAGAAGTTGTGAATGCTCCATCCCTGGCAGTGTTCAAGGACAGGCTGGACAGAGCCTTGGGTGACATGGTCTAGCACTAGATGTCCTTGCCCATGGCAAAGACGTTGGAACTAGATGATGTTAAGGTCGTTTCCAACCCAAACCATTCTATGATTCTATGATTCTATAATCAATAAACCTCAGTGCATAAACTATGCTTGATATTCCATAACAGAGGAATCCTCCTGAGATGCATTGCTCTGATGCTGTAGATTTCAGTTTGTTTGCTGACCTTATGTTCCAACTTCAACTATTCTGTGATTTGATAGTTTTATGATTGCATGTTCCATGAGATTTGCAAGTCACAATACACTTTTCCATAAACAAGAAGTATTTCACTGCATATATGTCCTGATCCAAAGAATGTGAATATATTTATTTGCAATAAGGAAAACATAAGGGAAATATTTAAAATAATCTCCAGTTATTCAAACCTTTTTCATTCAGAAGAACAGCTAGCTGATCAATACTGTTAGAGTTAGCCTGCTGGGATACAGTGAAGTGCTGTATCAGGGTACTGTCCAGAACTTACTAGTAAAACTTAGAATAAAATTTAATGTTCCAGAGCTTTAACTGATGCATAGCCTGCAGCTATAGGGGTTACTTAGCAATTGCTGCTCATTGAAGGAAAATAAAGAAAGGAAGAAGTTTACCAAGCTCTTTCCACATCTTCAACTAACTTCAGTGATCTCAGAATTCTTCACAAGCTTAAGGAATCAATCCATATATCTTCAATCTGTTTTTCTGTCCATTTTTTTTCTAGGTAGGCTGGCCAACTTCAGCACTTTAAGAGATTAAAGTTTTATGAAACTATGTATCTGGAGTGAAAGAGTGGTAGAAGTTAGCCACCATGCAATGCATTTTGACAGTTGCTTTCCTATAAATTAGCAGGATTATAATGTTTACAATGGACTCACAATTAGGATGGCTGCTACCTAGGGAGATCTGTCTAAAAGAAAGTGAAGCATAGGGCATAAAGGGTGCAACTAAACAACAAAAGGCTTAGCATTTTTTTTCTGCTTGACAAACTACTTCCATTTGTTTATTAAACTTGGGGTCTGTTCATGAATGGGCTTTTCAGATTGCCTGTGTGACATAGGCACTTTAACCCTATGAGGATGAGATCTTGGCATCTAACTTCTTAAGGCTTGTTGGAAATCACAATATAATACTTCAGGGTTTAATTTTAAATATTATCCATTAATCTTACCTGAAATCAGAGCTTTGTGAATAATTAGTTATGAATAATTTATATATAAAGACTAAGGGATTTTGAGCTCCATGTTTTGAGCTTATTTTCTCTTATTTCCGACCCTAACTATTCTATGATTCTATGAAATTCTTCACTGAATATTTTTGACTGCAGACTGTTAACAAACAGGTAATTTTTAATTCACAGGTGATTTTTACTTCAGACTGTTATTTAGCAAAAGTACAGGGTTTTCTCTATTGATTCCTTACTTATATAACCAGGAAGACAGCATATTTTTTTTACTTTGTCTTGTATTATAACTCCCCTTCCCAGTACCATACAATTACTTATTTAGGTATTACAAAATTTGCAGTTTGTTGCTGGTTACATAGGTGAAACATTTTCAGTACTATTTCCATTATTTGCTCAACTTTAAAACTGTATACCATAAAAAGTGCAAAGTGTTTTTTGTTGGTTTGGTTTCTTTTTTGGTTTGGAGATCTTTGTTTGAGAAGATATCACCAGCAAAACTGCTTCTCTACTATATACTGCAAATGTCTTTTGAATATTGAATTAATATTCAATTAATAACTTTCATTCTTACCATATTAAACAAATATCATAAAACAGAAGACCACAGCAGCAGTCATCATTCCTGTATTCATTGTTGGAACATTTTGTGAAGAATACTCAAATTAAAAATTCCATGCACACCCAAAGGTATTGTGATAAATAAATTTGAATGTGGTTATGTCTTCTGAAATAATAACATTGGTTATATGATATCTCCTACCAAGTATTACTGACGTTCTATCTTAGAAATAAATATAGTGTCATATAAATAACACCTGTGTTTGTAAGAGTGATGCGAGTCTGCATCAGGCACACTAAGTTGTATCAGGCACAATTAGTGTGTAGCACCTTTTACATACACTCACAAACAAAAGATTTAAAATAACATGATGTTAATTACTGGGCTTACTGTCATTTAATCATTCAATAATAGTCAAACTGAAAATTTCTGTACTGGCAGTAGACAGCTCTACTTTTAGGTTTTGTTAATTTTTATTATTTATTTAATTTACTTCTCTGATATTCCAGATTTCTTCATTATTGCTAGACTAACGGCACAGGAAAATGTCCCTTCATGGACATCCCAACAAGAAACAACTGAAATGTAAGTAATTCCTTGTCCCAGTGAGACTATGGTCTTCCTCATCTCCAGATGAAGAAAGGTCTGTAACATACCTGAAATCAACCTGCAAGACAAAAAGCTCAGACATGGGGCTTCAGTCATGAAAACAGCAGGAGAGCAGAGGTATGCTGAGATAGAATACACTAGCCAGGGCAGATATTTTGTGTTCCAATGGTTTCTTTTATGACACACTGTTGGAATAATTGAAAAAAGTTTCTTAGTTTACATATTTCACTCTTAACTGTTTTAAAAACCTGGGGCAGAAATTGCACATTTGATTTAGACTAATGTAAGTTTTTCTCTCCACATGGCTGCTGATTTTCCTGAAATGTCTAGGAACTAAATTTATTTCTTCTTTCCCACCTATAGTTCAGCTGGGCCATTCAATAGGATATTTTTTGAAAGGTGAGAAAAGCAGAGAGGGGGGCAAACACACACAGAGAGAAATACACAACACAAAACTCCATGAACTTTTGTACTTCGGGAAGCTATACATAAAAAGTACACAGTTGTAGTGCAAGTTTCAGTTACATATAAGCCACTCTACTAATTAAGTCCCCAATTCAGAATGTCAAGGAAGCCTCCAGCTTATTTTCAAATATGTTTTTAAATCTAAACTTAGTTAGAAAAAACAATTAAGCATATGCTTACTCCATTGAAATTAACGTTTTGTGTCTTTTCTCCTAAAATTTATATGTGACAGATAAAAGAAAAAAGTGAAAGTTGAATCAACTACAGTTTGACTGTGATCAGAATACTGTTGCCTCATTGTATCACCTCATTATTTGTATTCAGTGACCTAGAATTAGTTTTAGTGAACAAAAATCTGTTACTGCTTTTTTTCAGATGTCCAGCACTGCACTGTCACTGTGACCTAACTGACTTGCATTCTGGCATTTAAAATTTCCAGAGAAATTTTATATTAGTTAATATTACAAGAGATTTATTGATTTTGATGGTGTGCAAGCCAAGTAGAATTCAAAGAAATCTTTATATCCAACGAACTGTTTGCATTTGTTAACTAACAAAGAGAAGGAATATATTTTTCCTACTGTACATGTATACATATATAATTTATGTAAACAAATCTAAACGTATTCAGGCCGACTTTCTAAAACTTCACAGTTTACCTCATTGTTATAGGGAGACTTTATCTGCCTTAATTTCCTTTTCTAACCTGTCAGCCTATTTCGGTCAAAATTTAATAGACCATCTCTCAAAGTTAGTAAATACTTGCAAGTTTCCTGAATAGAGGCAACTTGCTAAAAGCAGAAAGATTTCTTAATTTACTCTGCTAGGGACAGAAGTGGAGAAAACTCAGACATTCTTGTTAAGGACTGACCATACATAGCTGTCTAGTCAGCCAATGTGTATCTTCTGCGTGGCTCTGATACATGTTGTCTCTTGGTCAGTGTACAGACCAAAAGAGTAGATAGAGATATGGGAAGAAAATGGAAATATGTAAAGGGAGCTAGTGCTTGAAACCTGGCTTCGGGAATAGAATGGTTCAGTTGTCAATATGGATTTAGGTAGAAAAAGGAATTAGCATGACTAGAATATTAGGGGAAAATATGCCAGAAAGCCCTAGGAAACATGCCATAGTTTTATTGCTCATAAAAAGAGTTCTCAAGTTTGGTCCTTCCTTAACATTTTTTTTTTTATTATTTCTTTTTTTTTTTAGCCTAACTAGTTTGGAATAATTAATCTTACTCTTGACCATGTAGCCTATAAACAGTTGGTATATACTGCTTCCCAATACCAGCTCTGAAATAGAGAAGAGTATAACTAAAGATCTGATGGAACTCTTGCACATACTACTTGGACTTGTGCGGACTATTACTACTTCTGCATTCTTGGGTATCCAAAGTATTGAGATAGAGTACACGGTGTGTAAGCACTGATGACATCTTTGCAGATTTTTCAGGATCCTTGTTAATGATTGTCATCTTTGCACACCCAGAATTAGAGCTCTTAGTTTTAATAGTGCCTATTCATTTATCTTCCTTTCTGGACCCTTTTTTTACTTCTTCCTTTCTTCTTCTAGGTTAGACCAATCTCTATACCTTTATATTATCACAGTACATAATCTTAAATAAACCAATTATTGAAAAGGCAAACAGCTTTTCTCCAGTAATTTTTCCAACATAAGAACTGAATTTATTTTCTGTCTAGAACTGCTTCTCAAAAAGCACCGACTTTGTTCATCTCAGTGGTAATCAGCTTCTAAATCATATCCATACATTGCTAAAAACCCTACTAAAAAACCAAACTGTTGTGCAAAAGTAGAAAGTTTTCGCCAAGCATTATTTGGGGAGTTTACACATATTTGCCCAAGAAAGGCTCTATGTTTGTAAGTCAGTCTTACTTCTTCCACTACCTTAGCAGAAACATCTTCAGTGGGATGCATGTCACCAGGAAGCTGCACTTATTCACTCTCTTTCCTACTTACATGTTAAGGGATTTCTGCTAGATTTCACTTTAAAGTCTTTATTCAAGATAAATGAATGTTGTTTCACCCCTTCTATAAATACCTCATATTCTCCAATAACTTTGTCTTTTGACCTAAGAATTATTTGCCTTCATGGTTATAGCAAGGAGTAAACGTGAAATTATTAAGCTGTGCCTATTAAAAAAAAAGATTACCAGATCATTCCATACTTCTTCCAGGGTTTAATTGATATTAGATTTAAATTAGATATTGAGGAAGCTGAAGGACAGAATATACCCTTGTTTCACATACTGGCTAGTTATTGCTGCTGTCATTAAATTGCTATTGAATTACACCATGACTACTGAGAAGGTGGTTAGACTGGTGAAGTGAATAACAATGGAGCATGGAGGCTAAAAAATATAGTTAAAAACCAACCCTGTGTAACGTCGTCCTAAAATATCTCAGTAGCCTCCACACTGGGTTCTCAGAAAGCCTGTGAGAGGATTTTTTGTGAAGCTTAGAATGTAGTATTTGCAAAGAAATGTAAAGCTATTCCTAACACCAAATAAATGCATCAAAAGGGAATAGAACACGATAAATTTTTCAAGATAAAAGCAGTAAGGAGACAGCTAGTCAACAGGTGTGAAAATAGAATTGAAACTTGCATAAATTGGAAATGGTATTCCCCAAACTGAAGCTGAATCCAAATAATACAGTATGTATAACCTCAACACAGGATTCAAACTGGGTCAACAGGACATAATGACTAATTCTGTGGATGACTGCCAACATACTCAGGCAGTTGCAAGCTATTGACCAATGCCAAACAGTTCAAGTTCGCTTTCCCCACTGACTTGATTTTTTTCAAATAAATACATCTTAGAGCAAATGAGCCAGTAACTACTTAACAGCATAGTGCTGAGTGTTAGATTTGAAGCTTAAGTCAAATCGCATTTAAACATATTTCAATATGGTATGTGGATGATAAGATTAAGGATTTCAAACATACATGGGATTTGGAAGAATGAAGAAAAGGCAAATTCCACACATTATCAGGACTGATCAAAGAAAATTTAAAAAGATACAAGACTATAATATAAAGGAATATACCAGTTCCAATTAAGGAAATATATATTTATTGCCTTGCATGATACAATTAAACCCATCAGTTTAGCTGCAAAAAATACTTATTTTCCATGGTTGTTCTGTCATTCTTAATGATTTTTTTAATTTGCATCTAATCTAAGCAATTTTTATATTCATGTATTTTTGTACAGATTTTTATCTTTCTTCAGCTATCACTTTGTCTTTTCTTCTCCATAGAAATTAAATTCCAACTACATATATGATTAAAAATTTTTATTGTCCAGTTGCAGACCAGATGTTTTCTAAGTGGCTTACGTGTCAACAGTTCTATGAAAAAACATCTGCACCTCAACTAGTAAACAAAACAGGGACAAGGCATAGACTCGGTGACTCAATTATACCTTTTATCCATTATCATGTCTGCTGGTATTGGGTTAGCCAATGACAACTAACACTTCTCCAGACAGTTTCTCAGTAATGGTTTGAACAAAACAAGGATGTATGCAGTTTGAATGTAGCCTCTCAGTTTTGTAGTCAGCAATTTAGACAGAGTTAGTCATTAAGAAAACTATTGTCATGCTCCTTATAAAAACTTCCAGCCAAGTATCAGAGTTACTGCTATTGATTTCGGGGATCCCTTATCACTCTGATTATGGCATCTATGTTTTTTATTTTCATAGAATCAGAGAATATTTAGGGTTGGAAAGGACCTTAAGATCATCTAGTTCCAAGCCCCCTGCCAAGGGCAGGGACACCTCACACTAAACCATGCTATCCAAGGATCTGTCCAACCTGGCCTTGAACACCGCCAAGGATGGAGCATTCACAATTTCCTTGGGCAACCCATTCCAGTGCCTCACCACCCTTACAGAATAGAACTTCCTCCTTATATCCAATCTAAACTTCCCCTGTTGAAGTTTGAACCTGTTACCCCTTGTCCTGTCACTACAGTCCATAATGAAGAGCGCATGCCCAGCACCCTTATAGGCCCCCTTCAGATACTGGAAGGTCTCCACGTAGATTTCTCTTCTCCAGGTTGAACAGCCCCAACTTTCTCAGCCTGCCTTCATACGGAAGGTGCTCCAGTCCCTTGATCATCCTCGTGGCCCTCCTTTGGACTTGTTGCAACAGTTCCATGTCCTTTTTATGTTGAGGACACCAGAACTGCACACAATACTCCAAGTGAGGTCTCACGAGAGCAGAGTAGAGGGGACAGGATCACCTCCTTCGACCTGCTGGTCACTCTCCTTTTGATGCAGCCCAGGATACGGTTGGCTTTCTGGGCTGCGAGCTCACACTGCAGCTGGCTCATGTTCATTTTCTCATCAACCCAACACCCCCAAGTCCTTCTCCACAGGGCTGCTCTGAATCCCTTCTCTGCCCAACCTGTAGCTGTGCCTGGGATTGCTCCCACCCAGGTGTAGGACCTTGAACTTGGCAGGGTTAAATTTCATGAGGTTGGCATCAGCTCACCTTACAAGCTTGTCAAGGTCCCTCTGGATGGCATCCTTTCCCTCCAGTGTATCAACTGAACCACACAGCTTGGTGTCATCAGCAAACTTGCTGAGGGTGCACTCAATCCCACTGTCCATGTCACGAAAAAGACATTGAACAAGACCGGTCCCAACACTGATCCCTGAGGGACACCACTCGTTACTGGTCTCCAGCTGGACACTGAGCCATTGACCACAACTCTTTGCATGTGGCCATCCATCCAGTTCTTTATCCACCAAGTGGTCCACCTATCAAATTGATGTCTTTCCAATTTAGAGGCAAAGATGTCTTGTGTTCAAGGCCAGGTTGAACTGAGCCTTGGGTGACATGGTTTAGTGTGAGGTGTCCTTGCCCATGGCAGGGGGGTTGGAACTCGATGATCTTAAGGTCCTTTCCAACCCTAACTATTCCATGATTCTATGATTCTATGTCATGTGGGACAATGTTGAATGCTTTGCACAAGTCCAGGTAGATGACTTCAGCTGCTCTATCCCTGTCCATCAGTTCCATAGCCCTGTCATAGAAGGCCATCAAATTAGTCAGGCAGGATTTCCCCTTAGTGAAGCCATGCTGGCTGTCACCAAGTACCTTGTTGTTTATCATGTGCCTTAGCATACCTTCTTGAAAATCTGCTCCAAGATTTTGCCAGGCACAGAGGTGAGACTGACTGGTCTGTAATTCCCCAGGTCATCCATTTTTCCCTTCTTGAAAATGGGAGATATATTACCCTTTTTCCAGTCATCGGGAGCTTCACCTGACTGATTTTCCTTCTTGTTCTTGCCATTTATTCTCTTTCTTACTTTTAAGAAGGATGTCAGAAGGAGCTTCCTCTTCTGCCTCTGTATTCATGTGTAATTATTTCTTACGAAATTGTCTACCCTATTGTGGAATTGTCTCCTAGTACCATTTTGTGACTCATGGGTCTTTGTCTACACTCTTTATCTGACAAATATCTGCCTAACTACATATTTCTGTTTCACAGATTTCTTCTTTTATACCTTTTGCTAACATACTAGTAACAAACTACTACATCAGATAAATTCCTTTTGCTTCTTTAACTTGCTGCACCTTCTAGGAATTATCAAACAAGCATAATTCACAGAATTTATTATTCTCACCAAACTACTACTTCCACTGTGACTTTAAAAAGAGAATAAAGTGATGTCTATGGCATTTTCTTTTTTCTTCCCCAGGTTATTTCCTCTTGTAAGCTCTGCTGTTGTAAAACTAGTAACTTGAATCTTCTGTAGTTTCTATTTTATTACTATTTGGTTTGAAAAAGATTTAATCCACGTTTTAAATACCGAATAAGGAGTATCCAGTCTTTCATGTGTTATCCAAGAATGATCTCACATGAATATTAGATAAGAAAAGATAGATCTTCAAGTCTGAGTGCTTTTGAGGTCAGAAGAGTATTTGCTTAAAAGATGATCAGCCACATATTGGAAAAGAATTAATTCACTAGGCTTATAGAAGAAATATTGAACCCTTATTACCTCTCTTGATGAGTTAATACCACCATATGTACTTGTTATTCATGTCATGGGTAACTGCTGATAGTTCATATGGTATTATAGTTTATATCTTGCCTCTGTTCTAAACCATAAAGAAAAAGTCCAGTCTGTCAAGAAGGCTGTTTCCTTGCAATATATGTATCATAATTGAAAAATTAATACTGGTGTATTTCATGAGCAGAAATATTTCATTACCTTTAGAATACAGAAATTGAGAGAAAGAATGAGCATTTTACAGAATGGTGCCAGCTAAAACAAAAAACTGAGGACAAATTTTTTTAGTTTCTCACAGATTCCTGGAAACAATTCTCTTCAACATTAGCTGTATGAGTCTAGTTCCTTACTCTACTGTCTGGGTGAATGTTGATAAAAATCCCTCACTAGATATTAAAGGGAAATTATTTCTAATGGTAATAAATATGAAAATTTACATCTAGTTCGAAGAAGCAAAATAGGAGTCCTAAATGTGTTTAAAATAAGCCATCAGCTGCATAGTGTTTGATTGCATAAAAATGGATCCTACTTAAAATCTGAGTTATTCAAAAAGTGATTGGTTTGCAGAAAATATTATCATTATTTATTTTATTGCTGGAAAGATGTTACATGTGTTTCAACCACATCCAGTGATTTGTTAAGAATGGGGCCCTTACTATGTAGTGAGAGAGTGCATTCTAACAACAAATGAAATTATGACATGCACATTTTTCACCAAAATGTTAACACTATGTCCTGGTTTAGCAGTAGCAGTCATTTTTTCTACTGGTGCAGTGCTGTGTTTTGACTTTTGGCCTGGGATAAAAAGATATTTATATATCTTGATAAATAAAATAAATATAAATAAAATATAATAAATATATACATATATATAATATATATATAATATATTATAATATATTATATATATTATATATATAATAATATAATATATATAATGTATATATAAAATATAAATATAATAAAATAAATTATAAATAATATAAATATAATATAAATTAATATAAATTAATATTAATATTAATATTAATTATTAATTATTATTTATATATTTATATATTTATTTATAAATAAATATATTTATATATTTACATTATATATATTTATATTATTTATATATTATATTTATATTTATATATTATATATTTATATTTTATATATAATATAGAAATAATAATAAAATAATAATAAAATAATAACAATAAAATAAAAACAAATAATAAATATTACATAATAAAAAAATATTAAATATTTTTATATTTAATATTTTAATATTTTAATATTTTAATTATTATTATTTTATTATTATTTAATTTTAACATTTTAAATATTTTATATATTTAATATTTTTATAATTAAATATTAATAAAATATTAAATAATAAAATAATAACAATAAAATAATATAAAAATATATAATATATATTATATATTTATATATTATATTTATATAATTTATATTATTTATTTATATATTTATATTATATATATTATTTATAAATAAATATATTTATTTATATATAAATATTAATTATTAATAATTAATATTAATATTAATATAAATATAATGTAAAATAATAATAAATATAAAAATAAATATAAAAAATAAATATAAAAATAAATATAATAAATGTAAATAATATAAAGTAAATATAAATATAATTATAAATATATATATATATTATATATAAATATATATATATATATATATTATATATATATATATATATATATATATATATATATTATATATTATATTATATATATATATATATATAAATATATATTATATATATATATAAATATATATATATATATATAAATATATATATATATATAATATATATATATATATAAAATATATATATATATATATATATATATATATATATATATTATATATATATATATATATATATATATATATAATATATATATATATATATATAAATATATATATATATAATATATATATATAATATATATATATTATATATTATATATATATATTATATATATATATATATTATATATATATATATATAATATATATAAATATATATAAATATAAATTATAATTATAAATATAATATTAATAATTAATATTTATATATAAATAAATATATTTATTTATAAATAATATATATAATATAAATATATATATAATATAATTATATATATATAATATATATATAATAATAATATATAAAATAAATAAATTTTATATCCTGATAAAGCTGATGTTTTCAGTTGATGGTCAGAATGTTTACCCTGAGCAAGGACTTTGTGAGTCTCATGCTCTGCCAGGGAGGAGAAGCTGGGAGGAAGCAGGGACAGGACACCTGACCCAAACTAGCCAAAGAGGTATTCCATTCCACAGCACGTCATGCCCAGGATGTAGAACTGAGAGTTCCCGGAAGGGCTGGATCACTGCAGGGTAGGGGCGAGGTACCGGTCGCTGAGCGGTTGTATTCTTTTCCTTGTTATTTCCTTTATCATTATTATTATTGGTGGTAGCAGTAGTGGTTTGTGTTATACCTTAGTTATTAAACTGTTCTTATCTCAACCCATGGAAGTTGCATTCTTTCAATTCTCCTCCCCGTCCCTCCAGGAGCGGAAGGAAGAAAGGTGGGAGGGGGAAGTAGACTGCGTGGTTCTGATTTACGGCCTGGGCTTAAACCACGACACACTAACATACCTTGCAAAATTTTTTATGGTTTTATTTTGTTTTGGATGTTGAATTATCCAAGTTTATCCTTTACTTTGGAAGGGAACTGTCATTTCTTGCTTTTACTAAAGAATAGACAGAAGGAAAAGAAGTAAATTCTTCCAGGAAGCTGAAAGAATAATTGAATATATTTGATATAAAATGAATCCGAGAAAAGGGAAATCTGGAAGAAAGAAATCTCTAATGAGCAAGGTTGTTTCTTATGTGCTAGTATGGTATATGTTATTATTTTCAAAAGAGATTGTGATAAGATTAATAAGAAAAACTTTATTCATGTTTATGTAAATTTATGCATTCATTAATTAGAACACTACAGTAAAGTTCAGCTTCATTAATTGAAAATTTCAAATAGTGTTCCAGTTATTTTGAATTCTCTTATCTTCCTCTAAAAACTCAGTTGTCCTGAAACTATTTATGACTAATAATTTTGGGAGACCATTAAAAACTTAGCATTATTCACAAATTATTAAGTGTAATCACTTGTCATTATTTTCATTGCAAGACAAACTTTACATGTGATTGAAAATGAGAGGACCAATGTTTATAGGGATGCCTGCTCAGCCTTCCCTTGGCAAAGTGGACATCCAAAGCTGTCTAAGAGGGAATTTTCTCCAGATTGACAAGGCTGAAGAAGATATCCACCAGCCACACTGAACAACTGAAAAACAAAGGAGTCAGCTTGAGAAGAAGTACAAGAGAAGCTTGAAAATATGTAATAGTGCATAGAGAGAAGAAAGAGATGGGGGAGCAGTCAAAACCTGTTTTGACACTATCTGAAATAGCCCCACAGACACTTCAGTCTGTACTTTAACCTTACTCAGCATCTTTCCATCCGATGCTATGGGGATGTGCATCTAGCTTGAGGAGTGACAGTGTAGGTGCAACATATAGGGATCAAAACTTCTGATGCACATGTGTGAACTCGAGGTGGAGTTTTCTTATGACAACTTGTTTTGTTGGTCTCTAGACTGTCACAAACACACATAAACTCAGAGCACCGACATCTCCAAGAGTACAGAAATAGAGGAGTCCTCACTCCCAGAAAGGAGGTGTGTGGTGATATCTGAGAGGGGGTGCATGTGTGTGGGTAAGTAACTGTCTTGGGTTTTGTTATAGAAGGTGGATTTGAAATGTCTGGTGTTTTAAGTGTCTAATACTGTGGTTTACTTGTCATGAATGCATAGTTCACCGGCTGCTAGTTAGTTACCTGTTATTAACATATTAACTTCAATTTTTATTTTATTTACACCAAGCAGAATAGATTTGTTCCTTCAATGTTAATTTCTAGAAAGAAACCAAATAATTAAAAAAAAAAATTAGACTTTTTGTGAATTTGTATGTCCATACACATCTACTTGGTATAACTGAAAGGAGAGAATATTTAATTTACCTCTATATTCAAACAATGCCATCCAAAACAGTTGCATTATTTCTACTGAATGAGATCCTAGCTAATCAGTGTGAATATGGCATTGGTCAGTTCAGTCTGTGGTTCATAATACAATATAACTTTGGCTATAAATGACCTAAATTTAATTGTGAGAGGTTGCGTTCTGTTTGGGCTTGTTTGTGGAGTTTGTTGTTGCTGTTTTATCCTGTTTTGTTTGTTGCTTGAAGGAATGAACTTATTCTGAATTACATAATATTTTCCTATGTATATAATCCTTTGCACTTTGCTATAAGTATATTTAATTTTGTGCACTTGCAAGATAGATAAAAGGAAATTTAGTTCTTAGAACAGCAAAATGGTCATGGGGATATTGTTGAGATTTTACCTACATCAGTGTTACCTCTCTGGGAAGATTCACAGCTGCATTCTCCAGCTTCTGATGACTAATATTGAGAAGAAATTTCAAAATGGTGAAGCCAGGGTGTCATCTGTGATTGGATGCTGGTTTTCCTGTTATAATTGTTCTTGTTCAAGTACCTGATAAGCAATCACAGGAATTAAAAGTACAGGGCAGATGAATGTTAGACAACTTGTTTAACAGATAAATATCACTCTCTAATCAATGACTATGTAAGGATTTTATACAAAGTAGAACAGATTCAAAAGGAGAAATACAGACTCCACCCATCAACTGGCTTAACCCAGTATTAAGATTGACATCAAATAGTAGATAAAAAACCCCAGTGATAGCAAGAAATGTACAAGAATATCATTTTTCTAAAGAAAATTAAATCATTACAAGTCTTGTGGAGTCAAACAGATCCATATTAATTATAAGAATGTGAGAACAAATTAATAAGAGAGTTAAATGATGAAGAATACCACATCAGTTTAGGTATGGATCCACCTTTTAAATATAGGATGTAAAGAGCATTGGCTCAATTTTGGATTAGTGAAGATATTTGGAACTCAAATACTCCTGATAAAAAATATGTTTTATATTTGTCTGAAAATGTTACCAGGTATTTTGAAGTGGTATATACACTAAATTAACCACACATTTCTGACTATTCTGATAGACATAATTTAAAGTTGTTCCCACTAAGGTCTATTATAACATAATCATGCTGAACTTGCCACTCGTGTCCCTGCTAATACTGTATATGTGAAAAGCAACACGCAGCAGTCATGAACTGGCTTAGAGCTAATGTGAAACTAGCCCTTTCTTTTCTCTAAAAGTGAGGAAGAGGGAGTGGAAATTTATCTCCTTAGCAGATATTATCTGGGAAGTGATAAAATCAGTTTCACATCTCTTTTTTATCTGTTTTAGACATAACTGGGGAGAGGAAGACGAGAGAGTGGGAGAGACTGAGAGAAAGCAAGAGAAGTGCAAAGCTTCCCTTTCTTGGCAGCCACAAGCCATTAGAAGAACTTGGCTGCCCATGTAACCACAGCTTCAGGCAGCTGAATTCGTGCCCAGAGCAGAAATGGAGACACAAAGCAATTCAGACACTTATGGGATTATCCTGAAGTTGAGAGAGGACTTACAAATGCTTAAATGTTGAAGTTTCTTGCCTAGGTTCCTTCAGTGACAAGAAAGCAAAATAAATCAAAAGTTTTCTCTTTCACAGAATCACAGAATCCCGAGTGTTGGAAGGGACCTCAAAAGATCATCTAGTCCAACCTCCCTGCAAGAGCAGGGTAACCTAGAGTACATCACACAGGAACTTGTCCAGCTGGGCCTTGAATATCTCCAACGTAGGAGACTCCACAACCGCCCTGGGCAACCTGTTCCAGTGCTCTGTCACTCTCACAGTAAAGAAGTTCTTCCTGATGTTCACATGGAACCTCTGATGCTCCAGTTTACATCCATTGCCCCTTGTCCTATCACTGGACATCACTGAAAAAACCTAGCTCCATCATCCTGACACTCACCCTTTACATATTTGTAAACACTGATGAGGTCACCCCTCAGTCTCCTCTTCTCCAAGCTAAAGAGACCCAGCTCCCTCAGCCTCTCCTCATAAGGGAGATGTTCCACTGCCTTCATCATCTTTGTGGCTCTGCGCTGGACTCTTTCAAGCAATTCCCTGTCCTTCTTGAACTGAGGGGCCCAGAACTGGACACAATGTTCCAGATGCAGCCTCACCAAGGCAGAGTAGAGGGGAGGAGAACCTCTCTTGACTTACTAACCACACCCTTTCCTTTGTCTGATACATGTTTAGAAGATTTCTTGTTGTAGTTTAATTTATTTGGAAGCAGATCTGAAAAATTGTGTCTTAAATTTCATAAAGTAGGCTAACATTTATTTTGGAGTTAAGCTTAAAATGAGCGGCTGAGAATAATATGATGCAGCTGGAAATAAGAGAGTTTGATTGCTCAATGAATGCAACTGCTTTGGAATACTGTAGTTAGAGAAATGGTTTCTAAATAGCTTAGCCACAAATCAATTAAGACTTTTCAGATTTGGATCAGAATTATACAACTGGAGAAAAGGGAGAAGCATATGCATTTTGCAGCATACTTTTTGTTGCATTAGGACTTTGGCTTTGTTAAGATGCTACTGGTTTTAGATATCTTTTGGAATAGCAACACTGTGTGCAATTACAATGATTTAAAAAAAAATAAAACTGTTTCTAATGACTGGGGTCAAGGTAGAAGCACAAATCTCTGTTTTTCCATGTACTAAACTTTCTTTGAGGAAATGAATGTAATTTTTTTATCAGTCTCCAAAATTAAATAATGGAAAACATTCAAAATCTGGTGCTCTGCTTTGACAAATGGGCTGTGCCTTGACATCTGTCCTGCAATATTTTTCTCACTCAGGATACAGACCTACACAGATTTACCTTAAATAAAAGATATGTGCAAAACCTAATGGAATATTACTTCTGTAGTGTTCCTTTCATTTCAGTGATGTAATGGATGAGGTAGATTGTGTCAGCCAAAACAATCAATTCTGTAATGATGGAAATGTAAGTATATACTTTAAGATGCTTTTCCTGAAAAGAAGGTGTTCAGATAGAGGTCATAGCAACACAAGTACATGTAATATGTAAGACGCTGCTTGCACTTTTTGCATTGTAAACTCTTCTTTCTAAAATTATATTTATCTTGGAAACATTTGTTTCTAAGTTAGCAGCTGTGCAGGCTCTGTTCTTACTGCACTGTAAAGCAGATGGCTATTGCTCCATACTACATCAGGTGCATCCATATGCTGGGAGAAACACTCAAGTATGACAGGAAGGTAGAAGGCAATATTCAAAAAGAAAGATATTTTCCTCCTTCATGGTATTGTACGATGGTAAATATGCAGGAGGGTGACTGAAACTATGATTCCTTCTCTAAATCTAAGAGGGAACAAATAACAAGGGGTACGGACTGGGAAAAGTGCTCAAGTGAAAGGCAAATTGAAAACAGTTGGAATAACTACTAAACATTTTTGGCCAATAGAATGATGGAATAGATATTTAATTTTCAGGATTAGCAAGGATTAGCCAGATGTCATAGCCAATACATCTGTTAAAGACTTCTTTAAATCACAGTAAGGCAATTATACCCTTAATACCCAACATGTTAACATATGAAGACAAATTAAAACTATTATAATAATTTAGGAAACCTATCTCAGACATTATGAAAGTTGTGGGATATATCTTAAAAATTATGCTATTACCTTTTGTTCTTGGAAGGGTTTTTTGTCTCTCCTATTTTTATTTTTTTTTTTTCACTTCATACTCCTCTGAAGATTCTTTTTAGCTTGAAATATATACGTTTAGGCTTTTAGATCTGCCTACACTTCTTCCTTCTACATTTGTATTCCTGATACATAGCAGCAACAAATTAATAAAATTAATGATAAGGGTTTGTCCCCTTGGGGTCATAGAGTTTTGGGGGGTGGGTGAATCTAAAAAATGGGCAAAGCATACAGCAGAAGATCATGCTGAAGACCTGCTGAAAACTGAGTGCTCATGCGGCTTTTATAATCTAGGTAGTCATGTATATTGGAAATCAACTATTATCTAAAACACGGCGGGCCAAACTCATATTTGGAAGGCTGGAAAACCTAAATTTAGTTTAGAAAAGCATAAAGAGCATATTCTATAAAAATGCTTGTTCATAACTCATAAAAGAACATTTTATTAATATCTCTTGTGCATTTAATCTTTAATCAGGGAGGGTTAAAATAAGGATTGAGGATTTTTTCTGGATTTTAATTTTTGTTGTTGTTTTTTTTTTTTTTTTTTTTTTTTTTTTTTTTTTTTGGTCTTCCTTTTCAGGAGCTAAATTTCCCTCTGGGATTTTGAAAATAAACCTTTGGATGCTTGACCTTATCTCAGAATATGTGGTTTCCTTGAAAGGTCAATTGGGATAACCCAACAATAATCTACTTTTTTCTCAGTTACCCAGAAACACGTAGAACTGAGCTACTGTTCTACTGAGCTACAAGTGAGCTACTGTTTGGCAAAAGAAACCAAGAAAATTGAAGCCAGTGCCCGTTTGGCTGGACTACAGAACTGTGAAAGCTATCGACTGAACTCACAGTTGATGTTCAATGAATCCATTTTGGTCAAGAAAGCGTGACTGAGACCTTTCATTACAATTCTATCCTCACAGAGCAATGTATTGTGATTCACATATCAATGTGCTGAGATCTACACGGTTTTGTAGAATAATCTGGACTACTTCTGGAGACAGTATAGTCACATGAAAAAGACACAGAACTGGAATTCACTTCCCAGTTTATCTATCAGCAAAACCAAATTGACCTTGAGACTGTTATATCTCATCAGGTGCCTGTTTTGTGTTACCTTTCTTATCTGTTAAGATGTAAATTAATAGAGCTTTGCTATGTGTTTATGCAAAAATAGGAAACCTTCACACTGTTTCAAATATAACTTCAATAGTTTCTTTGTGCTTATTTTCACAATTCTCTTTTCTTTTTCTTTTTTTTTCTTTTCTTTTTTTTTTTTTTGTTTGGTGTGTATTGGTTTGTTTTTACAGTGGACACATAATAGAGTTCAAACATTTCTTATTTCAATGACATCAGGAATGGATTGACAAATGTTTCAGTGTATATTCTTCATCAATAATCTGTTCCAGTGCTTATATTTGAACCTAAAACTATCAGTGAAAGAAGGGTAATTGTCTATTATAAATGGAATTAGTTGTGGGTTTTTGTAATATTGTTTTTCAGTTGCTAGCCATACCTTTATATTAACACCATACGGCATGCTGACTTACAATTGTGGTTATACTCTCTTATTTGAACACTAAATTATTTTATCTGCTTCTAGATGATCCACAAATTCCTTACTATTACTAACATAATCTAATCTCAAGTGCTCAAGTTAAAGACTTGAATTCTGATGCATCCAAAACTGCTTGTTGCACTGTTTGAAAGATTGTTTTTAAAAGGCTTTGTGGTCTTTTATACCAATTTATCATGTCTATGTGTCAGAACTGACTCTTAGTCCTCTGCCTGCTTCATCAGAGAATTCTGATTCTCTGCACAACAGTTTATCATTGTAAAAGGGCAAAAGAAATAATGAGAGCACACATTGATGTCATAGATTAATGACCCCAGATCAATGAATCATGGTACAGTATTGGTGAAAGAAATGAAAAATAATGAACTTTAACTATTTTATTTAAGGTCCTCAAAAATTTTAAGGGCAAATATGGTTCATCGGTTGTCATGACTTAGCAGAACTGGATGCTTTAAAGTTCAGTCTTCTCCTTACCATTTTCCAAAATAAACTACTGAATCTAATAGACAGAGATTATTTATCTTCTAAGTTATTAATAATTTTCAACTTTACTGATATTACAGAATAAAACCAGTTTGTCTCAGCATTGTACAATCGTATTACTTTTTCCATTTGAAGTACTAAAACATCAACACATCACTATATATTACAATCTGAGTTGCCAAATGGTTGCACTTATTTCTCTGGGGATTTTGTTTTAGATGAATTACAGGCCTTTCTGTGGGCAAGAAAGAAGAGCTTGAAGGTAGCAGATAGAAATCTGGATCCATTTAACAGCAGTCTCATGAGGGTGCATTTACTGAGTACAGGTATCTTTATACATATGCCCAGAGCCTGACAGTTCTAATATGACTGAGCAATTGATTTCCACTGATGCCTATGTATCTTGAGTGTTGTGCCTATTCAGAGGACGTCATGCTATTCTGGATACTGTGGCAGAGGCTGCTGCTTTCTCTGTAATCTTAGGGAGAAGAGTTCCCTTCTGCTCATAGGATAATCAAGTTCTAATTGTGTCTGGGGATTTTTAATCCCATACTTTTCAAATTCAAGCATATAATGCAAAATGTTAGTACTGGCCTTCTGTGCATCATTTTGTGGCTTCATGTGCTGGCCCCACAGTCTAGGTCTCAATGGCCAACAGAAGTACAAAGTCACAGATGGAGTTGAACGGCTGTGAAAGAGTTAAGATGCTCATGCGAGAAGGCATCTTCTAGTTCTGGAGACTTTCATTCCCACTTTTTAACAACTCTCTTGTTTTTTGCCCAGTGCCTGTTTACATAAAATACATCCAGAACAGGGGATAATGTAGGGAACAACTACAAATTGCAGCATGAGGCAAAAACAAAAACAAACAAAAAAAAAGGAAACCAACCAACCAACAAAAGAACCCCACCACAGGATATAAGAAATATGTGTTTGAAACCTTTCTATTAAGAAAGCCTAATCCTTTATTTGACAAAAGTTTTTCTGATGCAAATTGTTGCCACTACATAATTTTATAAAACCAAATTCCTCCCTTAGCTGTTCTTTAAACTGAAAGGCATTTTGAAAGAGATTTTATAGGGCACTCTTCAAGGCATGAGAAGAGTGGGTCACTACTCACCCATGTCTTCAGCACTATCCTATTCCACACTTCCAAGTGTTCAAATGGTTTTTCACTTAGGGTGCAAAGCACACCTCCCTTTCCACCATGAGTTGGTTACAAATCAGGGACATTCATTCAGGACTCTTAGAGAATTTTCAGGCACCTCGGAATGACTCTGGATCGTTAGTTCATCTTTCTGGTAAGCAGATATACACTCAACTAAGTGCAAAGCATTCAGCTGCCTTTCACTGAAAAATGCACAGATGGACTCCTGCACATTGGTACGATAATGTGCCCATGGGAATCTAAATTTTCCATTACCTTTTCTGTCCTTTTAGCTTGCTTTTGTGCTTTGCTGTAGACTTAGGAAGAAAACCACAGAACAGCTGTAGAGCTAGTTTAGTTAAATACCACATATACTGTCACTTGTCTTCTAAAAGTATAATTAAACAGGAGTTAGAATTTTCAATGTGTTGACATTTGATCAATTAAAGATAGACAGGGAGAGATGGAAGAAAGAAATTAAAGCTTTTGTGATGCCAGTTAATTCCATGAAGCTACTCAGAAATGTCGCTTCATTACAAACAAGGTATAAGCAATTTAGTGCTTTCTTTTTCCTTTTTTTTTTTCTTTTTAATATAAGAAATGCAGTAGATATTTATTTCCCAACATGTCTTTTCATTTTATATCTTCGTTCACTTCTATGCTTTTCTATCTGTTGCACTGGAAAATAATTGCAATTCGATCAAACAAACATACAATTGTGGGTTCTACAGTTTGGTAGATTCTTTTGTGCAGTTTCTGAAAAGAAAAGATTTTCAGCTTGTTTACACTGAATTAGATTTTCTTCCTACTCTACTTTCCCTAAAAGTCAGTGTCTTTGTGATACAGTTTAAAGTGTAAATACTGGGACACAGTCTTTCTTTAGGATTTGCTACAGAAATGACACATTCTTCTCTTGGCAAGTGACACCACAGAGATGATATAACTTCCAGTAGCAAATACATAAGGGAAACTTATCATTAACTAGCTTCCCACGATCAACATGGTTGCTACAGTTTAGCAACAGTTTAGTTTTGTTTTTCTCAGCAGTACCCTGCTGCAAACAGGGCTACTGATACATGTTTCTAGCATTTTGATTTGTTTTTCTCAGATATTAAGGCTATAGGAAAGAAAGGAATAGAGGTAACTTTTTGAGTTGTTTCAGGGAAAATGAAGATGCTGATATCTCGGGGAAGGGGGGAACCCTCAAACAATGAAAGCAGACAAAAAAAGAAAGCTGTAACATATTTAGATTATTATAGAAATTATTCCATCTTAGCAGTCTGCAAATCCTTTAAGTGTCTTATTCAATACAAGTATTGGCCAGAAACAAAGGACATATGTAAGCATACCTGACTGACTTTGAACTGGTAAAGAAGTTCAAGCAGCTTACATCACATGTTCAAAAAGAAGGAGACTTTAGAAACATGTTAAAGTAAGGGTTGTATAGCATTCAGGGAAATCACATCCAGGGCAACAGGGACAATTCCAATTCTTAGTGCTTGCAATGGTATGGAAACAATTTACTCTAATAGATGGTTCATGTCAGACTGTGCACTTAATTTTTTTGCTTCTGTGGACTTCTGAGTTGTGATTCTTTCCTTTTGCTGTGGAGAAGGCGAAGTGAAAGAGACTTTTGCCTTTGGATTGCTGAAAATTTGATTTTTCTTGTAAAGTATAGCCAAAATATTTGTGCAAAAGATCACACAAACATTTATTGTCTGTAAACTTTGACTTTAAAAATTCCTCTTTAGACTTTGATGCATCCAATCCAAGTTTGCCAATGACACCAAGTTATGTCGTTCAGTTGATATGCTAAAGGGAAGGAATGACATCCAGAGGGACCTTGACACGCTTGTGAGGTGGGCTGATGCCAACCTCATGAAGTCTAATCATGACAAGTGCAAGGTCCTACCCCTGAGTCGAAGCAATCCCAGGCACAGCTACAGGTTGGACAGAGAAGAGATTCAGAGCAGCCCTGAAGAAAAGGACTTGGGGGTGTTGGTCGATGAGAAAATGAACATGAGCCAGCCTTCAGTGTGCACTTGCAGCCCAGAATGCCAACCGCATCCTGGGCTACATCAAAAGGAGTGTGACCAGCAGGTCGAAGGAGGTGATCCTGCCTCTCTACTCTGCTCTCGTGAGACCTCACTTGGAGTATTGTGTGCTGTTCTGGTGTCCTCAACATAAAAAGGACATGGAACTGTTGGAACAAGTCCAGAGGAGGCCACGAGGATGATGAGGGGACTGGAGCACCTCCCGTACGAAGACAGGCTGAGAAAGCTGGGGCTGTTGAGCCTGGAGAAGAGAAGGCTGCGTGGAGACCTCATAGCAGCCTTCCAGTATCTGAAGGGGGGCTGGGGATGGACTCTTCATTATGGACTGTAGTGATAGGACAAGAGGTAACGGGTTCAAACTTAAACGGGGGAAGTTTATATTGGATATAAGGAAGAAGTTCTTTACTGTTAGGTGGTGAGGCACCGGAATGGGTTGCCCAGGGAGGTTGTGAATGCTCCATGCCTGGTGGTGTTCAAGGCCAGGTTGGATGAGGCTTTGGGTGGCATGGTTTAGTGTGAGGTGCCCCTGCCCATGGCAGGGGGTTGGAACTTGATTTTCTTAAGGTCCTTTCCAACCCTAACTATTCTGTGATTCTATGATTCTATGAAAAGTTAATGAAATTTTGAAAACTTATAGGTTATGTTTTGAATTGAATATTAAAATACCAATAAAACCTTTCAATCTATAGTTTGGAAGTTGGTGACAGATGAGCAATAAGAATCTGTTCTGAGAAAGATGTTGAAAGTAAGAAGCAGACACAATAAAAATTTATAGAACAAGGGTAGAGAGCCATCAACTTCCCTGATTTCATATTTTCTATTGTTTGCTTTAGAAAGAAGTAAGGGTGTTTTAAAATGATACTCCCAGACAATAATCTGGCATATGGATACAGTGAACAGGATGATAGATGACATAGAAGAATTCACCAAAGAAATCAAAACAACCCACCAGAATTGTGACAAATGCTAAATTGTTGACAAAGAATGGTCTAGGCAGCCATTGACAATGGATTGCAGTCTAGGACCCATATTACATTAAATGTAATGATCAGCAGCTCATCTGTCAGCTGACATGAATCACTTGCTGACAAGAGTGCAGGTTGTCAGCAATTCTCAATCCATATAGTTTGAAACTACACAGATGCACAGTTGCATTTCTAACGTTGTGGTTTAACCCTAGTTGACAGCTAAGTACCACGCATTTCCTCACTCATTCCCCCTGCCTCAGTTTGATGGGGAGAATTGGAAGAAGTAAAAACTTCTGAGTTAAGAAAAGAACAGCTTAATAGTTGAAATAATAATAACAACAATAACAGGAAAATGGGAGAGGGAAGTTAAACTCAAGAAAGACAAGTGACAGTTTCTCATCCCCCACTGAACGATGCCCAAGCCAGTCCCTGAGCAGCAATTGGTGCCTCCTGACAAACTGCCTCCAGTTCATATCCTGAGCAAGATGTTCTACAGTGTGGAATATCCTTTTTGTTAGTTTGAGTCATCTGTCCTCACTCTGCTTCCTCATGGCTTCTTCTGACCCTCCTTACTGGAAGACCACAAGAGGCCAAAAAGTCTTTGATTTAGAGTAAGCGCTACTTAGCATTAACTTACACATTTGTGTGTTATTAACATTAGTTTCATCCTAAATCCAAAACAGAACTGTACCAACTACTGAGAAGAAAATTAACTCTATCCCAGCCACAATCAGGAAAAAATGTATATCGTGTGCTAAGTGCACTCATTCTGAAACATAAATGCTCTTTGCATTTAGTCAATGCATCTCCATAGCATATTAATTTAAACATCATAAACTTAATCACAATTTGGACTATGGAGTTAATAAGGTATAGCTATGATGCATTAAATTCATTTTCCCACTGCATAAATATGTCTTTTTAAGAGAAGTTACTGCTATTTATTTTGGACAATGTTCTTTATTTATGCTGTGATTGGATTAGATCTCTATAAATTACTGCGCATGGGGTACCCACTTGTAGGTAATTCTGGCACTCTGTCTGCTTTAGTGTGCAGTTGCCAGCCTGGTTGCTGAAATCTGTGTGAAGAAGGCATTTTACAGTGCAATACTCTGTGCTGACGGAGCATGCTACGTCAGAATAAAAGTATATAGGGCAAAAAGACTACCTGTATCATTAGAATAAGCCCTATTCCAGACATTCATATCATAAGATATCATGCACAAAATACCAAGCTCATCCTTAGGATCAGCTGACTTTTCTTCCCCCTGAATTTACTCCTCAGATTGCCAAAGAAATCAATTGCAGACCTCAGAGCTTACTGTGACGCTGCATTAAACGCAGGCTTTTAGGAAAAGAGTGTGTCGATGGTGTCTGACTGTTTAAAAGATAAAATTTCCTGTTTTTCCTTGTGAGACAAAATTTTCTGTATAGTCCAATCTTTGGCAAAGGACAATGCCAAGCTCTGCTCAGTCAGAGAATTATCATTTCTTCTGGACAATCTGCCTTCTCCTAGGGGGAAAGCAAATAAACAAACAAACAAACAAACTGTTAGGCTTTTGAAGATAGGAATTTACATCTCACTTTTTATTGACATTCAAACTAGCTTAAAGAAATGTCCAGCTGTGAGCCTGCCACACCATTTGTTCATTATCCTCCATTTTTGTGTGATCCTTAGACAAGACGTCAATTATACTGTAGGCTTTATCCTAGGTGTTTACTGTGAGACAGAAGTGCTCAAAAAGTTTTCCTGCAAGCATGGTTTGTAAACAGTTAATTCATTAAGGATGACCACCTCACTGTTCATAAGTTAGATTCCCTAAAATATTATTCTTATGTCTAAATTTGAAAATATTGGAAGCATTTTATTCAATACCCCAAAAATGCATTTAAACGTTTTAGAAATGGTGGCACTCTTTAGTGCATAATGAAATACCTGTGAGAAAATCTTTCCCATAGAAGACGTGCCCATGGGGAAAAATTTCGTTTGAGCAATGGATAATGCAGATGTAAGTTGCAGTGGTAATGAAAAAAGAAATAAATCAATCATTTGCTACATTTCAAGCAACTGTAAATTATGATATTTTAAAATTAGACTGTGTAACAGATGGTGACAGTTCTGTTTAAAGTGATGTTTCCTTTAACATGTCTTGTAACATCAAGTGAGGTCTCAGTGCAACATTTGATTTTTTCCTATATAATTCATGTGTCCCATTAATATGTATGGGAAAAAAATGGGAATTTTGGCATGCTTTTGTCTGAAAAAAAAATTACCTGAAAAGAAATTACCTGTAAGAAGACCTGGCTGTGGAATTCATGTCAAACATGATTTTTTCTTTTTTTTTTTTTTTTATTTCTCTTTAACCAACCACATAAGCAGACTAAATATTCTGTCTCTTCTTTAGATATGTGATAAGCACATCTTAGTCTTGTACATTCAGAACAACTAGACTGGCTAAGTAATTTGCTATTCTCTGGAGGGTAAGAGTTTCAAGACTGTCTGTGTAAAGCAGTGAATATTAGCCCAAGAATAATACAGAAAATTAGCAAGATACATTTCAAAACAAAAGAACAATAAACAGCCATCAATGATCTAGCTGAAAAGCAGTAGTACTCAAGAGTTTACTGGGTGTTTCATTTATGTTGTTACTCATTCCGGAGACAAGACTGTAATGAAAATGTTTATTGATTTCAGAATACTAAGTCTAAGTGGTTAATCAGGAAGAACTTATATATTTTGCATTTTTTTTACAAAATGTAACCAGGATACATTAATGGCGGTGTTTCCTCTGCGTACTATCCCAAAGAATTTATCATTTGGTAAGACAGCACAGCCCAGTTTTGTCAAAAGACAAATAAACAGATTGCTGTAATACAGTATCCATATGCCAAGTCTACATACTCTTAAAATTCTTGTCATCTAGAAGGGCTTTTTTGCTATCAACCAGAAAGTTTTCTTTGGCACAGAGACCTAGGTTCATTGCACTAACTTAAATCACTTAGTAGCTAAATTAGCATCATTATAGTCCTAAGTTTTCCACAGCTAGCAAAGTGGACCCCAAAGCAAGATTCGCATCTTAGATGAAGTAAATTTGTCATTGAGACATTATTCTTTCTGGCTACTTAAATGAAGTTTTTTAAACTGCATAATAAAAGCATAGCTTTCAATACCTATTGATACTGTTTGCTTTGTGCTCCTAAAATAGACAATGGACCAAGGACTGGAATTATGACACCTTTTGAATGATATCATTTAAAGTAGGGTCCCATATAGATCTCACACATAGCTGACTCAGTTGTCTGAATTGCTGCCTTCTTTTCATATCTTCTAGAAACCTCTTCTGGAAATCCTGCTTCTTTGTTGGAAAGGGTTCCTCATGTTGTGGGGAATATTGCCTGAAGTCTTCTTTTCCCCTTATGATATGGAAAACAGTTCAGACGTCTCACTTTGCCCTGAACATAATCTAATTTTCCTTAGTTATATTCATGAATATACCTAAAACTGAAAACAATATCTGAACGATTAATATGTACCATCCTATGTCTGACTATATTGTAAGAGTTCTTCATTGTAGTTTTATGAACCAAAAAAATAATATTTCTGAAGGCTTCATCCAGTAAAATTCACTGTAAAAAGTAGAATATTATTGCCAAAAAAAAGTGACTCACTAATAGAATTCTACAGGCATTGTGTATTGCAGTACTAGCTTGTAAATAGCTGGATCAGGACCAAATACCAGAGGAAAAAGAAGACAACTAGAAAATGGAACTAAAATGTAAATTTCAACACACTACTTAGGAGGTAATAAATAACATCTTGGATTTTGTTTGAGACAGCTATGAACATTGTGTAGATTGTTTTTATTATTCAAATACAAACACCATTTTAAGAAACATAAATTAATTTTGAAAATAAATATCTCTGAAATGCATAAGATAGTTTATATTAGCAATTATTGCAATCAAAATTATTACTTTGACTAATGTTTACTGGCAGTGTGAATCTCTTAATTACTGAAGCAACTACAATTATATCAACTATGAATGTTCAGAGTTGACCCTGTCATAATACTTGACATTTCTGAGAAA
Source organism: Psittacula echo (assembly GCF_963264785.1). Lineage (NCBI taxonomy): Eukaryota > Metazoa > Chordata > Aves > Psittaciformes > Psittacidae > Psittacula > Psittacula echo. The sequence continues at coordinate 151,269,478 of NC_137735.1, read as the reverse complement.
AATAGACCTTTTAATAGTGTATTAATTACAATATTAAAGTAAAATAAATGTGTCCTGGTTTCAGCTGGAATAGAGTTAATTTTCTTTCTAGTAGGTGGTACAGTGCTGTGTTTTGGTGAATAATACTGATAACACACTGATGTTTTTAGTTGTTGCTAAGTAGAACTTACCCTAATCAAGAACTTTTCAGGCTCTCGCCCTCTGCCAGTGTGGAAGGGCACAAGAAGTTGGAAAGGAGCAGAGTCAGGACAGCTGACCTGAACTAGCCAAAGGGATATACAGCAAGTCATGCTCAGTGTATAAACTAGGGTGGGTTGCCCAGGAGGGACTGATCACTGCTTGGGAAAGGGCTGGTCAGCAGTTGGTGAGCAACTGTATTGTGCATTACTTGTTTTAATTCCTCATGAGATTGGGATTTATTTCTTCCTCCCTCTTTCCAATGATGATGATGTTTCATGCTTATTTCAATTATTAAACTCTTCTTATCTCAATCATGGACTTTTACCTTTTTTTTTCATTCTCGTCCCCATCCCACTGGGGCAGGGGGGAGGTGTGATTGAGTGGCTGCATGCTACTGAGTTGCTAGCAGGGCTTAAACCATGACAATATGGAATACAATGTGGCACATAGAATGAGAAGAAAACATTCAAAGCTTTTTGAAAAACGTTTGGACAATATTTTCTGGTACAGAAACAGAATCACTGCTTCTTTAATGTCAGTAGTGAAATGTCATCTTTTGAAAATAACACCAATAGAGACAGTATTGTAATGTAACAACCCAGTAAATAACTCAGTAAATGACAGTAATGAGTCAACATTCACAGGTTATCAGTCACCAGTTGTTCTCTATTTCTGCCACAGGGTATATGATTCATTCTATTATTTAGAAACTACTGTACTGGCCACCAAGAAGAGGAATGTCTTTAGGTTTTATAAATAAACCATCATTTCACTAAGATTACTGTGAACATTTGAGTATCACCCCCTCTTGTAAATAAATTATATGTCATTATACTTGGATTGTATTTTAACAGGATCTTAAAAGTCTATAGATTTTTTTTGAATTGAAATTAAGTATTTTCCTAACCAGCTAGATCAATTTCAATGCACTGCAGTTATAAATTGCTTTCAGAAATGTGAGTGCAGTGTTTTCATTCTTGCAGGAATCCAGAAGAAGTTTTTGGCAGTGGCAGGTCTACATCACCTTATTTCTTGCAGGAAAGATCATTTATCCATGAATGTTCCATAATAGTATGCCAGGGGATGTGCAAACGCCAAAATTAAAGAGGTGGCACTAAAGGAGTGCAGGTGGTTGAAAAAAAAAATAAATATAAAAGTAAGTAGAAAGGCAGCCATTAATGGTATGCAATTAGAAATAAAATGGTTTATGTTTATGTTTCTCAGAGTCTCAAGAATCTAGATTTTTCCAAAGCACTTGCAATTGTTAAAAATAAAAATGTTATAAAAGTAATTTCAATTAAAATATAAGTCAAGAGCAAAACTTTCTCTTCAGGTGTATAGTTTAAATATTGGCAGCAGCTGCAATGTAATGGTAAGTGTGTATGACGTGCTCAGGTGCTAATGATGGAGCAACAGCTTTCTTACTTCCTCCCATCCTCTCCAATGTAGTGTACTTGTTAAAATACTAGTGACAAGTTTACTTGCAGGATAGAGTCATGACTACAAATAATCCCTGAGAGAGAGGGAATCATAGTATGCTTTTGCTGATAAAGTAGGAAAAGAATCACAGTTGAAATCTCCTTTTTGAAAAGGAAAAAAAAAATCAAGAAAAACAGGGTTTGGCAATTCAGCATATAGTATCATACAGTTCTCTAAAAAATTATAGTCAATTTACTAATAAAAATTTCCAGACAGAAGTTATTTTTATCGATCCAGTTTTTAAACATAAAATATCATAATTTGCATGGACAGACAACATTATTTATCTATCCACAAGCAGTACTTCATACTCCTCCAAAATTGAAAAAAACTGAAAGAAGGAAGGAAGGAAAGGAAGGAAGAAAGGAAAGGAAGGAAGGGAGGAAGGGAGGAAGGAAGGAAGGAAGGAAGGAAGGAAGGAAGGAAGGAAGGAAGGAAGGAAGGAAGGAAGGAAGGAAGGAAGGAAGGAAGGAAGGAAGGAAGGAAGGAAGGAAGGAAATACAAAAAAAGGAAAAACAAATATCAGATTTTACAGTCTTCAGTGTCAGACAACTCCTGTAAAACCTTTTATTTTCTTTTCGCTTTTCAGCGTTGTGGTTTTATAAACCTTAGATCTGATTTCTAACTGAGACAATTATTACTTTTTTCCTGGCGTGTTTAAGGTGACCTAACAACAGTATATCAATCAAAAAAAATCAAACCTCAAAATGAATACAACTGTCATTAGAGACAGCAAGTCATTTAGGGGAAAGGTGAAAACCTTTTCTGGCTGCTGCATGGTACTTCATTTGCAGATAAAGAGAGAAATTTCCTCTTTTCAATCATCAGTCTTATACCTTTCATGTACAGAAAAATTGATGTTATACCTATAAAGAAAAATCTTAGCCAGAAGGGAAAACCAGACAGATTAAAATTTAAATTAGATAATAATAAAAGGAATTTTGTTCATCACAAAATGTATTTAGCTCATGAAAAAGTGATCTTAAATTATGTTTTTCTTAAACAGAAAAAATAATCATTATCAAATCTGAACTAAAGTTTTGAAACTAGAGATTATTATTAATTTTGATTTGCATTAACACCTGGGGTTATGTTGCTGATCTTGGCAATGTAACTAAACATGTCTTGTCTTAAAGCACTCACACTAACACTAAAGTATGCCATAACTGAAGTAATGCCATCGCAGAGGTGGTGCTCCTTCAGTTCGTATTTCTTTATGTCTATTACACCTCCTTTTGCAACTTTCCTAGAAATATAAATCTTCCACCTTTCTTTTCCATTATTTGTAACTGCAAGTATAGATGGTAAAGAAGTCCCCACTTAATTTTCTAATTCTAACGTTGTCTTCCATAACTTTTAGAGCAACTTCCCTGAAGTAATCTTTTTGATGTAACTTATCAGTTACCATGAATAATTTTATAATTGGGTCCAATCTCATTAGATATGAACTAAAACCTGCAGGAATCCGTCACATACAATCCTACTAATGCTACTAAGAGCAGAATATTTTTAACAGATTGAGAAGATGTGTCCTTTTGCCATGATGAGAGCAAAGTAAAACCCCTAGTCAATAAAAGATCTTAATTGATTTCAGGAAAAAAAAAAAAAAAAAAAAAAAAAAAAGCCTTTTCAATCATCTTTTGGTTTTCTTTTTTCCTCTTAGATTTCTTTTACAACCCTTTTTAGTTACTCACCCACATCTCAGCATGGCTTTTTATCTTTGCTAAATCGAATATATATTACTTTGACCTGGACAGCTAGGAGAAGTGTATAAGCCTTAACTTTCTCCTATGTATGTGAAACATTGACATTAACTTTGGAAAAAGTCAGCTGAAAATAAAAAAAGGAAAAAAGCTAGAGGAAAACAGTCAGAAGGCTTTTTAGCACTTTGAAAAATTTATTTCTCCTTCAACACATTGTCAGCCTTTTTCTCTTCGCTTTTTATCCCTCTTCCAGTGCAGTTTAATAGAGGAAATTGATGGTTTGCTGTTTTGCCTGTAAGAATTACATATATATCCTGTTGTTGCACAAAATGAAGACGGACAATATGAAGGAAAAGTAGAAAAATTATACTTCCTGAAGGATGCTTCCCATACTCACAGCACAGATTCTGAGAAATAGTTAGACCATAATATACTGGTCAAGGCAAAAAATTGCATAGTGGCAAATTATTCTGCCTTAGACCGTATAGTATTGCACATTTGTTCTCAATTCCATTTCAATATAATTTCCATATGTTTCTGTTACAACAGTTGTTTGCATTTTATATAATAAAATCTCCAGTCAGAGTTCAATTCTAGTTGCCTGAACATTACCACATTCTGGAAATTTTCAAAACATGTGGTTTTGATCAGCTCATGGCATGTGTGAGTGCAGGTAAAAAAATTAAAGAAAAGTAGGTTAGATGATGATTTATTAGGTCAGATTTAATTCATTACTAGACCATCAGTATAAGGTATTTTGATCTAAGATTTCCTCATTGCACCCTCTTAAAACTCTTCCATATTTTTTTTTACATTCACTAAATTAGAAATCAGAATCCAACTATTATAAGAGAGTACTCTATCGATCACACTTTACAGCCAAACTTACCCCATTAACTTTCACCAATTGCTATTTTAAATGCAAACTTGAACCATTTCTTCTGGAGAGAATCTGGTCCCAGGATGCCAAGTGCTGGAGGAATATTTATAGGATAAAAGTCCTAATCCTTGTCAGAATGGATTTAAATCTCAGAGTCTCCTAAAAATGTGTGGTTGCCCAGAACACTGTTGCGCTGTTCTTTCATTTATGCATATAAATGTTTGGGTTTTCTTACTGAAATCCAGCACGGGAAAGAAGTGTTCACTCTAGGAACAGATATCAGACAACTTAATAAAGTTTTTTTACAAGTTATTTTTGACATAGTGCTCTACAGTAGTACTGTAGTAGTATTGCTAGGCCTAAATTGTGTGAATTGGCTTTTTTAAATAATGCAAATTAGCAAAAAGATAAGTCTGGAATACAAAACACTTCACATCTCAAATATCCCCTTTTAAAGTCTAGTCTGTGCCATCTGCCTCTTGACTGGGAAAAGAAATAATATGAATTCAGTAGGAATTCTTTAATGTTCATATTCTCTTGGGATCTAATCCACATTTTTCACAATGGTTTACTAATTAGTGCTTTTATCTGAAAAGTGAATGAGGTTAGAAAACCTTCTTCAGCTTGAGAAAATTGGAGTACAAATTTTCCGTATGCCCCACACAACAGTGGTCATTAATGACTCAAGCAGAATCATTCTCTGCTGTCTCTGTTTCTGGTCCTACAACAGTACAACATTCAACTCTTTATTCAGGGGTTGGGGACTGTGCTCTTGTATGAATTGGTTTGAGAGGTGGGACTTTGCGAACCTCATGAAGTTCAACAGGGCCAAGTGCAAAGTCCTGTACCTGGGTCAAGGCAATCCCAAGTACAAATATAAAGCCAGCTGAAGACTGGATCAAGAGATGTCCTCAGGAGAAGGACTTGGGGGTGCTGCTTGATAAGAAGCTCAGCATGAGCTGGCAGCATGCACTTGCAGTCCAGAAAGTTCCCGACAACTGGAAAAAGGGAAATGTAACCCCCATTTTTAAGAAGGGGAAAACGGAAGATCTGGGAAAATACAGATCAGTCAATGAGTTGGTTGGTGATAAACAACATGGGTTCATCAAGGGGAAATCATGTCTGACCAATTTGGTGCCTTTTATGATGGAGCCAGAACTTATGGATAGGGTCAGAGCAGTTGACATTGTCTACCTGGACTTGTGCAAAGCGTTTGACACTGCCCCACGCAAAATCTTCGTCTCTAAAATGGAGAGACATAAAAATCTTCAGCAGAGATCAGACCTGTATCATTAACTATAGTGCTTGCTTTAGCATGGTAATTTCGCCTGGATGATTAATAAAGATGTTGCAATGCATTTGGTAGACAGCACATTAGGCACTTGATAGATCTTTGCATAAACATATTAAGAGATCAGAGTCAGACACCTTTAGTTTTAAAACTCATGCATATCCAGCCTGCTTCCCTCCCATGAGGTAAAGCTGATACATGAAAAGCAGACAATTTTGTGGATTAGGTAGACAACTCTTTGTCAAAGAGTCTCATTGAGGGAAAGGCAGATAAAACAATCTATTCTACTGAGAGGCAACCAACAGCCTAGCATTAAAAAAAAAAAGAAACAAGAAAAAATGAAAAACACATAGGTTCATACTCAGGAAGATTATGTGCCTACCCTTCAACACAATTCTGGCTTGTGTGAGTACTTAAAGTCACACATATCCTTTCTAGATAGGTGTTGTTGCTGGGGGGCATACTGTGTTGGTAGTGGGAAAATTTTTACACACATAAAATGAAAGCTCCCATCACAATTTGGAAATTTGCTGGGGATGGAAGATTTTGAGGTTCCTCTGAATTATTACCCAGGCATGATAGAAATCAGATTCACCCTAATGTTCGTTTTTGTTTTGTTTTTTTTTTCCTTATTTTAAAGTATTATGTATGAAATCAGATCCTGTCTTTACATTCACATTTTTTCATCAGTGTGTGTTTTTCTTTAATTGCAGCAGTCAGAATCTGACTTCCCTTTGTGGAAACAAAAATAAATTACACTCTCTTAAGAGATCACTTCAAATCTAGTACTTCCCTCTGCACACTTCTGTTCTTTTTAAAGTTTTGGTTGGACAAATTTGGTTGGATAAATTGTTTAGGTTTTTTATAGTAATACTTCAGTGTTAACATAGGCATAATATGTAGGGTTTTTTCCTCTCTGTATAAAGTTAATTTCTTTTCATTTACCTTCTCCTTTACTTCTGTAGTTATACTCATCAGACACTTACTAGATCTCACTTAATGAAGCTTTGTTACTGATGATATGAATACATTTTCTTGGTCAATAAAATGGAAAGCCACACATATATTACATCTGTCTGAAAGCAAAAGACAAAACAAACAAAGTTTGACTGCTGAGTCAGTGCTTCAGATTTCAGCGAGATTAACAAGAAACTGAGGTATATATGAATTCTGTAGATTTTCTAGAGTTTGATGGACTGATATAGTAATAAATGGTTTAGGGGACCTTGGAGTGCTCAAGGTCTTTCCATGTGGCATGCTGGTAATTTAGAGACATGGAATACAAATAGAGATGTCAGTTCTATCCTCTTAGAAGGACATGCTCTAGGTGTCAAGGATGGAGACCTCAGAGGAAAGATTTAACAGCTGTACCTCGTTATGTGCACTGTGATAATCTGGTCCATTAATGGACAAAACAGAGGTGCCTCTTCTACCTTCTTCCTGCTACAATTTCATGTTCTCCAATGACCTTTGTTTTGTGCTGTCATTCTTAGCAAAGAAAGCCCCAACAATTTTATCTGGTGAGTCTCATTTAAAAAATAAGATTTGTTAATGTTGAATATGAGTTGGTTATATAGTTATAGTTATATAGGTTATAGTTATATGGTTATATAGTACAGTTATAAAGATAAGAACAGTGAAACATTTCCTGTGTTCTGGAATTGTTATTTGTACTAAATTATTCACATAATTTTCTCAGCAGCTCCAACTCCTCAATCAGAGGCATTTCTCAGTTGAGTTAGATTTGAATGATAAATTATCTGAAGGTTTATGACTGTGTAAGTTCCCTTCCTTAGTGATAATAGTGCGCCCAAATCTTATGATCTTTAAAACAGAAGATACATCTCTTAATTTTTCTGCCTTTAATATCAGAGTATGTCTACAAGGCATTTGTCAGAAAGACAGATGGCCAAAGGAAATTGCAGGTTTAAAAAAGTTTAAGGTATAATGAGGGAGGATGTAGATTGCCTTTCTTGGCAGGAATTGGATGCTCCCATTTGAAGGAACTGTAAATCACTAAATGAACTATTGTAATTTTCTTATAGAGATAACTCTTACACAGCAAAAATCACAGTCATTATGAACAACTACACAGAACTTAACAGTTCCTGCATTTCACCTTTCTATCAGAGGTTATCAAGGGGGTCTTCAATCTCCCTTATTATTTTCCCCAATTCAAGTGCCCTTTTGAACTGCTGTCTTGAAATTTAGAATAATTATTAAGCATGGGCTGTTGACAGCAGAATAGGAGAAATATGGCATTTGACATTTTTATCATAGAATCATAGAATCATAGAATAGTTAGGGTTGGAAAGGACCTTGAGATCATCTAGTTCCAACCCCCTTGCCATGGGCAGGGACACCCCACACTAAACCATGTCACCCAAGGCCTTATCCAACCTGGCCTTAAACACCACCAAGGATGGACCATTCACAACCTCCCTGGGCAACACATTCCAGTGCCTCACCACCCTCTCAGTAAAGAATTTCTTCCTTATATCCAATCTCAACTTACCCTGTTGAAGTTTCAACCCCTTACTCCTTGTCCTATCACTACAGTCCATAATGAAGTGTCCATCCCCAGCATCTCTATAGCCCCCCTTCAGATGCTGGAAGGCTGCTATGAGGTCTCCATGCAGCCTTCTCTTCTCCAGGCTCAACAGTCCCAACTCTCTCAGCCTGTCTCCATACGGGAGGTGCTTCAGTCCCCTCATCATCCTCGTGGCCCTCCTCTGGACTTGTTCCAACAGTTCCATGTCCTTTTAATGTTGAGGACACCAGAACTGCACACAATACTCCAAGTGAGGTCTCACGAGAGCAGAGTAGAGGGGCAGGATCACCTCCTTTGACCTGCTGGTCATACTCCTCTTGATGCAGCCCAGGATACGGTTGGCTTTCTGGGCTGCGAGCGCACACTGCCAGCTCGTGTTCATTTTCTCATGGACCAACACCCCCAAGTGCTTCTCCACAGGGCTGCTCTGAATCTCTTCTCTGCCCAACCTGTAGCTGTGCCTGGGATTGCTCCAACTCAGGTGTAGGACCTTGCACTTGTCATGATTAGACTTCATCAGGTTGGCATCAGCCCACCTCACAAGCGTGTCGAGGTCCCTCTGGATGGCATCCCTTCCCTCCGGCATATCAACCGAACCACACAGCTTGGAGTCATCAGCAAACTTGCTGAGAGCGCACTCAATCCCACTGTCCATGTCACCAACAAAGATGTTGAACAAGACCGGTCCCAACACCGATCCCTGAGGAACGCAACTTGTTACCGGTCTCCAGCCGGACATCAAGCCATTGACCACAACTCTTTGAGTGTGGCCATCCATCCAGTTCTTTATCCACCGAGTGGTCCATCCATCAAATTCATGTCTCTCCAATTTAGAGACAAGGATGTCATGTGGGACAGTGTCAAAGGCTTTGCACAAATCCAGATAGATGACCTCAACTGCTCTGCCCTTGTCCATCAGTTTCATAGCCCTGTCATAGAAGGCCACCAAATTGGTCAGGCAGGATTTCCCCTGAGTGAAGCCATGCTGGCTGTCACCAAGCACCTTGTTGTTTTTCATGTGCCTTAGCATGTTGTCCTGGGTTCAGCAGTAGCAGTCAGTTTTTCTCCTTCTTAGTAGCTGTTGCAGCACTGTGTTTTTGACTTTCAGCCTGGGAACAAAGCTGATAACACCGATGTTTAAACTGACTAAGGACTTTGTGAGTCTCATGCTCTGCCAGGGAGAAGGAGAAGCTGGGAGGAAGCAGGCACAGGACACCTGACCCAAACTAGCCAAAGAGGTATTCCATACCACAACACGTCATGCCCAGGATGTAGAACTGAGAGTTCCCGGAAGGGCTAGATCACTGCAGGGTGGGGGCGAGGTACCGGTTGGTGAGCGGTTGTATTCTCTTCCTTGTTATTTCCTTTATCATTATTACTATTAGTGGTAGCAGTAGTGATTTGTGTTATACCTTAGTTATTAAACTGTTCTTATCTCAACTCGTGGGAGTTGCATTCTTTTGATTCTCCTCCCCGTCCCTCCAGAAGCGGAAGGAAGAAAGGTGGGGGGGAAGTGGACTGCGTGGTTCTGATTTACAGCCTGGGCTTAAACCACGACACATGTCTTCCAGGAGAATCTGCTCCAAGATTTTGCCAGGCAAAGAGGTGAGACTGACTGGTCTGTAATTCCCCTGGTCATCCATTTTCCCCTTCTTGAAAATGGGGGTTATATTTCCCTTCTTCCAGTCGTCATCATAGGTCACTAAAGGTCATTTCTACAGCAATGTCTAATATCAAGCAGGATGTAGTCCTAAGTATGAAGTCAAGTACTCAACTTGAAGTTACTTGAAGTTATGAGCTCATTTATTATCACCAAATAATTGTAATGAGCTGAGCAACTGTGTCAGGAATAATCACATTCTATCTACTCAATATCATAGACAATTTCAAAATAATCTGTCAAAAATGTATTTCAGGCATTTGTTAATCACATAGATAAAATTTGTTATTGTGTTATCAGCCACAATGTAGACATGTTGTTTAGCTGATCTATGGTCTAAACATATTGCAGAGTGGTATTTGGGTGGATCAGTGTGAGCACTGATTCTTAAGTCTTGCAAAATGGATATCTAATGCTTCACTGGTCTCTTGTATATATATAATGCTTATGCCTCCTGGCCATAAGCAAGTTAGTTTTATGGTTTTGTAGTGACCCTGCCATCTATCCAAAATTTCCCTAATTTCACTGATTTCCTTTGAGATGATAAAGCAATAATTTAGTTTCTAGAAGCATAAGTGCAGTATTAGTAAGAATATATGTTATGTGTATAATATTTAACAGTAAGACCTAATGCATTTTCAAATACGACTTTTTAAAAAACCCTACAGCCTAAGATTCTGTACTCTTGCTCTTACATTCATTTTCATTTCAGCATTCATTTTATCTAAACAAACTGCCATCCTGGTGGAATGATTTGGGATCATCTTGGGGAACTTACAGTTTAGATAGTTATAAAAGAAAGTGCTATCTTTCTCTTCTTTTAGTCAGTGTCACACTGATAAAGGCCTGCTCCACTGCTGTGTTGAGCACAGAAGTGTTCTGACGCACCTCCCTTCCACCCCACAAGCCAGCATTTGTATCAGAGACTTCATGTGTGAGGAGATGGGAGAACTTACAAGGAAAAGAAATAGTGAGGTAAAATAATAGAGAAGGCTTCTCTTAGGTCAGGCAACTGATGTCCAAATTCTTAGTTCCAGGAGGGAACAATGTACTGTTCATAGAAAGTCTGCGAAAGGGATATGTGAAATAACAGTGATATTCAAAGAAGCACAGAATCAGGTATTGCAAAAGTGGTCTTAAAGTAGATATTTTTTACTTTCTGTAATGAAAAGGTTTCACTGAGAATAAAAACCGAGTTTGCTTTCCATAAACTCTGTTTATAGATCTTTACATTTTATCATTACATTTCCATTTCACACCATCTTCACCGTGTAAGGACCTGTGGTATTTCATTTGTGTCTGTCTTTGATTAAGCATCTCCCAATTGGTCAGCTACACCAGCAGAAGATATTTTCACCTGCTGCCTCAAAAATGTGATAATTTTATGTATACGTGATTATTTAGAAAATATTTTTTATGATAAGTGATAATCAAAAATGAAAAAAAAAACTTCAGCTGGAATATGAATTTTAGGATACTACTTTTGAAAATATAACACATGCTTAGAAACGATTTTGAGGTTAGCTAAAAGGCAACTGGAGAGATGGTGGTTTTATTATTATTCTGCTTATGGCAACATTATTGTAACTGCATCTTTCTGAACGAAACAAATGTTTTATTACGTTTGCTAGTGCCCAAGCCCCACAGAGGAAAGATGTAGTAACTGAGCAGCAGATGGCTAAGTCTGTGTGACTAGCAGTTGTTTTATGTTATTATTTCTATCAATCAATGATAAGTTCTAACTTTGTGCAGTGCTATTTTGGTCATGCCTATTTTTATTGTGCTGCTACATTACTATATCTTATGACAGTCTGTTCCACGATAAGTGACAATTTAAAGGCTATAGCAGTAGATGGTGAGGTGTTTTTTTGCCTGGATTGTTACTGAAAATTAGGATTTTCCTGTTACTATGACTTCAAATATAATCACACACACAATTACATTTTTGTTTAATTTTGGTGATGGAAGCAGTGTTGGGTTTGTGGGAAGCACAAGCAGATGTCCTTCATTCATCCTTCCTCCCTTCCTGCTCACTGAACACTGTATATTACTGTCTAATTACTGTACCAGGATTCTTTTTCTCTGATCCATAGACATGGAAACCTCTCCACACTTCTCTCTTTCCTCATTCCTTACTCCTCCTCATTTCCTTCTCAGTCCTTCATGAAGTACCCTGACTACCCACCCCCCAAAAAATGGCTCATATTAAGCTCAATGGAAGCTTTGTTGTATTCCTTTCACAGACATGTATGTGATATTTTGAGCAATTTGATGTTTGAACTTCTAGTGGGTTTCAATAGACCTATAGTTCTTGGGACACTAATGATCAGCTTCTCACACCAGTTCCTCACAAGCTGATGAATAAAATAAGGAGATAAATTTGCTTATCTACAAATCTTTTCTGTTGCATTGTCACCTGGGTGGGGGGGAGGAAAATCTCATATTTACATATCTGCTTCTATGGTTCTCTGTAAATAAGAGCAAGCTCTGCTAGTGCTCATATTTATATCAAACACTATCTATTTGACATCTAGAACCAGCTTCCAAGCACTAATAATAAAGATTTTAAAGCTGACATTCAGTACTCAAAATCTTATGTTTCTGGAGACAAAGTGTTAAAATCTGAAGACCTTTTGTAAAAATTACACTGAGTAATGAAAATGCAATTTTTTTTCTGAACATTCAGAGTTCTTGACTTATTAAAATATGCAAATCACTCTAGGACTTTGTTTAATTGCTGTTTCCTTAAACCCATCAAATCTTCTTCATTCTTTTTTTCTTTGTCCTTAATTAACACCCAGTCCCTATTGGTGAAAGTGAAGACCTGAAGACCTAAGCTTGCGAAATTCCCAACTTATTAAATCTAATTGCTACAATAATTAGCAACCATTGGCAAAATAGTCATCATACTAAAAGCACGAAGGCATCTAATTAACACTCTCAAAATGCTAAGCATTCAATTCTTGATATTTTACCTGCCATTTCATGCCTTCATTTCTGGAGATGTATGATGAATCATACATCATACATACAACAAATTACACACTCCTAAGGAGAAATAGGATAGGAATATTTCTGAGAAATCTAATTTGCTAAAACTGAAACTTTCCACTGCAACAACCAAGCATACTTCTGAAAGCTTCATTTAAATTTAATTTCTCAGGCTGCAAATCGAATTCCCAAATGTCAAAGGAATAATGCCAAACAAAAGACCAGCTCTGTACCTGAGACATTCTGCAGGACATTTGAGATGAACAGAATAGGACACCGAAAAAGAGCATCTTGTAACCAATGTGAGAACCACCTTTGCAAAGCAGCTACTTAGTTTGAATTTTTTTCTCTTGGGTTTTGTTTGATTTACTCTATTCTGGAAGGAACAAGGTAGAATCACAATTTCATACTGGTACGTAAGTGCTGTATTTATCTGAAGTGGAACAGAAACGCTCTGGAAATCTCAGAGATGTTTGTGTGTTAGGAAAAGTGTTTTCTAATAGTCTTCAAATCTATAGTTTGATACAGTTAAAACAACTGGCATCTGATAAAGCTTGTGCATCTTGTAGCATACTCATACAAAATATATTGTAATTCCATAATATACTGTGATTTACGTATATGCATACAGAAAACTAAGATGTTATACCCTTTTGTGTGAAAAAAGAAGTTGTCTCCTGCATAGAAACATTCGAAAGTTTAAAGCAATTTCAGCTACAGGTGGTGTTGTCTTTACATTTATTTTTCGTGTGCCAAAACATACAACTATTTCATGAGACAAAATATTTCCAAAGTCTTTTCTCATCTGAAATTCCCTTGCCATATTTAGAAATTTGTGTACACAAAATCATAGAATCATGGAATAGTTAGGGTTGGAAGGGTCCTTAAGATCATCTAGTTCCAACTCCCCCGCCATGGGCAGGGACACCTCACACTAAACCATGTCACACAAGGCCTCATCCAACCTGGCCTTGAACACCGTCAGGGATGGAGCATTCACAACGTCCCTGGGCAACCCATTCCAGTGCCTCACCACCCTCACAGTAAAGAATTTCTTCCTTATATCCAATCTAAACTTCCCCTGTTTAAGTTTGAACCCATTACCCCTTGTCCTATCACTACAGTCCCTAATGAAGAGTCCATCCCCAGCATGCCTATAGCCCCCCTTCAGATACTGGAAGGCTGCTATGAGGTCTCCAAACAGCCTTCTCTTCTCCAGGCTCAACAGCCCCAACTTTCTGGGGTTGTCTGTCCTTGCTTCCACCTTCTATAAGCCTCTTTTTTCCTTTGAATTTTCCTGAGCAGCTCCTTATCTATCCAAGGAGGTCTCCTGGCCCTCCTGCTGCACTTCCTCCTAGTTGGGATGCAACACTCCTAAGCTTGGAGCAGGTGATCCTTGAATAACAACCAACAGTCTTGGGCTCCCCTGCCCTCTAGGGCTGTGTCCCATGGAACCTTACTAAGGAGGTTCCTGAAGAGGCCAAAGTCTGCTCTCTTGAAGTCCAGGGCAGTGAGCTTGCTGCACGCTCTTCTCACCGTCCCGAGGATCTCGAATTCGACCATCTCGTGGTCGCTGCATCCAAGGCTGCCCTGAAGCGTCACATTTCCAACCAGCCCTTCCCTGTTGGTGAGCACGAGGTCAAGCATGGCAGCTCTCCTTGTCGGCTCCTCTATTACTTGCAGAAGGAAGTTGTCTTCCACACAGTCGAGGAATCTCCTGGATTGCTTGTGCCGGGCTGTACCTTCACTCCAACAGATGTCAGGAGAATATAAAGAAAATATATAAAATATAAAGAACCAGATATTTTATTTAAACTTTAAATGCCAAACTCATAAAATGAAATTGTGATTCTAGGGAATTTTTTTCCAGATCGTTATTTAGTTTTGTTCTCTAACACCCATAATGCCTCATGAAAAGCTGTATTTGTCATTCACTGATCACCACTGTCTTCTCATGACTGTGTCTTTACAATCCTGCTGTTTATTATTGTCATGTAACTTCTGTGCTGTGTTACACCAAGGTTGTTAAGATGAGAGACAGTAAGATATATAAAAGCAACTGTAGCATCTTTCTCTGGATAAATACAATGAAGAATATTTGGGTTTCTGTCTTCATTGCTACTTCTGAACAAACACAAATATTTGACAACTTGCATTATTTGTCAGAGAATAGCACCAAGGGGAGTACCTGGATAGTAGATATTTAGTGATATTCTAACCCCACTTTACAGTCATAAAATACATCAATGTAATAAATTTATTATATTGTAATCAGTGTCAACCAACTTTTTTCTCATCTTTATGTGCACAGGAAGATTATCAGAGGGGTGGAGCACCTCTGCTATTGAGACAGGCTGAGAGAATTTTGCTTGTTCAGCCTGGAGAAGAGAAGGCTCTGAGGAGACCTAGCAGCCTTCCAGTACCTAAAGGGGGCATACAAGAAACCTGGAGAGAGACTTTTTACAAGGGCATGTAGTGACAGAACAAGGGGGAATGGATTCAAACTGACAGAGAGAAGGTTTAGATTAAACATTAGGAAAAAAATCTTCACTATGAGGGTGGTGGGGCCCTGGCACAGGTTACCCAGCGAAGTTGTAACTGCCCCATCCCTGGAAGTGTTCAAGGCCAGGATGGATGGGGCTTTGAGCAAACTGGTCTTGTGGAAGGTGTCCCTGCCCACGGCAGGGGGATTAGAACTAGATGATCTTTAAATTCCCTTCCAACCCAAACCATTCCACAATTCTGTGGTTTTACATGTTGCTTTCTCAATTCTGTATCAGAAAGCAGTTTAGTAGCTTTGAAAAAAAAAATCATTTGCTGTACATGAGAAAATGCTTCCCTGTGGACAATGCCATTGAGTTCATGAAATCTGGAGTCCAGTGAAGTTGTCTACAGGTAAAACAAGATACAGTGCATGTTGTTTAAAGTGGGTTTCAGCCAATGGATAGAAGAGATCCTGTCATCCCTTGTCTATGATACAGCTGTATAGGTAGCATGATTCTTTGTTTCTTAAAAGTCATGATGAGTAAACACAAGATATTTTTTTTTTCTGTCTTTAAGCCTTCAGAGATAAGTAGTGTATTTTTTTAATGTAATATTATTTTAAATCACAGATTTTAATACTAATAACAAAATCAGTTTTTAAAACAGATAAATCATGACCTGCTGACAGCTATCAGGGCTGCCATAATGAAAAACTCATATGTATGGTTTATAAAGTAACAGTTTATAGTTTCCCTATGGATTGTCCTGAGGTGTGTCCAATACTAAATTTTTTTTCACTTCAAACTTCACATATATACACAAATGTATGTGTATGATGCCCATGTGTGTACATATACACACACACACAAGTTGCTCTTTAAAATGTATGTGCTAATTTCTTATAGATTGTGAAGTGTTTCAAATACATAATATGATACTTACTGAGGTTCATTTAACATAGGAGTATCTGCCAAAGTAGGCACTCTTAAATTCAGTTCAGTATCCTAAAGTCAATACAAAGGGATCCTCAAGAAATCTTGCTAGGAGATAATTACAAAGCTTAAAAAAAAAAAAAAAAAAAAAAAAAAAAAGTCTGTTATATAGCTTAAAGCTTTCTAATTTCCAAATTTGTTGTGGTTTAAACCCAGCTGGCAGCTAAGTACCTCACAGCTCTCACCCTTCTACTTCCTCCCCTTCCTTGGGAGGGATGGAGAGGAAAATCAAAAGAATGTGAAACCCACAGGTTGAGACAAGAACAGTCCAATAACTAAAATAAAGTGAACTATAGTGATAACAGAAAGAATACAAACAGTAATGGTGCTGATGACAATAATAATAACAACAACCAAAAGAAAACTTAGAAAACACAACTAATGCAAAATACAGCTTCTCACCACTCACTGACCAACACCCAGCCTGTTCCTGAGCAGGTAACCTTCTAGGTTAACACCATCTCAGTCCCTTCTGGATAACTCCCTCCATTTTATATACTGCGTATGACGTGCTGTGGTATGGAATACCCGTTTGTCTAGTTTGGGTCAGGTGTCCTGTCTCTGCTTTCTCCTGGTTTCTTGCGCCCCTCCTCACTGGCAGAGAACGAGAGATTGAAAAGTCCTTGATCGAGGTAAGCATTACTCAGCAACAACTAAAAGATCAGTGTGTTATCATCAGCTTTATTCTCAGACTAAAGCCAAAACTCAACACTGTACCATCTACTAGGAAGAAAAAGAACTGTTACAGCTGAAACCAGGGCAACATTTGACTGCTTTCTGTAAGTACTTGGCTACTTTGTTGCTGGTTTTGTTTGTTTGTTTCTTTAGTTGGTTGGTTTGGGGATTTTTTTGTTGTTTCTTTTTCTTTTTTCTTTTTTCTTTTTTTTTTTTTTTTTTTTTTTTTTGAGGGTGGAGGCAAGGGAAATATTAACAATGTCTTTTACTCTGTACTGCTGTTAGCTTAAATTCCATACTGTTTAATCCAATATATACTGTAATGTTGGCACCTTAGGCTCACTCATTTTGATTTCCCAACCAATTTTTCAACAGTTTTTCCAGACTTACAGAGCTCATAAACACTGCACTTACTAAAACTCAGTAAAATGTTTTAGTTGCATAATATTGGACAGTCATAATTTTTAAAATGTGTTATTCTTGCTCAAGGATTTAGATCTCATTAGGTTGTTATGCATTGCTAACATTATGCCATTCCTTCACCATCCCAGCTTTATAAATTTACACACACATCTTCAATACTGTTTTTTTTTCATCACCTGCTCTCAAAGATATATTTTTACATCTTACATCTTGTGCAGACATGGAAGATTGGAAATTGTATGTTTAATAACAGACTCTGTATCATATCAATGACTTATTATGATTCCTGTATCATTTGAACTGCTGAATCATTCTTTAAAGCAATTATTAAAATAGTGTTTTTTAACAAAAGTGTCAGCTGTAAAATTGAACTGGAAAAAGTGTTTCTATATATTGTAACAAAAGAATCTTTTCTGAAAAATATTGAAAAGGGAATATTTTGTATGCATCTGATAAACAGCATCTTGTTATAAGAATAATGAGATTCTCAGCCAAATTAGAATCAAAAATAAGAATAACTTCTGACTGTTCATGTGGATACAGCTTTATTTGCAGACTTAGCCCAGCAATAATGGCTAACGGAAATATTTATAATGGCTTTAAAATAATAGGGGCAACACTAACTGCATTTGTCAAGACATCAACTCTAAGTGCTTTACAGTACTTTGGGATAGGTATTGAATTTAAGAACCTGTATATCCTATTAAATTCAGTGATTACTTCTTACTTAAAAAATTAAGTACCAGGAAAACACAAACATTTGTACAAAGTATTTTAATATAGCAACAACTCTTGGAGACTACAAGGTAAAAGTTTCAGAAATATATTAAATTAGCTTGTAACATTCAGAGTTAAAATACATTAAGTTATAGAATGATCACATTCCTTTTGTATCTGTTATCATGATACATGCCACATGGAAATGCTTCCTCACTAAGGAAAGAAATTAATGCAACAAATCCTAAACACTCTCTACAGTGTAATTTCGTACAACAATTCTGCACTGAAGAGTGAAATAATGTAAGTGCTCACAAGTGTACTATTTAAAGGAAAAAAACGTTTTGTAGACCTCAAGCCTGCCGGTGGTTACTCTCAATTTCCCTTTAATTATTGAATACTGTGCTTTCAAGGTGGCACATTAACTTTCTTCTTTATTATAGTATAAGTTAAATATATGTAAACAGATTAGGTAAGAAAAAATTAATAAAAAAAATATATATTAAAAAAATGTTTAGTGTCAATTCATTCTAGGCCACTTACAGAAGATTTTGACATTAATTTATCAATATAAGCCCCAGAAAAAATATAGGACAGCTTCCTTTCCCTAATGCAACCTTTTCAGATTAGTTGTAAATCTCCGTTAAGTAAGAACCTGATCTTCAGAATATTTGTTTTTATCCTCATCTATTTGAAAGTAGTTTTGAGGATACAGAGCTTTATAACACCACAGCTGACTCTCTTTAGACTGCACCCATCATTCAGCCAGATCTGCTAATAAAATCTGGCTTTGCTGAATTCATGCTAGAATTTTTTCTCTTGGCAACTTTAGTCACCTTTAGAGTGGATTTGCAAATATTGTCTTGTCCTCTGCAATTAGCAACAAGTATTAACGGATAAGTTATTTAAGAAGATTATCTATAGGCTGCCTGGGAAAAATAAATTTTCATTTCACTCAAAAGTTATTCCAACTACAGGTTTGGTTACTCAATGCAAGAGAGAAAGGCAGATAGCTAACTGTTTAGCTGAGTCATTTGAATGGGTGAGATTCAGATCTCTGCTCTCATCTGCACGTGATCATTGTTTCCAGATAATGTTCTGATTTTCAGATGTGTCTACTCTTAAGAAGTCACTTTTCACCAGAAATTATATCCTGAGCATTAAAGGCCTGCCTTTTATTCAGTTCAGTTACGGTTAGGCTATTCATAAAACCTGTGCCAGTCTCAAAAGAAAGCTTTGTGCTGTGAATATACCATCGTGTTTCAAAATGGATTATTATTGTTCTTATCAATTCATACATATATGTGTATATATATATGATGACAAAAAGGGGAGTGGCTTCTAAAAAATTTTATATATGTATATATGACTCCACAAAGAAGACCTGCTCAGACATAGAAGCTACACCTCTGGTCAATTTATGATGATTTAGCCATTTAGTAAAAGTGCCAAAATATTTCTTCTCTTTAAGGAAACAGTAGATATTAGCAAATATTCGATAATACTTTTTAAAAGTAATTTAAAAAAACCCCAACAAATTTAACCAAACAAATGTGGCCGTATCTTATGAAAAAAAAAAAAGAAAAAAAGAAAAAGATACCACTGTTATTTCATATTGTGTTACAGCTGTTTGCATTGAAGAAGTAAAAGAATACATGGATAATAAAATCTATAAATACAGAAGAACAGAAGTAGGTTTTGCACTGGATTCATTCAGATGACACAGGTGATTTGATTGTATTTTCAAAAGGAAGCAGCAATGATACTAAGAATTTTTCCTATGGCTTCAATGAAAGTGTCACTTATAGAGTTGGAAAAAAAGAGCATATCTTGCAAGGAAAATCTGATTATAGGGAGTTATCATTTGGGAGGATGATAGAAGCACAGTTTTGGTATTCATCTTTGCTATGATGAATGAAAACAGCTAAAACTCATATATATCAGTCACCAAAACTTTCTGTCAGAAACTGGGCATTTTAAAATCTAATGCATGAATAAGCTGTAACTGGAGCTTGAAAACGCTGAAAGTAGGAATTGTTGAAGTTAGTACTGTAAGGAGGTACCATTTGAAGTGGATAGGCAACTGATTCCATAATGAATAGCTGGAAAAATGGCTCTGTTTTTGGTTTTTCTGTTATCTCATGGGTATGCCCTTGAGCAAATCAATTCATCATGTTTAAGTTTCAATAGTCTTTCCCTTTTTGGGAGAGAAGTATCTGGATGCTTTATTTTGTCTTTTTGTCATTTGGATGCTTTATTTTCGTCTTTTTGAATTAAAATTATATATATTTTTTCTTACTTTAGATGGATTCAAATTGAAACATGGTACTTTGATTTTCTACAAATTAAACCTTTTGATTGCCCTTAAAGTGTTCATTTAAAATTAACACTGAAACACTGAATATGTTGCCCAGAGATGTTGCAGATGCCCCATTCCTGGTAACATTCAAGGTCATCTCAGATGGGGCTCTGAGCAACTTGATCTAATCTGGGTGTTTCCCTGCTCATTGCAGGGTCTTTGGACTAGATGATTTTGAAAGATCCCTTCCAACCCAAACTATTCTATGACTCTATGATTCTAAATTCTCCATTGGCAAATTCTAAAAGCTACTCTAGTCTGCCATTGCTGCCTTCACGTCTCCTTCAGCCGGATTATCCTGCCCCTCACTTACTATGGCTCTTGCAAGAACTAGTTTGGTGCTTATCTGGCTTTGCAATGAAACAGTTCAGGGATAGAACTGCATGATGATATATGGGTACAGCATACAGGACAGAGTTTCAGGAGAACTGAATTAGATTGACTTAAACTGCGATGGTCAATCTACTCTCATAGTATTCTTATAAAGTTATCATGAGTTACATATCCAAGGAATAGCTAAAATTATATATACATCTTCATAATTGTCATTTGCAAGCTACAAATTCACAAGTTTGTTCTGTGGTCCCCTGACAAGTGCAGCTGGAGGGAGATTCTTATCTTGAGCAAACTGGAAGATATCTGACACAAATAGGCATAACATTCATAACAGAAACACTCACAAAACATTTTTAACACCTTGTCCTCTCTGGTGGCTTTCCATAGCTCACACATTTCATTTCAGCTGGTAATTCTGAACAGTACATAACAAAGGTTGTGGGAGCAAAGGAAAGTTTATGAAGTATACACGTCTCCATATATATCCAAGAATATCTCCATGTGTTGTTAGAAAAGCTGTTCAGAAAACTGGTTTTCATGTCATGAGAATATAAACTATATAGCCACCATAGTTAATGCATACTTGAGTGTACATTAGAAGTAGGCTTTCCTCTGGATTCATTCAAATGAAGTAGATATTTTTTTTAATTTTGTTTTTATTTTCCCCAGACTGCTTTTCCTGGTCCCAATTATGGACAAGATTTGAAGCAGGGTTATATCCATTAAGCAAAACACCTTCAATTTGGTTCATCTAATTAAATTAATCCATTAGCAAAAATAACATAATACAACATTAACCTGAGTTAGAATTTCAGGGCAGTTGTAAATTGAATGTGAACTTCTAATTGGACCTGAAACCCAACCAATTCTTTCTACATGACTTATTTTATACTTAGCTAAGTGAATCAGATGAGCAGTCCTGAGCTAAAAACTTGTCTTTTTCCCAGCCTGATACTGTAGAATATCCTTAACCGTGCTATGTCAGTGGCACTTCTTTTGTTTTATGTTTGGCTAGCACAAGAAACAGAAAATTCCATACTGGAAGCACAGGTTAGACCAACTGTAACTTAAAGACCTTGCCTGCTTAGGCAAAATGTAGGATAAATTATTTAACCAGATAGGCCTGTGCATCAGACCAATAAGTAAACCCTATGATCAGAAACTATACGGCATGTAGTATATGCACAAAATCAGACATAAATAACCAGACATGTGACAGTGATTGTTTGATTTGTACTCTATAGAAAAACTAGCAATGTTTGAAGTGTCTTGAGTCAGCACCACAATCAACATCAAAGCTGACCAGCAGAGGCTCCAGGCAGATGTCTTATGCCACAGGGACCTTTTCTAGGTAGGACAAACTGATGTCCATCTTGCTCCTTGGCAGTCATTATGTTCATATTCCTCTCTGACTGCAATTGTGTCTGACAGAAGAGGCTGTTTTCAAATGTGCATGTGAGTGGCTCCAACTCCTGCAACAAATAGATTAGGTGAAGATCTTCTAAGAATTCACACCCAAATTAGAATCATAGAATCATAGAATAGTTAGGGTTGGAAAGGACCTTAAGGTCATCTAGTTCCAACCCCCCTACCATGGGCAGGGACACCTCACACTAAACCATGCCACCCAAGGCCTCATCCAACCCGGCCTTGAACAGTGCCAAGGATGGAGCACTCACAACGTCCCTGGGCAACCCATTCCAGCGCCTCACCACCCTCTCAGTAAAGAATTTCTTCCTTATATCCAATCTAAACTTCCCCTGTTTAAGTTTGATCCCGTTACCCCTTGTCCTGTCACTACAGTCCCTGATGAACAGTCCATCCCCAGCATGCCAGCTTAATCTTCTTCTCTCTTTTCCCTTGTCTGGTTCTCATCTTTGCAATCGTTGTTTGTTCATAGCACTTGCAGAGTTAAGCAGTAATTGGATTTTTTTTTCTGATCAGTAGATTTTTGTGAATAATGGAAATTAATTACCTGTATAAACATTATCTTCTGTTTCACACAGTGGCCGAAGCTTAGGGTTGGTTATACATTTGGTTGGTATATTTAGGCAAAATAAATATTATTTTAATTGTACTTTAGTTGTAAAGCTCTCTATGACATCATTTGCTTTAATTTGTTCTTCACACCTTATGTCCTTTTCACTAGGAGCAAAGTAAAATGCATTTTCAGGCATGAAACTAGTATCAACTCCCCCAAAATCTACTCTCAAAAGCTCAAGTGAATCACTGTGCTTTGAAGAATGAAATAATTGAACAACCTAACTAGGGTATCCATTTTTCTTCAAGGCACAACTTGCTAACAGCAAACTCCTGGGTTTAAATCGCAGTCCTCTGGGAATATTAACAGCCACTTCAAGTTTTTCTTGCAATTGAAAAATAAAAATAAATCTCTAAGTGTCAGGAGCATAGTGATTCAGAGCATGTGCAAAACAACATCACTACAGTAATGAATGATGAATGCATCGTTTGGAGTTAATGCAAAAGCTGAAAGTAATTTCTAAACCCTATGGCATCCAAGTACTGTGAGAAATTGAAGTATTTGATTTAGTATCTTCTTCATCAAGTCATCCTAAAATAAAACAATTTGAATTGTGACCTGTAGTTCAAGACTGGTGACCAAACTGATGAAAGAATAATCAATTCAATGCAAGTATCTCTGAACATTATCAGAAATGAAGCATGAACTTTATTTACAGTCCTGCAATTTGGGCACTGACATATGTTACGGAAAATTGATTTGGATTTCCATGCCATTTAGTAACAATGCCTAAAACTGTCTGAAAGAGTTCTTTTCATCATGTATTAGTTTCTTTTACCCCCAAAATAATATTCGGGCAGTATTACTGGATATGATAACTGAATCTTTGGTTTTAGATTTATGACTACAGAACCTTATTCCAGAAGAAGATATTACTGTGGATACCAAAACTTAGTAGTGTATCAATTATTTTTGTGCACCAGTATGAAAAACTGTATTAACATTGCAAAGCATTAGACTAAAAAGGAAGTTTTCTCCTGTCATACTATTGACCACTATGTCAGCACCATAGGACTGTCTCTCTAAAAACTGAAACCTAATACAGCAAGTTTATCTGTGTCTTTTTTTCTTAGTGATTTACGTTCACTTCAAAGAGATTTGGAGATTTTGCTTCTTTACCAATAGTTCTGTGAACTGACTGTGAAAAAATTATGCTGGTTTACACAGCTTATTCCTTAAATGTATTCCTTGCTTCCACACAATCACTTCTGAAGCTAGTTGCACATTTTCTTTCTTTGTATGCGTATGTGAGTCTCCTAATTAAAAAGCTGCCTACCCAAGCTATTTAAAACATGGTTTCCTTCTTTTTTATTTTATTTTATTTTATTTTTTCTTTTAAAGAAGTATTCTCTTATAAACAAAGCAGCATAAGCATAATGCTACCACATGCTAACTAGTGTGATTTATTTTATTCCCTAGATGAGCACTCTGCACAGGTGAAAGTAAGAATTTGAGGACCTCTAAACACTGGATTTTCTCATCATATGAAAACACCTGTGTTTTAGCAGTTCAACTGTACCATATTCACAGTGTTCAACAGATCTAAAGCATTCTCATTTCTTACCCATGATATAATGGTCTAATGCCTATGTGTTGGGCTGCAGCATCAAGTACTACTGGGAAAAGATCCAAGACTTTTTAATAAATCTCTCTTCTCCATTTTTTACACTACGTACAAAGTACACCAAATGGCTGCTGTTCATAAATATTTATTTTGTTCTGAATTAAACTTAGTGCAAGCAAACAGCCTTCAAAGATAATATGCAGAAAAAACCTTATAATTGTAAGCCAAAAATAATGAAAAAACCCACTAGTACAAGACTCACAGTAAAACACACATTTTGACAATCAGTTTTCTTACTTTTGAACAAAGCATTACCAGAATATGATTCTTGCAGAACTTGAGAATTGTGAAAATGTATGACTGCAATGTCAGTTTACTTATTACACATTCATCAAAGTGTTGAGAGTTGGAACTAGATGATCTCAAGGTCCTTTCCAACCCTAACTATTCTATGATTCTATGATTCTATTATTAATTCAGTGGTTCTGATAGCCCGGTCAGAGTGCCCAGCCACATCCCAGCAATGAGAAAAACACATACCACCAACAAGGTACTCACCAATGTGGTTATGTATACTGGCCACTGACATCAGTGAAAAGGATTTCTATATGCTCTTTTGGGGGATTTTGTTTAAAATTTCCTTATCTTTTTCCTGTTTCTTTATTCTCCCATAGTCATCTGTCCCAGTGATGTTCTTTCACCTGTTTTAAACTGCAATGAACAAAAATAGGCATTTTCCTCAAGAAATCATAAGGATCTGCATCCATATTTGTAATGTACTTTCACAGAAGCCAATATTATATAAAATAGGAGGTTCCAGCTGAAGTTCTTCAGTTCTGTAGGGCAGAAGTAGACCTCACTTCTGTTTGCAGTGGAATAGAGGAAAGGACATAGGAATGATAAAGAGAATAATATGGAAGAAATAACTGGAATTGAGTGTTCTTTTTCTCTGTTGTTACTTCTTATGACTAATCAAAATTTGTTGTAAGAGGCTTAAAGGTGGACATATGGTAAAAAAAAAAGTAGTTGTATGACTTAGTTGTATCCAAGATATGACTGATAGGGGGAAAAAAAAAAAAAGTATCTATTATAAAATATCTTTCTCTCCAGGTAAAGTTTGTTTTCATTTGCCCTTGTGTAAGAGTGTGTATCCCTCTAACCAGTCCACTTTAGCTGCTGCACAATAACTTGTTGGGGTATACTTTGTATTTGTTGTGCATAGTTTGAGCATGTATATAAGCTCATAGCAACTTCAAAATATGTATTAAGAGAAAAACATTTTCCTAAGCTAAGTAAATGTAGAATAATATCAGGATGTCTGAAGTTTATTTCTGTCTTCAAGAAGATCCAAACATGAAATTTAAAAAGAATCACGGTCTGTTTAGGTCTAAACTGTACCAGGCCCGGAATCACAGAAGTTCATTGAGGTTATTTAAGGTCATTCATGCATTTCCAGTTCAACAGGAGATTACAAAATCACCATCACGGAGCAAATGCTGGTTCAGTTCATATTTGGTTGACGTCAGACTTCAAAGAGATCTTTCGCACATGATGCTTTCATTTCTGAAACAAGCTTAAAAATATCCAATGTTCCAATTTGTTTCTTGCTTTTTCTTTCTTAACTGCTTATTTAACATACTTTCTTTGTTACTTAGAGACATCTGTATCTTTCTTAATGGGCCACCTTTGAAAGTCTGGGCTTCTTCCAAGCTGTAAATCTTTGTTTCCTTTTAAACATCTAGCAGAATTCAGCAGCATTACTACAGCAAAGTCTAAACCTCTGACAATGTTTTTAAGCTGCATAAGAGCTTTGAAATTATGACAGTGACAAAGTACACAGTTTGGGGGGGGTAGAAGAAGAGAAAAGACAAAAGGAAGGAAGAATAGTGGGGAGTGCTTGTCAGCAGAAGATACAAAGAGAAAAGTGAAACCATTTGACAAGTAAAGAACTCCTGAGAGCCACAGAGTGAGAATAAACAAGAAATTTTCCCCTTTTTTTTATTTCCTTTTGAGTACTTCCCAAGGGGAGTGCTTTGATGAAGAAACAATGTATAGATATCTGAAGCTATGCAGCCCTTATAAGCACTGTAAACAGGGTGAGTGAGCACCTATGTAACCCATAATGCTAAACTGACCCTTGTATACACTTTTTCCAGTTTTGACTAAATTTTACAGTTATTTAATATGGTTATTAAAAATATTTGAGTGTTGACTTTGCATTTATACGTCTGGTGAGTATTTCAGTTCTCTTGCTCCCCTGCCTTGAGACCAGCACCTTTTGGGACCACAGTAGATGTAAGACTTCTGAATAAAGGCTGTGCATCGCTGTTCTGTGATGGTCTGTCCTGGGATGGTCTGCCCCGGGATGGTCTGCCCCAGGCATTCTCAGGGGATGGGGAGCAGGAGTGGACAGAAAATCAAACTAAAGTAGAGAGAAGTAGTAGGGCTTCTGGGCTGAATGTGTGGCATGTGCTCAGAGCACAAGCGTTTTGAGACACTGATGTACTGTAAGGGTCAGGGCCTGGTTCTGGCCTGTTTTGATTGAGTAGGTGCTGATCTGAGAAACTCTGTCACCAACGAACACACCTATGGGTGTGCTCTCTGTGGTCCTCCAAAATGGCACATGGTGATTCTGTGGAAACTTTTTCAGACATGCCCTCACCTACTTCCACTTTTTTTCCCCCAGACTCTGTAGCCGTGTCTAACATTTAACTTCAGAATCAACTTCTAAGTATTAGAGTCATAGAATCAACTAGGTTGGAAAAGACCTTTAAGATCATCAGGTCCAACTGTTACCCCAGGACAGCCAAGACCACCACTAAAACATATCACTGAGGGCCTCATCTACATGGTTTTTGAACACTTCCAGGGACAGTGATTCCACCATCACCCTGGGCAGCCTGTTTCAATATCTGAGCACCTTCTCTGTGAAGAATTTTTTCCTAATATCATAGAAGAGTTAGGGTTGGAAAGGACCTTAAGGTCATCAAGTTCCGAGCCCCCTGCCATGGACAGGGACACCTCACACTAAACCATGCTACCCAAAGATCTATCCAAATGAACCTTAAACACTGCCAGGGACGGAGCATTCACAACTTCCTTAGGAAACCCGTTCCAGTGCCTCACCACCCTCACAGTAAAGAACTTCCTCTTTATATCCAATCTAAACTTCCCCTGTTTAAGTTTTATCCCTTAGTGAAGCCATGCTGGCTGTCATCAAGCACCTTGTTGTTTTTCATGTGCCTTAGCACGCCTTCCAGGGGAATCTGCTCCAAGATTTTGCCAGGCACGTAGGTGTGAATGACTGGTCTGTAGTTCCCTGGATCATCCATTTTCTCCTTCTTGAAAATGGGGGTTATTTTACCCTTTTTCCAGTCATCAGGAACTTCACCTGACTGCCAAGTTTAATTCTAACTGGGCCTTAGCTTTCCTAACCTGGTCCCTAGCTTCCCAGACAACATCCCTGTATTCTTCCCAGGCCGCCTGTCCTTGCTTCCAGCTTTTATAAGCTTCTTTTTTCCTTCAAAGTTTCCCCATCAACTCCTTATCCATCCAAGGAAGTCTCCTTGCCCTCCTGCTGCACTTCCTTCTAGTTGGGGTGCAACACTCCTGAGCTTGTAATAAGTGACCCTTGAATAACAACCAACAGTCTTGAGCCCCCCTGCCCTCTAGGGCTATATCCCATGGAACCTTTCTAAGCAGGTTCCTGAAGAGGCCAAAGTCTGCTCTCTTTAAGTGCAGGGCAGTGAGCTTGCTGCATGCTCTTCTCACTGTCATGAGGATCTCAAATTCGACCGTCTCATGATTGCAACAACCAAGACGCCCTGGAGAGCCATATTTCCAACCAGCCCTTCCCTGTTGGTGAGCACGTGGTCAAGCATGGCACCTCTCCTTGTCAGCTCCTCTATTACTTGCAGAAGGAAGTTGTCTTCCACACAATAGAGGAACCTCCTGGATTGCTTGTGCCGGGCCGTACCGTCCTTCCAACAGATATTGAGATGGTTGAAGTCCCCCATGAGGACAAGGGCCTGCGAGCATGAGGCTGTTCCTATCTGTCTATAGACAGATAGGATCTATAGATCACTTCATCCACAGAGTCCTCTTGATCAGATGGTCTCTAACAGATCCCCACAGTAATGTCCCTCATAGCTGTTCTTCCTTCGACCCTGACCCACAAATGATCTGTTAACTGATCATCTGTCCCGAGACAGAGTTCCATACTTTCCAGCCTATCACTGACGCAAATAGTAATACCTCTTCCCCTTCTGCCAAGTCTGTCTTTTCTAAAGAGCCTGTAGCCTTCCATTCCAACACTCCAGTCATAAGACCCATCCCACCATGTTTCTGTGATATCAACCACATCATATCCCCGTAGAGGTACACACATCTCTAATTCCCCTTGTTTGTTCCCCATATTATGGACGTTTGTATAATGGCATCTGAGCCAAGTTCCAAATGAAGCCAGCTCATTGGCTGGAGCGGCTGGAATATCTCTACATTGCTCTGAGCATTTATTATAGGTGCTGGCAACTCACTGGGCGTGTTGGGATGGAATGATTCTCCCCTCCCCCAACACATCTAGTTTAAAGCTTTCTTGACCAGCCTTGCAAGCCTCCTACAGAAACAGCTCTTCCCCTTCATTATCAGACCAGCTCCAATAGGCTTTAGCTGACCTGGCCTCCCAAATCGAGTCCCATGTTCTGAATTCCCAAACCTCTGACTATGGCACTAGTGTTCTAACCATTTATTAACCTGGCCAACCCTCCTAGCCTTTTTAAGGTCTACACCTTTATCCTGGAGAATTGATGAAAAGACTATCTATCTGAGCTCCTGAGCCTCTAACCACCTCTCCCAGGGCTCTGTAGTCCTTAATGTTCTCTGGGCTACTGCTGTCTATATCACTAGCCAATCTAAACCTCCCCTGGTGCAGCCTAAAGCTGTTAACTCTTGTCATAGAATCATAGAATGGTTAGGGTTGCAAAGAACCTTGTCCTATCACTGGTTACTTGGGAGAAGAGACTGACCCCCACCTCACTGCAACCTCTTTTCAGGTAGTTGTAGAAAGCCATAATGTCCCCCCTGAGACTTCTCCAGACTAAACAACCACAGTTGCCTTGGCTGTTCCTCATCAGACTTGTTCTCCAGACCCTTCACTCGCTTTGTTGCCCTTCTCTGGACCCATTCCAGCATCTCAGTGTCTCTCTTGCAGTGAGAGGCCCAGAACTGAATGCAGTATTTGATGTGCAGCCTCACTAGTGCCAAGTACACGGGATTATCACTCAAGAGTTAGGATGGCACAACGGTTTTCAGGGAAGCAGAATCCTGCTGAAATCACCTCAAGAGTAAAAGACTTACCATGTGGCTTTGGGAGTCCAGTAAATCTCTTAGTGTCTTGATATTCCAATAAAAAATGCTACCATCAAAATTTCATCTTACAGCACTCTCAATTACTTCGATACTCTAGTAGTAAGGAGCATAAAAACTTCAGAAAAAAGTGGACCAATGCTGTGTATATGAGTACCTCCAGGATTAAGAATTTAAAGACCTCATTTTCAAGGTAAAATTGATATGTAAGTATCATATAGTCTGAATGGCATTCCAAAGAATGAGATTCTCATTGGAAGTGTAACAAGGAAAACATTCTCTTAGCAATATATTACTAGCTGTTTTGCAATTCATGACTAGTCAGCTCATTTGCATTTCTGTATTTCAATATATAGTAGAGCTAAGAATATTAGAAACATCACATGCAGCAGTTTCTTGAACTGAATGATAGAATTTAAAATGAGGCTGAGATTTTCCAGTTAACCTTAGTACAGAAATATTTTTTTATCAGATTGTACTTTAGTTGCACAGAAAAACCCATGAAGTTGAAAACCAGACGTCCATATTACTTTAGATGCATTGTTTTTATATCTTTAAAAAGATGGCCTAATGGTCCTGCATTATATTTATGTGAAAACCAATAGAGCCTTCCTGTCAAGTTACGGTGTCTTTTGAACAACTTTTCTGTCATCATGGAATCATAGAATAGTTAGGGTTGTAAAGGTCCTTAAGATCATCTAGTTCCAAGCCTCCTGCCATGGGCAGGGACACCTCACACGAAACCGTGTCACCTAAGGTTCTGTCCAGCCCAGCCTTGAACGCTGCCAGGGATGGAGCTTTCACAACCTCCCTGGGCAACCCATTCCAGTGACTCACCACCCTCACAGTAAAGAATTTCTTCCTTATATCCAATATAAACTTCCCCCGTTTAAGTTTGAACCCGTTATCCCTTGTCCTGTCACCACAGTCTCTAATGAAGAGTCCATCTCCAGCATCCCTATAGCCCCCCTTCAGATACTGGAAGGCTGCTATGAGGTCTCCACGCAGCCTTCTCTTCTCCAGGCTCAACAGCCCCAACTTTCTCAGCCTCTCTTCATACGGGAGGTGCTCCAGTCCCCTGATCATCCTCGTGGCCCTCCTCTGGACTTGTTCCAACAGTTCCATGTCCTTTTTATGTTGAGGACACCAAAACTGTACACAATACTCCAAGTGAGGTCTCAGGAAAGCAGAGTAGAGGGACAGGATCACCTCCTTTGACCTGCTAGTCACGCTCCTCTTGATGCACCCCAGGATATGGTTGGCTTTCTGGGCTGCGAGCGCACACTGCCAGCTCATGTTCATTTTCTCATCGACCAACACCCCCAAGTCCTTCTCCACAGGGCTGCTTTGAGTTTCTTCTCTGCCCAACCTGTAGCTGTGCCTGGGATTGCTCCAATCCAGGTGTAGGACCTTGCACTTGTCATGGTCTTCAGGTCTACTGCTGGTGTCCACCTTATGTAATATTTTTCAAGAACCAATTGAATGCTGTCTTTAAACCAGATAAAGATGTTCTCTTTCCTATTTAGAAAACTGTTTTATGATCTTAGTGTTTTGTATTATTTATGACTTTTAATCTCTGCTTACTCTCTAACAGTTTGTTTTCCCCTACTCTGTTATTACTGCCATTTAGTTTAACTAGTCCTTTCAACTTCCCGATGTTTGTCTGTGTGATGCACTAACAAATGGTAAACCTTCCTTGGTTTTGCTGAAAAAGGCAAATACTTTCAGTATTTTCAATCCCTTGTTTTGTATACCATACTTTTTGAGTAGACCTTCTGAATTGCCTTCCACCCATCTCTACCTTAAAAGAGACTCTCCAACAAATTGGAAGACGTGAAATCTAAATCATCTTTAAACTCATATGGTGATTACTATGATCTGAACTCTTTGCACTGTGCTAACATAGTTACAGAGATCTGCAAGACAAGACAGTCCACCGTTCATAATTTAGACTAAATGATCTCGCCATTCAAGCCAAGTGGAAGGTGCATTTGTCAAAAAGTATTTATGTGATTTGAGTCCATCTGCAAGAAGAAATAGTGCAGATAAAATATGCCTATTCTGATGCAGCCTAACAGGACTCCTACACAAGAAAGTCAGATTGCAATCCACCTCATCTCAATTTCTCTGTAGTTAATTTAGAAATATTAGGCTTTGGAGGACTGAGGAACAGGAGACGGAAAATATATGGTATACAAGAATTTTAAGCAGTACATGCAAAAAAAATTTCATAAAAAAGAAGCCTATGATTAAGTAGACTAAGGCTTTGATTACAAGCCAATAACGGAGTAATTTTTAAAAATGTCAGACATCTTTCGCACTTCTTAAAGATGATTCACTTAGATTCTGATCAAAGGTTTCCACACAGAATGTGAAGAAAACAGGCAAATTTAATTGGACTCTGCATCATATCTAAATAAATTCACATACACATATTTTCATATAATTTTTAAAATGAAGATACTGAAATCTGCCAGTTAGGATTTGAAAAAAATGAAATACTAAATTATAAATGAATATAACTATAAACCATATAATTTTATTTCTATTTTGCAAAGTTTTCTGAGTTAGTAACTTCCCAGAATGTCTCTAATAGGTGTTTCCATCCACCTTAATCAAGCAAGGTCTGTCAGATCCTCAGATGTTTTCACAGCAGTTGCACTGAGGGAGTGCACAATAAACTGTCATATCTTTTTCAGAGAGTCTGAAAGTCTAAGCTGTCAGTTTAGTTAGAACAAACATTTTACTCCCTGTTTTCACCACAAGATACATTTTCTGAATGAGTCTTGTAAATTGTATTTGTATGTTCATGCAAACATCTCTACTGAAGATTTCTATATTTAAATATAAATTTATTACTTATATGAATAGAAGCTTTGGCTGGAGTATACTTTTCTCATGGGGGGCAGGTGACACTGTTGCATCGGGTTGATAGTGGAAGTAGTACCTGGCTGAGACCTCAGCTACAAGCAAGTACCTTTTTATTGCAGTGGGGGGACAGAGGAATTAGGCAAGTAGAAATGCAGGTAAAAGCCAGAAAAATAGAGAAGTAAGGAAAACAGCTTTAATGGCATGATGATGTAGAAGCTAGATGAGAAAACAGGTGACAGAAACAGAGGCAATCATATAGGTTCAGTTTTACGTTCGTCCTTTAAATTGATTACCTCAGTAGGGAATGAAAAAACTTCTCAAATATCGCATGACCTAAAAGACCTAAATCACTGACTTAATTTTCTCAAGGAATAATGCATGTCCCAACTGTTTTCTCCACAGCTTGTAATCCTATTTTCTACTTAAGAAAAATGATTGTACATTCAGAAAGCCACGTAGACCCCATTTAAGTCTGTTTTAAAATCTCTTTGTTTTGCAAATCTGATCCAGCTGCAAGCAGTGATAGTTCAAATGCAAGATCTGACTCTATACTGGTATGTCAACGTAAAAGAGATGCAAAGAAATAACATGGGGCAGCTGCCATATTCCCTCCCAAAAGGGGAAAATTGTGGGTTTGGGGTTTATTTTGTTTGTTCATTTGTTTTTTGTTTTGGGGGTGGATTTTTTGTTTGTTTTGGGGTTTCTTGGGGTTTTTTTTAGTACACTATATTCTGGTATGTCAGGGAAACCTCAGTTTTCTATAGCTAAAACTTTCTCTTTTTTTTTTTTTTTAACAGTTTGCAGCTGCATAAGCTTTTGCTGTCGTAAGAAATACAGAAGAAACATGAAACGTGTGGCCATAAACACCACCTGCTTTTAGCACCCTGTGAGGAATGCAGGCCTTGGAGATGCCCCCAAAATTCAGTGCTTTGAAACGGAGGGTAAAGGCCATGTATGTTTGGCAACCGCAAAGTTTTTCTGAAGTGAATTTCACTGCTGAGGACCCTGTCTTCCAAATGTAGGTATAAATACTGAGTTCTTGAAGCAGACATTTTGAATTGTCCTTATACATGTTCAACTTGTACATATATTTTTTCATCCAATTCACTATAACTGGCAAGCTTTGAATGCTGCCATGTTACATGAAACATGAATAACTATTCTCTTCAAATTCTTTATTTCCACAGAACAGAAATAGGAGAGTTATAGCAAAAGGCTTAATTTAAATTTAGTTTTTGCCTTTATAGAAAGAATACAACAGCCAAAATGAAAATATATGCCTGTTGTCTACAAGACTAATAATAAACAGAATTGCATCATTAGTCACACACACTATGAAAACTTTCACTTCATACCATATTGTCAGGGGAAATAACAATAATAAACTAAGATCTCTGTTTTGCAGAGAATTTTAAAGAGTTGGGGTGTATAAAAATGAACCTGTGTTTATTAATACTCATATATACACTGAACATACACTGGATGTATGTATCTGTGCGTGTATATATATCTATGTGCACATATGATGGATATACATAACATAATGCAAGAAAATATTCACAGTTACCACTTACTTTGCAAATAGCTTGCCTGGTCATATATAATATTGAAAGTAATCGGCAATAGTTTGGGAAGGATAACAAGTTTCAGAATAGTAGATGTGGACAGCTAGCTGAAGTATGTTCTTCAAACTCTGTGGGAATTAATTAAGCTCACAAAAGTCCTTGCTACACAGAAGCTAGAGCTTTTAGTATTTTCTTTAGTAATCTTGCCACAAATACTTTTACTGTTCTGGCAATTTAATGATAGGTTTTTATTGTGGTTTTTGTGGTATGAGCTAGAGTAATTCAGTGGGGTATTTTAACAACGTTTTATAGTGTTTATAAAATTGCAGATCCAGAACTGCAAATTTCACACAGGTTATTTTGCTTTGTATGTTTGACTTACTGGATTTAACAAATTTATTGTTTGCAGACATTCAATGGAGTACACAAAAAATTTATTTAGCATCCTTGTGCAGTACCGATAATCACTCTCAAAAGTTTAACTTCAGTTGATGCTGGTTCAACATCCAGAGGGAATCTCTGAAAAAACATACAAATTGTACATCCACACAAAAGCATAGAAGATCAAATTTTATGTGACACTGCTAAACTTAATGGAATCACGAATGTAAGTCAGTGATGAACTTGGCCCACATACTGTTTATCTTGAGACTAGGTAATCTGGGAAAGCACCACATCAGATATGAATGTTTACTTGCTCATTAAAGCAAGACAACAATTTGAAAGTAGAAAGCTTTCTTGAGGAGGGTTACTGGTGTTTGTCTTTTATTGGGAATGCTACTGGGGAGCAAAGCTGGTAAATCAAGTACTGTCACATGTGAGCTGTCAAGGTAAGAGACAGACACTGAGAGGCATGAGAAGCCAAAAGAAATTGATTTGCTTTACTTTATGATAACTACTGCTTTTATTACTTCATTTAAAAAAAAAAAAAAATCAAAGTGAATATTCTCATTAGAAAAGACATTGCCTATAGATAATTAACTCTATAGTTATATAATACCAGGAAGTATTTTGTGTTTCTGCGGAGACATGATATTGTGGTTTATTTCTGTATATTATGAATGTCTGCATTGCTATTTGGGCTAAATTTTCCAAAGTTCATGCTGTCCATGTACAAGTTAAGTACACAGGCCTGGACCACAAAGCCATTTTACAGCAGACAAAAAAGCTGTTTAACATGCTTACAGCCAGAATCATGACTGAAGTGTGTGTAGAGTCTCACAAATTCTTCTAACAATAGATCATGTAGAGAATATTGTAAACATTTATTTATTTAGGTAATTTAAAATGCCTGCGGATATATTCTCTTCCTTTTTTTTTTTTTTTTTTTTTTGAGGCCAGTAGAATTTAAATCTACAATTCACATTTTTTAGAAAAAAAATCCACATTTCCATATAGTAAAATGCACATTTTATGGTGTTTGAGAATTTTTTTCATTTTATAACAGTTATAAGTTACATTAAGTTAATTTTTTTTTTTCTTAGATGCTTTCAGCCTCATATATTCTTACCACCATGGATTATATGGCATAAACCATTTATATGAGAAACTTGAAAATATTAAAACCCATAACTTTTTAAAGCACTGCTTATATTCCATGCACATAAGGCATACATACACATACATAGCCATACATACATATACAGCCAATGCATATGTACTTACAGATGCATAAGTAAAGCCACATATATATAATAATTATATTCTTTGAGTCGAAACTGTTAAAAACTTTTTAGAGAGCATGGTATTTATTTGTTGGCTTGCCTCCACATAATGAAAGTGAAAAATCTGATCTAAAATAGGAATTACCAAAATCTTTTAGATTCACAAAGGAAAAAACAGCTCTCTGCTGCTGTCTATAATGCTGTTTACCACAGTCTGGACTGGATTCTATACATGTTAATCAGCTAATCATTAATTCAAGTCCCCTGAATTACTGTAATCTTGTGATAAATGAATT
Source organism: Psittacula echo (assembly GCF_963264785.1). Classification (NCBI taxonomy): domain Eukaryota; kingdom Metazoa; phylum Chordata; class Aves; order Psittaciformes; family Psittacidae; genus Psittacula; species Psittacula echo. The sequence goes on along the minus strand of NC_137735.1, from coordinate 151,233,392 downwards.
CAAGTGCATGAGGTTTTCCTCTCAAAAGGAAGCTGTTTACATTATACCTAGTGTCAAAGACTTATCCTGTTAGAAAAAATAAGTGGCTCAATGAAGAAGATGAAAGGTTTGTGATTCATTTTAAAGCAATTATTTTGACTTCTGTTGTGAAAATACAACTATTCTTTCTTTAGATGGATATACTGTCAGGAAGAGCACAGAGTATTACCACCATTCCCAGAAATCCCTCTTCAGCATCAGTGCACTCTTTTTGGTAATTTCTGTTTCACAGTAATTGCTGCTTTGGCACATTTGTAGGTCATATGTATATTCTGCTGAACCTGAGTTATCCAATATTCAAATAATCAATATGAAACATTAACACATACATAAAAGATATATCTAAGGAGTGGTCCTATTGAACTTCTTTATTGACAAGGTTTTTAAAACTGCCTTTTAATCCTTTCCAGATTGTCTGATAAAAAAGATTTCTCCCTATATGTAGCAATAATGACATTCTAAGTACACCAGGATAAAGGTCTTGCAAATCAAATCACGATGTATTTATCCTTTAACATTCACGTCACCTTCTTTATTTACATATGCTTTTAAGAGACTGCTAGTATAGCCTAGGACTGCAAACAGTTATTTAAACAAAGAAACATTTTTGGATTATGCAGTTCTTGGGTAAGGATTTGCCTCTCTTGCCAAGGGAGCAGTGTGCTAATATTTTATGTCTGAGAGCTCCTTATTCATGGATGTTTATTTATCCACAAAGATCTTGAACTTGTTCCTCTGAAGTCAATTGGACTTTAGCTCCCAAATGGAAATAGTGGATACGGCAGCTAAACTAATTTGAAATTGTTATCCCTGCTTTGACAATAAAGTCAAGAATTGGTAGACTTAATTGCAATAAACTCTGGCAAAAGTCTTGTAAGGATTACTAGTGTATGTCATCTGTAGGCTACTCTGAACTTTTGGTAGAGTTGAGAAATACATTCAAAGCATCATTTGAAAAGCAGCCTTGTGAATATTTATTTGATTATTTTTTAAATATGTTTTAATGAGAACCAAGTTTAAGGAAGTGTCCATTAAATTATATAGTGATCAGATTACTGAGACCTGTCAAAAAATTTATTGTATGTAGCATTTATAGCAATATCTGCTGAATAAATTGCCAATATTATTGGAATGGTTTCTTAATGAATAATTAAGGTTTAAAATGAAATTTTTTTCTCGGTATTTTAAGTGTCCAATCATTATTAATTCATTCAACATTGTTCCAAGAGTTATATGGTTCATGAGAAAAAAATAAACAAAGCTTTGAAGAATGCATTTAATTTTTTTACAATAAAATGTTAGTGGAATAAAAACCTCCTAACAGCCTTACTATAATGCACACCATTTTTAAAAATCCTAAACCAACAAAACAAACCAGATATCTTTTTTATGAAAACCTAATGCACACATGATTTTAATGCCTGCTAAATTAATAAAAGAGGAAGTCATTTCCCTAAATCATGTGTGTGGTTGAAGCTTTCACAGGAAATATGAAGAGAAAGAACTATCATAGAATCACAGAATAGTTAGGGTTGGAAAGGACCTTAAGATCATCTAGTTCCAACCCCCCTGCCATGGGCAGGGGCACCTTACACTAAACCATGCCACCCAAGGTTCTGTCCAACCCAGCTTGGAACGCTGCCAGGGATGGAGCTTTCACAGCTTCCCTGGGCAACCCATTCCAGTGCCTCACCACCCTCTCAGTAAAGACTTTCTTCCTTATATCCAGTCTAAACTTCCACTGTTTAAGTTTGAACCCGTTATCCCTTGTCCTGTCACTACAGTCCCTAATGAAGAGTCCATCCCCAGCATCCCTATAGCCCCCCTTCAGATACTGGAAGGCTGCTATGAGGTCTCCACGCAGCCTTCTCTTCTCCAGGCTCAACAGCCCCAGCTTTCTCAGCCTCTCTTCATACAGGAGCTGCTCCAGTCCCCTCATCATCCTCGTGGCCTCCTCTGGAGTTGTTCCAACAGTTCCATGTCCTTTTTATGTTGAGGACACCAGAACTGCACACAATACTCCAAGTGAGGTCTCACGAGAGCAGAGTAGAGGGGCAGGATCACCTCCTTCGACCTGCTGGTCACGCTCCTTTTGATGCAGCCCAGGATACAGTTGGCTTTCTGGACTGCGAGCGCACACTGCCAGCTCATGTTCATTTTCTCATTGACCAACACCCCCAAGTCCTTCTCTGCAGGGCTGCTCTGAATCTCTTCTCTGCCCAACCTGTAGCTGTGCCTGGGATTGCTCCCACCCAGGTGTAGGACCTTGACTTGGCGTGATTAAACTTCATGAGTGTCGTGGTTTAAGCCCAGGCTGTAAATCAGAACCATGCAGTCCACTTCCCCCCCCACCTTTCTTCCCTCTGCTTCTGGAGGGACGGGGAGGAGAATCGAAAGAATGCAGCTCCCACGGGTTGAGATAAGAACAGTTTAATAACTAAGGTATAACGCAAATCACTACTGCTACCACTAATAGTAATAATGATAAAGGAAATAACAAGCAAGAGAATACAACCGCTCACCAACCGGTACCTCACCCCCACCCTCCCATGATCCAGCCCTTCCGGGAACTCTCAGTTCTACATCCTGCGCATGACGTGCTATGGTATGGAATACCTCTTTGGCTAGTTTGGGTCAGGTGTCCTGTCCCTGCTTCCTCCTGGCTTCTCCTCCTCCCTGGCAGAGCATGAGACTCACAAAGTCCTTGCTCAGGGTAAACATTCTGACCAGCAACTGAAAACATCGGCTTTATCAATATTTTTCCCAGGCCAAAAGTCAAAACCACAGCACTGCACCAGCAGAAAAAAAATGACTGCTACTGCTAAACCAGGACAGTATCCACCCCTTATTCCATACCATTCACGTCATGCTCAGATCCCACATTTTCAATATACCATCTCTTGTAACAGTCTTTCAGAGCAGGAGAGGCCCATTGCAAAGTCCACCCCTTATTTTGTCGTCTAACCCCAGACAAAACCCAAACCCGACTCTGCTTAACTCTTGAGATCAGACGTAATGGTTGTGAACAAAACACACTCTGTATGCGTGCCAACATGGTGACCCCCATCACAATCAGCAAACAGGTCTCAACAATATTAAAAGGCCACTCAAAAACTTCAAAACTCTCAAATGATGCTGTAAACGGTCTGGGAGGGGCACTGGGAGGGTAAAAGAATGTCTCCTTCATAGGTTGACCACCCAGGAAGGAGAAAAAAGATGTATAGTTGCTAAGCATTTGTATTATATACCTCCCAAAGTATAAAGGTGGTGACCACACTGGGAACACAAGCCAGATCAGTTTCATGATCAATCCTTCTATTGTATTACAAGTCATTGCTACAAAATACAACGAGACAACAACCTTAGCCCAAGCCCCACACTTGAAAAACACCAACACAGCAAATACCGGCTCTAAGTAACCTACGGCATATTGAGACTGTGAGATCAAAAACAACAACTTTGAGAGCCAATAAATCAGCATTGTGACGAGTGACTATCAATCCAAAACACTGAATGCTTATCACAAATACGATTAGACACACTCCGGTCAGATCTGTCGTTATCTCAACCCTTCGAGCCCCACGTTGGGCGCCAAAAAGAACTGTCGTGGTTTAAGCCCCGGCTGTAAATTAGAACCACGCAGTCTACTTCCCCCCCCCCCCCACACTCCCCAGAGGGATGGGGAGGAGAATCGAAAGAATGTAACTCCCACGGGTTGAGATAAGAACAGTCCAGTAACTCAGGTATAACACAAATCACTACTGCTGCCACCAATAATAATAATGATAAGAGAAATAACAAGGGAAGAAAATATGATACCGCTCGCCGGAAAAGAGCCCGACCGAAAAGAGGACGTGCCCTTCCGGGTAGCTCCCAGTTACATCCCCGGGCATGACGTGCTGTGGTATGGAATACCTCTTTGGCTAGTTTGGGTCAGGCGTCCTGTCCCTGCTTCCTCCCGGCCCCTCCTCCTCCCTGGCAGAGCATGAGACTCACAAAGTCTTTGATCAGTCTAAACATCACTGTTATCAGCTTTGTTCCGAGGCTGAAAGTCAAAAACACAGTGCTGCAACAGCTACTAAAAAGGAGAAAAACTGACTGCTACTGCTGAACCCAGGACAATGAGGTTGGCATCAGCCCGCCTCACAAGCGTGTCGAGGTCCCTCTGGATGGCATCCCTTCCCTCCAGGGTATCAACCGAACCACACAGCTTGGAGTCATCAGCAAACTTGCTGAGGGTGCACTCAATCCCACTGTCCACATCACCGACAAAGATGTTGAACAAAAGAGAATGAGAAAGGTAAACTCTTTCACACATGTGGTCAGGACACAGACCGGAAATGTGATCAAGACTGTCATTTGCTTATTTCTTAATAACTTTTACTTAGAATTTCGTAACACAGGATTTTGCTTTTCAGTAACTTTAGTGATGTCCTATTATTCCACAGTCCTTAGAACCCTGCTGGTAGTCACTTTTTTGTCAGGACATCACCTAGAGTGGAACATAGTATACATAGGAAAACGCCCTTCATCAGTGCAATACTCTATGCCACTGAGAAGCTTGGTTCAGAAAGACTGTAGCTTTGGCTTAGGACAACACCAGCATGTCTACTTGTTGGCTCTTAAATGACTTACCATTTAAAAGCATGTAATACCCACATACATTAAATATGTTGGGGAGAGAAAAAAAGATTAAAAAAATCCTTTAGGAAATTCCCAACTCTTGGAAAATATTGGTTCCTGTTACCTGAATCTAGTAATATCCATAGGGTTATTAACACGTTAATACACAATATTCATGTATTTTTATTTTCAAATAAATTTTTTAGGTTTGAGTCACTCCATTTATAATTAATATTTTAGAACATAGTACACATGAAATATTCAGACAGATATTAATATATCAGATATAAAATTGGTTATCAATTTTTTAATTATTTTTAGCAACATTACCCAAAATACCTATTGAGAACGAGCTGGATTTTTACTCATAAATACCTGATAATTTCCTCTGAAGCTCAGAGACTGCCATCAATGCAAATTTAATAATACGTTACTTATGTTAGAATAAGTACAATAAAGAGCTACTCGTGTGGAATAAATATTGTAAAGGCAAAGATGCTAACCAGACCAGCTTTTTTTAAACTACTGACAGCTAAATGTTATTTGGATTTTTAAACAGTGGCCAGAGCAAACACAATTTAATTAATACCAAAATATATTATTTTCTTAACTATTAATGATAAAAATGAAGACAATAAAGTACATGTTGTATAGAGTGTTATGTCTCTAACAGCACCCCTTTTCAATACTTTTATTACTCAAAACCCTCTCAAAGGAGAGTTTTATAAGAAAATAAAACATTACTTGATGTTTTAGGATTATATTAACTATCACTAGAAATGATAATGGGAATAGGTAAAAAAGCTGATTTAGACTGTAGCCGTGGCAGTAGATATTGCTGTGGATGTTTTTGCCACAGAAACACTTCAGTTACACTTCCTTAAAGAAAGAATGCTAACAAAGTAAAGAAGAACTGAAAGGTAGAAATAAGTTCCAGGAGTGAAAAAATGAAGTAGCAGTAAATCAAAGTGTATAGCATTATGGGTTTTATTTGGGGAGTAGCAGGTAAAAGTGTCTCAGATTCCTTCTGATAAGCAGAAATTTTAGTTGACTCTGAGACACCTAAATTTACCTTTATTCTTGCCAGTTAAGCATCTTGAACCCCGGCAGTATTAGAGGAGATCAAGTCCATGTGGTCAGAGTATTCTAGGAAGTTTTCAGCTGTCATCTACCAGGTATCTATGGCAAGGAGAATGTCCTCTTCACAGTGGAAGTTGCCTACATTTTTCTTATTTTGTTCACCAGTTTAGAATCATAGAATCATAGAATAGTTAGGGTTGGAAAGGACCTTAAGATCATCTAGTTCCAACCCCCCTGCCATGGGCAGGGACACCTTACACTAAACCATCCCCTGTTTAAGTTTGAACCCGTTATTCCTTGTCCTGTCACTACAGTCCCTGATGAAGAGTCCATCCCCAGCATCCCTATAGCCCCCCTTCAGATACTGGAAGGCTGCTATGAGGTCTCCAAACAGCCTTCTCTTCTCCAGGCTCAACAGCCCAAACTTTCTCAGCCTCTCTTCATACGGGAGCTGCTCCAGTCCCCTCATCATCCTCGTGGGCCTCCTCTGGAGTTGTTCCAACAGTTCCATGTCCTTTTTATGTTGAGGACACCAGAACTGCACACAATACTTCAAGTGAGGTCTCAAGAGAGCAGAGTAGAGGGGCAGGATCACCTCCTTCGACCTACTGGTCACACTCCTCTTGATGCAGCCCAGGATATGGTTGGCTTTCTGGACTGCGAGCGCACACTGCCGACTCGTGTTCATTTTCTCAATGACCAACATCCCCAAGTCGTTCTCCGCAGGGCTACATTTTCTTAATGACAATTTGATCTATTTCCCTTTTCAGACTTATTTGTAAGATTCCCTGGATACCAATTGACATTTTCCATGTAATAGTTCCATCTTTCCATCTTAGAATTTGCTGAGTTTAAGAACTAATTTATGAAGAAAAATGATCTGTTTATTACCTTGAGCATCTCTGAGACTCAGCCTTCATATAATAGTAATTCTGGCTTGCAATACTTACAATTATAGCCCTGGACCTCTGTACATCTTTTCTACCTAGCAATTAGGCAAGTTTTTATCATAAAAACACATACATTTTTAATGTTTGATATACACTTTACATTTAAATAAAAGGAGCCATATAGAGCAAAATTATTTTTGAGTCTATCTATTCAGAATAACTTCTGTATTTCCATTAGCTTCTGCCTAGGATGTTTTCTTTATAAACACTATTATCACTAAAATTCAATAGAAACTATTGTTGAATTTGCAGGTCCATAAAATGATATTGCTGTATGCCGAAATCTCCTTTATTGGTCCTTAGAAACAAATAAGCCGCTTCTTTTCTGTTGACAAATAAGGCACAAAAATTATTTTTAAAGTACATTCAAAGAAAGCCTATTTATGGTAAATTTTGCTGCTAAGATATGAAGTCAGCATTCTCATTCTGCTTTAATTTGTTTGCATTGGTTGCATGAAAAGAAAAGGGCATGTGCAAGAAAAGGGCAAAAAGCTATTTATTAAACATAGTTTCTTCTACAGAAACTATTTATAATTTTGGAAAAGACCAGGAAATTTATTAGGACTAAATTTTTGAACAATGTAAATTTTCTACGTTATAATTTCTGGAGAGTGGCAAGGGCAGAGAACTTCAGGCAAAGTTGGCTGTGGGGTAACTATTACTGCCAGTTTGTCAATATGAATGCAATGAAGATGGAGGCTGGAGAGGACTGACAGAACTAGATAATGGTGGGCAGGGTGGGCTCAAGGAAGACAACTGTATGGGTGACTATAAAAACAAAAGAAACTCTAGTTTGAAAATAGACATTTGACAAAAAAATCTTTCCTTCATTTCAAGAACACTTCCTCTGAAAGTTATTTCCTCCCAGATGGTGGGTGCACTGTAATCAATAGATGAACTTTTGATGGCTAAAGCATAGCTTTAAAATAGCTTTCTTTACCTGGTGGTTACTTTTTGTCCAAGAGACTGTCTGGATAAAGCAGGTTACTGTGCCTTGCCGTCTATAATAAAGTCAGTGGACAAATGGCATTCAGGTGCTCTGGAGTGAAGACACAACTTGAGAACAGTATGGATTGTAATTGGATGGCTAATGTGCAGAAATGTTTCCTTGTTTTATGCGTATGTTGAAAAGTCCCTCATCTGCAAGTGTTCTGGTAACTCCCTTGCTTTCAGAGGTGCTCCTGAGTATCTTTTAGACACACATTTCTGTGGCTGTTGTGATGGGCTACAAAGGATGCTGTCAGAATGGAGGCAGGAGGGAAAGAGGGATTGTAAGAACTATGCTGGGCATAAAAGCACTCAGTCTCGGTAAAGCCCTGTAGGCATTTGCCAGGTCTGTATGCCAAGATTATTGAGCTAGTTCACCTCAGAGCTGCATTCATATGGGAGCAAGGCTTCTGTAGCAGAAGCGAACCACATTAGAAAAAAACAATGGCAGTAGTTTAGGACTTGTTTTCAAACGGGTATACTGGCCCAGTAATTCCAGCAAAGAGCACAGGCATTTCAGTGCATATGGAATTTGATCTGTAAAGTTTGTAAACGAAATAAGGCAACAGGGAGAAGGTGAGCTTATAGAAGACCAGTGAAAGGATTGTCTACTGTCAAATGTGATGTGTTAATTGTGGATCAGCAGTCTACATTTATCTTCTACTTGGGAGCACTCTAATCATGTCTTATCAATAAGAAAAATTAAATTCTATACAATAGCTTACACATCCTACAAATATAAAGTACTTTAAAACCATGTAGAGATGGTGATTTAATGCTAGCTTACAGAAAAAGACACCACCTTCTCAGTCAACAGTAGTACCTCCAGTGGTGGTCATTTGCAGCACAGGACTATCCACATACAGCCATGTTTATATTTCATAATGGCAATCTATAGTAGCACAAGGGGCAAAGTCTCCAGGCAGCAGCTGTGTAATTTGTATTTGCTATACTAAACTTTCATATTTATTTTGCTGTTCATCTGCTGAATTTGCATTCTGCCAGGTACTATATTGAAGACAAAACTTATTTTCAGAAAGCTAACATGCCCTTCATTTATCTGTTGATAAAATTATGACAACATTCAACTATTTTTTAAGTCATAAAATCTTGCAATTAACAACTCTTGAATATTTTTCTTTAAAGACACTCTTGTCAAATAACTATATGAAGGATAAAATATTATGAATATACTTTGGGTTTTAGGTCTTGAAGAGAATTTAGAATTATTTCAAGGGTCAAAGGAGGAAGAATTTCCAGTGTATTTTTTCCCTCCTACGAATCAGACTTTGGTAAGGACTTGGTAACACAGAAATGAAGGGAAACAGACAATAAATTTAATCTTCTGTGAAAGCAATTGATAGTTCAATAAATATGATTGGTTTAGGTTTTTGTCATTATTCCTTTGAGCTACTTGCTCAGTATCGTACAACGTAGAAAAAGACATAATTTTCAAGCTGTCTTGCATAAATTTTTTCTAGTCAAGTCAGGATTAAGTCAAGAATCTCACGCCAAATTCGAACCTGCCTAGACTCCAGGGTTTTTATTTTGATCCCAGCAGTAGTATTCACACAGTTTTTAGTTCTGTTGCCACTGCTACAATCAGGCTTGACTGATTAGGTCTATTATTCTGAAACTGTTCTCAAGATCAAGTGATTTTTGAGTTTCTTTTATCGAGAGTGTATTTTTTAAAAAGGTAGCATTAACCATCTTAAGAATTATTAAAATCTTATTTTCTCAACAGCTTTTTCTTCAGTTAAAATTTGATGCACACAATAGTGTTGTTCATTTGTTTGTTGGGTGTTGGGTTTTTTGTTTATTTGTTTTAATACTTCACAGGGACACACAGCTCTCAAGATCTGGTAAAAACTTCATTCCTTTAGCAAAGATACACAGCCATCCTGGTCCTCAAGAGAGACGCAAGACATCATACAAAGTTGCTGTGAAAAAGCATTATGTTAGGAAACTTCTGCTACCCAATGGATAAATGTTAGAATGAAATATATGTTGGGTTTATATCAATATATGCAGCCGAAATGGTTTATTATTGCCTTACAACTTTGCTTTCTTACTACCTTTTACTTTAAGATGACGTATTCACTGTCATCTTCAAACTAAGAATATAGATCATTATTGTACTATTATCTTTTTTTGATTGCAAAACCAATGCCAGCTACACAACAGCAGCCAATATCCTATTAAAGCAACTTTTTCACAAGATCAGTGGTAATTTTTACTTACATAAAAGGAGAAGAGGCAGTCAGTGACATAAATACTCTGAGCTCTTTTGACTTCAGAAAAGCTTGTATCTGTCATCCCAGTTGATTGCCTTATAGCATTGTGTTGAAATAATCCCTCTAAACATCTCCTGAACATACAAGGGTCTACAGAATAATTTATGCTTTTTTATGTTCCTTGGAGGAAAAGATGCCTTCTTTCAAAGAACAGAAGCACTACATTGGGCTTTTTCATGAAAGTGAGGGGCTGGACACCTATTCTGTTCAATGCTATAGGTCAAAATGCAGATTTTGTTAATATGCAGCATCAACATATTTTTAAAAGCTTTTTTTTAACTATTTTATACTTGCTCAGTAAATGGGAGAAATAACATTTCTCCTTCTCTTTTCTGTTATAGTCCCACGGGATAAAGCAGCTGGCATTATTTGGAAGAATAGGCCCATTCGGCACAGTAATATGTGGATAATTTAGAAGGTTACTTGTCATAGAGGCTGTGATTTCTCACTTTAATATATCTCACTTCAAAGGCAACATCAATGCCTTGCTTAGTTTCTAATTTGAGAATCTGCTTGACATGTTGTGTCACACACTGCCCCAGATATTCAAAAAATCCTTTGACCTCCAAGAAAGAATATAATTATTCAAAATCTTTCATTGTGTATCTTCAACACTTTTTTTTTTTATTTTTTATGGCTGTGACTAGGAAGCAAGGAATAGGTGTTTTCTCCAAAGCTAGATAAACCCAATAGGATACTTAATGAACAGCAGTACATAATGAAACTTCTAGATGTTTCAGAACTTTAAGACATCAATTATGTTACGTTTCTGAAGATTTTTGTTGTCTAGTCACTGATCAGTGAGTACACACTTTCCCTTCTTTTATTAGAGTTCAGTTGTGCTGAGGAGATTAATCCTGTTTAAAGAACATTTATGGTGCTAGGTGTAAATATGCATGCCTAAATTAAAAAAAATTCTTTTCTCCAGCTTCACTGAAACACTTTTTCTTGTTTTTTTAAAAGCAAACTCTGAAGCAATTAAAAAAACCAAACCGAGAACAGCACCTAAGCACATGGTCTACACCTAAAGAAAATGCTTCAACTATGTATTTACAAGCAATACAGGTAAGTAAGATCAAATATTTAAGTGTTAATTAATTCTAGGTTTTGCAGCTGTTAAAACCATAATTGCATATTAATAACTCCAAGTGGCTTTAGAGTTGCTGAAAGAAAAAATTTCTGTGATTACGGGAGCTTCTTTCCAGGATTAAGACTTATTTTTTTTCCCCTTTGGATACAAATCTAGCATGTGTTATATTAATTTTCTTAGAGTCTGGCCAGCAGATTAACCAAACCTTGAGAAAAGAATACAACCTAGAGTAATAAATTCTTGTCTATAGGTTCTAACAAAGCTCCATCACATAAAAGTGAAATGAAGTCCTCTAAGCATAGATGGTGATACATCATCACAGAAGATGTCTATTTTGTGAACTAGTTGGAACAAACTTCCTATAGATGAATATATAGATATACCAGTGTGCATTAAAATTAATGAAGCACAGTTTCCAAGTAATTTCAGTCCCATTATTGATTGGCTTTTGTATATAATGACAGATCTATGAAGAGACAACTTTTTCTTGTAGAGTCCTTACAGGTTCTAATTTCCAGAAAACTCTTTGCAGGATAAGAAAAAAATGAACCACCACCCATTTCCTCTCCATCAAGAAACTGATATGTCTCTTCTTCCTCGCCACCTACTTTTACAAAACTGTGGGAAGCTGACCCTCTATAGCTACCTAATGCAACCTGTAACCATACTGTAACATATTGAGATTTCACCTAAACTGCAAATTACGTTTGTTTACCTAGTTTCAACTTCAGCATCCAAGTCAAACTTATGCAAATTATCAAATATAACATTGCAAGAATGAGAGTTCTTTCTATTAAGACAAATGTGAATAATATTATAAACATATATCATATAGAATGACTCAATAAATAGAAACTTAAAACAATTTACATAGAAGGTGTTACAGTTAACGCTAAAATTGTAAAAAACAATCCAGGTCAAGAGGAAGAGACCAAGGCTAGACTTAATATCTACTGTTTCTCAGCCTTCTCCACAGAAAACAAGTAAGTTCTGCACTGTATCAGAAGGCATTTTTGGTGTGGTTTGTTTGGAATACAGAATTAAATTACTGTATGAAAGAAAACTAGTTTTCTAGTTTCCTTTCATTTAATTTGTATAAATGAATCTTGACAAGTTGAGGGGGATGGTTGGATATTATTATTTTTAAATGAAGTTCACTTAGTAGTTGTATTCATTAATTTATTGGCTTTTAAAAATATATATTTAAAACTACAGATTATTCTTCAACTGCTGATAGCAACTAACCTTGAAATATTATTACAGTTTGCTTAACAGAAAAAATGAGTTTTCCCTCTTAAACATTTCCCTCTTAAAACATTTTGCCAAAATTTCAGTAACTTCTTTTATTACTTTGTTTCTCTAACAATCTTTTTTTCCATTCCTGTTGTTGCCAGAAAAGACTTGATTATGGTTTATTTACATGCTAAATGTCTTCCAAGAATCAGCTTTTGTGTAGTGAAAAATCTACCAAAGGTTTGGACTTTAGGTCAAATACTCAAAATTGTCCATTTAGAAATCTTTCAGTATGCACACAGGCACTATATTGGTTTCATACTTATTTTTCAAGAGCTATGTAAAATAAGATGGGTTCATGACCATGTCTACATTAGTAAACTTTAGGGTGTCATTGGGTCAGTTTGTAATGCAAAATAGTTGGTGTTGGAGACCCAGAATCTGCTCTACTTCTGTTTTGGTGTGGCTTTAGCTAAGACTAATTCTAGCCTGATCCTCTGAGAAGAATGTCTAGTGGCAAACGTCTTGAGATCATCTCCCAGTTTAGCTTCTTCCAAACTAATTCTGTTTGCATGACCAACAGTGTGAATCAAAGAACAATAAATAGGGACAGTTGAAAGATCAGCTTGAAAAATGTAATTCCTGATCTAAAATCTCAGATTTAAGTGCTAACCTATAAGTGTCCTCTGGCAAACCTTACATTTCAGTCATGTTCTTCTAGTGTTACGTATTAGTACTCTGGTTTCTGGGAAGCTACCAAAGAAATAGCTTTTTTTTGGAAAGAATCTGAACAGAATTAGAAACAAAAGAAAGAATTTCTGGGAGAAAATTAAAAAAAACCCCGAAACCTTATACAGGTGACACCTCATTTCAGTTCAGTGGTCCCTCTAGTCCAGTACTGTATCTCTGACAAAAACTAGAACCTGGAAAAAACAACTGAAAAAATAAGCAATTCACAGGCTGAGCTCTCTACTCACCTTCTGAGTGAGGATAAGACTCCCTCTCTTGTTTGCCCATGTAACTGTTGCTGTTTTGAATATTTATTCAAAGAGGAATTTCTTTCTAAATTCTGATACCTTGGTTTCTGTGTTAAGTTTCAACAGTAAAAATCTTACATGTTTTTCTTAAAGACACTCTATAACTAATTGAAAGAAAATAATTTAAGTTTGGGTTTCAATTTTGTTGAATATGTCTTATTCTTATAAAAAAGAATGGCAAATAAGAACATAATTCTTCTTTGTGCTCCTTTAATTTCTCTTTCCTAACTGAAATATATCCTCATTTGTCTCTTTTATAAGCAAAATTTGGATTTCATGAACATATGCAAACAAGCTTATGTGCTATTCATTCAGCTGTAATCTCTGAAAAGAAACATCTAAGTGAAATGTGAATTTGAAATAAACTCCTGTATTCCTGCTGTCAGAAAAAATGGCAGAATTGTAAGAAGCAGCTAAAGGTAGATTTTCTAAAGTGGAACTTTAAAATAGGAAAATTATGTTAAAATAAAGGACTTTTTCATGGAGCCAAAGTAACTCAATGAAACAGAATTTTGGAACAAAATTGATAGATTTATACTTTTTAAAAGGTACATAATACCCCTTTAGTGAAGGCTATCTTGACAAAATGTAGGACTCCTGTATTTAAGATTGCAAATGTTAAGTAGCTTTCTTGTATTAACCTTTTTTCAGGTATGAAAATATTTTGAAATTAAAATGAAGAGTATGTTTAAAAAAATAAAGGTATGTAATCCTGTAATAATTTTCTTTTAATGATAAAATACATTTACATGTACAAATAAATGAATAAATGATAAAGAAAAAAATTGTAGCTCCATTGTTTTAGTCATTCACAGTGGTAATAAGAAGTAATACCACACCTAATTTAATTAAACTAAATGTCGTTATCTTAATTTATCTATTGCAATTTAATCACTGTTAAATGGGATCATAATTTAATTTAAATAGAGACTAATTAATGGTTTCAGTCATTGTTTGTATGAAAGACGTTTTCATGGAAAAAGCACAAAACTTTCAATGAGGTAAAGAAAGCATTTAAAAAATTGTATTAGGAACATTTCCTTCCAATTAAAGCATTCTCAATACTATGAAAACATATTATTATGTTAAACAGAGAGAAGAATTGGTGCCTGCATTCCACCCCATCATATACATAAAGACAGAAAGAGAGAGAGAACCAGCAACAGCTGGCATTGAATTTACTCTCAGGAAATTTTCACACTTCATCACATTTCAAATTCCATTTCTTAGTGCTCACCAGGTCACACTATGCAGGTGCTTGGGAAAAGATTATACTTTAAACACTGACGTACTTTGCATCAAGGCCATAAGAGAGAGAGATGACACACAATTTTATCGTAGTTCAAGGCTGGAAACCTCCACGTAAGTTCCTGGTTCCAAAAGACGGATATCTTGAATCCCAGTATTTTCTCCAAGTGAAAGAAATGTGCTTCACTGAAGTTGAGGAACTAGCTGGGTCATTACAGAGCTGACCCCGAATTTAATTTTGTTAGAAACTTATAGAATCACAAAATAGTTGGGGTTGGAAAGGACCTAAAGATCACCTAGTCGCAACCTCCCTGACATGGGCAGGGTCACCAGTTATCAGGATGAATAACTGGAGAGGGGAAAGAAAAGAGGAGAGAACTCAAATGAAAACTCAGTCTTTGTCAGTTTTCTTCATGATTTACAAATATGTAAAGGTTCAGACAGTTTGAAGGAAACTCGCTATGAGAGAATATAGGCAAAAAATTCTCTGCCTGAAGAGCACACTTTAAAAAATCATATATTAAAAACTCTAGCACACTCAACAGTCTCATGGTGATTCTTTTGTAAAGTGATACTAAAAGCTGATTTGCATAAAAAAAAAGTAAAAATGAGTTCAAATTAGAAAGCAGAGTACTGCTGGGGAAAGAAAAAGAAGAAACAACTGAAGATAAGTGAATATTTAGAAATAGTCAACATTTTCTGAGCATTTTTGAAGCCAGTATTTGAAAATATGTAAAGTTTTTTGATAGATCTGAACAACTGCCAGTATTTTCCTTGATGTAAACCAGACAGAATAATATAAATGTACAATAATATTAATATCATGAGATTCACTGATTAAATTGATATTTACTTTTGAAGAGAAGCTTGTAAAATCCATTTGTACTTTTTCCCATCTAATTTTGTGGTTTGTGGGGGCTTTTTTCTTACTATTTAATGAATTTAAAATTTTAGTAAAATTATAAGAAATAGGAATTATATACATTCTGGAAACAATATTAAAGTACTTGTTTGTTAAAGACTGCCAAATCTTTGAAAGCTGTTATCTCCTCATCTTGTGTGACCAACACCTGTGATATATCAGTGAACTTAGAATGTTACACAAATAATTGTAATGCATCCTATCAAATGTTTGGCCAAAATAGTGTTACCATCAGCAAGATAAAAGCTACTTCTCAGCATCCAGGTTCTTTAAAGATTTTGTGAACTCTCAGAGTCCTATCCAGATGGTTACGAGGCATAAAGAGGATGTTTTCCAGAATTTTCAGTATGATTGTACTTCCTAATAGCACATTTTTTTGGAACTTCTTATTTTTGTTGAAGATATGAAGGTACAGTGTCACTGTCTGAGGAAGTAACTCGTATAAGAGACTCCTCCAACTTATCACAAGGGTTGATTTCTTTCTTTATTCCAGCTATTTATTGTACTTAATATGCATGCAACCTTAAGCAGAGAGTATCATAGGGTGTAATGCAGACATCCCCCTCCATTTATTTAATTTTTTAAAAGCATAACTTTACATTACTAGATATATCAGGAAGATTTTCTGATTCATTAAAAATGGACAGTAAAAGGTTTATGATTTTCTTGGTCAAGTTTACCCTTGAACTGAAAAATAAATTATTAGAGATCCTCTGCTTCTCGAAAGCAGTAAAGAAGATAAATTTAAATATCAACACAAAGTATTTCAGTCATCATAAAATAACAAAAATATAGTTTCAAAACAAACTGATTCCTTTTTCAGAATGTGTCAAAACACTTCACTGACAATTATTAAAATCTATTCTTTTATCCTACAGCAGCTGTTTTGCTATTGAAACATAAATTGCAAGTAATTTTTGATCTCCTACAGCTCTGCTTTTGCAAGTTTATTATCTATCTGCTTAAAATACCATATCAAAGTATAGTCATCTGTATGTGGGAGTGGTTTTCATTTCTCCAAATTGGATTTTAACTACTTTCACCCAAGCCAAATTTCATGATACAGTGGGTTGCCCTCCCCCCCCCCAAAAAAAAAACTTCCTAAACAACTAAAAATAAACTAAGCATACAACTTCATTTTAGCTCTTCCCCTGATATGTACGAGCACTCCAAATCTTGTGAAATATGCACAGAATGTGATACAATATGGTTACTGAGGAAAGCATACCATCATGGACTGATAGTCTTTTACACATGTGCAGAGCATTTTGCCAGAGACATTTATAGCAAAGCAACATTGAAGTTTGACTATATAAATATTTTTATAGATGCCTATATAGATACATATATAATTTCTAGCCCATGTGAAGCCAATATCTCTGTATATTAAAAAAAAATCCTAACTAAACACCCTGAGCACATCATACATGTCATCATATAAAGTTGTGTAAGAACTTTTCTACAGTATCACTTCAGTAGTCCAAACTAGAGGATCTTTTATTGTAGTGATAAAATGACAATGAAATTAAGGGATTTAAATATTTGTGTGATCTAATAGAATTAATGATATACTTAGAATGGTGGATTATGAAATGCTTTAATCTGTTAAATTTAGCCTGTATAATCTCCCTTTTTTCTTAAATAAAAAGAGGAGAGAACATTTGGGGTCAAAAGAAAAATACAGTTAAAAAGAGAATACAGCCAGTAGGAGGCAAAAAATAGCAAGTGCAAGGAATACAGTAAAATAGATTGACAAATGCCTGTAAAAATATTGCCTACACTGTACATTGCAAATTGCAAGTCATGGTCTATAGACAAAGCATTTGCAAGAGCTGAGTTGTCAAAAGGACTTAGTCCAAGGCTTTTAAAAACTATTCTTTTATTTTATGGGAAAAATAAATAAAAAAATTTTTTGCAAGGAATCACGTCAGTCATCAAAACATACAGAAGTCAAAACTGCAGAGCGGAAAGAAGCTACTTAGGAATTGAAGAGATAAGCATTGTGGAAAGAAATGTTAGCAGTTATAATGAAAAATTAGGGATAAAATTACTCAGACACACTAGCTGTCACACCCTATACACGTCGTGCATGAGATCATGTTACGTATGGAAACCTAACAATACATAGCAATTCTTTTGTGGTAAAGTGCTACTACTTCCAGAGAGACTGTTGAAAAGCAAACATCCCAGTGTTCCTTAAGAGTTCAACCTTAAAGTTTAGAATAGAGATTTATGATTGAGAAGACATGATTTTGGGTATTAAGATGATATGTTCTGGTATGCTGATCTTGGCTGGATGCCAGGTGGCCACCAAGCTGCTCCCTCACTTACCTCTTCAGTATGGAAAAAGCCCTCATGAGTCAAGATAAAGGCAGTTTAATAAGCCAAAAGCAAAGGATGCATGCAGAAACAAATTAAAAGATTTATTCTTTACTTCCCATCAACAGGTAGTGTCTAGCCACTTCCCTGGACTTCAGTACACATAGTAGCTGCTCTAGAAGACAAACATTGTAAATAACAACTGTCCCTCCTTTCTCTCAGCTCTTATTGCTGAGCAGATGCCATGTTGTATGGAATATCCCTTTGCTCAGTGTGGGTCAGCTGTTCTGGCTGTGTTCCCTCCCAAGTTCTTACCCTCCCCCTCACCTTAATGTTGAGAGGAAGTGTTGGAGAGACAGCCTTGATGCTGCGTGAGCAGTGCTCAGCTGTAGCCAAAACACTGGTGTGTTATCAACACCTTTCTAGCTTACCAATGCAAAGCACAGGACTATGAGGGCTGCTATGGGGAAAACTAACCCCATCTCAGTCAGACCCAATAACTATACCAGTAAATTGAATGTGCCTGGAATGAATCTCACTGTCTGATGCCAGCTGACACAGAACGGCCTATGTCCATAGCATTTTCTGAAGCATAGCAATTGTATGAAAATGCTTCTTGGGTATTACTCCTGAGTTGTGTTTAGGAACTGTTTGGAAGGCTTGCTGGCCTGGGACAAAACCATTTCATAGGCTGTTCTTATATTTTAAAAACATGTGAGATCACAGGGCACCATACTCTTGTCAGGCTTAGTCTCATTAGTGTAAACACATTCATAAATTTCCAGAAACTGAAAACACACTATAATGACAAATCACTAACACATACCACAACAGCCTCTGCCACTTACATGGGGACTGATATGCTCCATACACATTCAGAGAGAGCACACTATTCCCTGTAAAAACCAGTACTGGCATTTGAATTCTGTATCATATTCTTTCCCAATTTGACAGAAAGTGAGTTCCCTGCAATGCAGTAGGAAACAGAGAACTATTTTACCCTTTTAGGCAGCCAGACAAGGCTTTTCCAGAGTTTCATGACTTTTTGCAGAGTGACTTTACTGAATCACTTCGATGGCCTTCTCACAGTGGTTCTCAAGCTGTTGGGCAGCCACCTCCTTCAGCTTCTTCAGTTGTTGCTGGACAAACCCAGCCTCATCTGCCTTGCTTTTAACCTAGTAGCTGGTATGGGCTATGGAAAATATACAGTAGTATTTTAAATTATACAGCTACTCTCAAAATGTTTCAGAGGGCTATAGCCACAGACCAAAACAGTCAAGATGAAAACCACTTTTTTTCCTTTTGGTGTTTGGAAAGGGGAACTGTAGATTCCTCTCCTTTAGCTCTTCTATGGCTCTCTCAAGAATTAAGCTATTACTATGATAATTGCAGGTAAAGCTTAGCTACTCTCTTACTGTCTGTAACCTCTCAATCCATCTTGAAATTCTCTCACTACCCCCACTACTACTACTCCCACAAGGTGTACCAGAATTCTTTTTTACATTTTCTAGGCTCTGTCATCTGTTTCTTTTTTCTCTGTCCTTGCCAGCTCAATGTTCTTGAGATTGAATTTCCTTTAGATTGAATTTCCAAACCTCTGCAGAGTCATCAGTTCTTGATTATCCTTCCTTGCAGTACTATTGAACATAAGCCTTGAATCCATGTCTTATTAGGAACTATAAAGATTCAAGAAATCACCCAACAGTGAGGCTATACTGTCATGTCAAAGGTTGCGTAGCTCACTGAAAGCTTGTCTTTGATCATTGAGCTATCATAAACCTTATTTATGTTTTCTTTCACCTCAAGCTCAATAAGGCTGGAGTTAAGCGCTAATGATGACTGAAACAGCAGTAACCATGAGAGTAAGGGACAAGGACTGATTTAGTGGTATCTATTTATCAAGCATTTGTGCATGGGAAAAAAGGGACTGAGACAGAAAATTGTAAAATCAACAGAAATCAAGAGATGTTAAATACTGATGTTAATAAACAGGGTCCTGATAGTAAATCAGAAGAAATGAAACTTTCTGTGCAGTGTGCTTGCAGTCATAGATTGCCAGAGCAGCTCCCTCCTGAAATTTGGTGGTACTGATCTGAGAAACAGAAACTTTAGAGGTAGGCTGGGTTGTATCCCAGTCTGTTCATTTTTTCCGCTGTAGCAAAAAGAAAAAAAGAAACCCAACTTGCAAGAGGCCTGGAATATTATCTCACTGTTCAGTCAAAAGGGACAGCGATGCCACTTAAAACAAACTCAGCACATTTAAATAGTATCTTATTCAGGTAATGTAAGTACCTACCCTACCTTAAATATTACCTTGAGTTTCAGTCGAGCCATTATTACTGATAAGCAGATTTTTAATCAAGGAAATAAGACATAGTTAATTGTCGCAGAATGGACTCAGTTGGAGATCAATGTGATCAGACAAAGCCATTTATTATAGAAAACTAACTCTTTATATACTATTTCTTAAAGTTGCTTGCACTAACTTGGCACATTGTGATTGGATACATATCTTTGAGGCCCTTAACAACTAACATATAATCGGTTAGCACAGGTGTGAGAACCTGACCTTCAAAGTTTTCCAACAGTCCTCAATTCATCAACTCAGTAAATTCCAGCTCCTTCTTATCTTGCTGGGATTCTCACTCCCAGTGCCTGACTCCTATCCTCCTTCACCTTCAGTTGTCCCTCGGTTCATGTTGAAATCCACGTAGGCACTTGCCGATCTTGGTATGTGACTGCTCTTTGCCAGAAAATCATCCACATCTCCCCCTTTTTATACAAGCCAAACACGCTTTGTAGCACTCATAATTATTCGTTGGATACATTAAAAACACATGGCAACAAAATCAAAATCGTTAAAATGACAATAAACACCATTAGTCCACCTTTTACTAGAGCAACCAGCCAACCTGTCAGTCCCATTCACCTAATAAATTGTCCAGCCAAAAGGCTTGCCCATCCTCATACACCATGTGTAAGATCTTAGCATGTTTCCATATTTCTTCAACATATGCCAATCACAGGCTGCTGGGTCTGCCATTTTTCTCCTGGATGGCTCTCTGATAACAGTGGAGGCCATCTCTCATATCAAGGTCTGGCATGGCATGTGTCCCCACAGCTCCACGCCTGCTGGGTTGCAGCCAACAGTGGAGCTAAAGGTTCTTCTTGGTGGCAAACACAGAGGCCAACCCAGTCTTGCCCTTGACTGTGGCAGCAGGCGTTTGGTCAACCTCAGTTCTTGTACCTTGTTGTCAATGCAGAGTTTCACCTGCTTCATCCAGTAACAAGTTGCTACTGTGGCAAAGCATACACAGATTTACATTACCAGAGTAACTATTACAGGTTACAGCAGCATGTTGAAGATGCTGATGGCAGCGAGAAACCAGTTAAAGAATTTTCTTACCAGTGGAGTTCTCCCACCCTCTTAATTTGTTCCATTACCTGCTTTATAACACTACCATCGTATTAGAATCTTTCTAGCTTTTGTCTTAGCATTTTTTAGCAGCTGTTGTAAATTTGCATGTTCTAACATCTCTTTTACAAGTAACAAATCCACACAATACAAGGTATAGTTTCTCATTAGCAACTGGCTAGTAAATGCAGGTGGTTTTATACACAAAATCACAGCCTCTAATAATAGCTACATTACAAGCACACATATTCAAGTTGTTGTTTTTCAGCTGCCCCCAAGTGATATCCTGCAATCATTCATTTTCTCTTCCTCTATCTCATTCTACTCCGGGTATTCACTGTCAGCTCCTGTAGCTGAGGCATCGGGTTCCTCCACTTGTCTGTCCAGCTCATGGCAAGGCTTGACAAACTTTGCAGGCAGCTGCCATGGACCTGTAGGAAGGAGGATACAAGCATACCCTCTCTCCCACGTTATCAGCTCTTGAGAAGGAGTTGGGTTAAAGTGATTCAAAGGCATTCTGATGGGAAAGGAATGTGAAGCTACAGCTGCTTGCCTGCTTATCAGCAGCCATAAATACCTGCCAAGCAACAGCACTTTTGCATTAACCCTTTCTTGCCCAAAATGTTAATCTGCTACCCATTAAAACTTTTACACAAACCCAACAACAAGAAATACACAGAACACTGTCTGCCCTCAACACACACACACACGTGGGATCCCAAAAGCAAACTCCATACAATTACAATATTTGAAACACAAAACCCAGACAATCATTATTCCCACTACACGGTCCCTCATATGGAACGTGGCGTAAGGACCCCGTGAAGACAATCAAGAAACCAGCTCCAAGAAGCATCATCGCAATGCAAGTTGGCAAGCTCAACTTTAGTGGGCAGAGGCTCTGCCTCCCCACATCGCATGAGCCTTGGGCTTTTACACTGACCAAAATGCACACTCATTCCAATGCAGGTGGCCAGCCTACATCAGAAGAAGTGGTTAGCAATATCCATAAAAAGTCTCCAAGGGTTGATAGAAACATGGATATACTTATATTTGCCAACTTCTAGTACATGTGGATCACAGAGAGACTATCAAATGAGTTCTATATGGAGTCCCAAGTCCACAGTCCACCCCGGTACTCATATAACATGTTCAAAAGGCTATAAGGGTTAAGACTTGACCATTTACTTAAAGGGACTCCTAATAATGGTACATTAAATTGCTCTACATTTCCACACACCCAACAGTTTTTCACTTGTGTATAATTAACTACCTTTTCTAACAGATCTACATAAGCATTAGCGTTAAAAGTAGTATAGCTTTCTGTAACATAAAAATGAATATTGAAAGAAAGAAGGTTCTATTTACGCTCATGATTATGTCTATCTTCATGCTTCTAAGCAGATGGTTTAGCACACCTTCGCTTAGTCCACTCCCAATGCTCATTGTATGCCATTTGTATGGCACCAGTAAGGGCTTTGAACATTCAAACTGAATAACGCGTATCTGCTGCTTCTGCTTCAATACCCGTCTCTGCAGCTCAAACTGTCCTTCAAAAATTCTAGGCGTGAAACCTGGCTCGTGCCTTGTCATCCAGCCGATTCATTTGCCAGCAATGAGGGTGTTCCAGCTTCTTTTGGCAACGCTGGCTCCTTCCAAGGTTTCACCCATCGAGCCGGTACCCAACGCGGACCAGAGTCTGTGATTACACACATACAACCTCTACCAGTTAGTTTTACTTCCGCAGGACCCTTCCAGGTACCAGTTTCCAGATCCTTATACTGGACCAGTATACCCTGAGTCTTATTCACATAACCTGACCCTAACGCTTGACCGTGTATTACAGCAGGAGGGTCACTAGAGTCTCCTACCAATCGCAAAAAGTTCATAACATACACAACTTTCTGTATTCTTGCTGCCGGGGTAAGCCCTTCTTCCCCCGTTTTTTGTTTTCCTAACAATTGTGTCAAGGTCTGATGCGTACGTTCAATAATAGCCTGACCTGTAGGAGAATGAGGAATACCAGTGATATGAGCAATGCCCCAATTATTTAAAAAATTTAGACAGCGTTGAAGAAGAATAGTTAGGTGCATTATCCGTTTTAAGCTGTAAAGGTACTCCCATAACTGCGAAACAGCCACGCAAATGAGTGATTACGTGGCGTGCGGTTTCGCCAGCCAGAGGGGTAGCCCAAACAAAGTGCGAAAAGGTGTCGATAGTAACATGGACATACTTCAATTTTCCAAAAGATGATACATGGGTTACATCCATCTGCCAAAGTTAGAGAGGCTGGAGACCTCGAGGATTGACTCCAAGGCCTATGCCTATTGTCTGGCCCTGACAATCAGGACAAGGCTCTACAATGCCTCGGGCATCTGTCAGGGACAAGCCAAACTGGCAAACTAACATTTTTGCTGATTGGTGAAAGAAGGCATGAGATGCTCGGGCTTGTTGAAAAATATCTACCGGTGGTCCTGCCCAAGCTGGAGCAACTAATTTATCTGCTTCGTCATTACCATCACTAAGGCTCCCTGGGAGGCCCGAATGACTGCGAATATGCATAATGAAATATCTACAGTTGCGATTATTTACAAGATGTAACAGAGTTTTCAACAAAATCCATAACCTGCAATTAATAACTTCCTGTAAAATTGCCCTCTCTAGACGTTGAACAATTCCTACAACATACAAAGTATCACAGACAATGTTAAGCGGAGTATCAGGCCATTGCTGAAAAACCGCAACAACAGCACTTAGTTCTAACGTTTGTAAAGAATCTGTAGAGCGACCAGGTATTTTCTGTTTCTTCCAACCATCTTCCGTTCTCCAAACGTATCCAGCTATGTGATTATTTCTGCTAGCATCTGTAAAAACAGTTACACCTGAAACAGGTCTGTCGGAGTAAAAAGTAACATCTGCATATTGATATTGGTGGTGTGGTCGGAGCATTTGCCAGTGAAGACCGAGGCAAAGAAGTCATTAAGAACCTCAGCCTTCTTCAAACCCAGGGTAGCCAGTTCTCCTGATAGCTTGCGGAGAGGGCCCGCGTTGTCTCTAGTCTGTCTTTTATTTGCAGTGGAACTACAGAATCCCTTCCTGTTATCTTTCACATCCCTAGCCAAGTTTAATTCTAACTGGGCCTTAGCTTTCCTCACCTGGTCCCTAGCTTCACGGACAACATCCCTGTTTTCTTCCCAAGCCGCCTGCCCTTGCTTCCAGCTTTTATAAGCCTTTTTCTTCCCTCAAAGTTTCCTCAGCACCTCCTTATGTATCCAAGGAGGTCTCCTGGCCCTCCTGCTGCACTTCTTTCTAGTTGGGACACAACACTCCTGAGCTTGTAGCAGGTGATCCTTGAATATCAACCAACAGTCTTGGGCCCCCCCTGCCCTCTAGGGCTATATCCCATGGAACCTTACTAAGGAGGTTCCTGAAGAGGCCAAAGTCTGCTCTCTTGAAGTGCAGGGCAGTGAGCTTGCTGCACGCTCTTCTCACCGTCCTGAGGATCAAGAACTCGATCATCTCAGGATCGCTACAAGCAAGGCTGCCCTGGAGCATCACATTTCCAACCAGCCCTTCCCTGTTGGTGAGCACGAGGTCAAGCATGGCAGCTCTCCTTGTCGGTTCCTCTATAACTTGCAGAAGGAAGTTGTCTTCCACACAATCGAGGAACCTCCTGGATTGCTTGTGCCGGGCTGTACCGTCCCTCCGACGGATGTCAGGGTGGTTGAAGTCCCCCATGAGCACAAGGGCCCGCGAGCGTGAGGCTGTTCCTATCTGCCTATAGAGCACTTCATCCACAGAGCCCTCCTGATCAGGCGGTCTGTGACAGATCCTCACAGTAATGTCTCCCATCGCCGTTCTCCCTTTAACCTTGACCCACAAACTCTCTGTCGACTGCTCACCCGTCCCCAGACAGAGTTCCATACTCTCCAGCTTATCCCTAACATAAATAGCAACTCCCCCTCCCCGCCTGCAGGGCCTGTCTTTCCCGAAGAGCCTCTAACCTTGCACTCCAACACTCCAGTCATAGGAGCCATCCCACCATGTTTCTGTGATGCCTATTATATCATATCCCCGTAGACGTGCACACATCTCTAATTCCTCTTGTTTTTCCCCATGCTACGGGCGTTTGCAAAGAGGCATCTGAGCCGAGCTCCAAATGAAGCCGGCTCATTGGCTGGGGTGGCTGGAATATCTCTACATTGCTCCGAGCATTTATGATAGGCACTGACAACTGACTGGCTGTGTTGGGATAGAAAAATATGTCTGCCTTCACACACTGCATGTTCCCCTGGTCTTTCTATTTCATTCTGCTTTATCTATCAAAAATGTATTAACCCAAAAGCCTATTTCCATCAAAGTCTCAATTCCATGAACATTTCAAGATAAAGCATATCTTATTACTGGTGTATTAACAAAAGCAATCTAAAGGGCTGCTGTCAATCATCTCCTGTTCTCTGTTTCTTTTTGCCCTCTTCTCAAAGCAGCTTCTTAGGGAGCACGGCTGGGACCTCGCGGGTTCTAGTGGACGTATGAATTTCTACCGCGCTAACCTTCCCCAGCAGCGCAGAGCCTGAGGCTGATCATCTAAAAGCTTGCCCAGGGGAAATGTGCTTGCACTCGAAAATTCAATGGTCACAGAGGTCATCTGCATTTCTATTTCCACTGCGCCTGTTTTTCATTTCCTTTCCCTTGCCATCCTTACCTACCACTTTCTCCTGGTATCTCAGTTCCCCCACACCATGTGTGTACTTGTTAAATGGTTCATGGTGCCACCATGCAGAGCAAATCACCAACCAGCTGATACCTTACACAGCCGTCATCCAGCATCACCAACAGGCTCTGGCACTCACTACAGCCAGATGCCTGGACAGCTGCACGGTTACGGGGGATCTCATGTCTGGGTCGCCACGTCCTTCCTGGCCAGCAGAGAGGACTGAGTTTGCTTTGCTTTGGGTCCAGAGGATGCCACCCTAGAGCAGGGGCTGAGCTCAGCCCTGCAGCGCTCACCCCACGCCCCAGTCTCCCGCTGCGCTCCCAAGGGTGGCGTTACCCGCTCAGGGCGCAGCCCCCACCTTGGCAAAAGAATGTCAGTGGCGGCCAACGACCATATTAAATCTGTCACTACCCCTCCCGGCACTGATCCCTGTAATGCAGGAGCGCTGCCGGCTCTCCGGCAAGTCCTGACAAGGGACTTGGGGCTGCTTTGGTGGCTCTTTGCCCTTCAGGATTGAGACTCCTGGACGCTGTGATTTCCCACGCTCCGATGCTAAAGGCCCCCTCTCCGCAGCTACTCATCTTGTTCTCATTCATCAAGTGGTCAGCAGAAAGTTGGGGTTTGGTGACCAGAGAGACCGTAAACACAAGGGCTAAGTCTGCAAACAAACCCACAGAGACTTAATTCAACAAAACCGTCCAGTACACCGTCAAAAAAGGCAAACCCAAAACCCTGCATGCAGAAGCCAAAGCCACTTGGCAAACAAGTCTCGATAGAAAAAGGCTCCATTCATGGCAATCTCTCTGCAGTGAGACATGTGAGGAGCATCAGCGGAGAGACAAAGACCAAGCACAACTGTCAGACCAGACAGACAGTATTTGGGAGCCTTTGTCAGCAGAGCTGCTCCACCAACACAGCCAAGACCTGAGATCCTGTTTTTCCTCACCTTCAACTTGCAGACGGAAGCAAGTTACTCCCCTCAGTGAGCCAGGAGGATCCACACTGTCTCCCCCTCTGAGGAGCAACACTGCCCGTGGCAGCAGATCCAGGAGGACATGGGCAAGCCCTTAGAGGACCCACTGGCTGCAGAGAAGTTTTCTCAGGTCACAGTTTAAAGGTCTCCGATAACAATTTAATTCAACAACCCAGTTACTGCATAGTAAATCCTCCGAGTACTAGATACATGTCTTGATTGCTGCTAAACCTCAGTAAACAAGTCTTCAATCATCCATTGGCAATTAATTAGCAAACAAGAAGTAATTGCAACAGAGGTAGCCGCTTAGATTGAAGTCAGTTGTTTTACATTAATTAAACGTAGAGGTCCATGAATTACACAAATATGTTCTAAGCAACATACAGGCAGAGAGTTATTATTTATTGGCCCAAGAAAGCACCCACAACAAGCGCAGGCGGCAGCATGACATCCTCAGCACAGCTCCCTTGGGCCTGGCGCTGGCAGCAGGGTGCTACTCCTCCGCACGTGGGGTGAAGCAGGAGAAACGGAAAGCCTTGCGCAGAGCCCTCAGCGCTCTCCTGAAGCGGTAGAGTTGTCGCCGTGGGGCCGCTCCTGGGTCTGGAAGAGTGGCAATGCCTGTGGGGGAAGAAGAGCTGTAGGCGAGGGACTTCCTTTGGCAACCCATTCCAGTGCCTCGCCACCCTTACAGTAAAGAACTTCCTCCTTAAATCCAATCTAAACTTCCCCTGTTTAGGTTTGAACCCGTTACCCCTTGTCCTATCACTACAGTCCCTAACGAAGGGTCCCTCCTCAGCATCCTTATAGCCCCCCTTCACATACTGGAAGGCTGCTAGGAGGTCTCCACACAGCCTTCTCTTCTCCAGGCTGAACAGCCCCAGCCTTCTCAGCCTGCCTTCATACGGGAGGTGCTCCAGTCCCCTGATGGTCCTCGTGGCCCTTTCCACCGAAGGCTTGCAGCCCTCAGCCCATAGAGGGGAGGCTGGGACACACCCGAACTCATGCACGCACTGCAGCCGGCCTGGCCTGGGTGCCACCCAACTCGGGGAAGTACCTGGCTCCTTCTCGCTGTCCTGAACTTCAGCAGGCGACATTGACGGTGACTCCGCATCCAAGCTTTGTGCCACGTCTGGCTCTTCCACCTGCTGCCGCCTTCTTCCCTGGATGACAGTCACGGCCTTGCCCAGGTGTTTCCTCACAAAGCGTCTGACCATACCCTGCAGGGTAGCAAGAGCACAGGCAGGGGAGGGGGGCAATGTCAGTGGGATGACACTGGGAGCATCAGAAATAGCCCTGTCACAAACCCCCTGGGAGCTGCGATTCCGAGGCCTTGGGATCCCCGGTGCCAGCCACACGTGCCTCACTCACCTGGCGCCGAGAGTCCCGAGACAAGGGAGAAGCTGCTGCATCTCCACTGCCATCTGCTCCTGGAGGAAGGTGGGATGTCCCAGCCTCTGCTGCAGGGATCTCAGTCAAGGAAGGGGCCACTTCATCCTCAAATGCTGTTGGGGAGGCAACAGCTGCGCTGGCCTCTCCCTGAGGCTCTGAAGCCACAGCAGACTCAATGTCCTCAAGTGCTGCAGGCGTCAATGCTGCCATCGTCACATCCAGGATTTGGGTCATGTCCTGATATTCCACCAGCTGTTGGCTGGCTCCCTGATCCACAGCCTGGACCGGAGGCTCCCTTGTGATGAGCAGGGCTGCTCCCTGTGGAACCACCTCATGTGTATTTGGGCTGAGCAGGGCGCGTGCCTGGCTCTGTGCCTGGGGTGCTGCCTCCTGCTCATCAACACCAAGAGAAGCTGGTGCCGGTGCTGCCTCCTCTTCTTGTGACACTGGAGTGCGAGGCGCGCGGTGCTCCTCTTCCTCTGCAGCTCCACCCAGTGTAGAAGCTGCCAGTTTGGTGTCCGTGGGAACGGCTGGGACAGGAGGCACTCCCTGTAAGTCTCCGGCTGCATCTCCTGTCACATCCTTGCCCTTGCTGCTGGGGAAGCCAGACCCCTCCTGGATATCTGCCTCTGGGTCCTGGAAGAGCCCTGGTAATGAGGGCGTGACCCAGAGGTTGCGTACAGTGATCTCTTCCCCTTCGGACAGCTCTTTGTCTATGGCCTCTTCCCACTCCTCCTCTTCCTTTCTGTCCAACTCCTCAGCAGCAGCTTCCCCGCCCAAGGTCCCTGGCGCCACCTGTAATCACACAAGAGGGATGCAGGAGGTGAGTGGGCTGCACTTGCGTGGAGCAGTGGCCGGCCACAGGCAGAGGCTCATTCCCCTGCCCTGTCCCGCCCTGTCCTTGGCACTCACCTGCCTGTGACTGGGCATCCGTCTGCGCCGCAAGGCCAAATGAGGCATCCTGCCCTCCTGCTGCTGGAGCTCCCTTTCCACAGAGCTGCCCAGCAGCCAAGGCAGGCTGGCTCTCCTTTGTATGTCGAGCCTGTGCCTGGTGTGGGCCATGCCGCTCCTCTCCGGCTCCTCCAGACGCTCTGGCAGAGGGAGCAGCAGGAATCTCCCTGCCCCATGTAGCCCATGCAAGACTCCTGCTTGAATCGCCTCAGGATCTCCGGTGCCAGCCATACGTGCCTCCCTCACCGGGTGCCGAGATTCACCAGCAAAGGCAGAAGAGCCTGCATCTTCTTCGCTGGCTGCTTCTGGGGCAGAGGGGCATGCTCCAGCCTCTGCCACAGGCATCTCAGTCCACGACGCTGCCACTTCCTCTTGCTGTGTTTCTGGTAAGACCATGGCTGTTTCAGCCTCTCCTTGATGGTCTCCACACACAGGAGACTCAGTGTCCCCAGTCCCCACAGATGCCATTACTGCCATCGCCTCATCTGAGTTTTGGGTCACGTCCCGATGTTCCGCCAGCTGCTGGCTGCTTCCCTGGACCACTTCCTGATTCACGATCAGGACCTGCTCAGTGGTGCTCGAGGCCCTTTCTTCTAGAATCATCTCGGAGGCGTGTGGGCCGAGCAGAGCAAGTGCCTGGCTCTGTGCCTGTGGTGCTGCCTCCTGCTCGCCACAGGCAGAAGAAACTGGTGCCGGTGACACCTCCTCCTGTGCCACTGGAGTGAGAGGTGCCTGGTGCTCCTTTTCCTCTGCAGCTCCACGCAGTGTAGAAGCTGCCGACTCAGCGTCTGTGGGTCCGGCTGGGATAGGAGACGTGTTCTGCAGGTCTGCAGTAGCCTCTTCTCCCACATCCATGCCCATGCTGCTGGGGCAGGCAGACCCCTCCTGGCTATCCTCCTGGAGGTCCTGGAAGGGCTCTGGGACCAAAGGGTCGACGCGGAGCTTGGAGGTGGTGATCTCTTCCCCTTCGGACAGCCCTTCGTCTATGTCCTCTTCCTTCCTGTCACACTCCTCATCATCAGCTTCCTCATCCAAGGTCCCTGGCACCTCCTGTAACCACACAACAGGGATGCAGAAGATGAGTTTACGGAACAGTAGCTGGCCACAGGCAGAGGAAGGCTCATACCCCTGTCATGTCCCACCCTGTCCTTGGCACTCACCTGCCTGTGACTGAGCATCCATCTCTGCCTGGGTGCCAGATGATGCCCCTTGCTCTCCCGCTGCTGGAGTTCTCTCTTCATAGAGCTACCCAGCAGGCAGCCTGCTTGGCTGGCTCTCCTTTGCGTGGCGAGCCTGTGCCTGGTGTGGGCCATACTGCTCCCCTCCAGCTCCTCCAGAAGCTCTGGCATAGGCGTCAATGCTTCCACTGTCACCTCCAAGATGTGGGACACGTCCTGCTGTTCCAAAGGCTGCTGCTCAGTTCCGTGGACCACAGAAGCAGCCTTCAGCAGGACCTCCCTTGTGATATGCCTGGCTGTTTCCTCAAGAGCTATCTCACAGGCATCTGGGCTGAGCAAGGCAAGTGTGTGGCTCTGTGCCTGCGGTGCTGCCTCCTGCTCTGGGGGACCGGCTGGGACAGAAGACACGCTTTGCAGGTCTCCACCCGCCTCCCCTGTTGCACTCATGCCCATGCTGCTGGGGAAGCTGGACCCGTCCTGGACATCTGCCTCCGGGTCCTGGAAGAGCTCTGGGACCGAGGGGTTGACCCAGAGGTTGGGTACGGTGATCCCTTCCACTGGGGACAGCGCTTCATCAATGCCCTCTACCCACTCTTTCTCCTCTTTGGCCGCTGCCGCATCCAGGATTTGGGTCACGTCCTGAGGTTCCACCAGCTGCTGGCTGGCGCCCTGGACCAGAGCCAGACACTTAATCAGGACCTGTTCAGTGATGTTCTTGGCCGTTTCTTCCACGACCATCTCATAGGCATCTGGGCTGAGCAGGGCAGGTGCCTGACTCTGTGTCTCTGGTGCTGCCTGCTGCTCGACACAGGCAGGAGACGCTGGTGCCCATGACGGTGCCGCCTCCTCCTCTTGTGACACTGGAGTGTGAGGTGCCTGGTGCTCCTCTTCCTCTGCAGCTCCACCCAGTGTAGAAGCTGCCAGTTTGGTGTCCATGGGAACGGCTGGGACAGGAGACACTCTCTGCAAGTCTCCAGCTGCCTCTGCTGTCA
The DNA here is from genome assembly GCF_963264785.1 of Psittacula echo. Taxonomy (NCBI): domain Eukaryota; kingdom Metazoa; phylum Chordata; class Aves; order Psittaciformes; family Psittacidae; genus Psittacula; species Psittacula echo. Next base: position 151,201,955 of record NC_137735.1, on the reverse strand, counting down.
CATCCTTGCCCTTGCTGCTGGGGAAGCCGGACCCATCCTGGACATCTGCCTCTGGGTCCTGGAAGAGCTCTGGGACCGAGGGGTTGACCCAGAGGTTGCGTACAGTGATCACTTGAGACAGCACTTCTTCAATGCCCTCTACCCACTCTTTCTCCTCTTTGGCCGCTGCCGCATCCGGGATTTGGGTCATGTCCTGAGGTTCCACCAGCTGCTGCCTGGTTTCCTGATCCACAGCCACAGCCTGGACCAGAGGTTCCCTTCTGATGAGCAGGGCTGCTCCCTGTGGAACGAACTCATAGGCATCTGGGCTGAGCAGGGCAGGTGCCTGACTCTGTGTCTCTGGTGCTGCCTGCTGCTCGACACAGGCAGGAGACGTTGGTGCCCGTGCCGGTGCCGCCTCCTCCTCTTGTGACACTGGAGTGCGAGGTGCCTGGTGCTCCTCTTCCTCTGCAGCTCCACCCAGTGTAGAAGCTGCCAGTTTGGTGTCCGTGGGAACGGCTGGGACAGGAGACACTCTCTGCAAGTCTCCAGCTGCCTCTGCTGTCACATCCTTGCCCTTGCTGCTGGGGAAGCTGGATCCATCCTGGACATCTGCCTCCGGGTCCTGGAAGAGCTCTGGGACCGAGGGGTTGACCCAGAGGTTGCGTACGGTGATCACTTGAGACAGCACTTCTTCAATGCCCTCTACCCACTCTTTCTCCTCTTTGGCCGCTGCCGCATCCAGGATTTGGGTCACGTCCTGAGGTTCCACCAGCTGCTGGCTGCCGCCCTGGACCAGAGCCAGACACATAATCAGGACCTGTTCAGTGATGTTCTTGGCCGTTTCTTCCACGACCATCTCATAGGCATCTGGGCTGAGCAGGGCAGGTGCCTGACTCTGTGTCTCTGGTGCTGCCTGCTGCTCGACACAGGCAGGAGACGCTGGTGCCCATGACGGTGCCGCCTCCTCCTCTTGTGACACTGGAGTGCGAGGTGCCTGGTGCTCCTCTTCCTCTGCAGCTCCACCCAGTGTAGAAGCTGCCAGTTTGGTGTCCATGGGAACGGCTGGGACAGGAGACACTCTCTGCAAGTCTCCAGCTGCCTCTGCTGTCACATCCTTGCCCTTGCTGCTGGGGAAGCCAGACCCATCCTGGACATCTGCCTCTGGGTCCTGGAAGAGCTCTGGGACCGAGGGGTTGACCCAGAGGTTGCGTACAGTGATCACTTGAGACAGCACTTCTTCAATGCCCTCTACCCACTCTTTCTCCTCTTTGGCCGCTGCCGCATCCAGGATTTGGGTCACGTCCTGAGGTTCCACCAGCTGCTGCCTGGTTTCCTGATCCACAGCCACAGCCTGGACCAGAGGTTCCCTTCTGATGAGCAGGGCTGCTCCCTGTGGAACGAACTCATAGGCATCTGGGCTGAGCAGGGCAGGTGCCTGACTCTGTGTCTCTGGTGCTGCCTGCTGCTCGACACAGGCAGGAGACGCTGGTGCCCGTGCCGGTGCCGCCTCCTCCTCTTGTGACACTGGAGTGCGAGGTGCCTGGTGCTCCTCTTCCTCTGCAGCTCCACCCAGTGTAGAAGCTGCCAGTTTGGTGTCCGTGGGAACGGCTGGGACAGGAGACACTCTCTGCAAGTCTCCAGCTGCCTCTGCTGTCACATCCTTGCCCTTGCTGCTGGGGAAGCTGGATCCGTCCTGGACATCTGCCTCCGGGTCCTGGAAGAGCTCTGGGACCGAGGGGTTGACCCAGAGATTGCGTACGGTGATCTCTTCCACTGGGGACAGCGCTCCATCAGTGCCCTCTACCCACTCTTTCTCCTCTTTGGCCGCTGCCACATCCAGGATTTGGGTCACATCCTGAGGTTCCACCAGCTGCTGCCTGGTTTCCTGATCCACAGCCACAGCCTGGACCACAGGCTCCCTTGTGATGAGCAGGGCTGCTCCCTGTGGAACAAACTCGTACGCATCTGGGCTGAGCAGGGCAGGTGCCTGACTCTGTGCCTGTAGTGCTGCCTCCCGCTCACCGTCGTCAGGAGAATCTGTTTCCTCTGCCTCCTCCTCCATCACATCCCGGAACTGGCCGGTTGCACTGGCACTGGATGTGACCTGTGTGCCTGCATCTCTTACTGTGATGGTGACTGAGGCAGGTGCATGATGCTGTGCTTCTGCTGCTGGAGCTTGACTGTCAAAGCCACAAGAGGCTGGGGTCTCTGCCTCCTCCTCAACAGCATCTCTGAAATGGACCTTCTTCAGCATGCTCTCGGGTGTGACCTTCAGACCCACGTTGTTTTCTTTGTGGCTGTGCAGGGCAGGTGCCTGGCTCTGTGTCTCTGGTGCTGCCTGCTGCTCGACACAGGCAGGAGACGCTGGTGCCGGTGCCTCCTCCTCCTCTTGTGACACTGGAGTGCGAGGTGCCTGGTGCTCCTCTTCCTCTGCAGCTCCACCCAGTGTAGAAGCTGCCAGTTTGGTGTCCATGGGAACGGCTGGGACAGGAGACACTCTCTGCAAGTCTCCAGCTGCCTCTGCTGTCACATCCTTGCCCTTGCTGCTGGGGAAGCCGGACCCGTCCTGGACATCTGCCTCTGGGTCCTGGAAGAGCTCTGGGACCGAGGGGTTGACCCAGAGATTGCGTACGGTGATCTCTTCCACTGGGGACAGCGCTCCATCAGTGCCCTCTACCCACTCTTTCTCCTCTTTGGCCGCTGCCGCATCCAGGATTTGGGTCACGTCCTGAGGTTCCACCAGCTGCTGCCTGGTTTCCTGATCCACAGCCACGGCCTGGACCACAGGCTCCCTTGTGATGAGCAGGGCTGCTCCCTGTGGAACAAACTCGTACGCATCTGGGCTGAGCAGGGCAGGTGCCTGACCCTGTGCCTGTAGTGCTGACTCCCGCTCACCGTCGTCAGGAGAATCTGTTTCCTCTGCCTCCTCCTCCATCACATCCCGGAACTGGCCGGTTGCACTGACACTGGACGTGACCTGCATGCCTGCATATCTTACTGTGATGGTGACTGAGGCAGGTGCATGGTGCTGTGCTTCTGCTGCTGGAGCTTGACTGTCAAAGCCACAAGAGGCTGGGGTCTCTGCCTCCTCCTCAACAGCATCTCTGAAATGGACCTTCTTCAGCATGCTCTCGGGTGTGACCTTCAGACCCACGTTGTTTTCTTTGTGGCTGTGCAGGGCAGGTGCCTGGCTCTGTGTCTCTGGTGCTGCCTGCTGCTCGACACAGGCAGGAGACGCTGGTGCCGGTGCCTCCTCCTCCTCTTGTGACACTGGAGTGCGAGGTGCCTGGTGCTCCTCTTCCTCTGCAGCTCCACCCAGTGTAGAAGCTGCCAGTTTGGTGTCCATGGGAACGGCTGGGACAGGAGACACTCTCTGCAAGTCTCCAGCTGCCTCTGCTGTCACATCCTTGCCCTTGCTGCTGGGGAAGCCGGACCCGTCCTGGACATCTGCCTCCGGGTCCTGGAAGAGCTCTGGGACCGAGGGGTTGACCCAGAGGTTGCGTACGGTGATCTCTTCCACTGGGGACAGCGCTCCATCAGTGCCCTCTACCCACTCTTTCTCCTCTTTGGCCGCTGCCGCATCCAGGATTTGGGTCACGTCCTGAGGTTCCACCAGCTGCTGCCTGGTTTCCTGATCCACAGCCACAGCCTGGACCACAGGCTCCCTTGTGATGAGCAGGGCTGCTCCCTCTGGAACAAACTCGTACGCATCTGGGCTGAGCAGGGCAGGTGCCTGACTCTGTGCCTGTAGTGCTGCCTCCCGCTCACCGTCGTCAGGAGAATCTGTTTCCTCTGCCTCCTCCTCCATCACATCCCGGAACTGGCCGGTTGCACTGGCACTGGATGTGACCTGTGTGCCTGCATCTCTTACTGTGATGGTGACTGAGGCAGGTGCATGATGCTGTGCTTCTGCTGCTGGAGCTTGACTGTCAAAGCCACAAGAGGCTGGGGTCTCTGCTTCCTCCTCAACAGCATCTCTGAAACGGACCTTCTTCAGCATGCTCTTGGGTGTGACCTTCAGACCCATGTTGTTTTCTTTGTGGCTGTGCAGGGGAGGTGCCTGGCGCTGTGCCTGTCCTGGTGCAGCCCGCTTGCCACACTCAGGAAAGAATGGTACTTTTGCCTCCTCTTTGGCCACGTCTCTGAACTGGCGGTTCAAGACGGTGCTGCACGACACTTGCACATCTGCAAAATGCACTGTGACGCAGTTCAGGGCAGGTGACTGGTGCTGGGCTTGTGCTGCAGCAGCCTGCCTGCTAAAGCCACGAGATTCTGGTGCTGGTGTCATGGGAAGGAGAGGTGACTGGTACTCCGCTTCCTCAGGAGCTCTGGCCAAGCGGCCCCTCTTGGGCTGTTGCAAAGTCTTGATGTTGTTGGGCAGGGCGGGCAGAGGCTTTGCAAGCACCTTCTTGTGCAGCCCCAGCAACTTGCCATTGAGGCTGCCCTCGATGTCTGCCGCCAGCATGGCTCGCTGGTGCTCTGCCTCTCGCCCCGTCTTCCTGCTCTGGGAAGCACCAGTGCTCACACAGCTGTTAGGATCAGGAGCAGGCTGAGTGGCAGTGGCCTTGCTGCTGTTAGCTGCCCCGACAGTGTATCTTCTTGCCATTGCAGCCCTGCTGTATGCTGGGTCCTGGCATGCCGCTGCCTGCTGGCAGGGTCCCCGGCTCTCAGCGCTGTTGTTGTGCAGGACCGCGCTCACACTTCCTGTGCCCTTCGCTGTGGCAGAGGCTGTGGGCCTGTGCGGGGCAGGCTGAGAGCTCCGTGGCCGCGCAACAGCGCTGCCATGCGCGGGGATGCAGTGCAGCTGGGCAGCAGTTGTGAGACGCTGCTTTTGCCTGCTGCTTGTGCTGCCAATGGCCATGTCACTGAAGCTGGCTGGAGCGGCAGAGGGTGCCGGTGTCAGGGGAGGCAGCCTGCAGCAGCTGCTGGCTGCACTCACTGGCCGAGGTGGCGGCCGAGGTGTCCTTTCCAGCAGCAGTGGCAGATGACATGTCTGCTCCTCTGTCCTCATGCTGTGGGGCAGCACCGCTCTGTGCCTCAGGCTGCCCACCTGCAAGAGAAGCCGAGGAGAGAGGCTGTGTGATAGTGTCTGTTGCGCCCGTGTCCCAGCTGGCTGAGCTCATGCAGTTGGGCTCCCCTGCCAGCCCCATGGCAAGGCTCAGCCTCACAGGTGGGTGCTGCCTGCTCCCAGAGCTGGCTGGGGAGAGGGCTGGCCACCCGCAGCCCATGGCCACTGCCCACAGCACCCCCGGCATGCCCGGGCAGCCTGCGGGGCACAGCATGGAGGGCTCAGCTTCCTCCCTCCTGCCCGTCAGCAGTTCCCGTGGTTGGGAGGATGTTTGGCCCTGTCTCCCTCGGGGTCCCTACCTGTGCCTGCTGGGTCACGATGGGCTGAAACCTTCGTGGGTAGGGCAGCTGTGCCGGTGTGATCCCATGCGGCGCTTCCTCAGGCTGCCTGTGGCCCACCTGCGGGCAGGAGGAGGAGGAAGAGGTGTGTGATGGAGGCGGCTGCCTTGGCACAGCAGCCCCCGCAGTGCCGGCAAGCCCGGCCTCGGCACCAAGGCAGCTCCATGTGGCCCCGTCCCACCACCGGCCTCTCACTCCTGCCCCAGCCCTCACCTGGCCTCTCCTTTGCACTCCTGGCCTGCCCTTGGCGGGCTGCCAGCGGGCGTTTGATCCGTTGTCCACTGGCATCTTCTGTGTCCTTGGATGCAGACTTGCCGTGGATTCAAAGGGCAAATGCCACCTCTAGGGTGCTCCAGGGCCTTAAATACCCCACATAACAGCCGTAACAATGCCCCCGTGGTTTCCATGGAGATGCCTATGCCCTCACCAGTTCCAAACAGTCCCAGCTCATCATGGGCAACTCCACAGCAACCACTGAGGCTTTGTGACGGAGGCAGCATCGTGCCCATGGCCACTGGCCACCCAGGGATGCACTTTTCTCCTCCCTGGTTTTTTCCTTGACAAGATGAAAAGGGAACAGAGAGAAGAAAGAGGGGTAAAAGAAGGAAAAAAAACAACAAAAAATATAAAATACTTGGTAACTGGCACTTTCTCATACAGGTTTTCAAGTTTTGGCAAGAGACGCAAGCACGAGTTTTTGAGAGTAGCATGACAGAAAAGCACTTTGGAATTAAATAAATAGTACATTTGTGAGCACCTTTCCGTATTATGGTCAGCTTTAGCAGCTCTTCTAGCTGACACCAGACCTCCTCCGTTGCCTGTTCTGCTGCAGTTTGACTGCGAGGACAAGTATCGGTTTCACCCTTACAAATGGATAAACCTGGTGTCAAGGTGCTGTGGCCAAGACACACCAGCTCCGCTGGCAGTTGGAGCTCATGGTCCTCTCCCTCTCTTCCTCATCCCACATTCATCTGAAAGCGAGCACTTCTCAACCTTCCTTCCCTTTTCACACGCATTAGAAGCAAAGAATCATAGAATAGTTAGGGTTGGAAGGGACCTTAAGATCATCTTAAGATCAATAGCTAGACCTTATTCATTTAAAGTTAATCCTACTATAAGTTAGTACAAATTCTCAATTTCTTATGGGCATGTTCTTCATAAAGGAACAGTGTCAAATGCAATACTTGAACAAATTGCTGGAGGAAATGTTTACGTATTGCAATGTAGGACTTGCCTCTAGTGAGGTTCCTTTTCAATGAACTATGCTGTCTCCTCTAGGAGACATTTCCTGTGGGAAGTATATCAGGTCATTTTTTCCATTATACTGTGAAGTACCTGGGTGCTAAACATTGCCGGAACCCTTGGCTCATATTGCTAACATACCACTTAGTATGACAAAACTGAAAACATAAAGACATTATTTGTACACAGAGATTTTTTTATATTATTAATACATGATAGATTTATGATTCAACAATCATGTTGCCTTGTTATTAACTCCTTGTTCATTCACTTTTGAAGCGAATGCTTAGGAGGAATCTGCCATTTGTATGGCACCAGTAAGGGCTTTGAACATTCAAACTGAATAATGCGTATCTGCTGCTTCTGCTTCAATACCCGTCTCTGCAGCTCAAACTGTCCTTCAAAAATTCTAGGCGTGAAACCTGGCTCGTGCCTTGTCATCCAGCCGATTCATTTGCCAGCAATGAGGGTGTTCCAGCTTCTTTTGGCAACGCTGGCTCCTTCCAAGGTTTCACCCATCGAGCCGGTACCCAACGCGGACCAGAGTCTGTGATTACACACATACAACCTCTACCAGTTAGTTTTACTTCCGCAGGACCCTTCCAGGTACCAGTTTCCAGATCCTTATACTGGACCAGTATACCCTGAGTCTTATTCACATAACCTGACCCTAACGCTTGACCGTGTATTACAGCAGGAGGGTCACTAGAGTCTCCTACCAATCGCAAAAAGTTCATAACATACACAACTTTCTGTATTCTTGCTGCCGGGGTAAGCCCTTCTTCCCCCGTTTTTTGTTTTCCTAACAATTGTGTCAAGGTCTGATGCGTACGTTCAATAATAGCCTGACCTGTAGGAGAATGAGGAATACCAGTGATATGAGCAATGCCCCAATTATTTAAAAAATTTAGACAGCGTTGAAGAAGAATAGTTAGGTGCATTATCCGTTTTAAGCTGTAAAGGTACTCCCATAACTGCGAAACAGCCACGCAAATGAGTGATTACGTGGCGTGCGGTTTCGCCAGCCAGAGGGGTAGCCCAAACAAAGTGCGAAAAGGTGTCGATAGTAACATGGACATACTTCAATTTTCCAAAAGATGATACATGGGTTACATCCATCTGCCAAAGTTAGAGAGGCTGGAGACCTCGAGGATTGACTCCAAGGCCTATGCCTATTGTCTGGCCCTGACAATCAGGACAAGGCTCTACAATGCCTCGGGCATCTGTCAGGGACAAGCCAAACTGGCAAACTAACATTTTTGCTGATTGGTGAAAGAAGGCATGAGATGCTCGGGCTTGTTGAAAAATATCTACCGGTGGTCCTGCCCAAGCTGGAGCAACTAATTTATCTGCTTCGTCATTACCATCACTAAGGCTCCCTGGGAGGCCCGAATGACTGCGAATATGCATAATGAAATATCTACAGTTGCGATTATTTACAAGATGTAACAGAGTTTTCAACAAAATCCATAACCTGCAATTAATAACTTCCTGTAAAATTGCCCTCTCTAGACGTTGAACAATTCCTACAACATACAAAGTATCACAGACAATGTTAAGCGGAGTATCAGGCCATTGCTGAAAAACCGCAACAACAGCACTTAGTTCTAACGTTTGTAAAGAATCTGTAGAGCGACCAGGTATTTTCTGTTTCTTCCAACCATCTTCTGTTCTCCAAACGTATCCAGCTATGTGATTATTTCTGCTAGCATCTGTAAAAACAGTTACACCTGAAACAGGTCTGTCGGAGTAAAAAGTAACATCTGCATATTGATATTGGTGGTGTGGTCGGAGCATTTGCCAGTGAAGACCGAGGCAAAGAAGTCATTAAGAACCTCAGCCTTCTTCAAACCCAGGGTAGCCAGTTCTCCTGATAGCTTGCGGAGAGGGCCCGCGTTGTCTCTAGTCTGTCTTTTATTTGCAGTGGAACTACAGAATCCCTTCCTGTTATCTTTCACATCCCTAGCCAAGTTTAATTCTAACTGGGCCTTAGCTTTCCTCACCTGGTCCCTAGCTTCACGGACAACATCCCTGTTTTCTTCCCAAGCCGCCTGCCCTTGCTTCCAGCTTTTATAAGCCTTTTTCTTCCCTCAAAGTTTCCTCAGCACCTCCTTATGTATCCAAGGAGGTCTCCTGGCCCTCCTGCTGCACTTCTTTCTAGTTGGGACACAACACTCCTGAGCTTGTAGCAGGTGATCCTTGAATATCAACCAACAGTCTTGGGCCCCCCCTGCCCTCTAGGGCTATATCCCATGGAACCTTACTAAGGAGGTTCCTGAAGAGGCCAAAGTCTGCTCTCTTGAAGTGCAGGGCAGTGAGCTTGCTGCACGCTCTTCTCACCGTCCTGAGGATCAAGAACTCGATCATCTCAGGATCGCTACAAGCAAGGCTGCCCTGGAGCATCACATTTCCAACCAGCCCTTCCCTGTTGGTGAGCACGAGGTCAAGCATGGCAGCTCTCCTTGTCGGTTCCTCTATAACTTGCAGAAGTTAGTTGTCTTCCACACAATCGAGGAACCTCCTGGATTGCTTGTGCCGGGCTGTACCGTCCCTCCGACGGATGTCAGGGTGGTTGAAGTCCCCCATGAGCACAAGGGCCCGCGAGCGTGAGGCTGTTCCTATCTGCCTATAGAGCACTTCATCCACAGAGCCCTCCTGATCAGGCGGTCTGTGACAGATCCTCACAGTAATGTCTCCCATCGCCGTTCTCCCTTTAACCTTGACCCACAAACTCTCTGTCGACTGCTCACCCGTCCCCAGACAGAGTTCCATACTCTCCAGCTTATCCCTAACATAAATAGCAACTCCCCCTCCCCGCCTGCAGGGCCTGTCTTTCCCGAAGAGCCTCTAACCTTGCACTCCAACACTCCAGTCATAGGAGCCATCCCACCATGTTTCTGTGATGCCTATTATATCATATCCCCGTAGACGTGCACACATCTCTAATTCCTCTTGTTTTTCCCCATGCTACGGGCGTTTGCAAAGAGGCATCTGAGCCGAGCTCCAAATGAAGCCGGCTCATTGGCTGGGGTGGCTGGAATATCTCTACATTGCTCCGAGCATTTATGATAGGCACTGACAACTGACTGGCTGTGTTGGGATAGAAAAATATGTCTGCCTTCACACACTGCATGTTCCCCTGGTCTTTCTATTTCATTCTGCTTTATCTATCAAAAATGTATTAACCCAAAAGCCTATTTCCATCAAAGTCTCAATTCCATGAACATTTCAAGATAAAGCATATCTTATTACTGGTGTATTAACAAAAGCAATCTAAAGGGCTGCTGTCAATCATCTCCTGTTCTCTGTTTCTTTTTGCCCTCTTCTCAAAGCAGCTTCTTAGGGAGCACGGCTGGGACCTCGCGGGTTCTAGTGGACGTATGAATTTCTACCGCGCTAACCTTCCCCAGCAGCGCAGAGCCTGAGGCTGATCATCTAAAAGCTTGCCCAGGGGAAATGTGCTTGCACTCGAAAATTCAATGGTCACAGAGGTCATCTGCATTTCTATTTCCACTGCGCCTGTTTTTCATTTCCTTTCCCTTGCCATCCTTACCTACCACTTTCTCCTGGTATCTCAGTTCCCCCACACCATGTGTGTACTTGTTAAATGGTTCATGGTGCCACCATGCAGAGCAAATCACCAACCAGCTGATACCTTACACAGCCGTCATCCAGCATCACCAACAGGCTCTGGCACTCACTACAGCCAGATGCCTGGACAGCTGCACGGTTACGGGGGATCTCATGTCTGGGTCGCCACGTCCTTCCTGGCCAGCAGAGAGGACTGAGTTTGCTTTGCTTTGGGTCCAGAGGATGCCACCCTAGAGCAGGGGCTGAGCTCAGCCCTGCAGCGCTCACCCCACGCCCCAGTCTCCCGCTGCGCTCCCAAGGGTGGCGTTACCCGCTCAGGGCGCAGCCCCCACCTTGGCAAAAGAATGTCAGTGGCGGCCAACGACCATATTAAATCTGTCACTACCCCTCCCGGCACTGATCCCTGTAATGCAGGAGCGCTGCCGGCTCTCCGGCAAGTCCTGACAAGGGACTTGGGGCTGCTTTGGTGGCTCTTTGCCCTTCAGGATTGAGACTCCTGGACGCTGTGATTTCCCACGCTCCGATGCTAAAGGCCCCCTCTCCGCAGCTACTCATCTTGTTCTCATTCATCAAGTGGTCAGCAGAAAGTTGGGGTTTGGTGACCAGAGAGACCGTAAACACAAGGGCTAAGTCTGCAAACAAACCCACAGAGACTTAATTCAACAAAACCGTCCAGTACACCGTCAAAAAAGGCAAACCCAAAACCCTGCATGCAGAAGCCAAAGCCACTTGGCAAACAAGTCTCGATAGAAAAAGGCTCCATTCATGGCAATCTCTCTGCAGTGAGACATGTGAGGAGCATCAGCGGAGAGACAAAGACCAAGCACAACTGTCAGACCAGACAGACAGTATTTGGGAGCCTTTGTCAGCAGAGCTGCTCCACCAACACAGCCAAGACCTGAGATCCTGTTTTTCCTCACCTTCAACTTGCAGACGGAAGCAAGTTACTCCCCTCAGTGAGCCAGGAGGATCCACACTGTCTCCCCCTCTGAGGAGCAACACTGCCCGTGGCAGCAGATCCAGGAGGACATGGGCAAGCCCTTAGAGGACCCACTGGCTGCAGAGAAGTTTTCTCAGGTCACAGTTTAAAGGTCTCCGATAACAATTTAATTCAACAACCCAGTTACTGCATAGTAAATCCTCCGAGTACTAGATACATGTCTTGATTGCTGCTAAACCTCAGTAAACAAGTCTTCAATCATCCATTGGCAATTAATTAGCAAACAAGAAGTAATTGCAACAGAGGTAGCCGCTTAGATTGAAGTCAGTTGTTTTACATTAATTAAACGTAGAGGTCCATGAATTACACAAATATGTTCTAAGCAACATACAGGCAGAGAGTTATTATTTATTGGCCCAAGAAAGCACCCACAACAAGCGCAGGCGGCAGCATGACATCCTCAGCACAGCTCCCTTGGGCCTGGCGCTGGCAGCAGGGTGCTACTCCTCCGCACGTGGGGTGAAGCAGGAGAAACGGAAAGCCTTGCGCAGAGCCCTCAGCGCTCTCCTGAAGCGGTAGAGTCGTCGCCGTGGGGCCGCTCCTGGGTCTGGAAGAGTGGCAATGCCTGTGGGGGAAGAAGAGCTGTAGGCGAGGGACTTCCTTTGGCAACCCATTCCAGTGCCTCGCCACCCTTACAGTAAAGAACTTCCTCCTTAAATCCAATCTAAACTTCCCCTGTTTAGGTTTGAACCCGTTACCCCTTGTCCTATCACTACAGTCCCTAACGAAGGGTCCCTCCTCAGCATCCTTATAGCCCCCCTTCACATACTGGAAGGCTGCTAGGAGGTCTCCACACAGCCTTCTCTTCTCCAGGCTGAACAGCCCCAGCCTTCTCAGCCTGCCTTCATACGGGAGGTGCTCCAGTCCCCTGATGGTCCTCGTGGCCCTTTCCACCGAAGGCTTGCAGCCCTCAGCCCATAGAGGGGAGGCTGGGACACACCCGAACTCATGCACGCACTGCAGCCGGCCTGGCCTGGGTGCCACCCAACTCGGGGAAGTACCTGGCTCCTTCTCGCTGTCCTGAACTTCAGCAGGCGACATTGACGGTGACTCCGCATCCAAGCTTTGTGCCACGTCTGGCTCTTCCACCTGCTGCCGCCTTCTTCCCTGGATGACAGTCACGGCCTTGCCCAGGTGTTTCCTCACAAAGCGTCTGACCATACCCTGCAGGGTAGCAAGAGCACAGGCAGGGGAGGGGGGCAATGTCAGTGGGATGACACTGGGAGCATCAGAAATAGCCCTGTCACAAACCCCCTGGGAGCTGCGATTCCGAGGCCTTGGGATCCCCGGTGCCAGCCACACGTGCCTCACTCACCTGGCGCCGAGAGTCCCGAGACAAGGGAGAAGCTGCTGCATCTCCACTGCCATCTGCTCCTGGAGGAAGGTGGGATGTCCCAGCCTCTGCTGCAGGGATCTCAGTCAAGGAAGGGGCCACTTCATCCTCAAATGCTGTTGGGGAGGCAACAGCTGCGCTGGCCTCTCCCTGAGGCTCTGAAGCCACAGCAGACTCAATGTCCTCAAGTGCTGCAGGCGTCAATGCTGCCATCGTCACATCCGGGATTTGGGTCATGTCCTGATATTCCACCAGCTGTTGGCTGGCTCCCTGATCCACAGCCTGGACCGGAGGCTCCCTTGTGATGAGCAGGGCTGCTCCCTGTGGAACCACCTCATGTGTATTTGGGCTGAGCAGGGCGCGTGCCTGGCTCTGTGCCTGGGGTGCTGCCTCCTGCTCATCAACACCAAGAGAAGCTGGTGCCGGTGCTGCCTCCTCTTCTTGTGACACTGGAGTGCGAGGCGCGCGGTGCTCCTCTTCCTCTGCAGCTCCACCCAGTGTAGAAGCTGCCAGTTTGGTGTCCGTGGGAACGGCTGGGACAGGAGGCACTCCCTGTAAGTCTCCGGCTGCATCTCCTGTCACATCCTTGCCCTTGCTGCTGGGGAAGCCAGACCCCTCCTGGATATCTGCCTCTGGGTCCTGGAAGAGCCCTGGTAACGAGGGCGTGACCCAGAGGTTGCGTACAGTGATCTCTTCCCCTTCGGACAGCTCTTTGTCTATGGCCTCTTCCCACTCCTCCTCTTCCTTTCTGTCCAACTCCTCAGCAGCAGCTTCCCCGCCCAAGGTCCCTGGCGCCACCTGTAATCACACAAGAGGGATGCAGGAGGTGAGTGGGCTGCACTTGCGTGGAGCAGTGGCCGGCCACAGGCAGAGGCTCATTCCCCTGCCCTGTCCCGCCCTGTCCTTGGCACTCACCTGCCTGTGACTGGGCATCCGTCTGCGCCGCAAGGCCAAATGAGGCATCCTGCCCTCCTGCTGCTGGAGCTCCCTTTCCACAGAGCTGCCCAGCAGCCAAGGCAGGCTGGCTCTCCTTTGTATGTCGAGCCTGTGCCTGGTGTGGGCCATGCCGCTCCTCTCCGGCTCCTCCAGACGCTCTGGCAGAGGGAGCAGCAGGAATCTCCCTGCCCCATGTAGCCCATGCAAGACTCCTGCTTGAATCGCCTCAGGATCTCCGGTGCCAGCCATACGTGCCTCCCTCACCGGGTGCCGAGATTCACCAGCAAAGGCAGAAGAGCCTGCATCTTCTTCGCTGGCTGCTTCTGGGGCAGAGGGGCATGCTCCAGCCTCTGCCACAGGCATCTCAGTCCACGACGCTGCCACTTCCTCTTGCTGTGTTTCTGGTAAGACCATGGCTGTTTCAGCCTCTCCTTGATGGTCTCCACACACAGGAGACTCAGTGTCCCCAGTCCCCACAGATGCCATTACTGCCATCGCCTCATCTGAGTTTTGGGTCACGTCCCGATGTTCCGCCAGCTGCTGGCTGCTTCCCTGGACCACTTCCTGATTCACGATCAGGACCTGCTCAGTGGTGCTCGAGGCCCTTTCTTCTAGAATCATCTCGGAGGCGTGTGGGCCGAGCAGAGCAAGTGCCTGGCTCTGTGCCTGTGGTGCTGCCTCCTGCTCGCCACAGGCAGAAGAAACTGGTGCCGGTGACACCTCCTCCTGTGCCACTGGAGTGAGAGGTGCCTGGTGCTCCTTTTCCTCTGCAGCTCCACGCAGTGTAGAAGCTGCCGACTCAGCGTCTGTGGGTCCGGCTGGGATAGGAGACGTGTTCTGCAGGTCTGCAGTAGCCTCTTCTCCCACATCCATGCCCATGCTGCTGGGGCAGGCAGACCCCTCCTGGCTATCCTCCTGGAGGTCCTGGAAGGGCTCTGGGACCAAAGGGTCGACGCGGAGCTTGGAGGTGGTGATCTCTTCCCCTTCGGACAGCCCTTCGTCTATGTCCTCTTCCTTCCTGTCACACTCCTCATCATCAGCTTCCTCATCCAAGGTCCCTGGCACCTCCTGTAACCACACAACAGGGATGCAGAAGATGAGTTTACGGAACAGTAGCTGGCCACAGGCAGAGGAAGGCTCATACCCCTGTCATGTCCCACCCTGTCCTTGGCACTCACCTGCCTGTGACTGAGCATCCATCTCTGCCTGGGTGCCAGATGATGCCCCTTGCTCTCCCGCTGCTGGAGTTCTCTCTTCATAGAGCTACCCAGCAGGCAGCCTGCTTGGCTGGCTCTCCTTTGCGTGGCGAGCCTGTGCCTGGTGTGGGCCATACTGCTCCCCTCCAGCTCCTCCAGAAGCTCTGGCATAGGCGTCAATGCTTCCACTGTCACCTCCAAGATGTGGGACACGTCCTGCTGTTCCAAAGGCTGCTGCTCAGTTCCGTGGACCACAGAAGCAGCCTTCAGCAGGACCTCCCTTGTGATATGCCTGGCTGTTTCCTCAAGAGCTATCTCACAGGCATCTGGGCTGAGCAAGGCAAGTGTGTGGCTCTGTGCCTGTGGTGCTGCCTCCTGCTCCGGGGGACCGGCTGGGACAGAAGACACGCTTTGCAGGTCTCCACCCGCCTCCCCTGTTGCACTCATGCCCATGCTGCTGGGGAAGCTGGACCCGTCCTGGACATCTGCCTCCGGGTCCTGGAAGAGCTCTGGGACCGAGGGGTTGACCCAGAGGTTGGGTACGGTGATCCCTTCCACTGGGGACAGCGCTTCATCAATGCCCTCTACCCACTCTTTCTCCTCTTTGGCCGCTGCCGCATCCAGGATTTGGGTCACGTCCTGAGGTTCCACCAGCTGCTGGCTGGCGCCCTGGACCAGAGCCAGACACTTAATCAGGACCTGTTCAGTGATGTTCTTGGCCGTTTCTTCCACGACCATCTCATAGGCATCTGGGCTGAGCAGGGCAGGTGCCTGACTCTGTGTCTCTGGTGCTGCCTGCTGCTCGACACAGGCAGGAGACGTTGGTGCCGGTGCCTCCTCCTCTTGTGACACTGGAGTGCGAGGTGCGCAGTGCTCCTCTTCCTCTGCAGCTCCACCCAGTGTAGAAGCTGCCAGTTTGGTGTCCATGGGAACGGATGGGACAGGAGACACTCTCTGCAAGTCTCCAGCTGCCTCTGCTGTCACATCCTTGCCCTTGCTGCTGGGGAAGCTGGACCCATCCTGGACATATGCCTCCGGGTCCTGGAAGAGCTCTGGGACCGAGGGGTTGACCCAGAGGTTGCGTACAGTGATCACTTGAGACAGTACTTCTTCAATGCCCTCTACCCACTCTTTCTCCTCTTTGGCCGCTGCCGCATCCAGGATTTGGGTCACGTCCTGAGGTTCCACCAGCTGCTGGCTGGCGCCCTGGACCAGAGCCAGACACATAATCAGGACCTGTTCAGTGATGTTCTTGGCCGTTTCTTCCACGACCATCTCATAGGCATCTGGGCTGAGCAGGGCAGGTGCCTGACTCTGTGTCTCTGGTGCTGCCTGCTGCTCGACACAGGCAGGAGACGCTGGTGCCCATGACGGTGCCGCCTCCTCCTCTTGTGACACTGGAGTGCGAGGTGCCTGGTGCTCCTCTTCCTCTGCAGCTCCACCCAGTGTAGGAGCTGCCAGTTTGGTGTCCATGGGAATGGCTGGGACAGGAGACACTCTCTGCAAGTCTCCAGCTGCCTCTGCTGTCACATCCTTGCCCTTGCTGCTGGGGAAGCCGGACCCATCCTGGACATCTGCCTCTGGGTCCTGGAAGAGCTCTGGGACCGAGGGGTTGACCCAGAGGTTGCGTACAGTGATCACTTGAGACAGCACTTCTTCAATGCCCTCTACCCACTCTTTCTCCTCTTTGGCCGCTGCCGCATCCGGGATTTGGGTCACGTCCTGAGGTTCCACCAGCTGCTGCCTGGTTTCCTGATCCACAGCCACAGCCTGGACCAGAGGTTCCCTTCTGATGAGCAGGGCTGCTCCCTGTGGAACGAACTCATAGGCATCTGGGCTGAGCAGGGCAGGTGCCTGACTCTGTGTCTCTGGTGCTGCCTGCTGCTCGACACAGGCAGGAGACGTTGGTGCCCGTGCCGGTGCCGCCTCCTCCTCTTGTGACACTGGAGTGCGAGGTGCTCGGTGCTCCTCTTCCTCTGCAGCTCCACCCAGTGTAGAAGCTGCCAGTTTGGTGTCCATGGGAACGGCTGGGACAGGAGACACTCTCTGCAAGTCTCCAGCTGCCTCTGCTGTCACATCCTTGCCCTTGCTGCTGGGGAAGCTGGATCCATCCTGGACATCTGCCTCCGGGTCCTGGAAGAGCTCTGGGACCGAGGGGTTGACCCAGAGGTTGCGTACGGTGATCACTTGAGACAGCACTTCTTCAATGCCCTCTACCCACTCTTTCTCCTCTTTGGCCGCTGCCGCATCCAGGATTTGGGTCACGTCCTGAGGTTCCACCAGCTGCTGGCTGGCGCCCTGGACCAGAGCCAGACACTTAATCAGGACCTGTTCAGTGATGTTCTTGGCCGTTTCTTCCACGACCATCTCATAGGCATCTGGGCTGAGCAGGGCAGGTGCCTGACTCTGTGTCTCTGGTGCTGCCTGCTGCTCGACACAGGCAGGAGACGTTGGTGCCGGTGCCTCCTCCTCTTGTGACACTGGAGTGCGAGGTGCGCAGTGCTCCTCTTCCTCTGCAGCTCCACCCAGTGTAGAAGCTGCCAGTTTGGTGTCCATGGGAACGGATGGGACAGGAGACACTCTCTGCAAGTCTCCAGCTGCCTCTGCTGTCACATCCTTGCCCTTGCTGCTGGGGAAGCTGGACCCATCCTGGACATATGCCTCCGGGTCCTGGAAGAGCTCTGGGACCGAGGGGTTGACCCAGAGGTTGCGTACAGTGATCACTTGAGACAGTACTTCTTCAATGCCCTCTACCCACTCTTTCTCCTCTTTGGCCGCTGCCGCATCCAGGATTTGGGTCACGTCCTGAGGTTCCACCAGCTGCTGGCTGGCGCCCTGGACCAGAGCCAGACACATAATCAGGACCTGTTCAGTGATGTTCTTGGCCGTTTCTTCCACGACCATCTCATAGGCATCTGGGCTGAGCAGGGCAGGTGCCTGACTCTGTGTCTCTGGTGCTGCCTGCTGCTCGACACAGGCAGGAGACGCTGGTGCCCATGACGGTGCCGCCTCCTCCTCTTGTGACACTGGAGTGCGAGGTGCCTGGTGCTCCTCTTCCTCTGCAGCTCCACCCAGTGTAGGAGCTGCCAGTTTGGTGTCCATGGGAATGGCTGGGACAGGAGACACTCTCTGCAAGTCTCCAGCTGCCTCTGCTGTCACATCCTTGCCCTTGCTGCTGGGGAAGCCGGACCCATCCTGGACATCTGCCTCTGGGTCCTGGAAGAGCTCTGGGACCGAGGGGTTGACCCAGAGGTTGCGTACAGTGATCACTTGAGACAGCACTTCTTCAATGCCCTCTACCCACTCTTTCTCCTCTTTGGCCGCTGCCGCATCCGGGATTTGGGTCACGTCCTGAGGTTCCACCAGCTGCTGCCTGGTTTCCTGATCCACAGCCACAGCCTGGACCAGAGGTTCCCTTCTGATGAGCAGGGCTGCTCCCTGTGGAACGAACTCATAGGCATCTGGGCTGAGCAGGGCAGGTGCCTGACTCTGTGTCTCTGGTGCTGCCTGCTGCTCGACACAGGCAGGAGACGTTGGTGCCCGTGCCGGTGCCGCCTCCTCCTCTTGTGACACTGGAGTGCGAGGTGCTCGGTGCTCCTCTTCCTCTGCAGCTCCACCCAGTGTAGAAGCTGCCAGTTTGGTGTCCATGGGAACGGCTGGGACAGGAGACACTCTCTGCAAGTCTCCAGCTGCCTCTGCTGTCACATCCTTGCCCTTGCTGCTGGGGAAGCTGGATCCATCCTGGACATCTGCCTCCGGGTCCTGGAAGAGCTCTGGGACCGAGGGGTTGACCCAGAGGTTGCGTACGGTGATCACTTGAGACAGCACTTCTTCAATGCCCTCTACCCACTCTTTCTCCTCTTTGGCCGCTGCCGCATCCAGGATTTGGGTCACGTCCTGAGGTTCCACCAGCTGCTGGCTGGCGCCCTGGACCAGAGCCAGACACGTAATCAGGACCTGTTCAGTGATGTTCTTGGCCGTTTCTTCCACGACCATCTCATAGGCATCTGGGCTGAGCAGGGCAGGTGCCTGACTCTGTGTCTCTGGTGCTGCCTGCTGCTCGACACAGGCAGGAGACGCTGGTGCCCATGACGGTGCCGCCTCCTCCTCTTGTGACACTGGAGTGCGAGGTGCCTGGTGCTCCTCTTCCTCTGCAGCTCCACCCAGTGTAGAAGCTGCCAGTTTGGTGTCCATGGGAACGGCTGGGACAGGAGACACTCTCTGCAAGTCTCCAGCTGCCTCTGCTGTCACATCCTTGCCCTTGCTGCTGGGGAAGCCAGACCCATCCTGGACATCTGCCTCTGGGTCCTGGAAGAGCTCTGGGACCGAGGGGTTGACCCAGAGGTTGCGTACAGTGATCACTTGAGACAGCACTTCTTCAATGCCCTCTACCCACTCTTTCTCCTCTTTGGCCGCTGCCGCATCCAGGATTTGGGTCACGTCCTGAGGTTCCACCAGCTGCTGCCTGGTTTCCTGATCCACAGCCACAGCCTGGACCAGAGGTTCCCTTCTGATGAGCAGGGCTGCTCCCTGTGGAACGAACTCATAGGCATCTGGGCTGAGCAGGGCAGGTGCCTGACTCTGTGTCTCTGGTGCTGCCTGCTGCTCGACACAGGCAGGAGACGTTGGTGCCCGTGCCGGTGCCGCCTCCTCCTCTTGTGACACTGGAGTGCGAGGTGCCTGGTGCTCCTCTTCCTCTGCAGCTCCACCCAGTGTAGAAGCTGCCAGTTTGGTGTCCATGGGAACGGCTGGGACAGGAGACACTCTCTGCAAGTCTCCAGCTGCCTCTGCTGTCACATCCTTGCCCTTGCTGCTGGGGAAGCCGGACCCGTCCTGGACATCTGCCTCTGGGTCCTGGAAGAGCTCTGGGACCGAGGGGTTGACCCAGAGGTTGCGTACGGTGATCTCTTCCACTGGGGACAGCGCTCCATCAGTGCCCTCTACCCACTATTTCTCCTCTTTGGCCGCTGCCGCATCCAGGATTTGGGTCACGTCCTGAGGTTCCACCAGCTGCTGCCTGGTTTCCTGATCCACAGCCACGGCCTGGACCACAGGCTCCCTTGTGATGAGCAGGGCTGCTCCCTGTGGAACAAACTCGTACGCATCTGGGCTGAGCAGGGCAGGTGCCTGACTCTGTGCCTGTAGTGCTGCCTCCCGCTCACCGTCGTCAGGAGAATCTGTTTCCTCTGCCTCCTCCTCCATCACATCCCGGAACTGGCCGGTTGCACTGACACTGGACGTGACCTGCATGCCTGCATATCTTACTGTGATGGTGACTGAGGCAGGTGCATGGTGCTGTGCTTCTGCTGCTGGAGCTTGACTGTCAAAGCCACAAGAGGCTGGGGTCTCTGCCTCCTCCTCAACAGCATCTCTGAAATGGACCTTCTTCAGCATGCTCTCGGGTGTGACCTTCAGACCCACGTTGTTTTCTTTGTGGCTGTGCAGGGCAGGTGCCTGGCTCTGTGTCTCTGGTGCTGCCTGCTGCTCGACACAGGCAGGAGACGCTGGTGCCGGTGCCTCCTCCTCCTCTTGTGACACTGGAGTGCGAGGTGCCTGGTGCTCCTCTTCCTCTGCAGCTCCACCCAGTGTAGAAGCTGCCAGTTTGGTGTCCATGGGAACGGCTGGGACAGGAGACACTCTCTGCAAGTCTCCAGCTGCCTCTGCTGTCACATCCTTGCCCTTGCTGCTGGGGAAGCCGGACCCGTCCTGGACATCTGCCTCTGGGTCCAGGAAGATCTCTGGGACCGAGGGGTTGACCCAGAGGTTGCGTACGGTGATCTCTTCCACTGGGGACAGCGCTCCATCAGTGCCCTCTACCCACTCTTTCTCCTCTTTGGCCGCTGCCGCATCCAGGATTTGGGTCACGTCCTGAGGTTCCACCAGCTGCTGCCTGGTTTCCTGATCCACAGCCACAGCCTGGACCACAGGCTCCCTTGTGATGAGCAGGGCTGCTCCCTGTGGAACAAACTCGTATGCACCTGGGCTGAGCAGGGCAGGTGCCTGACTCTGTGCCTGTGGTGCTGCCTCCTGCTCACCGTCGTCAGGAGAATCTGTTTCCTCTGCCTCCTCCTCCATCACATCCCGGAACTGGCCGGTTGCACTGGCACTGGATGTGACCTGTGTGCCTGCATCTCTTACTGTGATGGTGACTGAGGCAGGTGCATGATGCTGTGCTTCTGCTGCTGGAGCTTGACTGTCAAAGCCACAAGAGGCTGGGGTCTCTGCTTCCTCCTCAACAGCATCTCTGAAACGGACCTTCTTCAGCATGCTCTTGGGTGTGACCTTCAGACCCATGTTGTTTTCTTTGTGGCTGTGCAGGGGAGGTGCCTGGCGCTGTGCCTGTCCTGGTGCAGCCCGCTTGCCACACTCAGGAAAGAATGGTACTTTTGCCTCCTCTTTGGCCACGTCTCTGAACTGGCGGTTCAAGACGGTGCTGCACGACACTTGCACATCTGCAAAATGCACTGTGACGCAGTTCAGGGCAGGTGACTGGTGCTGGGCTTGTGCTGCAGCAGCCTGCCTGCTAAAGCCACGAGATTCTGGTGCTGGTGTCATGGGAAGGAGAGGTGACTGGTACTCCGCTTCCTCAGGAGCTCTGGCCAAGCGGCCCCTCTTGGGCTGTTGCAAAGTCTTGATGTTGTTGGGCAGGGCGGGCAGAGGCTTTGCAAGCACCTTCTTGTGCAGCCCCAGCAACTTGCCATTGAGGCTGCCCTCGATGTCTGCCGCCAGCATGGCTCGCTGGTGCTCTGCCTCTCGCCCCGTCTTCCTGCTCTGGGAAGCACCAGTGCTCACACAGCTGTTAGGATCAGGAGCAGGCTGAGTGGCAGTGGCCTTGCTGCTGTTAGCTGCCCCGACAGTGTATCTTCTTGCCATTGCAGCCCTGCTGTATGCTGGGTCCTGGCATGCCGCTGCCTGCTGGCAGGGTCCCCGGCTCTCAGCGCTGTTGTTGTGCAGGACCGCGCTCACACTTCCTGTGCCCTTCGCTGTGGCAGAGGCTGTGGGCCTGTGCGGGGCAGGCTGAGAGCTCCGTGGCCGCGCAACAGCGCTGCCATGCGCGGGGATGCAGTGCAGCTGGGCAGCAGTTGTGAGACGCTGCTTTTGCCTGCTGCTTGTGCTGCCAATGGCCATGTCACTGAAGCTGGCTGGAGCGGCAGAGGGTGCCGGTGTCAGGGGAGGCAGCCTGCAGCAGCTGCTGGCTGCACTCACTGGCCGAGGTGGCGGCCGAGGTGTCCTTTCCAGCAGCAGTGGCAGATGACATGTCTGCTCCTCTGTCCTCATGCTGTGGGGCAGCACCGCTCTGTGCCTCAGGCTGCCCACCTGCAAGAGAAGCCGAGGAGAGAGGCTGTGTGATAGTGTCTGTTGCGCCCGTGTCCCAGCTGGCTGAGCTCATGCAGTTGGGCTCCCCTGCCAGCCCCATGGCAAGGCTCAGCCTCACAGGTGGGTGCTGCCTGCTCCCAGAGCTGGCTGGGGAGAGGGCTGGCCACCCGCAGCCCATGGCCACTGCCCACAGCACCCCCGGCATGCCCGGGCAGCCTGCGGGGCACAGCATGGAGGGCTCAGCTTCCTCCCTCCTGCCCGTCAGCAGTTCCCGTGGTTGGGAGGATGTTTGGCCCTGTCTCCCTCGGGGTCCCTACCTGTGCCTGCTGGGTCACGATGGGCTGAAACCTTCGTGGGTAGGGCAGCTGTGCCGGTGTGATCCCATGCGGCGCTTCCTCAGGCTGCCTGTGGCCCACCTGCGGGCAGGAGGAGGAGGAAGAGGTGTGTGATGGAGGCGGCTGCCTTGGCACAGCAGCCCCCGCAGTGCCGGCAAGCCCGGCCTCGGCACCAAGGCAGTTCCATGTGGCCCCGTCCCACCACCGGCCTCTCACTCCTGCCCCAGCCCTCACCTGGCCTCTCCTTTGCACTCCTGGCCTGCCCTTGGCGGGCTGCCAGCGGGCGTTTGATCCGTTGTCCACTGGCATCTTCTGTGTCCTTGGATGCAGACTTGCCGTGGATTCAAAGGGCAAATGCCACCTCTAGGGTGCTCCAGGGCCTTAAATACCCCACATAACAGCCGTAACAATGCCCCCGTGGTTTCCATGGAGATGCCTATGCCCTCACCAGTTCCAAACAGTCCCAGCTCATCATGGGCAACTCCACAGCAACCACTGAGGCTTTGTGACGGAGGCAGCATCGTGCCCATGGCCACTGGCCACCCAGGGATGCACTTTTCTCCTCCCTGGTTTTTTCCTTGACAAGATGAAAAGGGAACAGAGAGAAGAAAGAGGGGTAAAAGAAGGAAAAAAAACAACAAAAAATATAAAATACTTGGTAACTGGCACTTTCTCATACAGGTTTTCAAGTTTTGGCAAGAGACGCAAGCACGAGTTTTTGAGAGTAGCATGACAGAAAAGCACTTTGGAATTAAATAAATAGTACATTTGTGAGCACCTTTCCGTATTATGGTCAGCTTTAGCAGCTCTTCTAGCTGACACCAGACCTCCTCCGTTGCCTGTTCCGCTGCAGTTTGACTGCGAGGACAAGTATCGGTTTCACCCTTACAAATGGATAAACCTGGTGTCAAGGTGCTGTGGCCAAGACACACCAGCTCCGCTGGCAGTTGGAGCTCATGGTCCTCTCCCTCTCTTCCTCATCCCACATTCATCTGAAAGCGAGCACTTCTCAACCTTCCTTCCCTTTTCACACGCATTAGAAGCAAAGAATCATAGAATAGTTAGGGTTGGAAAGGACCTTAAGATCATCTTAAGATCAATAGCTAGACCTTATTCATTTAAAGTTAATCCTACTATAAGTTAGTACAAATTCTCAATTTCTTATGGGCATGTTCTTCATAAAGGAACAGTGTCAAATGCAATACTTGAACAAATTGCTGGAGGAAATGTTTACGTATTGCAATGTAGGACTTGCCTCTAGTGAGGTTCCTTTTCAATGAACTATGCTGTCTCCTCTAGGAGACATTTCCTGTGGGAAGTATATCAGGTCATTTTTTCCATTATACTGTGAAGTACCTGGGTGCTAAACATTGCCGGAACCCTTGGCTCATATTGCTAACATACCACTTAGTATGACAAAACTGAAAACATAAAGACATTATTTGTACACAGAGATTTTTTTATATTATTAATACATGATAGATTTATGATTCAACAATCATGTTGCCTTGTTATTAACTCCTTGTTCATTCACTTTTGAAGCGAATGCTTAGGAGGAATCTGCCATTTGTATGGCACCAGTAAGGGCTTTGAACATTCAAACTGAATAACGCGTATCTGCTGCTTCTGCTTCAATACCCGTCTCTGCAGCTCAAACTGTCCTTCAAAAATTCTAGGCGTGAAACCTGGCTCGTGCCTTGTCATCCAGCCGATTCATTTGCCAGCAATGAGGGTGTTCCAGCTTCTTTTGGCAACGCTGGCTCCTTCCAAGGTTTCACCCATCGAGCCGGTACCCAACGCGGACCAGAGTCTGTGATTACACACATACAACCTCTACCAGTTAGTTTTACTTCCGCAGGACCCTTCCAGGTACCAGTTTCCAGATCCTTATACTGGACCAGTATACCCTGAGTCTTATTCACATAACCTGACCCTAACGCTTGACCGTGTATTACAGCAGGAGGGTCACTAGAGTCTCCTACCAATCGCAAAAAGTTCATAACATACACAACTTTCTGTATTCTTGCTGCCGGGGTAAGCCCTTCTTCCCCCGTTTTTTGTTTTCCTAACAATTGTGTCAAGGTCTGATGCGTACGTTCAATAATAGCCTGACCTGTAGGAGAATGAGGAATACCAGTGATATGAGCAATGCCCCAATTATTTAAAAAATTTAGACAGCGTTGAAGAAGAATAGTTAGGTGCATTATCCGTTTTAAGCTGTAAAGGTACTCCCATAACTGCGAAACAGCCACGCAAATGAGTGATTACGTGGCGTGCGGTTTCGCCAGCCAGAGGGGTAGCCCAAACAAAGTGCGAAAAGGTGTCGATAGTAACATGGACATACTTCAATTTTCCAAAAGATGATACATGGGTTACATCCATCTGCCAAAGTTAGAGAGGCTGGAGACCTCGAGGATTGACTCCAAGGCCTATGCCTATTGTTTGGCCCTGACAATCAGGACAAGGCTCTACAATGCCTCGGGCATCTGTCAGGGACAAGCCAAACTGGCAAACTAACATTTTTGCTGATTGGTGAAAGAAGGCATGAGATGCTCGGGCTTGTTGAAAAATATCTACCGGTGGTCCTGCCCAAGCTGGAGCAACTAATTTATCTGCTTCGTCATTACCATCACTAAGGCTCCCTGGGAGGCCCGAATGACTGCGAATATGCATAATGAAATATCTACAGTTGCGATTATTTACAAGATGTAACAGAGTTTTCAACAAAATCCATAACCTGCAATTAATAACTTCCTGTAAAATTGCCCTCTCTAGACGTTGAACAATTCCTACAACATACAAAGTATCACAGACAATGTTAAGCGGAGTATCAGGCCATTGCTGAAAAACCGCAACAACAGCACTTAGTTCTAACGTTTGTAAAGAATCTGTAGAGCGACCAGGTATTTTCTGTTTCTTCCAACCATCTTCTGTTCTCCAAACGTATCCAGCTATGTGATTATTTCTGCTAGCATCTGTAAAAACAGTTACACCTGAAACAGGTCTGTCGGAGTAAAAAGTAACATCTGCATATTGATATTGGTGGTGTGGTCGGAGCATTTGCCAGTGAAGACCGAGGCAAAGAAGTCATTAAGAACCTCAGCCTTCTTCAAACCCAGGGTAGCCAGTTCTCCTGATAGCTTGCGGAGAGGGCCCGCGTTGTCTCTAGTCTGTCTTTTATTTGCAGTGGAACTACAGAATCCCTTCCTGTTATCTTTCACATCCCTAGCCAAGTTTAATTCTAACTGGGCCTTAGCTTTCCTCACCTGGTCCCTAGCTTCACGGACAACATCCCTGTTTTCTTCCCAAGCCGCCTGCCCTTGCTTCCAGCTTTTATAAGCCTTTTTCTTCCCTCAAAGTTCAACATCTTCATATTGATTGTTTTTTAGCACGGTAAACAATTTATTTATTTATTGGCGGGAAATGTATGCTAACTTGGCCAACAAAATCTACTAAGTCAGTTTGAAAAACAGTGCTAGACTGCTGCGCCCACTCCAACCATATTCGTGTAAGGGGTAAACAAACTTGTGATGGATCATTATCTAGAATTTCTTGACAACGTTCACGCCCTCGCTTAATTAAAAGGACAAAGACTTCCAGTCGTGTAGTAACAGTTTTGCGCAACCGATAAGGTAAGTAGAGCCATTCCAATATACACAAGGGATCCTTTTTCTGCGGGTTCCATTGCGCCAACAGACTAAACGGATGTCGTGGTTTAAGCCCAGGCCGTAAATCAGAACCACGAAGTCCACTTCACCCCCCCCACCTTTCTTCCCTCCGCTCCTGGAGGGACGGGGAGGAGAATCAAAAGAATGCAGCTCCCACGGGTTGAGATAAGAACAGTTTAATAACTAAGGTATAACACAAATCACTACTGCTACCATCAATAGTAATAATGATAAAGGAAATAACAAGGAAGAAAATACAACCGCTCACCAACCGGTACCTCACCCCCACCCTGACATGATCCAGCCCTTCCGGGAACTCCCAGTTCTACATCCTGGGCATGACGTGCTATGGTATGGAATACCTCTTTGGCTAGTTTGGGTCAGGTGTCCTGTCCCTGCTTCCTCCCAGCTTCTCCTCCTCCCTGGCAGAGCATGAGACTCACAAAGTCCTTGCTCAGGGTAAACATTCTGACCAGCAACTGAAAACATCAGCTTTATCAGTATTATTCCCAGGCCAAAAGTCAAAACACAGCACTGCACCAGTAGAAAAAATGACTGCTACTGCTAAACCAGGACAACGGATGATACTGATTGTTTACAACAAACAAAGTTTTAGATAAATCTGGGTTCCATTTGGGAAGCATAAGAAGTAGGTATTTTAGCCATAATATGGGCTAGGGCCTCATGCTGGATTTTTAACAGAGTTCTCTTTTCCTCTGTCTGTGGTTTGCTCTTCAAAAGAGGCATTAGTTCTGCCAAATCATTAATAATTCCACATAAGGAACAGATTCACTGAACGTCACCTATCAATTTCTGCATGTCTGACAAGGTTCTTATCTCCATAGTAAGCTTCATCTTCTGGGGCCTAACTTCAGTTCTGGAAATAATCCACCCCAGGTATCTTCATGGGGCATTATGCTGTACCTTTTCAGGTGTAATTACTAAACCTACTTTTGCCAGTTTGGAGAGGTTTCAGTTATGGTAAAATCTATTGCTGTTGCCATGTCCACTCTGGCACTCCCTGCTGTAGCAGCGGCGACGCAGTCCAAACACCCTGATTTTGTGTCATCGCGTGGGGTGGCATTGCGCTCACATTCAAGTTTCCCAACGGAGTTCCATCTTTCTTACACTTTGAGTGACATTCAGTTGCCCTATGGCCATATTTGTCGCATCTAGTACAACCACCTGTAAAACGTGAAGCACCACCTGCTGGGTTAGTTTTCTTTACTGTACATTGTTGTCTATGATGTCCCATCTGCCCACAATTAAAACATCTCATGCCCTTCATACCCCCTCGATCACCTCGACCTTGCTGTAACAGAGGTTTGACAGCAGCAGCAAAAGCAGTGGCCATGTATTCTCCCTTTTCCTCGGCCGTGCCCACCTTAGAACAAGCGTCCATAATTTCCTGCAAGCCAGCAGATTTCGGTAAAACCTGTAAAATATGCTTACAAGCTGGGTTAGCATTTTCCATAGCCAAGGACGTAAGTACAGATTCTTTAGCATTAGGTGCCAAATCAATATTGTTCTCAATAGCTGCTGTCAATCTATCAATAAATTGCATATATGGTTCAGTAGCTCCCTGTTTTATCGACGTACAGGAGGGATTAGGTTTTCCTGCTTCTGGCACAGCTTTCAAAGCAGCTAAGGCCAATTGCTGCGCTTGCTGTAACACCTTGGTTCTCATATGAGCCTGTACTGCATTAGGGTGAAATTGTCCCTTCCCTATGAACATTTCATATGTAACACCATGTAAGGGATCATTAGGGTTGCGACTCAAATTATCATCAGCGGCTCTTTCAGCAAGCTCCTCAAACCCACTTTTAAAATGTAACAGCTGCAAAGGAGTTAACAGGACTGAAGCTACCTTAAGACAATCATTGGGAGTTAAGACCATACTGCAAAACAAGGCAGTTAACATTTGTTGTGTATATGGAGAAGACAACCCATATTGAGAAATTGCTCCCTTAAGTTCCTTTATGATTTTCCACTCCACAGGAGTCCATTGGGTTTGTCCCTGAGCATTCGTAATGACTGGAAATGCAGCAGGAATGTCAATTGGTAAAACAGTGCCGTCTATGACTGCATCTTGAATAAGACCTCGCCATCTCAAGGCACCAGGATTAGCTTGCAGAGCGGGCTTCAAGGGTGGTGGCAAGGGCGTAGCAAAAGGATTAACCTTGTTTAACTTTTCTGATTTGTGCCCCTCTCTCTTTGCTTTAATTCGCTCCAATCGTCCTCGTAGGTCCTGTAAATTTTTATCTAAAAGCTTAGTCCACTGCCCCCAATCCTGGTCAGGTTTTGGCCCCGGCTGGGGCAGCGCTAACGATGGCGTACATGGTACGGGTGGGTATAAATTCGGAGTCTCACTGTCCTCCTCTGGAGGTTCCCATTCTTCTGCATCAGGTGGTGGAGGAGTGGCGGTGGCGTAAAAGCAGCCGTAAGGCGGGGGGAGGGCTGTGGTGGTGGCATGAAGAGCGAGCGGGCCAGTGTCGATGTGAGGGGGTGGGCGGGGGAATTTGGGGGCTGGGCTCAGGGGCAGTAGTGGCACAAAAAGGATTCGAGTCAGGGCGTTCTGACGGTACATCATCCTTTTCAAAATCCCGATCACTAGTTATTGCTGCCGCCGGTGACGGCGTTGTCGGCACAGGATAGGGAGGATGCGCTGGATCCTCAAACATTCGCACTCTAGGGCGCACAAGCTTTTGAACCAGATGTTTTGCACTTGAAGTGACAGGCGGTTCCTCCTTAACTATGGCATCAGGTGTCGGACTCACAGCAGCCGGTCCCCCATGGTTTTGTGACGGCGAGTCAGAAAAAGCCGCAAAAGCTGACTTTACTACTTGTTGCTCAACCTTCATCGTGGATATAGTTTCTTTTAGTAACCGCTACAGGGTAGCTAGAGATTTTGCTTCTTTAGACCCAAGGGTAATTTCGTCCCACAAGTGTGCCCCGATCTTTTCCCAAGTCCCAAGATCAAAGGCTTCGCCAATCCCCTGGATTAAGTTTTTCTCTTTACTTCAGAGCAACAACTTTTTTAACATAGAGTCATCATACTCTATCCCTCTCATAAAGGGGATATGCTGGAAGAGCTTAAATATTGCTGCCTTTTTTTTTTACTCAATTGAGTACCCATTTTAATCCTCTTCCGAACACCCGGCTGCTCACCTGAATTCCACTGTAGTGCCTTCCGGGCTCAAAGGCTCCGTTCCGTTCCAAGGCTTCTGCCTCCTGGGCTCAAAGGCTCCATAGCATTCCAGTCCTGCTGGATCCTAGTCCTGCCAGATTAATCCTGGTCCTGCCACGTTCTTCGTTTTCAACGTGAAAAAGCCTGTTTGGGCACCATTTGTCGCGGAATGGACTCAGTCGGAGATCAATGTGATCAGACAAAGCCATTTATTATAGAAAAGTAACTCTTTATATACTATTTTTTAAAGTTGTTTGCACTAACTTGGCGCATTGTGATTGGATACATATCTGTGAGGCCCTTAACAACTAACATATAATTGGTTAAGCACAGGTGTGAGAACCTGACCTTCAAAGTTTTCCAACAGTCCTCAATTCATCAACTCAGTAAATTCCAGCTCCTTCTTATCTTGCTGGGATTCTCACTCCCAGTGCCTGACTCCCATCCTCCTTCACCTTTAGTTGTCCCTCGGTTCATGTCGAACTCCATGTAGGCGCTTGCTGATCTGGGTATGTGGGCATTCTTTGCCAGAAAATTATCCACAGTTAATTATGTGCATGGGTTGTGCTTTATATTACACTTTATTAGCTGTGTTCATCACCTTCAGCCCACAAAACAGATGTGGCATTACGGTTCTTTCTTTAAATACTTCTTGCAGAGATTACAGCCAGAACCAGACTTAATCCAATTAGCAAACAGTGTCCTCATGTGAAAAGTGAAAATCTGCTGATAGTTGCAATGATTGCCATTAATGCTCTTCAGTTAAGAGATTCTCTAATTACAGAGCTTGACATCCTTCAAGTTACCATGATAGCCTGAAGATACAGTGCAAAAAATACATTATAGGTATAAATAAGGTCTATCCAAAAAATAAACCACCAGTAACTATGATGGAAGAGGAAGTGCCACAAAGCCTAACTGCAGATGTATAAAATATCTTCTTTAAAGTAGGAAAACTAGTAGCACTATTTGCTAGAGAATAATTTCTATGAACTGTCTAAAATATAACAAATCAAATGCAATTTATTTCCATGAAGTTACATTAGCTTTGCTGGCCAGAAATATTTGTTCTCAGTATGGCACATCAGATGCTGATTTTCCTAGACTACAGATCTATAGTACAAGATTTAGAATGTCTTTTTTGGGCCTCACAGCTCTTTTAAATACATGAAAATCTGTGAAATAAGATTGACTACTTTGACCTTTAAGGGAAATTCTGCTTGCTTAAGCTGCTCCTGCACATGGCCTTTATGAAAAGAGCATCTCCACTGATTGTGTTGCACAGCCTACCACCTGCATTTCATGCTCAGTGAGCAGTCTTTGCAATTTAAGTTTTGTCCGCGATACCTTGTTCTTGCCCAGTGTTCTTCCACATTCTGCATATATCATGTTTCATCTTTAGCTGTGACTGTTTCTATGATGAAAAAATCCAAAGTTAAGAAGTGTTTCACTGTTTTGATGTATTCCACTGCTTCTTCACTGAAAATTTTACATTGGAGGTCTTCTGCATACCATTTGTCAAACAAATGACGAGTGTGTAACACAAAGAACAATGTGAAAGAAAAGAAAATTCCAGGAAGAATATGTATTTCAAGAAACGTAATGGCTTGGAGCTGGGGAGGAACAGCCCCTCAGCTAAGAACATAACAGAGAGGACTACTGAAGTTTGTTGGGTGGTGTGGTTTTGTGGTTTTTTTTCAAAATAAAATAAAAAAACTGAGACATATGAGATAAAGACCTCTGTGTCCCCTTATGAAGTTCTATCAGACCATTTAGCTGTACTCTGGTTGCCATGGCACAGTGAGGGAGATGAAACAGCATTTGAGAAGTATAAAATGCACTGCAGAGCATGAAGAGAGACCAACAGCATAAATGCTTATTTTATCATAAAGTGAAATATACCTTTGGGTAGATGGGAAACAAATGTTAATGAGTCTAAATCTATATGCCCTTCTTGGAACTCATCAGCATGGTTTAGATGTTTCATGGGTGTATCCTCAAGTGATCCAGAGAATCACATAGAATTATTACCTAATCAAAATGCAAAATTCATTGACGTGTGATGCAATTAAGCAATGAAGTCTGACTGTGTTCATTACATTGGAATAGAAAATAGATGAGACTTTAGGGTCAAGGCCCTTCAACAGCTAACTTTACCCTAAAGTCCAATCTGATACACATGCAATTATTAGTTTAGCAATTTAATGAAATCTTATGCAGTCTGAAAAGGTTAATCAGTTCTTCTTATTAGACTAAATCTACGCGAAAAAAATGTCAGGTTTGGAAAATGTTATGGAATCAGATATGTGCAGCCTTCTGGCTGGGATTTTTTCCAAAGGCCTATGAAAGTATAAATGTGGTGAATTGGTATTAGAAGGTGTTCCATTTAGCTACCTTCTAGTAAAGGCGTAACAAAGACTTTGTGTAATGAAAGCAAGCTATTGTGGAGACCACTGTCATTGTTAATAACAATTACCATTGGACTGATTGTCATTGGAAGTATGAAATTACAGGCTGATCTATTTGGACAGCCTTATTCCTAAAGCAGAACTCTTTCCACAAAAATAGTCTAGAAAATTACTGTATGAATAGATGATGACAACTCTGCATTTCACTGTCTGATATGAATCAGATGCTCTGAACATGAAAAGACTATGAAAATTGAAAGAATATTAAACTCATTTAATCAAACATGCTGTTAGGTGAGGCAGTAGCAATAAATACACTAGAGAAACGGAGTTAGGAGTCCTAATGTGTCTTTATTTTTCTTCCTTTGACACACCACCATTCGCACTTCATGGGATCCTACATGCCCCTCTATGATTACTTGAGTGCATTAATTCAAAATCAGAGTCATCTTATGTGGCTTTCAGATTGCAAGTTACCTGTATTCAGCAGGAAAAAGAGACATAAATGGTGTCCCCTAGAATGCACCACACACGCATTTCATAAACTCTTCAAATTACCAGGAAAACCCCCAAACTTTGCTGATGATAAACATATTTTATGAACCTAGCACATTTTCATAAACATATATTAGCAGCAACTGACTGTGGATGACAAAGTTCTACTTGTAAAACAACATGATCATTACAAGTCATTTCTGAAGTACTGAAGAGAGAAGCAAGCTGAAAGATTGCATCGTGCATAAATGTTGTATTTGGCCAAGTCCAGCTACGTCCAGACTGATAATTTCAAACTGCATAATCAGTTTGTCAAGGCAACCAAAGGAACAGAAAAAGGAAAAGGAATTCCTTATAAACAATTTTCTCTAGTTTGCTTCATTTCTAGCCTGTGGGCACATAGGCCAGATTTTCATTGAATTAGCATTTACATGGAAATATCTTCTAAGAAAGCAATCCTTCAGAAGCCTACAGCTGACATAGAGATCTCCATTTCTTTTCTTTTCTACCCTGTGGCCTCTACAAACAAGGTTTCAGGGGTCTGTGGATGTTGTTTTCAATATTGTCCTAAGCAAATTGCATTGAAAATATCAAGAAGGAGTTGTACCTTAGGGCTATGTACAGCTGGCAACTCACAGCAGCTTGCATGGAGCCTAAGGTTGTAGGAGGGACTGGGCTGGCACATGTTAATGTCAGAATGTGAAGGCTATGACACTATTTACACCAGTTCAGCTCTCTGCTCGGTAAAGGGGGACCAGTCTATTGTCCGTTTTGTCACCCTCCAGGACTCCTTGTTCTGGGGTAAAGAATGGGAGAAAATAACCTATGTATACCACATGCTTCCTCTTACTTGTGTCTAATTCAAATCACTCTCCATAAGAGTAATGGGAACTGAGGTTTGTGTTCTCATTTATGTCCACATAAGCTTAACATTTCTGGAGCACATAAATGTTTAAAACTACAGAAAGGAGGTTGGTTAGAATTGATGCTTACAAAACTCTGCTAGGTACATTTTGAGATCATAGGTAGAAGTCCCAAAGTCCAAATGATGAAGTAACTTTCTTATTAACAGATATAGAATCATAGAATCACGTAGAATCAACTAGGCTGGAGTAACATATAACACTATAGTAGTGTACAATAGTTGTACATTATGTGGTTTTTCTGTTGCTGTACATTTCTTGCATGTATTTATTTTTTTTTAAAGTATTAATTTTAAACAGTGATGATATCAAGATCTTCAATGCCAGATGTTCCTTTCCTCCTCAGCACTAGTGATATTTCCCATTTTGTTCACCAACCGTAAATTACTTAGGACCTTTCTTGCTTTCCTAATATATACGTTTATTACAATGATATTTCTATTGTCATCTGAGGCCAAAAGCCTTCATTGCAGCACAAGTATTGTACTGTAAAAACAAATAGCACCAAATGAATATTGTTCTAAATTATAGGGACTTACTGAGAAAGAAATATTGTGTATCAAAATTAGAAGGGAAATATTTCTGGATATAGAATGATTTATTAAAATGTTCTTTTATTTTTGTAAAACAATTAGTCATGAAGGTTTTTTTCAGATCTAATCCATTCATTTAAGATTTAATTATTTTAATGAGAAGAGAGACGGTTACAGAGGTTAACAGCAAAGCTAGGAGGTTTGGGGACAATTATTACCTAATGGGACTCCTCAGTGATTTAATTTTGAAGATTTTTGTGATGATTTCTCTCACAACAACCACTTCCTTAAACACAAAAGGCTTTTAGCCTGTGCAGATATTTGGTGCAAATATTTCTGTTTTAAACTGAAGGACTAAGGAATGGAGCAAATAAAGCCAGCCTGTTCAGTAAGTGTACTTTCATAAAGCAATTTCAGAAGCACAGTTTCATCAAAATCAATGCTCCAAACTAATTTCAATTCAAAGTATTATTTTTTTTAACCTTACTGTGAATCAGGCCCCAGACCAGATATGAGCCAAAATTGAACACATAGTTACTGCTGGATAGGTTTTAAATCTCAGACAACATATTTGGCAGATAAGACAGAAAAGTTCCATTACATAAACCTGTGTTAGTCCTGTGTTATTAAAAACCTGATGCAGGTTTTGGATTCACAGGATGACCATTCAACCACTACAAAAATGAAACATGGATTCACAGGATGACCATTCAACCACTGCAAAAATGAAACAACCAGAAGTGATCAGCCACTAAATTGTGTGTGAACCACACCCAATTTCATGACCTTCTCCATCCCTTTATACCTGGTTCAAGTGTAGTCACCAAAAGCACAAAAGAAACAGTTTTGCCTTTCAAGAGATATTTTTTACTTTGGGAATCTTAATCACCATGGCATACATGTTATATTAATATGGAAAATAAATAACAAAAAAATGTCACTTTTTCTTGTGTTAGAAATTTTAGTAGCAGGTTTTTATTAATAACAGAACCAAACCCAACAAACAACCCCAAAAGATGCCAAATAAATAAATAAATAAATAATAAAAAACCCAGCTTTGTGCTACTTATAGAAGTGTTAAGCCCCTAGCAAAACTGGTATGGTCTTAAATGTCACTTTTCTAGTAAAATTTTATATACTTAGTGTTAGTGTTCTAGCTGGCTGCATCACATTGGCACCAGGATGCTGTTCTTTAAAACCTGGCAAAAGAGAAAAAGGATCACTTAAACTTACAAGCAGACATGTGACAATTTTCTTGCATTGAACATCAACAGCATTTAATGGATCTTTAAGATTTAGAGGTCTATTTAGGATCATTTTACAGGACTGAAGCACTAATAGCCATGAAATAAAGTTACTTGTCAGATTAGATTTAAGTTATTAGGGTTACTAAGGTTATTAGGGAAATTCTCAGGCATGGAGTTAACATTTTTTATTTTTTAAGTCAAAGATAAAGCAAAGGAAGTTCCTGTTGTTTTGATAATACTAGAGTTTTGTGCAGCGCAGCAGCTTACCATCACCAACACTATTTTCCAGCAGAAAGACAGCCTGAAGACAACCTGGATGCATCCTCGATCTAAACATTGGCACCTTATTGATTATGTCTTAGCGCGCCAGAGAAATGTTCGCCATGTCTGTCACACCCGAGTGATGCCTAGTGCAGAATATCAAACAGACCACTGCCTTGTGCGTTGCAAACTTAACCTCCACTTCAAGCCCAAACCTAAGAGGGGTGGCATTCCGAGGAGGAGGCTCAATATTAACAGTCTTCAAATAGCTGCAATGAGCGACAGCTTTCAGGCTAACCTTCAAACTAGGCTTGAAGACCATCTTACAGATTCTTCTCCTGAAGTGCTTTGGCAACATATCAAGAATAGCATTCTGCAGTCCTCCGTAGAATCCTTTGGGTTTTCCTTAAAGAAAAACAAAGACTGGTTTGACTATAACAATCAGGAGGTCCAGGAACTGCTGACAAAGAAGACATCTGCCCATCAAGCACACATTGCTCAGCCATTTTGCCATGTAAGAAAAGCAGCCTTTCATCTTGCATGTAGTAAACTCCAACAGAAACTTCGAGACATTCAGAACAAGTGGTGGCTCAACCTAGCAGAAAAGACTCAATTATTGCAGATTGGGTGACCACAGAGGATTTTATGAGGCCCTGAAAGCAGTGTATGGACCCACATTTCAGGTTCAAAGCCCCTTAGTGCAGATGGCCAAACGCTTCTTACAGATAAAATCTCCATCCTGAATCATTGGTCCGAACATTTTCAAACACTCTTTAGTGCTAACCGTGTAGTCCAAGGTGAAGGAATCCAACACATTTTACAACATCTGGTGAAAAACGAATTGGATATAGCCCCTACCATGGGAGAGACTCTTAAGGCTATACAGCAGGTGAAAACAGGCAAGGCAGCTGGGATCAGCGGAATCCCACCCAAAATCTGGAAGCATGGCGGCCAAGAACTTCATGCTAAATTTCATGAGCTACTTGTGCACAGTTGGGAACAAGGTAAACTACCATCCTATTGGCCTTTTTAGTCATCAGCGCGCTTGTAGTAAGCATGGGTAAAGCCCTTCCCAAATCTTCGTTCGTGAAGTCAAGCCATGATGATGATTTGCTAAAAAATGTGATCAAAGGATGTAGAAGGCACATCTTTTTATTCAATAATATATCTGACTTGTCATTTGCAAGTACCTTGCTGTGCAAGCATGGCAGTTTATTTCATGGGCTTAAAATCAGTGCAATTTATTTTTGTTCCTTACACATCTGCAACTTCATTAGAGAGTCACATGGGCCTTATATTGACAGCATCCATGTTATCATAACAGTTATTCAAAGAGTTCAAACGTTTTTATGCATTTAACCAAAGAGAAATGTGTCAAAGGCAATCACCCCTTGCTGTCATGCCTAGCCAAGTTTTCAGTGTGCTAGTATTTTCACATTTTCAATTATTTACGTCTGATGAAACCTCACATATAGTCTATTATATTTACAATGGAAGATGAAAAGACTAAGGTGAACTCCCTATAATGGAAGGCTGTGATAAACAACTGGTGACTGTATCTCCTCACACTTGGTTTCTTCCCATGTCTAGATATGTGCTGCAAGCTACTACCTTCTTACTCCTTTATGAGATATAGTTTTGAAATTATTTCTCCAGTTTTCTCTTTGTGATTTTTTTAAATAAAAAGAAGTGTTTATAAAGCTTTTATGTAGCACTTCATCAGGGTTCATTAACCAGTAAAAAAGATGTACTCTGCCAAAATTCCTTTTGAAAACCTCGTTTGACTGAGTAAAGAAGTATTAAAAATAAATTATGACTGCAAAAGTGCTTTGATTGCTTTCACTTATTATTTGAACAACTCAAATATCTGTGTGTATGTTCTTCCAATCTTTTTAGATATCTTCTAAAAAGAAATTCAATTACAGATAAACTATCAAGTCAAATTATATTCAGGAGTAGTAATTTTCCTGTTAAGTTTTGAGTCACTAGTCAAGATTTGTCTATATTGAGATCTCACTGATGTTTTTCCATATGACTTTGTATGTAGAAGTAGAGGTAATTCTTAATGGAAACTCAGTGGTACTAACTGAAACTAGCACAGAAGATGAATTTCTTGAAAAACTGCTTAATGGCAAGTGAAATTTGTGCTTGCATGTCAGACTTTTCATGAAACACAGTCATTTCCAAAACTTACAATTCACTTCCAGCTATGTGTTTCCCCTGTCTTTAGGCATGTTTACAACTCTGTATTCAGCCAAGGAGTCATATCAGCTGTGGCATTGGTATAAAGCAGAAGAATCAACAGGAAAAACCTATTGGCTGAATGCCTTCCCTACTAAGTAACAACTAATTTTCCTTCTCTTCCTTGTTCCCCACCCTTCATTCTTCATATTATTTAAAAAGCTAGCTCTTCAGCAAATCATCTTTCTTTTCCAACATACCTCAAAAAGAACTATTGCATGTTTTTGTGACTATTTGTTATCTAGTTTATTTTTAAAAGTTGACATGTTTAATATATTTTTGAAATTTCATCAAGGACATGCAGTCTATCTTACAAAAACAGGGTAGTGAATCACACAAACTTAATGGCTGCTTAATTTTTAAGAAATGTGACTGAGTTCCATTAAGTGCATTCAGCTTTCAGTTTCAAGTCAAAAGCATCCGAATCAATATTGCAAAGAACTTCCATTTAAACCTATAATCAATGCTTGCCAATGCTGAATGAACATCTATTATTAATAATGGATGTGGGTTGGGTTGTTTTACTTATGTCTGCTTTTAGAGTATCATAAAGGATTGCTCCTGCCGAGTGCATCCATTACAGAGGTATCACAGCCCTGAACATAAGAAAAAGTCAGAATTACAGATAAGTAATTTTTAGTAGCCACACAGAGCCCTGGCTGGATTCTAGATTTTTACCTAACCCTGTACATAATCTGTTAAATCTGAGAGCTGTAATCATTGAATGCATATGCCACAGAAGAGAGGGAGTAAGCCTTGCTACAACATACTCATAGATCACAAAAAGAAATACCAGGATCCTGAGAAAGCTGTAAAGCAGCATGGCTTCATTTCCCTCAGTGACTGCATCTACACAGAATGGGAGTGTCTGCTTCTTGATTCTGAGCCTCTGCATTGCTTTGTTGTGCCATGATGTTAGGGACTTTTGGTCTGATCACTAAATACAGCATCATGGGAAACTTGGTACCCATGGTAACAGGGTCACCCAAGAGGAGATGGATGTTACTATGCAATATCCCAAAGGAAGCTTTTGGCCTCTTGTGGGCCAGATCTCACCACACCTGCAAAACTTAGCAGATCTGCACAATAAAACAGCAGTAAGAATGGAATTAATCTCTTTTAGCCATCTATGAGGTAGGCATATGATCTCAGTTAGTAATTTGAGTTCCTTGTGCAGCAAAGGGAGAGAAACACCCAAAGGCAATGCAACCCACTTTTATTAAATCATCCACATTAACATGGTATAAATTACCCCCGCAAAGTTCTACTTTCACTGTAATTTGAGAAGAGAAAATGGGGACTTGGAAAGAACAAGCAAAGCTCAAGACTGCTAAATCTGTAGAAGAATATATTTTGGTGAAGGAAGAATTGAGAGTTTGATAAATAAAAGGGAAAAGTAATTTACTGTATTAATACTAAAATCACTTTCAGAATATTTCATAGATGAAAAACAGTCTTAGATTTTTAGTTTTAAAACACAGACCAAGTGGAGCAGCTTCCAGTTTTTCCTCCCTGACAGTCTGTCCCAACTTCTTTCTTGTAATTTCCCTTTTATTTTGCCTCCAACATAGTCTCAAATTCTAGTTTCCTACACTATTGCAATATGCTTATTGTCTGGGGTTTTTTTGGCTCCACTCAAATGGATCACCCTCCATTTCATGGGACATTGGTAAATGAATTAATGCAGGATAGAAAAGTTATTTGCCTTTAGTTCAGTGACCTAGTTATAGATTCAAATCCAGTATACTGTAGCAATGAAATTGCAGAAAAGTTACAGGAAGTTTATAGGATTGTATGGGTTGGAAGGGACCTTTAAAGGTTCTGTGCAGTTTCTTTCTCCTCTGAGGCTGCATGTTCTCAGGGTGACATAGCATGGCAAAGAGAAGATATATTCTCGATAAAAATATTCTGTTGCAAAACTTTGGGATTTAACATAAAAACATTAAAACATCATAAAATCATAGAATGATTAGAATTGGAGCAAACATTAAAGGTCATTTTGCTGCAAACCCCCTGCCATAGGCAGGGACACCTTCCACTAGATCAGGTTGCTCAAAGCCCCATCCAGCCTGGCAGTGAGGAAAAGTTTATCTAAAAAAAGTTAATCTATGCTCGATAGTATTTCAAAGACATTTGAGTTGTTTGGGTTGAAACAATGAAAGATCAGCCTAAGCTAGACACCCCAAAACACAAATAATACCAAAACTAATTTAATAATTTATTTTTATGAATGACATGATCAGACCTCAAATCTACTTATTGAGAATAGATGTTGAATATCTTTAATGAAACATGACAAAATATATAATAGAAAATTCAGATGCTAAAGAATAACATTCAGCAAAACTCATCTTGCCCCACCTAAAGGATGTAACTTCAGATTTAATGTAAATAATCGTCAGTCAGAAGCAATAGATGGTGTATAAATTTCCTGGAATATCCCAACCTCCCAAGACAAATGAAGCTATCACTACATGACATCATCAGTAGATGTGAGGTAAATGTCTCCTTTGGTGGTTCCAGTCAGAAGCAATTTCTTCCCATAGACAATCAGTGCCTTCCCAGAAGAGCAATGGAATTGTACTCAATCACACACCACCCAGAGAGGCCCAAGAATGTCACAAAAGATGGCAGTTACTTTTAAGATTTTTACTTTGTCTGAGAAGCTATACTTTATAAATATGGTGATCAGTAAGCTGGGGAGATAGGTGACATAACCAATGACATAAGTCATTATAATTTTATCATATACAGCTTCAATGGGGAAGGAGAAGACTCACCCAGAAACCGTAGTATCTGATCTGGCACCTTGGTCTCCACCTGTCTTTGAAGGCAGACATTACTCTGCAAGCCTGGTGGCTATGCAAAGCCATGGCTTGCCTCCAAAGCCCCGAATCATCTGTAGCGCTGCACAATGTATGCAAGTATACTGTTTTGCTTAATGCTGTAATTCCAGAAAATTTGCCATGATCACATTATTAGAAGTAGCAGCTGAATTACACAGTATGAACTTTTATATGGATACTTTATTTATTTATTGAAATAACAGCTGGAGAACAGAAAATTTCTCTTCAAGCTGACTTCTTTTGCACAATTCAATACATCCTTTTTTTTTCTAGATGAGCTTCTACGAACTCTTTCAATATGTTCTTCGCAACAGGAAAACCAGTGGTATTCTAACTCCAAATACGAGATGACTGCTTTGTTGTTTTCACTACATGAGAAGCATATGGATTTTTTGGTGGCTTTTTTTTTTTTTTTTTTTTCACAGTAAATGCTTGACATACTGTATTTCACCTCATTCTGAAATTACACTTCATTCAGACATTCTGTCTGGTCTGACTTCTCATTGCTTCCATTTAAGAATACCTGCAATACTTCTGTGTTCACATTGTCCCCTGATCATAAAATAAACAATGTTTTATTTCTGTGTTAAGATTTTGAGAAGAAATATCAGACGTTATTGAAGTCTTTAAGATATGAGTAAATCAATGCAGAAAAATGATAACAAGTAGGCAGTGAAAAAATTTATGTCCAGATTAACATGCAGAAATTTTAATCTGCATAATATATGCAAGAAAGATTTGACAGGAGACTATAGCATATAGCCTACAGCATTCAGATGAAATTAGGTCACACTGGAATAACAATTACTCTTCTAGAATACGTTCTATTAATTCATGTTTAATTTTTTTTCTAAACATAGTCTCTAGCTTTAGTGATTGTTAAGAAAATTTGAAAACATGAAGTAATCACAAAACAGTGTAGAGGACAATAAGAAAAAGACAACAACCAAACCAAGAGGGAAGAAGAGAAATAAAATAATTTCTTAGTTGAGCAAAAGATTTTGATTGCCTTTTCATCTTCTTCTTCTTCTTCTTTCTTTTGAACAGTAACATGATTGCATGGAGTAATGATTAGTCCCACAAAGACAAGCAATCTAGTGGAGCTGTGCTTAGGGAGCTTATGTTGCAGTCCTTAGTGGACAACAGAAATGAGTGCTTTGGCAATGAAGCTGGTGCACCCTAATGGGCCTGCAGCTTAAAAGGGCTGTGTGTCCCTTAATGTCTGTTGCACCCAGCCTCCTATGAAGGAGTTTATACTATTTTTCTGGCCTGTTAGGTGTTATGCCTAACATTATATGATTATATATATAAGATTATATGATTTACATCAATAGATAAAACCTGAGTAGATATTACATTAACTGAGCTTGCATGTAAGCAAATCTCTGGGAGACAATAACCACCTCCCAAGCCATGCATGCAGACAGTTTGGATGTTAATGAAGCTTGAGCTGAAGTTTGAAATATAGCCATAACAAAGAACACAGCAGAACTGGATATCACCTACTCAGTGATGGAAATTATGCTTTCTCTATAGTTTGAGGTATGGATTATATGGCTATGTTTTTAATGTCTACCTCTCCTCCTCCAGTAAGGACTTCTACTTCGAGCAGATCTCCCTACTCCAAGGACACTCTGATTATTTTTCAATTTTTTTTTCACTGTATTATACAAATCGGGAATGCCTTTTACCTCAATAAATCAGAGACCATCAAAGGCAATGGTATATTGGGACCTGTTACAGTACCTACTAAGTACTAAACCACCAAACTTCACCTGGGTCCCTATGGATCAAAACTAAGTTTCGGGTGTCCATTTCATCATTTTTTTAATATTTGTAAATTTACTGTTAATAAATATAATACCTCAGATCATCAGAGTTCACAATGTGGGTGGGACAGCAATAACAGCAGATTTTTATTTTGGGGGAGGGGCCTCTACTAAGACCTTGGCCCCTTTAGAGAGAGAGAAATTATATTTTTCTTGAAGCTTCAGACTCATATGGTTATTATGTGAGAACAAGCACAATTTAGAAAAAAAGTAAAGATCAGTGCACTGTGTACCTACATTCAACAGTGGCGAAAAAGGCATTCATGAATGTAGTCAAAGGAAACTGTATTTCACACAACTGAATAAATGCTACTCAAGAAATAAAGATAAATCAGACTTAACAGATTTCTGTTTTTCTTAAAAAAAGAAAATATTTTCATTATTATATTTGAGGATTTTTTGATAGCTTTTTTGCATTTTGAGTGAAGAAGGGAAAAACAAAGTACTCTGCAGGATTTTTCATTAAACATTTCTTAAAGAGGAAAATAATTAAGTGCAGATATGATATACTCCAGATAAATACAAGAGGAGTACAGAAAGAAATCTTTTTAGCAGTCTTACTGAGAAAGTGCTAGCATTTAAAGTTCAGACTTTAAATAAATTTAAATATAAGTACCCCCATACCTAAAAAAAATAGAGTGAAGCTTTAAGTAGTAATAACAGAATGAAACAAAGGAGAGGAAGATCAAGCTGATGATCACAATGATGTTTTGATTATAGTGCTGTTCATGCTTAAACAATATATGATAGAACTGCATAAGAAGCAAACCTGCATAAATTGGTATAAGAACAAATATATCTTACTTACCAAAAAAAAAAAAAACAAAACCTTTATTTTTAAATTTAATATTGTATTTAGCATTTAGACTGAAATGTGTCTGGATCATACAAATATTTCATAGTTTAACCCCGCGTATTTACTGAGAAATGTTGATCCTGGTACTTAACTTATAAAAATATCATTAGAATCTCCACTGTTCAGCTTAAGCAGCAGTTCTTTTCTCTTTTTTTGGAAGAACTAGAAATTATGAGATCTAAATCATGAATTTTATGTGCACTAGGTTTCTGATCAGACTGCTATGAAAGACTTTCTACTAGATCACTTGACTTGATATAATATTAACTGATGTGTTATTCCTACTTTACCTGATTCTGAGATGACAATGCCAGAGTTAAAATGGGAAGTTATTCTGTCACCACAATGTAGTCTGATCAAAAGGATTTGTGTACTTTATTTCTGAATGAAGAAATGTCCCTGTCAGAAATCAGATCAATGTAGCAAGGTAAAGGCAGAGGAAGAAAGAAATCTTCCAGAGCAATTGTATTTTTTTTTTTTTTTAAGATAATATCTTTTTTTATTATTTTATTTTATTAATTTTAATTTAAAACAAAACAGAAATTAATTCCTCTCCTAGCTTCAGTTCATTCAGTTGATCTACCTATAGAAAAGCAGTCCTGAAAATATTTGGGCTTGTTTCTATAGCTGATGATTCTCTGTTGAGCTGCTAGACTATCAGGGCTCTGTAGCCTGTTAAGTGTCACAAGTTTCAAGTACAAGGACAATTTAAATAAAAATTTATTGAGCCAGGATGCTTCGATTTTGGATAGGAAATTTATTTCCAAGTTTTAGGTTAGTATCCAAACAAATATAGTCAGATCTTAGTGCAGTAATCTGCTGGGAATCTATAAAATGCAAAAGGAATTCATTGCGCTTTGGTAAATCTATTATTCTAAGATCATAGATAAAGAAATTCCAACTTCTTGTGGCCAAATTTTTTCCTAAATTTCTCTATAATCCTGAATGACACCATAACTGCTCATAGAGAATAACATATTTTGTAGGATCAGGAAAATGTCCTTCCTGATTCACTTTGGGCTTGCTTCAGTGAGAGATTAAGGGTAAGCTCCAGAACATCAGCATGGGACTTTGTTAGAATTAAGGTGCCTTCTTTACAACACTGCTGGCCCATCTAGGTACCTTATCACACTGATATGTTTCTTCCTGAAACCTTTTGTAAGTTTCTAATTTTAACGACATATATATTCAGGCAGTTTTCGTATGGAAGGATATGCATCAAGATATATACTTGCTTCAGGTCTACTACAATGTTTAAGTACATACATGCTTGTTTCATACATGTAAGACCTTATAATAACCCGCCAGATAGAACTCTTAGAGGTTGGGCACATTTGGCATTAATTCAAAAAGAAAAATAGAAAGAAGGTGGATCTTACTTCTTCCTATGATGGTTCAAAAACATTGCTAAGGAAAGGGATATGTGAACTCTGGTATCTCTCAGTTACCATGTTTCAGGGCAACACTTAAACTCACTAGCATTTTCACTCTGATAAAAAATTTTTTTACTTCAAGCATAGCTATAACGGAACCATAGTTCTGAGGTAAGAAAAAAACCAAAACAACAACATTATAGTTAGACTCAGGTAGTCATTTTGGATAACACTGATCTGCTTTCTACAGTACTTATAAATTTTAAATTAGAATTTTAAAAAGACACAGACACTCAAAAATGCCCAAGCCAAGCAGCTAGATGTACCCCAGATGTTCTGAGTCTCTCATCCATTTGCGTTATCTC
The DNA here is from genome assembly GCF_963264785.1 of Psittacula echo. NCBI lineage: Eukaryota > Metazoa > Chordata > Aves > Psittaciformes > Psittacidae > Psittacula > Psittacula echo. The sequence goes on along the minus strand of NC_137735.1, from coordinate 151,157,385 downwards.
ATATAACTGGAAATGCTGGGAAAAGTGGTCAGTCAATAGCTAGAAAACTTTTGATGACCTAAGTTAATTATTTTTTGTTTGCCACGTGGTTTCTCTTGATAAGATCATTTGAAGATATTATACCTACTTTTTATGCAAGATACACCCAGTCTTCATGCTTTTTTTTCACTTCTCTTTCAAACTTTTCTTTTTGTTTTTCTTCAATTCATGCAATGTAATTAGTGTATTTAATCAGATTGTATCAGACTTTTTCCTATAAAAGTAAGCAATGTATATGTTTTTCCCAATCTTTCATGGCTTGGGATTTGTTTTTTAAAAAACTGTTTCGATTGGTCATTAGGAGCTTTCCCCGTCTGTGTGTCTTTTATCTTTTAGTATTTTTCCTACACTTCTGTAATGTTTTACTCTTGCATGGCTGTTTAAGTTCCCCAGCATTCATCTATTTCTTGAATATTTTCTTCTTGCTTTTTATGTCATTCCCTTAACCTCTCTGTTTTCTAAGATGTAACCTCAATGTTTTTGAAGAATTTTGACTCAGGCTTACTGCTCCAGGAACATAGATAATTTTTTGAAGGCATGTTCAGGCATCAATCTGTATTCATTACTGTGCCTCACTGATGTCATGGATTTGGAGTAGAACTGACTATTTTTTATTATTGGATTTCTTAAAATTGTTTAAAGTTCTAAATTCTATACTTTCAAAAATATCCTTTCTGATATGCACACTTGGTTTTGATCTCCTGAAATATCCCTTGCAGTAATAATAAACCTTTTTCTTCAAGGTTGTCAATAAAATAATTGTTTTAGGAAGCTGCTTTTTTGGGTTTGTTGTTTTGTAAAAGAATTTAAAACTAGATTCTTTATTAATACAGCCATAATCCAAGATGGATATATTTCCATATATATATATATATGTATTTTGCTCCAATGTTTTTATATTAATGACCTCAATTATTTAATGAGTAAAAGCTAATAGACCTTCAATGGGAAGTCTATGGCTTGCTGACCTAATTGCACCCATGCTTTATGAGGTCATAAATTGAGCAAAAAATGAGCAGGATTATTGTTCTCCAGTACTTCAGTATTGATCAGATGTGCAGCAGCAAAGCGCAGCTCACTTTCCTTTATTTGTCAGAATTGTTTCTATGTAGTTTCTGTCCTCCTGCCTGCGAAGACATCTTATGTTCCATTTGACCAGTCACATATACAGCCCATACCTTATCCAATATCCTCAATGACATGCTTGGTGTTTGATTTTCCAGTCATCCTATATTCAAATATTATTACTGTTTTTCCTTATTAGCTGTGGCCTGAAGAGGGTTATATTTTCTTTCCTCACTTTTCATCTTTAGTGATAATGATAAAAATGGTAACTGCTACTAACACAATATATACAGTCTTGACAGTAGGGAATATCTTACTCAAATATGATTTTGACATGGAAATGTTCTACAGAAAAAAACAAACAAAAACAAAAACAAACAAACAAAAAACCCAACAAAACCAAACAAAAACAAAACCAGAAAAAAAACCACATTATTCTTCAGAATAGAGGTACTAATCCATGAAAGAATTTCATAGTCATAGAATAAGCTCTTCATCCAAGTTTCTTAAAATATATGTCTATGTACGTAATCATATCCTGTCAACGTTATGTCAAAGGGTTTGAAAAGAAAGCATTTAATTTCTTTTAGAGATGAATTTCTTCCCCTTCCTGGCTCTAATTATATCTTGTTTAGGATTTAGAAGAACATAATTCTGTGAATACATTTTTAAAAGGAGGAAAAATGAGAAACCAAGGTAAGAATGATCCACTAATTTATATGTATCTAGCTACACTGAAAAGAGGAAAGCATAGTCGGTGCTTTAGGAGTATGAGTTATTTCACTGCATTAGTTGTCCAACTTGACGAATTACCAAACCTAGGCCCCGTTTTTCTGCACTGTGAAGTGAAACATTTTCGTTGTGTTTAAGGAACAAGTCTACCATAGATTTCCCTTGTGGAGAAGATCAGTTTCCAATGAAAGTTGAGTAATCTGTATTTATTGACTGTGACATTCACCTACTTAAGCTTCTTTGGAATATAAAATAAACCATAATCAAGATAAAGCACCAGTTAATTTATCCAAGAGATAACAATCTCTGAAGCAGTTTCTTTGCAATCTTTGCTTGCTATATTGACCTTTGCAGAGGATACAATTAATCCTCTAACATAATCAAGAATAACAGCTGATATCCTGACAACAGCCTTGTGTTTAAAACTCACTGCTTTTCCTCAAGGATATATTCTATGTCATGTATGTACATATAAATATGCTTCCAAACTACCAGTGGTTTCATAAGATTTCAGTCATTTTGGGAAGCAGGGAGTCTTTCTCATTGCAAAGTAAATTGCAGAGTATGTCAGCTCACAACAGGCGTGATGAATATGTAAGTTTTAAAGATAGCATTGGTTGGAAAAGTACTCTATTTTATGCATGAAGAATCTCTTTGAATCTGTATTTCATTAATAAATGCTGTCACAAACTTTGGGGGTTCTGAATACTTCAACTTCTGAGTGCTTAATTTAGCTTGGCTTCATATTCAGAAGATGGAGGCTTCCTCTTTTCTGAAACTCAAGCCTTCCTTAGAGGCTCTGTTGGGGAATCAAAAGTATTAGGGATGTGAAGTACCTTCTTCCAAGTTTAGTTAAGTATCTAGTTTGAAGCAGTCATCCAGCTCCCTCTGTAGCTGACAGGGAGAGATAAGTGCAAGCTAAAGCGGTGATAGGAAAGCTGGAAAAATGCAACATCTAATTAAGGTAGTTGTGCAAGTAACATAACTAAAAGTCTGAGAGGCTGATTGAAAAGCAGACAGAAAATAGACTAAAAAGCAGGATGTCTTTAGCCTACTGAAGGTCTGAGAAAGTCTACACCTGTGCTGTCATATTGTAAGTAGGAAGATGCACAGAGCCAGTAATGTGCATTTATGATCTTTAATGATACAAAGCATGAACTAAACATACTGTGCTACTAATTGCTAATGTTTGTGTGTGTATGCATAAAGCAATATTAGCAAATAAAAAAAATGTTGAGATTGATAATCAATAAGACAATATGTTATACAATAGAGGTGAATTATTACAGTGAAGTTCTTCTGGGGAGATGGAGCACCTGGTGCATTTACTCCAGGGAGATGAGAATGGTCAGTGAGAGAAAACATCTGGGGGTTGCAGAAGATAGACAAAGGAGAGAACAGCTAATCAAAACCTACTTAGAAAGATGGTTCATCCAAAATAGCTGGTAAAATTATTTTATAAGTGGTGGTCTTCTACTGACTAAAGACTGAGGGTAATTACCCAGTTTCAAATAGAATCTTCATTTTGGGGGGGGTTTAGTGCAGCCCATTTCAAGTGCACTGCAGTGAACTTTTGATGCCAGCAGAATTTGCATTAATGTCAGCAGAGATATGATATTAGCTGTGCAGATGAAGAAACAGCTTTAAACCTGAAATCAACATCTAAGTCCTGCACACACACCTCTAATGATCATAATTAGTGCTTCAGGACACATACCTGGTCCTTCAGTCACAAATCATCTACAGATGGTAGTAGATACACAGGAACAAATTGTGCTTTGAAAAAAACTGGAGACTTCTTTTGATATTTTGGTCATATACACTGTACTACATGGAACTTACACTGGGGGTGAATTCATTATTCAGTCTTTCAATGATTATTGTATAAAATCAAAAGAGAAGGAAAGAAAAAGAATTGTAATTTCCCTTCTTGGAATATTAGACATTTAATAGATATTGCATATTTATCAGATAGACAATAATTTGACCTTTTACTTTATGATAGAATGTTTTCTGACTTTTGCAGGCTTGTTTAACCAGTGTATTACCTTAATTACCTTTCAGTTCACTCAATCATCCAAAAACTGGTCCATCTGCTCTTCTCTATGTTACTTGTAAGATTAAGTGGAATAATTCATTTCAAATAGAACTGTAGACTAAATCATTTGCTGGGCTTCTAGTGGACTTGAAGGTCAAATCTTAAAATCTCTGAAGAAATTTAAATGAAATGAAAGTAAATTCTTACCATTATTTGGATACTCAGAGCAATTTCAAGACTTAAAAAAAAAAAAAAGCTCCCACTGCTATCAAGACTTTTTATGTAGTGTCTAGCTTTTACTTTCCATGTTTAGCGAATGAAGACTATACAGACCTCAGATGTCAATGCAGAAAGAAGAACAGTGTTGTTCAATAGCACAACAAAATTGAATATAGTTTGGCATACAAAATAACAGCAAAATCAATAGCTATGTTTCCATGATAAAATATTTTTAAAAGGTACAATATAAGCCATAAAAGGAATTGGTTTGTGTCCCAGTTTTTAATATGTCCCTTAATTTTAAACAAAGGCAAGGAGTAAAATTAACAAACATGATTATTGTCATGTTTCCACTACTCTCTTTAAAACAGCCATTCTTGAACCAGTTCTCTGCTGTGTCACTCCTGTTACAGAATAGTGTATTCTCTTACAGTAAGCAGACTTATTCAGTGGTGAAATACTGATGAATGAGATACTTTTAGTGTTGTCTAACTTATTCACCTCTGGACAGAAGTCTCTGCTGCCATTAAGTGAGACCTGGATGGGATAGTGAGTTGACTGGAGAAGAATCTAATGATGTTCAATAAAGGCAAGTGTAGGGTTGAATAACCCCATATACCAGTACAGGTTAGGGGTTGACCTGCTGGAGAGCAGCTCTTCAGAGAATGAGCTGGAAGTCCTGGTAGACAAGTGAACCATGAGCCAGCAATATGCCCTTGTATCCAAGAAGGCCAATGGTATCCTGGGGTGCAACAGGAAAAGAGCGGCCAGCCCTCACTCTGCCTTGGTGAGTAAACATCTGGAGTACTGTGTCCAGCTGTTGAGCTCCCCAGTTCAAGAAAGACAAGGAACTACTAGAAAGGGTTGAGTGGAGAGCTACAAAGATAATCAGGGGACTGGAGCATCTCTCATGAGGAAAAGTGCGGAGAACAGAACCTGCTTAACCTGGAGAAGAGAGAACTAGGAGAGGAATCTTATCAATGCATGCAGATATCTGAAGTGAGGGTGTCAAGAGGATGGGCCAGACTCTTTTCAGTGGTGCCAAGTGGCAGTGGGCACAAACTGAAATACAGGAAGTTCCATCTGAATATGAGGAAGATCTTCGTTACCTTGAGATTGACAGAGGACTGAAACAGGCTGCCCAGAGAGGTTGTGTAGTCTTCTTCTCTGGAGATAATATAAAACCTGAATGGATGTGATCCTGTGCAGCCTGCTTTAGGTGAATCTGCAGGGGAGGTTGGACTAGATTATCTTCATAGGTCACTTCCAACCTTAACCATTCTGTGATTCTGTGATTCTATAAAGTAGCACAAATACATTGATCATTCCCTGCAGGATTGCAGCAATTTTAAACATAGGTTAAATTTTAAGCCCTGAACTAATTTGAAGTGTCTTTTCAAGTGACAACAGCATGAAAAACTAGAAGTTTCAGAGAAGAAGGGGGAAAAAGTTAAAAGGTTTTAGTTAGGAGATAGATGTGCCCTTTGACCTGAGAGGTTAGCAAAGTAAACTTGAAGTTGCTTTGGCTAGAAGAAACTGGTAATGGAGTTTTTGCTTCCTTACGAAGAATTCCTAAAAAGCTGTTCTCTGAACACAGTAGGAATCACACAGTAGAAGTATAGGTTAAGGGTTACGAGCAAAGACACCTTCTGAAAATATTTCCTTCATAAACTGCCTGCTACACAGAGAGTTTACCTGCTAAAAATTTATATAACAAAAGTTGAAATATATTTCTAGGATCTAGAACAATTTGAAAATTGCTTAAATATCCTACAACCTACCAGTCAAAAGGAAAACCGAAACAGACAAATCATATTCATTTAAATAAAATTTTATTTAGAAGACAAAAAGAGACTTGCATTTATTCCATTTATCTTTGTATACCTAACTTATTGAAGCACTTATTTGGGTCATTATTTCTGTCTTTGGGCTCACTTTGTAATCAAAGCAGAGAGAAAGTATGGACTGAGGTATGTGTACTGAAAGTACGTAATGAGGAGAACAGGCAATGGGGAGCAATGCAAAACTAAATATGACACAGTAATATACCCCTAAACTTTTGTGACATGCAAGTAAGATTTTTGGGTGAACACATTGTCTCCTGTCTGTGAAGCCACCTATCTATTAGTAAGTATGAAGGAGGCACTTATATAAACTTTTCTGGTGTTATTTCTTTAGCACTTCTAAGTAATGAAGTAATGTCTTGTCACCTGCACAAGAAGTCTTCAACAAGCATCTAACATGACAGAACACTGAATGCTAGCACATTGGCCAGTGTTTTGCTGTATCCTTACTGACATATAATTTTTGTCTATTTTGATTTAAATAAAATTCTTTAACAATGCAACTTTACACAGTGTATATTTTACATGTGTATACATATGCACTAGCAACTAATTTAAGGACATTTAAATCTAGGCTATCTGACATTCAAACACTAAGTCTTTGTGATCCAAATGAAATCTTGTGTTATCTTTCAAAAGGATAAAAAGCATGGTAGCCTTGGCTTTTACATCTGTGTCATGTTACTGCTGGCTGCAGTCTTCTGTGTCATGGCAGTGTAAGAAGGCACACTTTATCTTTTCTTTTTTTTTACACTATCTTGTTCTCCATACCAGAAATAACAATCTGGAAAATTTACTGTAGCACAAGACCAATTTAGGATAGCATAGCATAGCATAGAATTTAAATAATTTTTCATTTACTTTTCTTTTTGAAAATCTAAAAGGATGCTTCATCTACCTAAAAACTTCTCATCATTCTCTCAGTGAGTCACAAACTCATCCAAATATAATTCAACTGAAACATATATAATCCAACTGTATAATTCAACTGAAACATTTTCTGTTTTTCAAAAATGGCAACATTGACATGTTTTGGGAGATACTTTTTTGTCATCTTTAGGGAAAATCTAGAATTTTTAGGGAAAACCATGCCAAGTGCAAGGTCCTACACCTGGGTCAGAGCAATCCCAGGCACAGCAGCAGGTTGGGCAAAGAAGAGATTCAGAGCAGCCCTGTGGAGAAGGACTCTGGGGTTTTGGTCGATGAGAAAATGAACATGAGCCAGCTTCAGTTGGAGCTCACAGCTCAGAAAGCCAACTGTATCCTGGGCTGCATCAAAAGGAGCATGACCAGCAGGTCGAAGGAAGTGATCCTGCCCCTCTACTCTGCTCTCATGGAGTATTGTGTGCAGTTCTGGTGTCTTCAACATGAAAAGGACATGGAACTGTTGGAACAAGTCCAGAGGAGGGCCATGAGGATGATCAGGAGACTGGAGCACCTCCCATATGAAGAGAGACTGAGAAAGTTGGGGCTGTTCAGCCTTGGAGAAGAGAAAGAGTCTCCTACGTTGGAGATATTCAAGGCCCAGCTGGACAAGTTCCTGTGTGATGTACTCTAGGTTACCCTGCTCTTGCAGGGGGGTTGGACTAGATGATCTTTTGAGGTCCCTTCCAACCCTCGGGATTCTGAGATTCTGTGGAGACCTCATAGCAGCCTTACAGTGTCTGAAGGGTGGCTATAAGGATGGCCCCTGGAGAGGGACTCTTCATTAGGGACTTTAGTTATAGGACAAGGGGCAATGGATTGAAACTAAAACAGGGGAACTTTAGACTGGATATAAGGAAGAAGTTCTTTACTGTAAGGGTGGTGAGGCACTGGAATGGGTTGCCCAGGGATGTTGTGAATGCTCGATCCCTGGCGGTGTTCAAGGCCAGGTTGGACAGAGCCTTGGGTGACATGGTTTAGTGTGAGGTGTCCCTGCCCATGGCAGGGGGTTGGAACCAGATGTTCTCATGAACGTTCTACATAAATGAGTTTTGTCAGAAGATTCCCTGAATCTTATCTTCTGAAACAGAGAAGGAATAGCTTTTATATTGTGCTTGTGTGAGGCTGGCGGATTTGTCGTGTACTACCTTTTAGATACCTAACAACCTGATGAGGCAAAAAGAGTTTCTTTCTACAGACCTCAAAGTACCAGCCAAAACAGAAAGGGCGAGGGAATTACACTATCTTTTAACAATCTAGTTTATTCTGCCTTTGTTCCCTATATTTAAATTGATGTCTGATGCATTCCTAAATGGTGCTTGTTAAAGTTCTAAAGTCTCACTAAACTTACATGCTGTATAGCAATACAACCATACTAGCAGGTAGATAGGTGAGTCATCTGTCCTAAAGAATACCTCAGGTTAAAAACCAATTTAGGATGTCTTTCAGTTCATGCTGCTTTCAGCTTCTCAAATTTTTCATTCACATAATGGTGCAGATGCCAACCAGGTTTATTCTTATGAGACTGAATATGCAAAATATAACATTAATTCACTGCCAAACTGAAAGATTTACAAAACGATTGGTGGACAGATGTAGGACTAATTGTATTCACATTGAGGGAAATTATCCCAAAGCACAGAACTGTTGATGTGGAGTTTAAAGATCCTACTAAATGCTACAAAGGTCGTGTTACCAGTGGTTTTATGAGCAGTTGCAAAGGCATGCAGGTAAGGTTTCAATCAAATAGTGATAACTCAATCAGACTGTGGAATTGCTTTTACACCCACTATTGCCATCTAGCTTGATATTAACTAAATATGTTCTAGCAGGCAAGGCTCAACAACATGATTTTTTATCTAAGGAGGTAGAACTGGACATTCTTACATTGAAATAAAACTCCCAGGTAACTTTATCTCACAGCTGTATCGCTGAAATAAGTTTGTAACTGTCTTTTATAAACTTATTCAGATAGTACACTTTTGAAAACCCTATGCTACAAGAAAATTAATGGTTTTGTCTTGCAGAAAGGATTTGTATAGCATGTAATAAATAAGACACAGAACCTTACACCGAACAAAAGAAAATAACATCTCAAATAGCCATTCGTTATCTGAACACTGTCCTTCTTAGCTCATTGAATCAGGAAAAAAAAGCAACATTTCATTGTATAACAAGGAATATTATGAGAATTAAAAAAAAATCTTAATTTGGTCAACTCTGATCCTGCACTTTCAGAAATTCTGGCATTAGATTTGCAAACTTAATGATGTTGTTTATCTTCATGTTATGTATAAAATGTAGGATGGGAGTTGGTGCAATTGCCTAACAGTCACTTTACAAAAGGAACGCAATAAAGGATCTTGCTAAATATTTTATTATTCCTTAATAATCTAAGCACAATGTACAAACTTGATCATCAAATTGATTCTTGGTATTTTAATACTTCAGTTAATAATGAATGTGACCTGTTTAAAATATTAATGCATTAATACAATGCAAAATATTACTGCAGTGGTCTACCTGTCCAGTGCATTCCAACATATAAAATAAAGTTGAAATCTACTAATGATTACTAACACATTTTATCTTTTATATGAAGTATGATAGAAAGAACAGCACAATTCAGTTCTTCCACGTCAGAGATGGATGTAAGTACAGGCTAAATACTTTATAGCTTAACTGACCTATTGTATTCTAAAATCATGGTATTTTCTGTTAATGGTATAAAAATTTATTATAAATATTACTTCTGGAGTCAATCTTTCAATATAAATTTTTATGGTATAAATTTTAGTTGGATCCATCTACATAATATGTCAAATGGAATTCCATATCTGCACAACAAATATGTAAAGGAATTTGCAAAAAACCCAAAACCCACAAACAGTGAATTTGAAATATATAACCAAAATATTATAGGGTGCCACATTTTAAGATCAATTGCCAGAGTAAATAAATAAACAAATAAACAAATATGCAAAATATTAGCAGTATTCAATTTTTTCATGAGTATTGCTTCTCATGGGTATCCCTGATGAGTTTTAATATTTTGCTGTATTTTGAATGTCATGTCATAGTCATAAGTAATAGTAATATTAAGCATGTCCTAAAATGTCTGCTGAACAGAAATGGCCTTCTGAATTGCACATGGGCTTCATCAGGGACTGCTCACATATAAAAGTTTATCTGCATAGAGAATTTCTTTTAAAGTTCTGAATTTTTTTTTTTTTTTTTTTTTCTATGGAAGGTGATCCTGAAATTTATTATTCTCATTTAGGTTTTTCATTTCTTAAATTCTGGCACCTATTTCAGCAAAGGTTAACATGCTATCTATTCCTGCTAATAACAGCAGCATGAATAATGAAAAAATGCTACCTAATCAATTTTAAATTTTAAGGGTTCCTATTGGATGTAATTTTTGGTTTTTTTTTTTTTTGGTTGTTAATTCTTTCAGGCTATTGAAAGTAATTTGAGTGTTTTATTTCTGTCACCTTCTGTATCACTTTGCCTTCTCCTGCACTGTAGTTGTTCCTGATTTTGAAACAATATATTTACTAAGTACAAAAACTACTACTAATACTTCTGCAGTGTTATGTAATATTTCATCTCACTTGCTTTGATATCCTTTTCTTGTGTGTTGAACGAGCAATAAATAGTCTGCTTTCAGACTAAGAGACAATCTTGAAAAGTAGTAACAGTTTTTATTTCTAAGCCTTCTAAAAACACTAGCTAACATACTTGGCAAAATGCAAAAATGTGCATACATGCATACATATAAATATATGTCTGTATTTCAAAACTTGGTTTTAGTAAATAGATATTATTTATAATTCACATTTTAAAAATAATATTCAGTATGGCATGATGCGTGATACTATAATATGATACCATAATAATAAATAATTAATAGTACACTGTGTTGCATAATGCATTTTATTTAATAGTTATGATATATAAAAATATACTGCATATACTAAATGCAATACATTCATTTATTGCAAAAAGCCTGAATTAAATATTAAATAAATCTTTGGAGCCCAATATATAAACTTCAATTCTATAAGTCTATAATTGTTTTTGAAAAGTTTGATCCCCGTGGGAGGGGGGGTTGGAACTAGATGATTTTAAGGTCCTTTCTAACCCTAACTATTCTACAGTTCTGTGATTCTCTGATAAAATTAACTTCTCATCAGTTTACTATTGCAGTAATTTTGCTTCCAAGATGTTACTGATTTGTAGAGCTATGAGAAACATTACTGATGTAGATATAAATTTCCTTAACAAAATACTTCCATCCAGTATTATTTCACATCAAGGTCTGTCCTGCAGGTAGTGTGCAAATATGCAATAAAACTTCTCCATTATGTATTTTGACTTATTCACATATGAAGCAGGCTCAACTACCTTTTAAAAGAAAGCATTACAATTTCTATTTCAAACTGTCCATCTCTGGAGTTATACATAAGAGCAAAAATATTTAGTTAATATGGACACTGCTGTTATTTTTTTTTTAATTTTAGCTTTTTTGTAATAGCAGTAGAAATCTGTTACACAAGAATATTTTTAGTTAAATTTGCAGTGATTTATCTGAGATATATATTTCAATATAGATAAATTCCCCTCAAAAACATGCAATAACTGCATATGTGATCAGTTTACCCACCAATGCCTGTGGTCAATGTGTAAGAATACGCTACAGAAATCCATCTGAGGCAGTCAGGCATAATTTTCCCATGTGTTGCCATTGTACTAGGAACAGCTTATTTGCTAATATAAAATCAGGAAAAATATTTAAACTGCTTCTAGCTTTATTATTCCTGATCAGTGTCTTCAGGCTATTAAATACTCTAGTTAAAGCTACCTAGCTATTTCATATAACTAGCTGCAACTTGTGAAGATTTCTTGGGTGAATGAAGAAAGTGGGTTTTAGAATAATGAAAATAAAAAGGATGCCTGCATCCACAGGTCTTTTCCTAATGTAGAAACAGCAAAAAGTTGAATGCAAGAAACAGCACTGTGAAGACAAGAGGTGAGATACCAAAAATATCATGTTGCAGTGAGCATTCCTCCAAAATTTGCAAGTCAATGTTAATTTTAAATAAATAAATAAAATATTTTAAAAAGTAAATAAAAATTTCCACAAGTTTTTCCTTTTCACTTTTTAAGAAACAATACAGTTTCAAAAGGCCAGGTTGGTCAGTTATAAATTTTGTGAGACTCTTCTCCTATACCTAGCTGTGTATCAAGTATACCCTGGCTGATATATGCTAGTGGATTGTGGGTTTTTTTATTTCCGTACTATTATCTCATGTTATCACCCTAAAACAAATCAAATATACCATGCAGCTCACTGTAAAACCTCAGGTTTAAAACTCTCAGGTACTGATGACTGTATGCAGATGGTTCAAATATCTGGGTTTATCACTTGTTGAGGTCTTGGACAGTATACATTTTACTCTAATTCTGATCCCTCTTTTCACTGTGGTTCAATATTAAAGCAAAAATCTATTTACTATATATATAAAACAATATAATTAGCAAAATATAAATCACACCTCATAACTATTAGTTCAAGAAGGTTCCTCCCCTAATCTAGAATTACTGACCTTTCCACTAACTTTCAAAAAATGATGATTATTCTTTGATTTTGTCAAATGAAATTTTCTCTTTCCTGGAACACAAAAGAAGCTGCTAATGAGTCAGTAACTGCTGGCACTTAACCCTAACCATTAATCCACTGTGAGAGAAATATTTTCATTTTCTGAGACAGCCAGCAAGATCCAAGTCTTAGTATGTAGCTTATTGAATTGTTAAGAGTTATAAATTCACAACTTCATATGCTAGATGAGTGAGAATAATATATGTTTTTCACATAATCATGAAATCATAGAATGGTTAGGCTTGGAAGAGACCTTAATGATCATCTAGTTCCAACCCTGCTGCTGTGGGCAGGGACACCTTCCAGTAGACCAGGTTGCTCAAAGTCCTGGGAAACCTGTTCCAGTGTCTCACTACCCTCATAGTGAAGAATTTTTTCCTAATACCTCATCTAAATCTCCCCTTTCACAATTTAAAGCCATTCCCCCTTGTTCTGTCACTACATGCCCCTGCAAGAAGTCCCTCACCAGCTTTCTTGTAGGCCCCCCTTTAGATACTGCTCTAAAGTCTCCACGAAGCCTTCACTTCTCCAGGATGAGCAAGCCTTTCAGCCTTTCTTCATAGGTAAGTTTTTCATTGTCTTGGTGCTCTTCAGATGACAGGGGTATTACACCTTCATCCATTATTCTTCCCAGAGCTGACTCCCAGATCCAGAGTGATGAGGGATACTATGGTATTCATTATTCTGGAATACTTTTTAAATGTTGACTTCTTAATTGAAATGCAAAGCTTTCTCAGTCCCAAATCTTGCTATTCTTATTCCTAAGGAATATTATATCGTTCTACCAGCAATCACAGTATTTCTGACAGATCATTTCTGTAGTAGGGTACGATTTAGTCTAAGTAAAAGTTGACATTTGCATCTACCATAAGAATTTAACAGATTTCTGCTAAGTTGCATAGAAGAAACCAATGTAGCCATAAATGTAGTACACTTAGAGTGTTTTCGAAATGTAACATTACATGAAGTTCTTTGTAATTTTCCAGCCTTAGTGGACTAGATTTTTGCACTGGCAATAATGTTCTTCTTAGAAAGGATTATATGGCTGCATAAATCTTTGCAAAAGCCCATTAGTGGTATTCACAGGAATAATCTAAATAGAAAAGCATCTGGAGTAAGTGGAAGCATTAGTCATGTTTAAAAATTATCCTATTGATCAGGAGCCAAAATTGAGCAACACCATGATAATGCCACCACATATAGATGAGAATTTTTTTCCTTGGCAGGATATCCAAGAGTTTGTGGAAATAAAGTCATTAATCTCATTTAATCTTGCCTGTGTCATCTACATGCCAAAAAATGTTTTCACTTTTTTTGTTTGTCTGTTTTATGGGGATAAGGAACCAGAACAGTGGGACATGCAAGGGACATGCAAACGTAGGCCATTGAATAATTCTTATCTGGTATGTTGTGATACTGACTGTTATGCCAGAATTTAACATATAAAAAATACACTGAAGTAAAAAGTTGTGAGAACTTCACTCCAACTATTTGGCAGGTTTGTACAGTGAAGATGGAAGAGGCCAGGAACTGTGAGATCTGTGGAGACCAATGACAAGTGACATTCCTCAGGAGTCAGCATTTTGACCAGTCTGTTTAACATCTTCACTGGCAACATAGAAGGTGGGATTGAGTGCACCCTCAGCAAGTTTTCTGGCATTGTCTTTGAATAAAGGATGAAGATATGAACAGCAATAGCTGTAAAAGAGTTTGCCATTTTTAAGGTGGAGACTTCTTCAGTTCACACAGATGGTATGTGAGCTAGTTAATTCCACAGATTTCTAAAATTTCTTGTGAAATAATTTCTAAGAATTTCCTGTGAGTAAGAAAGCCCAATTTGTTTAGAATCCAGGACCGTGGATATAAATTTTGGTTTAACATAAGCATTAAGGGTTCCTCATACTTTCATTTGTATGACACTTACGTTAAGCCAGACAGCACTTCTATAACCCAGAAGAAAGAATCACCAGGAACAAGCAACAGCAATTGTAAGCCATTGTAGTTAAGTATATGCCATTCAGAAGGTCTTCCATTTGTTTTGCGGTTTGGGCTGTTGTTTGTTTTGCTTTTCTTTGGTTTGGTTTGGGTTTTGTTTGGTTTATTTGGTTTGTTGCATTTTTTGGTTTTTGGGGTGTTTTGTTTGTTTGTTTGTTTCTGAGGTGGTTTAAGGGGTATTCTTTTCATATGAAGGCTGGTTCTTTTTCTTTTTGTCCATACATTCCCCTGTAAAGTATATTTGTTTTGTTGATTATATATAAATTAAAAGGTATATGAACAACAACCAAATTTAATCAGCTGTAAATGTTGCTGTTCAATGTTAGAGGCAGATTCATGGAAGTGTTCATGTGCTTGCTAACCTTGGACCCTGGAAATAGAGATTAATTTAATGTCCTCTCTTATCTTCTGTGGGAAAACCTCATCAAATTTCATTAGAGTATTTCAATGATTGAATTGTGAACTGGAGTTCATCATAAATAGGTAGTTCAATAAATATGCAGTAATTATACATACATACACACACAGGTACACACGTGCACAGAAAGATGGCTTGTGCCACTGGGTTGCTGTTCACTAAAGTAAAATGAGAAGTCTTGCCTATCAGTTCCATTATTTATTTTTTTTTTTCATATAAAGACTAAGAGCATTGTCATTCGTGGTGTTAACCCTCAAACTGATATTTCTCTCTCATCAGGACTTAATAAGAGAATATAAAGAAAAGTGTATCCGGTCACAGTGTCTAGATGTTTCCTTCAAGACAGGTAAAACATAATACTTTAAAAAAGGAATCTCATGCACACTTTGAGGGTGAAATCTGAGGTACTTTTCACAACCTTTAGCTGTCTCAGCAGAAAAAACAAATACAAAAGAGATGTTAACGTAAAGTCTTTAATATCACAGCTGTCCTGCTCACTAGAACTGCAGTTTGTGAACAGTGCTGTGTAAATTCTGTAGTAATTAAGACAAGCAAATAAACAAAAACCCCTCATAAAATTCAATATGGAATTAAACTATTAATATTTATGGTTATCTAAGTCAATCTAATAAATATTTTGTTATGCAGGAATTAAGTTCTTTAGCAACAGGTTAGTTTTCAAAATATTCAAATAATCTAAGCTCATATCTACTTTGCTTTAGTAGCAGTTCCCTTGCTCCTAAAATAGAGTAATTCACCTTATGGCATATATTTCCCCTTTTTTATAAAAAAATATGCAGAGAATAAATTACATTACATCATGATTTCTCAAATATGGTGCTTTCATTCTTTGTTTAAGTTTCATATATTGTACATTATTAACAATTGCATCTGAAAAATTATCAATATCTGCGTACAGTCATATGTGATATACATTTTGTTAAAAGAGAAACTATGACAAATAACTATTACCTAAATTTCAAAGTTCTGTCTTTGAATTACAGAATTTTAAGCTCCAATCAAGAGTTAAACAGGACACATAGATATGTGATATGAGTAGATAAATAAATGTAAATGAGTAATGTGAACAGCAATGTAACAGTAAAAGTTGCAGAATGTCATCCTTCCTTTCCATTTTCACTACTGCACTTTTCTAAAGACAAAGTTGAAGAGACTTGCTCCTAGAAGTTAATTCCAGGTCAGAGAATCATGTATTATAGTCATGTTACAGTATAATACCGTGCTCATATTTGGCTGTCAGTATTTGGCTTCTCATCTGCTCTTTTTAATTGTGCTTTCTTCCTCACCATTAAGTGTAGTTTCTAGTAACCTAGTAACTGGAGATTTCAAAAATGGATGTTGAGATTCTCTGTTGAGGTCCAAATAAAGTAGGTTGATTGTTCCTCAAAGAGAAAATTTACATGCTACTTTATTGATGAACAATTTAAGAGCCTGGTTGCATGCCACTGGGCATCAATTACAATGCTTGCAAGGACCTGGCATGAATTTACTCATGATTAATGAGATGTCAGCAAAGTTGAAAGAAATGTATTGATGTCCAATAGCAAAGTAATCAGACCCTCACAAGGCCAGGTAATATGAACAACTTTCAGAGAGGTTTCATCTATCTTAAATGCCATGAACGGATTCACTACACTTCACAAAGGGAAAGAAGCATGCAAAAAAAGAAGTACAATACCAGGAACTTCCAAATGCTAAATAAATGCCAACGTAGAGAATTTATAGAAGTGAAAGTATAAGTTTTGAGATAATGCTTCTGTGCTTGTGTATATATATATACATATATATATGCATAGATACACAGATACATATAAACTTGAAGATAAGAATGTCAACTTTGAAGATTTTTTTTCCTCACTTTTTGTCTAGGCCAGAAAGAAGGGAGGTTAAAAGTCCAGGCTTTGGACTTTTCACTTTTCTGTTTTAGGCTTTCCCTCTCTGTCGCAGAATCCAGAGCTGAGAGTTAAGTGTATGGGTTTCATGGGGGATTTATGAAAAGGAAAAGCCAGAAAACAAGAAAAACAACAGGAAAATTTGGACAAGAGTTATTAAAAATTTCAAACACAAATATGTACCTGATATACTATTTTTCTCCAGTGTATACACTTATGACTCTGGACTCTGAAAAATGCAAAAGTGAAAAATGCTATGTGAAAGTGGCAGAGCCTAAGTTTCTGGAATCCATTTACAAATGTCCTGGGTTCAGCAGCAGCAGTCAGGTTTTCTCCTCCTTAGTAGCTGGCGCAGCACTGTGGTTTTGACTTTCGGCCTGGGAATAATACTGATAAAGCTGATGTTTTCAGTTGCTGGTCAGAATGCTTACCCTGACCAAGGACTTTGTGAGTCTCATGCTCTGCCAGGGAGGAGAAGCCGGGAGGAAGCAGGGACAGGACACCTGATCCAAACCAGCCAAAGAGGTATTCCATACCACAGCACGTCATGCCCAGGGATGTAACTGGGAGTTCCCTGGAAGGGAATGTCCTCTTCTCTGTTGGATTCATTTTCCAGGGGGTGGTATCATATTCTCTTCCCTTGTTATTTCTCTTATCATTATTATTATTGGTGGTAGCAGTAGTGATTTGTGTTATACCTTAGTTACTGGACTGTTTTTATCTCAGCCTATGGGAGTTACATTGTTTTGATTCTCCTCCCCATCCCTCTGGGGGCGGGGGGAGTAGAAACTGCATGGCTGACTTGCCAACTGGCTTAAACTACGACAACAAATTATGTGTAAACATTTTATTTGAGAAAATGGAAAAGTTGACAGGTTTTAACCAGTGAAGCAGCGGAAATTGTATGCAACTTCATATTATAAACTAGGAGTGAGACTAGATTTTTAAGTCTTTTTCAGCCTAAGAGGATCTGGATCCTCATCCACAATAACATGGTCAGAGATATCTGCTTGCATTCTCTTGCCCCATGACTCCAAGAGATCAGAAGATTCAAGTTTCTAACTTCCTCCTAACTGTAAGAATAAGAATTGAACCACTAGCATTCTTCCTATTGCAACTGTCTGACTAAACTCAACTGAGAATAATTATGCAAATTTTAGATCCAGACAGTAGAAGCACAGAAACCTGAGCCAAGTATTACCTGCAGCAGATGAGAAAGATTCTAGATAAATTAATGGTCACAATTATTTTTTACTTAGTTATAATCACAGTCATATTCTTATAATTCAAACTCATTTCTCAGAGGGAGATTTTTATTTGCACTTAAGTGAGCTAGTTGAAAAAGAAAGTGCCTTTGTTGAACGGACTACTTAGAAACACTTATTAAGAAAAATATTGCTCTATCTTAGAAGACTTTTTAAACAAAGCTGAGGGAACAAAAGTGCGTAAGTAATTAGGTCCATCAGGCTGCATTCTTAATATAAAGGCCAAATATATTTAATGTAACATAACTTCACTTGGGTAATGATAAGACTATTAAATTGTGATGGTTATTGAAGTGTTTACAAAAATGAGGGGCAGTTAGAAACCAAAGCACTATCTCTCTATTTTAAGTGTTCACAGGTATCACAAGTTTCATTTTTAAGGATTCATTTCATTTCAGTTTTAAAACTGAAACTAAGTACTAGTGCATGAAAATTTCCTGATGAACTACAGCTTTTATTTAAAATAGAATTAAGGAAAAGATTCTTTGTATATGCTGGAACATCAGCTTAAATGAGTTCCCCAAATTTCTTTGGCTGTGTGGTACAATAATTGGTTTTAAAAATCAAATATGTAAGTGATTAGACTAGAGTATGTATTGCATCCTGGAGAATCATGTAAAAATTCTTTGATATTTAATATTCCTATAATGAAATTTTAACTAACTCCCATTGCCTCAGGATATTAATGAGAATATGATAGTAATTCTCAATAGGATTCCTTGCAAACAATTTTTAATGACAAATTAAATGTCTTAAATAAAGATTTGATTGCTCTTAAATTAACATGTCTTTTTAATTTATAGTACTTTGATATCAATTAAGATACACATGTGACAATTTAGATACATGTCCACTGTTGTATAATGCAGTTAAATAAATAAATATTTTTATAAGGAGTTGTTAATTAGTTATATTTGGATAATACAGAAAGATATCGGGTTTGAGATTAAGAAGATGAACATGTAATGTTTGCTTTCAGAAGTGTACACTGAATATTTCACATAGTCTTGTCAAAGACTTATAAGTTGGTCATTGTGATGAATGCACTTGATGCCTTGAGCAGACTAGCAATATTTTGATACAGGCTCCAAAGCAGGTAAAGCCCTGGTCCATAGTCAGGCCAAGAACACTGGTCATTTGATTAACACATGGACAGGTGGTTTATTCAAGACTCATTTATCAAAGAACAAAGAAATTTGTGGATACAAGGAGTCTCATACTTTCCTTTTCCATTGTATGTAGTTTGACTACAAGTCAACCACTTTATTCTATAAATATGACAGCCTAACTGAGCCTTCTTTGAGTGCTCCCTGGTAGGCAAGCATGACTGTATGGCTTTGACATCCCCTTGAGCTGGGATGTCTCTTAAAGTTGCTCCTCAAGGAATAGAGACATTCTACTAACAACAGATCTTTGGACGAGTCCAATTCAAGTTCTTTCTATACTGCAACTGTGTAACTCTCCTTTTGAGTAGGGACACTTTTAAGGTTTGAGATTCCTTACCTGAGAATAAGATGCCCTTTCTTCCAAGGTGGAGGGACCCCTTAATCAGAACAGAGCCTTGGTAAGTGGGTCAAGTGCACCCATCCCAATAACATGCTATAGATTGGGCAAAGAAGAGATTCAGAGCAGCCCTGTGGAGAAGGACTTCGGGGTGCTGGTCAACGAGAAAATGAACATGAGCTGGCAGTGTGTGCTCGCAACCCAGAAAGCCAACCATATCCTGGGCTGCATCAAAAGGAGCATGACCAGCAGGTTGAAGAAGGTGATCCTGCTCGTCTACTCTGCTCTCGTGAGACCTCACTTGGAGTATTGTGTGCAGTACTGGTGTCCTCAACATAAAAAGGGCATGAAACTGTTGGAACAAGCCCAGAGGAGGGCCACGAGGATGATCAGGGGGTTGGGGCACCTCCCGTATGAAGATAGGCTGAGAAAGTTGGGGCTGTTGAGCCTGGTGAAGAGAAGGCTGCGTGGAGACCTCATAGCAGTCTTCCAGTATCTGAAGGGGGCCTACAAGGATGCTGGGGAGGGACTATTCATCAGGGACTGTAGTGACAGGACAAGGGGTAATGGGTTAAAACTTAAACAGGGGAAGTTTAGACTGGATATAAGGAAGAAATTCTTTACTGTGAGGGTGGTGAGGCACTGGAATGGGTTGCCCAGGGAGGCTGTGAATACTTCTTCCCTGGCAGTGTTCAAGGCTGGGTTGGACAGAACCTTGGGTGGCATGGTTTAGTGTGAGGTGTCCCTGCCCATGGCTGGGGGGTTGGAACTAGATGATCTCAAGGTCCTTTCCAACCCTAACTATTCTAAGATTCTATGATTCTAAATTAATACTCTTGAAATCCATTCAGCTAATTCCTTTGGACGTAAACTGTTGTCTACGTCTAAGACTAAGATTGGACCTAGCCACACCTAAGCTCTGTCAGGAGTTTAGAAAGCAAGGGGTCTGCTCTGAACCTCATGACTTGACAGCAGGTTTTCCTTACTCTTTGTGTTTCTTCTATTACACATAAACCATTGTCTAAGTCTGAGACTAAGCTTGGATCTAGTGCAACTAAGCTCAATCAAGAGTTTAGGAAGCAAGGGGTCTACTCTGAACTTGATGACTCAACAAGAATGCATCCTTTACTGCTTTGCATCTTCAATCCCTGCATGAATCATTTAGCTTGATTCTAAATCAATTTTCCTTTGTATGTTTTTTCCATGTAGTAAGTAATAGAGTGAACCTTGCCATCAAACTTTGTTAAGTCGCACTTTTATAAATTCATATTAAAACCAATTTTGCTAATAACTTTGATGGTGATTCTTTGAGTGACCTAAATCTCTCATTTGCAAGAATCCTACACCCAAACTGAGAAGCTCCAAAGACGTGTATAAGATTTTATTTGAACAAAAATAATATATTTCTGTAGTCTCCATTTTCCAGGTATTGTTGATAAGAAAATTGATTGTACATCAGCTCAGATTTCTGTAATCAGTGAATGCCTGGCATATCAGTGTTCAAAGACTTTCTCTTCACGGCCATCCCAAATTTGAACTCAAAAGGGGAACAAAGCCTTACTCTACATATGTGCTTGCAATCCAGGTGAACATTTACAAAATCCCCTTATGTTCAAAACATACTTCACATTAAAAATGTCTACATAATTGCCTGATTAAAAGGTCATGCTGGCTATGAACATTGAAGATAGATGCAAATGCAATCTAGCCTTGTGCCATTCAATCCTTAACTTAAAATCCTTCCAAGGAGACAACTGAACCCCTCCGACCCAAAACATTATTGGGCGTGCATTTCCTTAATTATTGATTTTTATTTTTTTTTAATTCTCCATTACTTATTGTCTCTATGGACATGTGAAGAAGCAATGAGATAATATGTGCTTACACTTCTGGCAAAGAAAGAAAAATATTCAATAACATACTGCAAAGTTATTGTCAATGCAACTCAGACAAGCTACAGCTGTGGGGAAAGGAAGTAAGAGCACAAAGATGTTTCAGCAGGAATTACCCCTTTTTGTGAAGAGAGTTAAGGGAAAAAGATGGAAAAAAATATAAATTAAGAATACCAAAAACCCTAAAACCTTCTTCTGCCTATATGTTTCAGTAACAGCTTGCAGGATATATATGGTTAACTTGGTTATATATATACAGTTATATCACAGGAATTAATTAGCCTGGTGGACCCAATGGGAAGTAGTAAAAAAGCCCATGATATCAGCAATATTTCTTTGGTTTACTTTATTGGATTTCACACTCTGAGTACAAAGCATAAAGAAAGAAAATATATCTCCTGAAATATATAGAGCTCAAGAAGAGCAGCAGTTGTATGGATAATTGGTGCTGCTAATATGTATGATACGATCCTACAATTCTGCTTCTCTAGAAACTTTGAAAAATAAAGCTAATTTGGGGCAATTTGGTGCATTTCTACCAGTGCATTCAGTTAAAAAATAGTAATTTCCTCTTCTGTGCTGCCTTGCTGGATGACTGAATAAAAATCATTAATGTGCCTCCCCCTCTTCACAAGTCTAGACAACCCATGACTAAACAAGGGGATAATCAGAGGAAAAGGACATTATTTCACAGTGGTACAGCAGAGAGAGAGAAATTACTTGTAATAAATAATTTTTTTAGATGCTCCCCAAATGTTTAAATTTGTAGTTGTAACTTTACTAGTTATAATCATTAACTGTTTCTACTTGCCTTGAACTTTGAAGTCCATTATAATTTAAAATACATTTACTTTTCTTGGAGTACTCAAATTTTCTCATGAGGCTGTTCCAGTCAATGTTTCTAACACACATACTTCTTATGGATGAGCATTTTCTTAGTCACTTAGGCTGCACAGAATCAATAGCACTATTTCATAGACAAAAACACAACAGGAGTGAGAGCGCTGTTAGCTATCCTGGTGCTAGTTTATGGATAGGTCCCTTCTGCAGATTTATACTTATTTCATCTTTGAGGGCTTATCACCCCTTTGTTTTGTTTGTGTTTGTAGTTATTCTTACACTTCATGGTATATCTCAGACAGGCAGAAAAGGTGGTGAGGCAAATGCAATCACAGAAGGAAAAGGCATCTGAAAACAGTTAAAATCTATCAAGTATTTCTGCAGAACGATATAGAAAAAGAAATAGTAGAACATAAGAAATGTTTATGCTCCTAGTAGCAATATTTTCTCCTTAGCATTTCCTGATTCAAGAGAAATGTTGTATTTATTTACAGTCTGACTAACCCAAAGATCTCTTGTAAGAAGTGTGTCCTCATTGACATTTCTCCAGATAATGGGGAAGTTATGCAGATAATCCAGTTTGTTTTTTGGAGCACATGCACTAAGAAAGGACATTTAATGCAACAAGGTAAGGATCAGCATTCCTTATCAGCAAGACCCAAAGAAGACTTAGGTCAGTCTTACCCGCACATGGAGCATCACTTCTGACAGTAATTTTATAAAAATTTCTCATTCTCCTTTTACATAGAATTTCTGCTGTTGTGCCATTGACCAGTTTTTATCTATTACAGTTGTTCTACCACAGTACAAGAATTAATATAATTTTAATCATCTGGGGTTTTTTTTTTGCCACCTACTTGAATTGAATTTCTTTTTTCTGTAATTCTAAATACACTTGCGCAGTAACCTGGAGGACTTGGCAGTGTTAGGTTTTCAATTGGACTGGATGATCTTAAAGATCTTTTACAACCTGAGCAATTCTACAACTTTATGAATCTCCTAATACTCATAAATGTCTGGATAGTGCATATGTAACATTGCCAAAAACATATCTGATGGAAGTGATGTAACACAAAAATCTATACATTAAAAGATGCTCCACAACTTTGAATTTGAAAGAGTCATCTTGATTTGTAATGTATCTTGGAGGATTGCTGTAAATACCAGTAGGGGTCCTTTACAGCAAGTATCTTTGATGGAGTTTGTTAACAAGCCTTTTTTTCTACACGCTTATTGAATTTCAGAGGTAATGAAAAGTGTTAACTGAAGTTCAGAAGCTCTTTGAAACAAAAATTCTATTAATCATTCTATATATCTGCAATATACCAATAACATCTAGAGTATTACTAAAGGGATGACATTATTAATAATAATTTTTATTTATAATTATGATTTTTTTATGTATTACAAAAAAGTTTGCTTATTTAATAAACCAACAGTTTTACTGGTGCAGTTTGCGGAAATGAATTGAAAATAATTTTGTGGCATGAAAAATTTTGTCTTTGATATTCCTTTATAGATGATAAGTACTTGTACTCATCAAATTTTCTGTTGTGACCTCAAGTTTTATTCTGTCTCCTCTGCTGGTCTGTTGATGGTTTTCTGTGTTTGGGTTTTGATTCTGACTTTAAGAGATTTTAATTAGAGTTGAAAACATTTTTCTAAAATAATATTTTGTTCTAATAAATCATCTATTAAAAGTATATTTTCCTCATGAGTATGTGAATTTTCTTTTAATATTTCACTTTCACATTCAAAAAGATGAAGGTCAGGAAAGAATTAACCACAGCTAAATGTGATTAAAATATTCTGTTACATTTTCTGGTACAAATATCTGGCTGTAATTTTAGAGGGAAGGACCTGATAATCCCTTCTGGTCATGTAGTCTCATCCCAAATTAAATTGATGTAATTCAATGAGACTTTTCCTGAGTATAAAGATTCAGAAAAAAACAAGCAAACAAAAAACCTAGAGGGTCAGGATTTAAAGTCATAAATTGAATGCTCAGTGGATACTATCCTGACAGCTGTGAGGAGAAGGAAAGTCCAGTAAAACATGAATTAAGAGATTTCAGAAACGCTTAACTGAAGGAAACGTATTTGAAAAATATGTACGTAGTAAAAATATGAAACCAGATTTTATTTGTTTACTGTTATGATATTCAATAGAATTATATACATTACTCTGCAAAAATATCAGCCACCTCACTTCTATAATGTATACGCATTATGTATCTTGAATAAACAATCATCTGATCCAACAGCTGAATGTGATTCAGCCCCAGTAGACTTTCTAGGCACTCTGACATATATTTTCTGTTATGTTTGATAGAATTCGTGTTGACTGTTCTTTTGGCAGTGACCTTTAATTTGAATCTGTCTACCATAGTCATGCTGTTCCATAATCATTTTGTCTTTCCAAGCTAAGTAGGTATTCTTATTTCCATCTTTGAATGAAATGGTGCGGGGTCGGGGGTGGGGGCGAAGGGAGAAGGAGGAAAGGGGAATCTCTGAAATATTAACACAGCTCTTTATGTTTTTATCGTCTGGAGTATTACTGCACTTTAATTACCAAGCTGAGAGCAATGGGATTTTGTCACATTAGGAGAACAGCAACTACATTTTCAAGACAGAAGTCAGGGAAAGCAACATAACTGAAAAATGTCACAACATATTCATCCTTTGTAATAGTCCCCACAGACCAGGATGAAACTTCCTCTTTTGGGGTGAACAGATTGTCAGGAAAAGGAATACTGTTTTTTTATTCCCTCTTTTTCATTGCATTAAAAAACGAATAATTGCATTATTACTCTTTCTAGTCTTCAGAATGTGTTTAATGCTTTTGAGACCCTGGAAATAATCTTTCAGATAACTCATTTATAGAAGTTGAATACCACTTCCAAATCAAAGTAAATTGGTTCTCAAAATCACCCATATGAAGGGTAAAATTCTGGCCCCTGCAAAAGCTTTTATGAAGTTTGTTGGATCAATTTTTCACCATTAAAAAAGATCTAATTTCAGAGAGCAGATGCTCAGTTGCCTCTGAAAATGATCCTGTCACATTCAAAAAGCTTGTTCTTAATATTTGGTGTATTATAATGAAGAAAAATAAAAGAGTACTACAAACTCATTTTACTCACAATAAATACACACTTCCATAAGCTTTTGGAAACCTATTATACTCTAAACAAAGCCAAGCCAATTGGTCTTATTTCCTGCTTGGTTCTCTGAATTCTTGTGAAATATTTTGAGTTTATTTGATTTGCCTGTGTCCTGGGTTCAGCAGTAGCAGTCAGTTTTTCTCCTGCAACCATCCCCACAGGGCCCCAACGTGGGGCGCCAAAAAAGAACTGTCGTGGTTCAAGCCGAGGCCGTAAATCAGAACCACGCAGTCCACTTCGCCCCCACCACCACCTTTCTTCCCTCCGCTGCTGGAGGGACGGGGAGGAGAATCGAAAGAATGCAACTCCCACGGGTTGAGATAAGAACAGTTTAATAACTAAGGTATAACACAAATCACTACTGCTACCACTAATAGTAATAATGATACAGGAAATAACAAGGAAGAGAATACAACCACTCACCAACCGGTACCTACTGCTGAACCCAGGACAGCCTGTTTCCACAGACTTACAAAGTTTTACCTGAACTGACTAAAAAGCTGCACTTTAGTGATGTGGTACATGGAGGGATGTCGCTTCATGACAGTGGCTCAAGTGTAAGGAATTTTTTCAAAGCTGTATAGGTTTTCGTTAGCCTGCATGGAGTATAGTCTTGTGTTCTGCAATATGGTAGAAGTTTCATATCACAGATTCATGGAGTATTTGAGATTGGAACGCACCTCTTAAGGTTATCTAGTTCAACCCCCTGATCAAGCAGGTTCAATTAGAACAGGTTGCCCAGGACTTTGTTCAGTCAGGTCTTGAATATTTCCACAGATGGAGACCCTACAGCCTCTCTGAGAAACCTATGACAGTGTTCAACCACTTTCAGAGTAAATAAAAGTGTTTTCTTATGTCTTTCATTGGACTCACTTCACTAATTACCCGTCTTTCTTGTACTGGGGAGCCCAGGATTAAACACATGTTACGGATCATGTTACACGTTAAAATAAAGTATGTGGGTATGGAAACTGGTTCCATTCCTCTGAACATGAGTAAGTTACTTAGCACAGAATGTTACTTCAAGCTGAAAATATGGGAACAAAGAGGTCTTTGAATATAGGATCACTGACTCATAGCAAGAAAAGACTAGGCACTAAGGACAGATATGTCACTCAGCTATATTAAAATCTACTATATTAAAATCATGCTACTTTTAGGATCAAGAATTTTGATTAACTCATTCTGAAGAATATTGCTGCAATTTTCATGAATGCTACCACAAAGGAACTATTTGAATAATATTTGTGTAGGAAGTGTTTCAGGAAGAATTTATGAGTCTGAGAGAATAACCATATAACATGCCATTATAATAACACACCCATTATATTTTTATTTCCAACTGCTGGATCATGTTAAAGGAATACAGTGCTGCATACTGTGGTTTAAGAATTCAGCTTGGCAATACTTTTGAAATGATATGTATACTCATACAGAACAGAACTGAATTCCTGAAAGGCTTCAAATCTCAGATACCCTACAAAGTATAAAATTTCCTTATCCCAAACAGCATGCAATTAAGCAGACAAAGAAAAGGCTGTTAGGGGAATCATGACTAACCAAGATCAGAAGCACAGAGTCAGCCTGTATTTTTATCACCTGATTCAGGTCATTAGCCATAGTACAGTACTGTCTCTTGCTGACCGTAAACAACAGATGAACAGGCTACATTATCTAATGGCTTAATAGAATCTAGAGTTTTGTAATCTTATCTGGGAAATTGGAAAGCATCAGTGTTGAATGCAATATGGATTTTAGAAAAAGCTTTACATGAAAAAGGCTGAGTGACACTAGCTGCCTTCTTTATGTTTGTTTGTCATTTGTTAACTTAGAGCAGATATAAAAGCTTTGATTCTCTGTTTTACAATATTAAAAAAAAATCCTCCTGTGTCCTTTTCTTTTTCAGTAACACCTTCTTGCCTGCTTTTGGATGTCACAGACAAGGACTTTGCCAATGGAGTGATTAAATGATGTGCGGTCTGTCCTTAGCAGTGAAGGTGATAATTACACAGAGAATAGCAACTAAGGAGTACGGATGTTCCCCTGGAACAGGTCTCAGAATAAAAACATCAGATGTGTGCTGCTCTCAATAGCACTGGGCCTCTCTTCATTGCTGCCCCATCACTCTTCTGAAATTGATTCCATTTCATCCACTTTAATGAAGTTTAGTAAAAAATGTTGCTAAAGAAGTTCAATGTCATCTCTCTCAGTAGCTGACTTTCTCAAAGCACTGAAAATAGCTACTTCTGTTCAACAAAGCATCAAAGTGAAGCAGCTACCAAAAGTAAGGTTCTATAGTTTTATTAACCAAAATGTTTTCAAAGATTTTTTTTTAAAACACGTTCTCTTTCATAAGATGAACTTTTTTATTTCACTTCGTAATTCTAAGAATGTATCTCATACTGTATAATATGAAAAAATATTTATGGCCTAGTCACATGCTTCATCTTTTCTTATTTTGATTATCTTTGTTCTAGGAGAGGCAGCATTATTTGCATGTCAAACAGGAAAAGCAAAAGGACTCTGAAATGAACTATTTATTCATAGAATCATAGAATACCAGGTTGGAAGGGATTTCAAGGAACACCTGGTTCAAAATTTCTTGGTAAAAGCATGGTTTAGTGAAGATGCCCCAGCACCCTGTCCAGCTGAATCTTAGGATTATCCAACATTAGGGATTACACCTCTTCACTGGGGAGATTATTCCAATAGCTAATTGTTCTCATTGTGAAAAATTTTGCCCTTGTGTCAAGCTGGAATCTCCCCAGCAGTAGCTTGTACCCATCACCCCTTGTCTTTTCCATGCAAATCCTTGTAAAAAAGGAGTCTCCATCTTCTTTGTAGCCACCCTTCAAAGACTGGAACATGGTGATAAGCTTAGCCATGAGCCTTCTTTTTTCAAGGCTGAACAAGCCCGGTTCTCCCAGTCTTTCCTCATACGACAGGCTTCCCAGTCCTTGGATTGCCTCTGTGACCTTTCTCTGGACCCTCTCCAGCCTGTCCACATATTTTTTTGTACAGTGGGGACCAAAACTGAGCACAGTATTCTAGATGTGGCCTGACAAGCGCTGGATAGAGTGTGATAATAACTTCTTTATCTCTGCTGGTGATATCTTTGTTGATGCAACAGGGCATCCTGTTGTCTTTCTTTGCCACAGCAGCACACTGTTCACTCATATTGAGATGCTTGTCCACCAGGACACCCAGGTCGCTTTCCACAGAGCTGCTTCTCTGCTGGCTAGGTCCCAGCCTGTCCTGAAATCCTGGATTGTGTTCTCCTGGGCAAAAGACGTTACCCTGGTCCTTGTTTAATTTCATTAGGTTCTTGCTAGCCCTCTCTTCCTGCCTGTCCAGTTCATCCTGCAGGGTGGCTCTCCCTTAAGTGTCCACTTCCCTAGCCAGCTTGGTATCATCAGCAAACTTGGGCAGGGTACATTTGATCTCATCTTGCAGACCATTTATGAAGATATTAAATAGCATTTGGCTCAATAATGATCCCTGGGGAACTCCAGTAGTGGTAGGTCACCGATTTGATAAGGAGCTATTCACCACTACCCTCTTGGAGTGGCTGGTCAGGCAGTTCCTCACCCACCACACAGAAAGCTTGTCTAAACTGCAATGCATCAGTGTCCTCTAGGAAGGGATTCTGAGAAACTGTATTAAAAATCTTGGAGAAATCCAGGTAGGCAATGTCCACGACTTGCTCCGCATCAGCTAAGCAGGTTACTTTATTGTAGTAAACAGCCAGGTTTGTCAAGATGATTTGCCTTCAGTGAATCCATGTTGGCTTTTCCCAGTCTTGTGCTTCATTTGACTGGGGATAACCCTCCAGAGGATTTGTTTCACATCTTTCCTGGGGACTGAAGGGCCTATCATTTCTTGAATTCTTCCATAAGGTCTTCTTGTAGGTGGGGGTGACATTTGTCTTTTTACAGTCTTCTGGGATTTCTCCTGATCTCCACAAATTCTCAAAGATTGTGGAGTGGCCTCATAATGACAGTCAGCTCTCTCCACACCCTCAGGTGGATATTGTCAGGGCCCATGGATTTGTAGGGGTAAAGCTCCTGTAATAGTTCATATGCCAACACTTCTTTCACTGATGGTGAGTCTGTGTTTGCATCAACCTGGATTTTTGTTCCCAAGGCCTGCTGTCCAACAGTGCTGGAAAGAGAGAGGTGGAGAAAGTTTTCAGAACCCCTGTCTTTTCAGTGTTATTGATGACTACTCCTCTCATACTTAACGGTGCACCAGTATTTTCCTTCTGTTTCTGCCTGTTCTTTATGCACCTTTCTCATAGTTTTGGACATCTCTGGCTAATTTCAATTTTAGCTGAGGTTTTGCTTTTCTAACTGTGCCTCTGTGCCCTGGCAATGCCATTGTAGTTCCCAACAGGTATTCATCTGCTTCTCCATCTCTGGTATGTTTCTGGTTTTGAGCAAACTCTGAAGCTCCCAGTTAAGGGGGTCTCTTGTTCCACTTACTCCTTACTCCCCTACCTTTAAGGGGGTTGATGTGGTTTTGTGCTGCCAGGAAAGACTTTTTGAAAATCTTCCAGCACTCATTAGCTCCTTTATCCTCCATAAAAACTTCCCACAGAACCCTTCCCAGCTGAGCTCTGACAGAGCTAAAACCTTTGCTCTACTAAAGTCTAAAACCTTTAACTTAGTACTAACCTTCAGTGTGATCAGCTGGATCTCAAAGCCCACTATATTGTGATTACTTCAGCCAAGACTATCACTAACCAAGATATTACAAAGCAGGTTTTCTGAGTTTGTGAGTAGCAAGTCCAGCATTGCCTCTTTTTTGGTTGGCAAATCTAATATTTGTATGAGGAAACAGGTTTTTATGCATTCCAGAAACTTGATTGATGATGTGAACTGCTGTACCTTTCTTCTAACAAATGTCTAAGTAGTTGAAGCCACCCATAAGCACCAGGTTCTGCTGCTTAAGTTATCCAAATATTATTAATATTTAGATATTCTTTTCTTTAATATTCTTTAATTTAGATTTGTATTTTTGAGCCCCCTATTTCAGAATGGAAGAAATAAAATGCAAGAAAACCCTCAGAATCTCCCAGGAACCTCCTCAGGAGTTTTTGTTAAGTCAGAAAAGGGTAATTGTGGGGAGTGAAGGAGATAAGATTTGCATGAAAAAGTTTGGGAATAAGCTCTGAGTTTTTAATGCTTAACAAGCCCTGGGGTGATAAGTTGGAACACTGAAGGACAGGGAAGGTCAAAAAACAAGCCTTGGGGGGATGGGCCAGGATGTAGTTGTGACGGGAGTCTCAGTTGACGATGCAGGGGTTGTGAGATGGGTCTGCAGCATTGTGATTGGACTATTTACCTGGAGGTTTTTACAGGGGCCAATGAAATTGAACGTGTCATGCTTGTG
Organism: Psittacula echo; assembly: GCF_963264785.1. Classification (NCBI taxonomy): domain Eukaryota; kingdom Metazoa; phylum Chordata; class Aves; order Psittaciformes; family Psittacidae; genus Psittacula; species Psittacula echo. The sequence continues at coordinate 151,126,485 of NC_137735.1, read as the reverse complement.
CAGGTTGGGAAAGTACAGAACAGGGAAATAAAAAGGGCTTGGTTGTAATGAAGTGGGATTTGAGTCTCTTCATCAACTTGAATCTGTCGTGAAACGCCACAGGAAATAGTCCCAAAGTTTTGTCCTGGTTTTTGCAAATAATAATGGTTTTCTAATGTCATTTACCTGACGTTTGCCTACTGACAAACTGTTAGCGTGGAAATTTATTTCATATAGAAACACAATACCTGCATGAAACACAGTTCAATCTGCAGGGCAGAATACTACAAATTTTCAGAGCAGTATAAAGGCAACAGTTCTGAAAATGAAATCCCTTTATGGTTGCCAGTGATTATTCAGTTTATCTGCTACAGTACTATATGCTGGACAAAAACTAATATCCAATGCAACTGTTAAATCATATGACAATACCAGCTATCTCTTGCCCACTCCTTATATAGAATAAATGTTTGATTATACATAGTTGCCATTATTTGGTGTAACTGTAGTAGACCTCTTAAACCTAAAACTGGATAAGGAAATGCTAAAACTGGTAAAGTATCTTTATTAGTATCCAGCAA